>NC_143412.1:12720000-13345000 GCF_059467195.1 Physcomitrium patens | reverse complement strand
ATTTTGGTATACCAAGTTCATTTGTAGCTCTTTAGTGTAGAGTAACCCTAAAGAGTGGTTTTCAAGAATTACTAACATGCTGGTTCGCGTGGTGTCTAATTGCAATTTCGGTTTGAGCAACTAGTGTTTGGTTGTGTTTGACAGCTTCTTTTGTCCTCATCAATGGACAAAACTGTTCGGTTGTGGCACATTTCGGAGGAGGAGTGCTTGCGGGTCTTCTCTCATAATGATTTTGGTGAGTAACAGTGTATTGCTACATTTTAGTTAAATACTAATATATTGGTCTACATTGATTTTTATCGAACAGGTTTAACTATCTACTATGGGTGATATGTAATTCGGGAGGTCCTGCACTTTAATTCACCAATTGAATGAGCTCAGGGTTAATTTTTTTTAAACTGTGTCTTGATCACCAATCTCAATCCATTTGGAATAACTGTACATTGCTAACATGCAATTTAGATTGGAAGTGAGGTGGGCTTCTATATTGCATGCTTAGTGTGGTTCCTGAGCAAGATTTAAAGACGTTTTATTTCTTGAAGTTTTTCTCTAACAGTTCTCCATTAACTTGTTATGGAATGCAGTCACTTGTGTACAGTTCAACCCAATCGACGATAGTTACTTTTTGAGTGGATCACTGGATTATAAGCTTCGTACTTGGAGCATTCCTGGACGGCAAGTTGTTGATTGGGTTGATCTGCCAGAAATTATCACAGCAATCACCTACAGTCCTGATGGAGCGGTATTTCTCCATTCCCTGTTGATTTATATTGTGCCTCGTCAAAAACAATTTATGAGATGTTTGTTGGTGGTAGAGTATCTAATTAAGCATTTTGTATGGCTCCCAGAAAGCAATTGTTGGTTCACACAAAGGGACTTGTCGCTTCTATAACACGACAGGTTTGAGTTTTATCCCTTTTCGTGGGTTCAGTGATTTCTTAGGATGAGGATTACTCGTGGCGAAGATGTTCTGATGTCGATTCTGGAACGCTTATGCAGTTGAAGAGTTCGTTTCGTCTAGTCTTCTAAAACAGTTTTATTGCACTGTGTAACACAAATGACAAGGGAATTTCTTGTGCAGGAAACAAATTGCAGCTGGATGCTTCTATTGATGTTCGCACTGAGAACAAGAAAGGAAGAGGAAAGAGGATAACTGGAGTCCACGTAAGATATTGTTAATGATGTTACCATCTTTTTCATGTTATGATATTAACAGTTGATACACTTTGATAGATTTAGACTGTAGTTCGTATTACCAATTTTGAGGTGACTTTGCTTCTGGATGTTACTTCAAGTATTATTGCTGTCGGTTGACAAACGTGCATCGGAATTGCGATATTCATTACTGACATCTCGTCATCTTGCAGTGTATGCCTGGGGATCCGCAGAAAGTCCTCATAACTTCAAATGATTCTCGCATTAGAGTCTATGATGGTCAGGAACTTTGTGCTAAATACAAAGGTTTGTTCAAGTGCTCTGTGCTGATTTTGGTTTTTGGAATAGTACAAGTTATTTTCTCCTTTCCTTGATATTTACACCTCTGAATATCATTTTTGATCTCGTTTCTAATGCGTACAGTTATTTACAAATTACTAGCACTGTTGCTATTTCCAATTTGATCATTGTGTTCACAAGCTGAATCTTTCTGGTTCATTGTTCTTAATATAGGTCTAAAGAATGTGAACAGTTTGATCTCAGCGTCATATACTTCCAGTGGAGACTATATAATCAGCGCAAGCGAGGATTCAAGAGTTCTAATTTGGAGTTCTGATAACAAAGATCCATCCTCTGCCAAATCGCTTTATCGAAGGGATAAGCAACTGTCTTGTGAAGAATTTAGCTGTCATCTCGTTTCGTTGGCTATACCGTGGCCGGGGTCTAGAACTGTTTCAAGTTATTCAGAGCCGGGTAGCGGAACCTCAGCTGGGTCTGACAGGATTGACAGCGCACGTGCGGCGAGCGAAATTGATCCTTCTTCCCCTCGAAATGACGCTGGCGTTTTTGGCAGGGAACAGTCCGACGAAAAAATTGCATCTTCTGATAGGTTTCTAAGTTTTAGAGATTCTTCAGACAGGTTTCTGAGTTTTAGAGATTCTTCAGACAGGCTTCTGAGTTTTAGAGATTCCTCAGACAGGTTTCTTAGTTTCAGAGATGAAGTGGATGAAATGGATGAAGAACCCGATGGTGTTGTTCAAGGGGATAGCACGAGGTTTGACGACGTGAAGTTCGAGAATCAAGGTTCTGTCTCAGGCGATGGCGAGGATTCTCCTCCTCCCCTGCATTCGTGCAGGAGCTTCTTTGTTGACAGTGAACCTAATGGATCGACCACGAGATGGTCGGGAGAACAGCCTTCGGCATTCGGCAGTCCTTTGGGCTCTGGACCCGGCCTGATGCGCTCAGCTTCGCTGGGTAGTGATGACGGCGGGCGCATTGTTGAGGATTCAAGCCCAGGCAAAGCCACTTCCCTGGTTTCTGCTCTGTGGGGTGTAGTCATAGTAACTGCAGGGTTGGATGGCAAAATAAGAACCTTCCAAAACTACGGTCACCCTGTCCGGCTTTGAGTAGGAGGGACATCTAGCATTTGATTCAGTGCTCAGGATGAATTCATTTATGTCCAGCGTCTTTATCCTCTTTCACGAGATCAATCACAAGTTGTGATTGTCTATTCTTTGTGCCTTCCAAGGTTTCACAAAATTATTTCCAGAGTAATATGTTAAATTGCTTTACTTTAGGAGTAATGTGTTTAAGCAAGTTAATGATGTGCAATGATACGCAATACAATAGTGAACCCAACCTCAGTGCAGAACTCATAACAATTTTCAAATCCATCAATCAGTTGGATGTCACTAGACTATTGCAACTTGAACTATCCATTCAAACAAGAATTTAAATGGCAACAAAGAATTTTTTTGGCAAGACAGCAATAGAATATGTTTTTTAATGAAAGAACGAAAAAAATGAGTGGCGTTCAGAACTTTTCAAAGAGATTTCATTGATTTGGAGATTTTCAATTTTATTTGTTTGTTAGGACTGACATAAAGACACATTACTATTTTAATACATTACTACTTTGTGGCATAAACATTGAAGATATTGACACAGTTTTCTTCCTCTCACTCTTTCTTTCTATCTTCCTCTATTATTCATTTAAAGTTTTTTCATCCTTTTTTGTCTTCTCCTTTATCATTACTGGAAATCAAGACAGTTCAGCACAGAGCCGTTTTATTTTATTTTATTTTATTTTTAATCAGCGTGAGCTCCAGTTAGTTTGTCTAGGAGATTGGTTATCCCGATCTTGTATTCCTAACAATGCAACAATTTAACGACTGAGTCTATCAGAACTCTTGTTATGCTTCGAATAAGTCCTCAATAGCAAGATTATTGAAACATTTATCTATTGATATTTACCAGGATTAGGCTTTATACTTTATGCCACATCAACTTACACGCTGCCTTCATCTACGTCACTGCTTGGTAACTACGTCACGCACTCATGTCCTTATCGTCCAAGTTTCTCACACTCTCGAATACGTTGGAAATAGCACGAAGGGCGAAATATCTATCAGAGTAGTTTTTCCCTTTTTTGAGCGCTGAAGTGTAGGGCACACTGGGAGGATTACCGAAAGGAGCTGGAAGAGAAGACACCATTCTGCATGCCAGCCTGTGAATCATGGTTGCCTCTTCTAAAAGTCTTATGACAACCATTAGGCAGGGTAAGAAACCCCATCATTGTACCTACGAAGTCTTTCCCATCCTCCAGACACAACACTTGCCTGGTTGCTTTAGAGAAAAGCAGAGTGGTGGGGATATTTAGATCCGGCTCGCATGGTGGCATGCAACAGTTAACACAGAGCTCTGCTTCATCCGGATCTGCCATAGCCACAATAAGTTTCAGACCATATTGGGGTTATTGTCCAATACAGACATGAGTTTCACAACCTGGCAGACATTACGTGGCTCTAGAGTAATGTTTTACATCGACCAGTGGGACTCTTGACGCCATCCTGCCGAGGGTGGCGCCTTGTTTTAAGTACAACCAAGTATATGCTGCATGTTGTAAAAGTTCCACGGAATTGATGCCCCACAGCCGACTGCTGTGATGATGAGTATACTTGTTTCAAAATGAACTAAGACGACCTTCAACCCGTTCCAGGCATAAAATTAGTCGAAGAATCAGTTTAAACTGATTTCTTTGACTCGCTTCATAACCAGATTTAGGCTCCATCCATTTGGCAACAGAAGACAGTTGAGCTTTATTCATCCGTGGAATTTCACGAGAAGTAGCAATAGCATGTAAGATGTCCTGCTGGGGTGGACAAAATTAAGCCTACAAGATCACTAAAATTACCACCACACATATACTTTGAAAGTATGCAAAAGGGTAACTCGATGCAAAGAAAAATGTGATTGCAGTGGAATTACGTTACACGAAAAACTGAGAATTGAAGCACCAAGTGATAGAAATTATTCACATATGTAAGGCTTAAGCCCACATTGATTACTTCCAATGAACATAACTAGAACGCGCTGTTAGAGCGCCCAAGAAGATCGCAGCATCAAAGCAGGAGTTTGCGACTGTTTATTTAGGAGATAAACTAAACCAGGTTGAAGTGTAAAACCACGCCCCATGTTGAGCTTCATAAAAGCCTCCATTTGCAGTTGCATGTCACGACGTTCACCTGATAAGAATAAGAAAGCACAAAACAAACATAAACCAAAGTACGAACCCAACTCTCTCGGTCATCCAATTCATTATCTGAATACTTCTGGAGGTTGTGATCTCTTGAGTTTCTCCAGTTCCTTCACAAGCAAGTGCATATTACTATAAAAAAAATTGTGACAAAAAGTTAGCTGTGAACAGAGCTTAGCGTTAAGGGCTGAGAAACACACCTAAACCGTGAAGGCCATCATCTTCGTTTCCGCAGAGATCCACTTTAGAGCTTCCCACACACAGTCCCCAGCCAGCCGTTTTCCCGACAGTCTTTGTGAGGCTTACACCCCATTCCACACCGCTCCTCTCGGAATCACCAAGCCAATATCCTCGGTCAGCCTATAACAGATGGAGGAACTTAGTTGAATATACAGAAAATAATTGCAAATAAGATAATGAGAAGCCAACCTCAGTACACTCTCACAGTAGAAATGAGTTATGTCAATGACCACAGAGAAGCCACACTGACCTGGGTCCAGCCTGCGAGGTTCATATTTGCACCTACATCTATTTCTCCAGCCAACGCAATTGACTGCATTGTACTCCCACGAGTTCCTGAAACAGTAACAATGTTTTGCTCAGGCTCACCGTAAGGTGATCCCCACGAAGCATAATTAGACACTCCAGATGGATTGTCCAACGATGTTCGGAAGTCATGAAACGACATGTTGTCCATGGATGTTCCACGATCTCGGGGACTGCTCATCTGCGGACTACTAGAGCCAGATTTTTGTTTACGACGAGTCTTGGATAGAATAAGAGGTCCCATTTCACTCCAGTGTAGTCCTCTAGAAGAAGGTAGTGGAGGATTGGGCCAGAAGCGATTAACTGCTGAGACAGAAAACACAGAGTTCTCCCATGGTTGAAACATGATGTGTGCAAGGGTGCTGAGATGTAGAGGTCCATTATCAACCGGTCCGCCAGATGAGGATGAACCAATGCCCCAACCTCCAAGGTACTGAGACAATGATACAAGTGCCGAATCTCCCCTGAAGGTAGCTCCCAGAGCGGAGCCCACACATTGCTGATACATATCAGGTCCTACTCTTGCAAATCGTGTCAATGCCTGATCCTGTAGACAATCATTTTCAGAAACACCTTCTCAAAATCTTGACCGTGAGATCTGCTTCTGCAATATCTGCATACTTGGTTTACTAGAAAGCATTTGTTCATCATCATCGTTCTGACCTGTAAAGGATTCACAATCTCCGTTATGTCACTAACGCGAGCTCCCACTGGCGCAACCACAACATTAAAATCATCCGTAACTTGAGCATTGTAAGCAAGCTTTGTGACTGAAATGGGCCCCCCAAGTATGCTGCCGTCAATACCAGGATACCCAGCGGAACATTCCGTGATCATCGAATCCTTTTCTCTGTAAGCAGTCTCAAAAGTGAAGCGCACATTCATGCCTGTGTGAAGACCAGCTTGCTCAACAGCGGCCCGAGAATATCGACTACTTTGATCATCTAATAAGACGAAAGCCCCACCGGCACACACTTCCCCCTTCAGCCGAGTCTTGGAAGCACCTTCAGCTGATGAAGATTGTGACCTTGATTGACGTAAACCTGTATGAAATTCAAGCTTGTCCAGTCGCTCTCTCACTTTCATTAACTCGAAAAATGCCTCACGCTGTAGTCTTTTCAAAGCGTCTGTCTGCATGAATCGTCAACAGAATTAACCAAAGCAGATCTAGTAACAACGCAGAATGATGCATCTATCAGGTGCTCCAACACGTTTCATGTCACTAGCACAAATAATGCATTGAAGTTATTGGGAATTCTTTGTGTTAACCGAGACACTTTAAATGCAAAAAATCCCTCTTGGATGGTCTTTTTCATGTGTGACGTTTACAAACGACCTTTCAGTACAGCACTTTAAAGAGTTGAAACAGATTGAACTGAACCTATGTCTCACGTTCACAATGTAGGAAAGCAATGAACTTGGTATAATCTGAACTTAAGTGAAGAGAAGAGTTTACTAACCGTGAGACAGTGCGTGGTTTTTGGTATAAAGTACAAGAGATCTTAGATTACAAACCTCAGAGCGTTTGGCAAATGCCGCGTCTCCATCTTTTTGCTGAATAAGCAGCGCCGCGTGTGCCGCAACCTCCTCCACCAACGCATCTCGCTGATTTTCCTTTCCAATATAACCACCCCGAGAACCTGTAGATTTGAACGGGGAATAATCAAGAGCTCAATCTGGGTCAACAGGCTGACAACTAACACCAGGAGGTAGAGAAAAAATCGAAACGCCGTCAACCAGGCCAGCAACTTCCGTTCATCTCAACGTCACCTAAGACAGGTAAGGCACATTGAAAACAGTGGTTTTCCAGAAAATAGGATCTTTTCAAGAAGTTCTGATGACTGCCATTACTAGGATATGAACATCTGAAAAAAAAATAATGTGCAGCCTGATTGATTATGCTTAAACCGCACCAGCCTACCCTTATCAGGAGTTTTCGAGAGCACACTTGCAGACGTCTCCTCCGCAACCCCAGGTCTCTTAATTCTTCCAAGTAACAGGTCAGCAAGGGGTGCCTCTCCATCTACTGCCTCTCCTGCCGCGGAGCTCAAGGATGCTAAAACCGGTGCTCGAAAATCTGGAGATCTAACAGGAGTTTCCTTATTGCCATGCTCCTCATCTCCAAATTCCTTCTTGTGTACACTTCTAACATGAGTTCCATGACCCGGTGAATTGAATTTCCCGCTCCCGTCATCGCCACTACTTCCACCCCCGCCCATTCCTCCATTTCCATATCCTTTTCCGCCAAACCCATCTCCAGTTCCAGCGTCACCTCCACCACCAAACTCCAAAGCATTTGTTCCAGAATTCAACCCATTTTCCCAAAACGGCTGCCAAAAAAGACTACTTGTAGATGAAACCGCCAGAAGAGGATTCCCCAAAATCCTGTTCCTCCACTTACTCCGCCACGACTTAGATTCTCCACAGCTCTCCGCTGCACATTCACGCATGTCTCCTCCATCACGCCCTGAGGGCGACGACGACTGCTCCAATTTCCCCAAACTCCTCGCACCTTTCTTCACTAACAACGACCTCCTGGTAACGTTACCCAGATTCAGCTGACTAAAACCCACAGCTCCGCAGTCAAAACCCCCTTCAATTCTCAGACTCTTCGACGCTACAGAAGACGGATTCAATCCAAAACCACCAATAGACAGTCCACTGTTCCGAGGCTTCTCCACAAACCCCTTCCCCTGCAACTGCAACACCGCAGGGGAATGCTGCAACAACCCTAAACCCATGACACCCCGGAACCCACCCAAGTATCTGCCACCAGCTTCAAAATTCAACACCGGCAATCGTGCAATCACCAACTCCAGGTACCCAGGTAAAAAATCATACTGTCGACATCACCGTAATCAACCCCATCCTGTTCCAAAATTACGTTTCGCCTGCCTCTTGCAAATTTTCTGCGGTGGTGTGACCGGCATCATCTGGTGATTCACCACATGGCCTGGTTAGCATCACATTCCTTGTAGATCTTCGTAAAAATGTATTCTCCATGAGGTAGTGAATCAGTCACGTCTGGCTCAATGGGGCGCTGAGCACTAAGTTAGAAGCATTTGCAGCGTACTCGCTTCAACAGAGCAGCGGCTTATCTATTGCGACGGCTGACGGCGTCAGTGTATCCAGGACATAGCGTGAAAACAAAGGCAATCCTCGAGTTTGTGTAGACACGGTCATGGGACACTGAATCGCCCTGTACAGCGTCCCGCGGGACTGATGGATGGATGGCTTTCGTCTATTCAACGATTCTGTGTGCTTCACTAATGACGACGGAATGGATTTTATGAATGCCAGTCCAACTTTTATATTTATATATCTATTTATTACGATCGCTCAAGGAGACAAGTGGTGGCTCTCATTCACTGCATGCACCTCTATTGGTTTTCATTTAGCATAAGCTTGACCAAAACTCAAGCAAAGTTCACAAGGAGTTCACTAGGGTCATTTTTTTTGCGATTCTGCGACTAAATGTACTCAAGCGGAGTTCACAAAGAGTCCACAAGGCTTTTTTTTTTTTTTTTTTTTTTTTGTGATTCTATGATTGAATACAATTCAAAATGTGATTCAAAGTAAAGCTGAGTTGTGAGGGGTGATGGGATTTTGCTAGGTGCATGTTTGACCTTGATCTTTGACTATACCAATGAAAGTATAAATGGCGATGAGGCACGGCCCAATGCACAAGCTATTGTGTATTGTATTGTTTTCAATTTAATGGTGTTGAAAATTAGTTGAGTGTGTTGGATGATTATTTATTTTTGATATAATATTTGGATGCAAGATAAGAAAATGTGTTGATAAGTAATATTTGGAGTGAGGTGGATGTTTAATGTGAGTGTAGAGGTTGTCTATTGCAACTATTAATTGTGCATTCTTCTATGTGACAAGACTAAAAACATTGTCTCAAGTAATACAAAACTTTATTTTAGAACCATTCTAGTTTGAATCAAACTCTAATGCAAACATCATGGATCAAATTGTTTGTTACTAACTCATTTCATCATACTATAAATGATCTTTAAACAATCTTGGAACTTTAAATCTAGATGAATAATTGGTAAAAGTAAATTGCTATGTAGTCTTCTTTTAACTTATTTTATAATTGGAATAGATAGATCAGTGTGTATTAAAGCAATAATATGATAGATAATATTTTTATTTATTTTTTAATTTATATTTTTAATATTCTTTAAAATATTAAATATATAAATATATATATTTTTAAAAAGTCTTTGTTTTAAAATATATTTTTAATATTATATGAACTAATTAAGGATATTAAAGAATCATAAATAAATATTTTTACAATATATTGGTAAAATCTTCCTATTCAAGTTGATTATAGTTACACTATTGCTTTAAAATTTTAAATTTTAAAATGATGACTAAATATAGAATAATATTAAAATAACCAAAAGTTTTTAAATGGTGGTGGCTTAATTGTGCATAGCTATTACATATCAATTATTACTAGAACATGCATTAAGAAATTTGGCTCTACATAACTTAGACATGGTTTATAATTTTCTTCCATCAAAATCTTGATATGTCAATATTTGAATGATTTAAAATGACACTTATTGAAACAAGACTAGACTACCACAAAAATCAAAGATCCTTCTAATCCACAATAACATAAGGCCTCATCTCAAAATCAGACAAAATTGACCAAAACAAAACTAAATAAAACTAAACAAAATAAGACATAAAAGACAAAACTAAGCAAACAAAATCAAAATAGAACAAATCTCAATAAAAAGATACAAAACCAAACTTTACTAAGAGAAAGGTTTGAAGCAATATTTGACCAAATGCTCCAAAAGACATTAGCCAATCCTATTTATATCTTATCTATCACCCTAGACTTTCTAAAATATTCTTAGGTGATAGGCCTTATCTAGATAACCACCTTAAATTCCTTTTCTAAAAGATTCTATGATGGGCTCTATCTAAATAACTGCCCTAAGCCTTTTTTAGAAGGATCCAAGATAGACCCCATCTAAATAATCGTCCTAAACTCTTTCTAGAATGTTCCATCATGAATCCTATGTGGTCAATTGAGCTAATTTCAATTCTAGAAACTTCCATGGTTCTATTTATCTATACAATTAACTTCTCTACACCCTGTTGTAATTAATCCCTCTCTGTTAATGTAGAACATCCTCGATTTACTTCCAATGGTATTTCAAAATTATTTCTTGGCAATGGATGAGGTTTTGTACAAATTTTGTCAAAGACATTAACTAAAAGATGATGCATAAACCAATAAAATCAGTATCAAAGAAAGAGTAACAAAATAGAAATAAAGAAGTACGTATATTAAAAAGAAATTAAAATGGCTTACTGCCAAAAGACAAAGAAACTTGAGACTCTTGAAAATAGACTAGAAATAAAAAAGAAGTTGACAAGAGTGAAGTATGCTTCACTCTTGTCTCTATATATACTATGTAACTAGGGGCTACATGGCGACGTTCTATAGGACCTCCAATATGTGTTGACTTTGTAGGACACATGCATTGACTTACAAGGCAAGTTTTTTTATATGTAGGCCACATAGTTAGATTGGCCTTTAAGTTAAAAACATGTGTGGCACATGGCTAACTTGTTAATCACTTTTTTAACCCAAAAATTGAATTATAGACACCTATAAAGTCAAAGCAGTATCTATAAAGTTTCTAGGAAGCTTCTATAGAAGATATTATAGAATTAACTTACTTTTACCTACTTCTACTTACTTCTACCTATTTATATAGGTAATTATTGGCTTACATGTATATGTCTATAATGTTAACTTCCCTTCTAGAGACGAGTTCCACAAAGAGCAGTCATCATATGTTGAAAAAATCTATGATACAATAAATTATATTTGCTACATACTAAGATCTTTATTCTCTTCGATGATGGTTGATAGGACCTTTTAACCATTGATAGTATCCCATACTAAGGCGAGAAGACCACCTTGTTATTTGATCGTTGTTGAGGCCTTCATAACTTTCTTCAAATAAAATATTTGGAACACCATCAAGAATTGTTCCTATTTCTAATAAAATTACCAAACATTGGGAGTCTCTTCCAAGGTTGTGATACCAAATGCATTGTATCTCTCTATCTATTCGAGAAAAAACATGTTATTCTTAAAGATCTTCATTCCAATTGAATCATCTTGAAGGTTGTGACAATTGCAATGTCTTGTTTGATAAGTCAGCAAACAAAGGCTCTTCGGATGAATCTGCTACTTGTTGGTTTTCCATCTCTTTAGTGTCACAACTACAAAGAAGCTACAAATAAAGATTGAAAGTAGAATGTTATCTTATCTAGATCTTGTTTCTTTTAGATGAAAGGTTTTTATCTTGATTTTAATGGATGTTGTCAATGAAAAGCCTCTATTGCCTTTGCTATATTTACAAGATTCTTTATTGGCTCCCATATGCATTCACTAATATCAGATCCGTGCCAATGGACAAGATATACCAATTTATTTTGGCGTTGCCTTGAATCTAGGACTTCTTCCACTTCAAACACTTCATTATTGTCCACTTTTATAAGAGGAAGTAGAACTTGTCTTCTTCGTGGTATATCCATTGTCTTGTATGGTTTAAGAAGAGAGATGTAGAATGTAGGATGGATTTTTATTGACTTTGGTAGGTATAAATAATATACAACTAGATTGATTTGTGCAAAAATAGGAAATGGTCCAAGCCTACGATAGTCCAACTTGTCACAAAAACAAGTGGTCTTGATATTGAAACAAAGTAATCATATCTTGTCACCCATTTGGAATGGAGGTTGTTCCTTTTGATAGACATCCACATTGATCTTTTATTGTTCTTGAACTTTTTTTTAACTATACCTTCATTATTGTATATAGCTCTGATAAATGATTTGTCAAATCTTTCACCGTAAGATTATTAGTTTTTGAAAAGTCAAAAATATCAAGTCGTGGATAATAACCATAATTGGCAAAGAAAGGTATTTATTTTGTAGAAAAATATACTATATTATTATAAGCAAACTCTGCCAATGGCAAAAAAATTATCCAATCATCTTGTTGGTAGTTAATGATATATCTTAAATACTATTCCAAGACTGGATTAACATGCTATGTTTGTCCAACAATTTGAGGATGGAATACAAAATATAGTTTTATATCCAGTTTTAGAATCTTGAAAAGAGTTTGCCAAAATCTTGATATAAATTGAATTTCTTTATAAGATATAATATCCTTAGATAATCCATGATAGCAATAAATGTTTTTAAGAAAGAGTTTAGCTATTTTTTTACTTGTGATAAATTTTATACATGGTACAAAATATATCATCTTGGTAAAATGATCTACTATTACAAATATAGAGACATAAGAACCTGAGATTGGAAGATCCGTGATAAAATCCATAGAAACAGAAGTCCATAGTTATTCTGGAATAGGTAATGGTTGAAGAAGTATGTAAGGTCGATGACAAGGAGTTTTTGACCTTGAACAAATATTACATGATTAAAAAAAGTCTTTCACACCCTTTCACATTTGTGGCCACTAAAAATCTCTGAATATAAGCTTCAAAGTCTTGTTGTATCCAAAATATCTTGCTACTGGAAAGTTGTGATATGCTTGAAGAACACATAATCGTGCTTCTTCTTTTAGAACATATAACCAATCTTCAAAATAGAGTAGTTTATTTTGAACTCAAACTTAGAAGTATCTCGGGACTTAGAAGAAGGTTCTTGAAATTATGAACAAGAGAATCAGAAGACATACTTGATTGGATTTGTTTCACAAGGGTCGAATAAACAATCAATGTTGATTTCATTACTCGAAGATGAAAATGCTCCAACTTCAAAAAAATTATTCTTTGTTGATTAAAAGATGCATCTCCTTCTTTTGGTACAAAATAAGAACATCTAGAAAGAGTGTCTGATAATCCTTGTTGTTTTTTAGATTGATATGTGACCTTAAAATCAAATCTTGATAAAGACATGCTCCAACGAGCTTGGCGACGATTTAAAACATGTACTAACATGAAGTATTTGAGATTCTTGTGATTTATATATACAATGATTGAATTAGAATCGCCTTTAAGATGATGATGCTATTCTTGAAATGAATCTATGATTGCAAGAAAAACTTTGTTGTGGATTTCATACTTAATCTCAACTTCTGAAAAAAATTTGTAATGAAAAGCTACTATATGAAGTTTATCATCTATTCTTATTTGTGATAATACAGCATGTGAAGCAAAGTTTGATGCATTTGTTTCCATAAAAAATACCTTAGAAAAGTTGACGCAATACAAGATTGATACAAAAATAAAAGCTGACTTCAAAGTTTCAAAAGATGTTTCAACTTCTTTGCTCTACTCAAGTTTGTCTTTGCAAGTCAAACATATAACTGTAGTTATAACTTGAGAGAAGTCTTTGATGAAGATCCGATAATAGTTGGCAAAGCCTAAAAAGCATTGAACATCTTTTACCATTTTTGAAATCTTCCAATCCATAATCGTTTGAACTTTCTTAAGATCCATCATAAGTCCATCATTTGAAATGATGTATCCTAAGAAGTTGAATTGAGTAGTGTGGAATACACACTTTTCTATCTTAGCATAGAGTCTCGCATCTCTTAATTTTTGTAACACATGACAAACATGAAGTTCATGTTCATTTGTATTCTTAGAATAGATCAAGATGTCATTCAGATAACACATAACAAAATCATCTAAAAATTCTTAAAAAACATCATTTATTAGATGTTGAAAAGATATCGGTGCATTTGTAAGTCCAAAATACATGACGTTGTATTCAAAATATCCATACTTGGTTAGAAATAGTCTTCTATTCATCTCTTTCTTTAATACGTATTAGATTATATACTCCTCGTAGATCTATTTTTATATAGATCTTAGCTTGATTTAGTTAATCAAGAAGTCCAGATATCATAGGTAGAGGACACTTATTCTTAATGGTGATCTTGTTGAGTCTTTGTTAATCAATTCACATCCGCAATGATCCATCTTTTTTCTTTACAAATAAGATTAGAGCTTGTGCTAGTGATTTGGAATGATGTATGAAATTCTTAGCTATATTCTCTTCACTATATTCATTGAGTTCAGCCAATTCATTTTGTGATAAACTATAGATTGGTCCAAATGGCAATTGTGTTCTTTTTTAAAAGTCAATTGAACAGTCATAGGAATGATGTTCTCGAAGAGTATCTGTATTTTTCTTCTCAAATATATCTTGAAATTCATAATATTCATTGAGATTGCCACTTGAAGTCTTTGCATCATTAGAAATAAGTGTCGTGTAAATGAGACAAGGTGATCCTTCTTTTGCAGCATGTAAGAAAATTCTTGTACCCACAAACATAGGTTTAATTGCACTAGACTTATGACTTTTTATTGGATTAATTTCACTCTTAATTATGCTTTTAGAGAAGTCAAAGATTTGAGAAATCCAATCTATGCAAAGATTATACTTTTTTAACCATGATAAACCTAAAATGACTGCATTAGAGAAAGATCTAATTATATTAAAGATTATGTAACTACTATGACCATTTATTACTACATCTATAGGAAGTCTTTCATGAATAATATCTCTAGAAGATAATCGATGACCATCTATGACTTCTACCTGAACAAGTTTGGTTTTTTGTACTAACAATATTTTATAACTTTTAACAAATTCTACATCTAAGAAACAAGCTAAGGCTCCTTAATCTATCAAAGCAGAGGCTTTATAATTATTAAATCCTAAAGACACATCTATTATAAAATAAGAAGAGGATTCTAAGGAGAGGATAGGACCTTTATTAAAAATTGTATAAGATTCTAGCTACACGATTCCTATTATAGCTGGACAAATTTATTTTCTAATACACTGTGTTCTTTGATAGATATACTGTTCATTTTGTGATTTTTTTGCTTCTTTCGACAATATTGAATAATGTGTTTAGGTTCTCCACAAAATAAGCACAATATTTTTTGATAGCAAGAAGTCTTTTCTTACTCGATAAGATGTTTAAAATGTACCACATCAATTTACATATCTTCCACTTTTGCATCTATGTATTGAGAAGATGTTAGTATTGCCATCGAATTATACTAACATTGAAGCCCATTTATGCAATTCTCATATAAAAATTTAAAAAGTCAATTGTCGCATTTTATTGCAAAGTCAATTGCTTGACTCAATGTTTGAGGATCAAGTAAGTTGAGCATCAATTTCTTTATTTCATATTACAATCCATAAAAAAATTGGCTTATAAGTGCAACATCATTCCACTTGATATCAGTTACAAGATGTCAAAACTAAGAAACATATAATGTTATAGATTGATTACCTTGTCGCAAAATATGGATCTTATTGGTTGTTATACAAGTTGCATTATGTTCTCCATATATGGACCAGATTTCACCAAAAATGCCTCTAAATTATCCAATATTGGATCTTATCATTCAAGAAAAGATGAAAACCATGATAGTGTTGAACTTGAAAAAAATATACTAATGAATCCAACTTGTGATTCTGGATTTGGATATCTTTCAGGTTGAAGTTCAATCACAAGTTGTACATGATTGATAAGTCCTCAAAATTTGTATCTTATACCATCAAACTTCTTAGGCAAAGCAACTCTTGATTCTTTAACACTTGAAGGATGTTCCATTGTAGGTAGACGGACGTGATTTGGTATAGATATTAAAGCAGCTCTAATCATCTCTATATCCTCACTTCTTGCTATTCTTGTTGATCTTTGTAGTAGTAAGCTAAGTTGATGCATTGCAAGCATCAACTCCTTCAATTGCTCTTACATTTGTGCCATTGCACTCTTTATTTCAACAAGCTCTGCCATAATAATACTCAAAAAAATTTCTAATACTACTCAAGACAAGTAAAAGAAAGGACTTGAGGACAAAGAAAATACTAAAAATAATATCAGTTTAGAAGAGGATAATCCGCAACTTCTAAAATGCTTATGTCTTATCATGAAAAAGAGATAATCCACTCTTAATCAAGATTAGACAAAGCTCTGATATTGTAAGTGTACTCTTATCAATCTGTCAATGACATGAAATAAAAGATGATGTATAAACCAATGAAATTTGTATCAAAGAAAGAGTAACAAAATAGAAATAAGGAAGTGCGTATATTAAAAAGAAATTAAAATGGCTTATTGCCAAAAGATAAGAAAACTTAAGATTCTTGAAATTAGACTAGAAGCAAGAAAGGAGTTGACAAGAGTGAAGAGAGCTTCTCTCTTATCTTTATATATACTATCTAACTAGGGACTATGTAGCGATGTTTTATAGGTCCTCCAATATGTGTTGACTTTGTAGGACACATGCCTTGATTTACAAGGCAAGTTTTTCTACGTGTGGGCCACATAGTTAACTTGGTCTTCAAGCTAACAACATATGTGGCACATGGTCAACTTATTGATCACTTTTCTAATCCAAAAAGTCAATTATAGATACCTACAAAGTCAAAATAGTATCTATAAAGCTTCTAGGAAGCTTGTATAGAAGATATTATAAAATTAACTTTTTTTACCTACTTCTATTTACTTCTATCTATTTATATAGATAATTATTGGCTTACATGTGTATGTCCTTGACAGGTCTTCATATTGCATCCTGAATAGGATAACCTTTCAAAAGAACTTTGTATTGAAGTTGTAGACGTCTATTGCCACAACGAAGGTAATAATGTTCCTAAATGCTGTCCACTTTATATTCTTCTTGATCATCAACTATACTAGTTGTGTTGGTATTTGGTGTCGATTCGGATAGCAATTTGGCTTGATATGAAATTCCTTTAGTTATGAAATATAGAAGATTGGATGGATCTCAATATGTGGCAGAAGCTTGAGGTGGTATGCAATATCAAAAATCACTACAAAAATGTGGAAAGGTCCAAATCATTGAGGTGTTAGTTTACAGATTTAGGTTGATGTAGCAAGTGCGAAGTTGGCATTAGAGAGTAATACCTGATCATCCTTCTAAAAGGTCTTGTATTGTTGATGGTTATATAAATATTGCTTCTATTGATTCTATGCAATAGAGAGGCAGTGTTGTGTCGCTTGTAAGTTCATTGTAAGCTATTATATAAATTTTTCCATTGTTGGGTTGTTGATATTGATGAGAAAATGAAGAGTTGTTGACCTAATTAGATATTTAGCAATATTCAAGAAAAATAGTGAATGACCGGAACTTGCTTAAATACTATCATTCTAATAAATTCTAAGGGCTTTAAATATTTATTTCAATCATTATGATGAACAATCACAAATACCCATGATATATCCTCCAAAGTCCAATTTGCATACTCTATTTATCCATTTGTTTAGAGATGAAAGGTCCTATCAACCATCTTCGAAGAGAACAAAGATCTTAGTATGTAGCGAATACAATTTGTTGTATCATAGATTTTCTCAACATATGATGACCACTCCTTATGGAATTCGTCTCTAGAAGAGGAGATAACATCATCGACATACATATTTAAGCCAATAATTACCTATATAAATAGGTAGAAGTAAGTAGAAGTAGGTAAAAAAAAGTTAATTCTATAATATTTTCTATAGAAGCTTCACAGATGCTACTTTGACTTTATAGGTATCTATAATTCACTTTTTGGATTAAAAAAGTGGTCAACAAGTTAGCCATGTACCATACATGTTATTAACTTGAAGACTAAGCTAATTATGTGGCCCACACATGAAAAAAACTTGCCTTGTAAGTTAAGGTATGTGTCCTACAAAGTCAACACATGTTGGAGGTCCTATAGAACATCGCCATATAGCCCCTAGTTATGTAATATATATAGAGATAAGAGAAAAGCTTTCATCACTCTTGTCAACTCCTTTCTTGTTTCTAATCTACTTTCAAGAGTCTCAAGTTTCCTTGTCTTTTGACAATAAGCCATTTCAGTTTTTTTTTAATATATGTACATTCTTATTTCTATTTTGTTACTCTTTCTTTGACATAGATTTTATTGATTTATGCATCATTTTTTAATTCATGTCCTTGACAACATCTTCTTATCTTGAATTTCTAGAGTATGTAGTAGGCTTACTCAATTTCAACCTAGTAGATGTCGACTCTCTCATCCTCGAGGCTTCTATTTGTTCTTGCAAAGTAGCTTTCTGGCTAAGGAGGTGTTGTATTTGAGCCTCTATCTGGGATTATTTTGCCATATCTTTCATATTATAATTTCTTTGCTAGACTCCACTATTGTACTATGTTTTCACCTCCCAATTTATTTTTTAAGAAAAATTCATGGTAGCCTCAACACAGTACCTAGTATGATTACAATAACTAATCTTGGACTAAATGATGACTATTGATATGCTACCAAAAGTAAACAATCTAACACTTGCTTTGATACCAATCAAAC
Source organism: Physcomitrium patens (assembly GCF_059467195.1). Classification (NCBI taxonomy): domain Eukaryota; kingdom Viridiplantae; phylum Streptophyta; class Bryopsida; order Funariales; family Funariaceae; genus Physcomitrium; species Physcomitrium patens. The sequence goes on along the minus strand of NC_143412.1, from coordinate 13,326,375 downwards.
AAGATTAGATTATTTCAAAAATCCAAGATTCTTTTAATCTACTGTAATATAAGGCCTCATCACAAAATAAGATAAAACATATCAAAACAATATTAAATGAAACTAAAGAAAATAATACATGAAAGACAAAACTAAGCAAATAGAATCAAAATAATATAAATCTTAATAAAAAGATGCTAAACCAAACTATACTAAGAGAAAGGATCTAAAGCCATATTTGACCAGATGTCCCAAAAGATCGTGGCCAGTCGTATTTTTATCTTATCCTACCACCTTTGACTTTCTAGAATGTTCTTAGGTAGTAGACTCTACCTAGATAACCACCTCAAATTCCTTTTCTAGAAGATTTTATAATAGGCCCTATTTAGATAACTGCCCTAAGCTTTTTCTAGAAGGTTCCATGATAGACCCTACTTAGATAATCATCCTAAACTCTTTCTAGAATGTTCCACATTGAATCCTATGTGGTCTATTAACCTAATCCCAATTCTAGAAACTTCTATGGTTCTATCTATCTATACAATTATCTTATCTATACCTTATTACACTTATTTTTCTATAATATAATATTATATATAGCTTTTAAAATAGTAAAAAAATATAGAATAAAAATATATAAAATATAATTTAGATAAATATAATATTTAATATGTTTTCTTTTACATTTAAAAAGAATCAAAATATAAAATAAAATTTAGTAAAATACTCAAAATTTATAAAATCATTTGATATTATTAAATCATAAATATTTCATAATTATATTATTCAATAGAGTGCAATTGCCAAGATTTTATAATTATATTGGTCTTTATAATAGAAAAATAAAAAAATTTCTTTTAAAGTATTTTTCAAATTAAAAATTTCATATGTCATATAAGAAAAGAAAATTAGTTTACAAATACTCAAATCTACCAAAGTAAAAATATGAAAGATTGAGATACAATCTAAAAATTTATATTTATATAATGAATATATAAAAAAATGATAACTATATCTTTTAAAAACAGAATCAATCTACCAAATTCATGTTTTTTAAGTTTTGTAGAAATTCTTATAAAAGTTGTTAGAATCAAAGCCAAAAATATAAAAGATAAATAACTTGAGCATTTTTATGATTTATTGGAAAATTTGAATTTTTATCCTTATACTTGTTTTTGATCTCTAGATCTAAAGTGATGAAGTATTTTACAAAATTTGATAAAAAATTCCTTCAAACTTATGATTGTATATAAAATTCAAGGGTATAAAAATTAAAGAATATTTTTAATTATATTTTATTATCAAATAAAGAGATATTTTATTCAAATCACATGCATATAAAAAAAAACAATATTTGTATGACTTATTATACATTGTAGAGTTGCAATGAATGTGTAAAGAGCTTAATCTACTTTATAAAAACTATGAATATTATATAAGTTAGAATCTACAAGACATAGATCATAAGATTGAATATAAATGTAACATATATAAAATTAGATACTTTTTTTTATTCATAGACTAATAAAAAATCCAGAGAAGTGAAGATTTTAGAATACATTCTTTTAAAAATAATTAAATTTATTGTAGAAATTTCTTCTTGTTTTTAATAATTCAATCTTTAATTTGTGGCATATATTAATGCATAATTTGGATTGAATTGAATTATTTTACTTAACTTAAAAGAACACAATGATATACAAATTAGAAGATTTATTTAGACAAATTTACAAAAATATGGCTAACTAATGTATAAAATTCTAAACAACCAAATAATAGTAAAAACTTATTTTATAGTTGAAACAAAACATAGATTGATGTATACTTGTTTTGTAGTTGGAACAAAACATAAATTGATGTATACTTCTTTGAAAATTGAATTGATAAAAAAAAAAATCACTTAATAGTTTATGATACATTTCAAAAATAAGAAGCTTAGTTAATGATTAATAAGTATAATTTTGTAGTTAGTATGTTCCTAATCATGTTCTAGAAAATGTATTAAGGCCTAGATATTTCTTAGTAGAGTTATCACAATGGGCACACCTCATTTGTGTCAAAAAACAAAACATAAAAGAAAAACCTCCTACACAATAAAATATCATAAATATTCAACATATCAATTTTTTCTCCACCTCAAAAACATGTACAAGATTTATTGTTTAACCTGATGGACCATAACTTATTAAGAATCACAAGAAAATTCAAACTAATAAACAAAAAAATTAAATCAAAAGTACATTAAAACCATATACAATAAACTTCTACAAAATACACAATAAACAACAAACATGATTAACATGCCATTTCTTTGCTTTCCTTCAGACTAAGTACTTTAAATACTTATAACACAAATCATGCTTAGTATTCCTACATTTTGATTCCTTTGTCACAGTGATACTCTTTTTACTGCTATTCAGCATTAAGCAGGTCGCATTTTTCTAGCTGCAATTAGCGTTCTAAGAATAGTGAATTCAAATACAACAACATCAGCATCCACATAATGAACGGGATATACAGATAATGGTTTTATGAAAGCAGCTCTCCCAAGGATATTCACTATGACTCGTTGCATAGCCCCCTGCACGAATTGACGGTTTGACAAAGAAATTCACCACCAGGGAAAGAGCAGAAAGGCAAGATTGACATACATTTGCAGACTGCATCGACAAGCTGGCAATAACGAAGATGGACATACCTCGTTCTTGGGATCGGGTTGCAAGTTATCGCGGCCACTGTCCGACCAAAATGAATTAAAAACAATGTCTACTGTTTTCTCGTCCCTTACCACGTAATCTCCAGATGCACTCAACCATCCTTCTCCAAACAATGGACTAAAGTACCGCGCATTGCTTTCGAAGCCCGATTCAGTTAAAACATACTGGAGGGGTCTAATTTTCGACACCAACATGCTCGATAATCTGCAGCAGAATTAGAAGTGATCACCATCCATTTATCTAGTCATTAGACCGAGAATAGATTAGTTGATTCATACATACTGAATGCATCGTGCCAAAACTAGGGCATAAATCTCATCGTGATACCAATTTGACATCCAACAGGAGAGTTCAATCATCTCACGTGAAAATGTGAGGAGCGTAGAAAACCTCCCAAACGCCATGCACTTCAACGGATCTCAAAAAATCGTCATAGTCCTGTCCTCGACAACCACTAAGCTTTGTCACAGCATCAGCCAAAAGCTTCTTCGTCTCCCCATCCGCATACAAAGCCCACGACACTTCCGCCAACTGTCCCGCACCGTCACTCCCTTTGCTCAACAAAACCTCGTCAATCATCTTCTTCGCGTCCGCAATGCCCTCATCAACAGACGCCGAGGCAACCGCGTTCATCCCCCACTTCAAATTCACGCCTCTACCAGCATTGGTCGCACCGCGTCTCACTCCACAAGTACTGAAATTCGACCAGGCGAGACCAGGCGCCGGATCTTTTCGCAACTTCCGCAACTTATGATTGATTTGACAAATTTGCGAGGTGCACATGACGGTGTTCAAAACTAACAGCGCCATGGCCAGCGACGAGTCGGTGAACCGGAGGTGCGGGACGCAAAAGTGTGGACGTCTCAAATCCACATGGATGCATTAGAATGAGCGCGTCCATCGTCCGCTTTCGCAATGCCATTGCAACACCGCATTGCAATTGAGCCCATGGTTTTGTTTCCAGGGGACTCGTCCCGCATCCCTGCAGATGACGCCGTTCTCGTTCGTCAAGTTCGTGGATGGCGTTCGTCACTTGTCATCATCCATCCGTTGGAGTGGATGAAAATTTACCAACGTCACTTTGGATATTGTTCAGCCGTAGGCACCACTTCATTTGAGTTTGAATTTCCCAGTTGAATGTTGATGGGACTCATCTGTTTAGTATCCAAAATATAGTTTCTAATACCGCATATGTAATATATACATGGGCCCTTTTAGACTATATGGGCCTTTTTATTCATTAGAAATAAATATAGAAGTTTGTGCATAAATCTCATTAGCAGTTTGTGAATTAAGCTAAACCATGAACTGCTCATGAGATATGTATACAAACTTCTATAGATTTTACAAATTTTTTGCTTAACAACTTTACTTCTAAGATCCCGTTATTTTCAAACGTAAAATATATGTTAATTTCTGCAACAAAGTTTTCAAAAACAAATTCACACAACATGATCTATAAATGTTCAGTGAATACCAGCATTTAATAAACAATTCTAACATATTATGTGCAAAAGAATTATAAAGAGCCCTCATAAAAATAATTTCTTGTACACTTCTTGTGAAATGTGCACAGAATTAACTGAAAAGTTAAGCTGATTTGATCAATAGATTTTTCATAAAATACAGGAAATCAATTTAAAAAATCCTGGATATATACTTGGGATTGTTTTATTTGTATCTATACGTTTTATATTTGGCTTTGTACTGGATCAATCTAAGTATTTATCCTTCTAATTTTGTTTATATTTAAATTTCATTACCACTTTTCTTTCACAATCAAACCTAAAAAAAATTACAAGCATTAAAATTTACAATATTTTGTTCTACATGGTTAATTTAGATTTCATTGTATTCTAGTAATTTTGACAAGAAATAAACAAGCATAATTTCAAAATCAATATTATAAAAATATATACATCTTTCTAAATAACTATGATATAATGATATAAAAATTAAGATATCAGTGCAATATGATACATTCTGACATGGACATGATAGTTCATGCATCAACTTCGAGATTTAATAATGAAAGTAATAACTCATTTAATTTTGAAGATTTTAACTAAAAATTAATAGTTTCCTCAATTGAATATTGCAGATTTCATTGAAAATAAACAACGATGACTTTGTGATGATTTATTACAACTACTAAATGTTAAATAGTAAAAAAAAAGCCATCTTGAAAATTAAACTTTGTACATAATATTAAATAAAGCTCCAATTTTTTTATTATTACGATTGTAGTATGGTTGTCTTCAAATTAATGTCGAGGTTTTATAAAAATGAGTAGGGTTTGATTATACAAGTGTAAGGTCACTTCAACAATATGATCTGTAAAGTTTTTCAAAAAATATTAATAAATGGAAGAAATTGATGCCAAAACAAAGTCATATGTCATTAGAATACACAATCATGCACTAGTCTAAGGATTACAAGGTTCAATAAGTTCAGAAAAAACTATGCACTTTGATTAAGGCATGTAAATTTTGTATATAACAAACATGTATAGTTTTATTTTCAATGTGACTATTTACTATGTTCATCAGATAATAAAAATATATAATTATTAGAAAATCGTATATATAACTAAATATAGAGACACATTGATGATAAATATTCTTAACACAAGTCTTACAACAATTTCTAGAAACAAAATTAATTTGATATTTAAACCCTGAACATACACACTCTCTCTCTCTCTCTCTCTCTCTCTCTCTCTATATATATATATATACATGTATATCTCTGCATATGCACCAGCAGATATTCATTACAACAATTTTATAGTTAAGCAAATTAAAAGTTGTAGTTTGCTTTTCAGAGATTTTTGAATAAATTTCCTGATTTCATTTCAACATATTATATTTTCCCATTTTTCTTCAGAAAATTACATAATATACAAGAATGACATCCACGATTGATTGAGTTTACTAAAAATAAAAAATAAAGCAACTTTTTGCGAGCCAGATGGAACGTGAGGCTCCGGTGAAGCGACGTGGCGTATGTTGGGCGTTCATCGACGCAGGAGATTGGATGGATGAGGACCACTACCCGAGAATAACCAGTCAGGGGATCGACTCCCGCTGGGGGACTCGCCACGCGTCCCTCCGATCCCAAGCGCAAACGCCCTTGTGGAACCTGTGGTGAGGATTAGAGGGAGCGATGGGGATCAGGTAAGGGGGGCATGGCCGCCATGGTCCTAGATTCCGCCCTCACTACTTAACAATGCCGCAGCTCCAGCCATTGCTACTCTGAAATCGCTCACTGCATTCCTCGCCCTTGTCGCTTCAGTCCTCGCGCTTTTCACTGTTCTAGAGCACGACAAGTCCGTAGGAATGGCGTCCGCGGTTGCTTCGTCTGTAGTGGCCCCCGTCTCTCTGGCCGCAGCCTCGCCTGCTGCCGTCTCCCGCGACTCTACCTCCGTCAAGGCCTTCTCTGGTCTGAAGTCGGCTACCTTGTTCTCTTCCCAGGCTCAGACCTTGAGCTCCGTGCAGAATGGCAGCCGTGTGCAATGCATGCAGGTATACTGAGTTCTCAGGGAGCTGAGCTACTATTCGTCGTGTTACTGTCTGGTTATCTTGTGACTACGTTTCTTGTGTCGTATGGTGTCGGTAATATAAGTTGAATGAACGCCGAGGTGATGTGGTAATATTGGGATGTTGGCTGAGAACCGGTGAAACTTTGGACAGGTGTGGAACCCGATTGGACAGCCCAAGTTCGAGACCTTCTCGTACTTGCCCCCACTGACCGATGATGAGATTGCCAAGCAGGTGGACTACATGATCCAGCAGAACCTGATTCCCTGCATCGAATTTGACACGGTAAGCCGACGGTCCACTACACACGCTAAATAGCCACAGATTTTCATCACACGAAATTTTGAGCATTGGTACTTCAGAAATTGACCTCACCATGATAATACAATCACAAGTCCTTGGGAGAATGCTTAAGACCCCTTGTCGAAAAAGTTAAAGTCACTGACACATCGAATCGTGCTAATGTGCTGGGGCAGGTTGGATCCGTGAGCCGCACCAACTTCTCTGGCGCAGGCTCCTCGGGCTATTACGACGGTCGCTACTGGACCATGTGGAAGTTGCCCATGTTCGGGTGCACCGACTCATCCCAGGTGTTGAGGGAGATCCAGGAGTGCAAGACGCAGTTCCCCAGCTGCTGGGTCAGAGTCTTGGGATTTGACAGCAAGAAGCAGGTCCAGATCTGCGGCTTCTTGGTTTCCAGGCCCAACTAGATACTTCAGTCGAGGCCATGATATTGTGTAGACTCCGCTTGGATCCTGATACCACAGAGAGACAGCCTATTGTTCGGCGGTTTTTGTCTGCAGTCGTGTGCATTATTTTTGAAGCTTCGCAGTAAACTCACGGGTTCAACTCTCAATTTGTGTCTATGTTCAATCACCGCCATGGAAGTGCACCACCACATTTACTCCCGAATACATGCATGCCTGCTTGAAAACAAGTGTTCAGTGTCATCCACTTCTGGTGTGATGCAAGTACCATGGATGCACAGATTTTGTATATGAACGAAGCCCTCCATATTCTCTTTAACCTATTCTCCTATCAAACATGTGATCTTGTACACAATCATATCATCACATTTCAATCTACACTTCTCGTTGTTGCGACATGTTATCTCTACCCACATGCGACAATCTAGTACGTAAGAATAGTATCCACTTCCAGATGACGTTGTCGTCAGTGGAAATTGTGTGGCACAACCGAGTATCAGCTAGTTGTGAACTACCCGCAACAATGTATGTCGAAGATGTAACAAGTAGTTAAAATTGTAGAGCAGAGAAAGAAAAGTTGGCTCATCCATGCAGACAAACTTTTTGTGCACAATAATGCATCCAATCTGGAAAATTTGTGGATAAACCAACCGTGACTTCCTTATAAATTTCATGGAAAAGACTGTTCATTTATTACGGTATAGTAATTGTTGATTTGTATAAATTTTATGGCCAGGTCTGATTATTACTTGTGTATTTTCTTTCGGGTGCTAATATATAAAATGTTTCAATTAATCTTCAATCCTACTTCTACTTAGTAGTTTGATATTTTCTAGAAAAAAGTAAAAAATAATTAAAGAGAAGTATTTGTTTGAGCACATTTTAAATTCCTCTACTCTCCAAATATGCTGACAAACCCAAGTTACTTGTTCCAATTTTACTTGGCACAACAGATAGCTACGGACCAATCAAAAGCAAAGAATTTACATATTTTAAGCCATTAATTTATTCATTAATTCCTTGGAAGAACTTGAAGTACCTTCTCAGCAATAATGAATCATTTGAAACATTTTTTTCCGCATGTTTCATGTTTTGTGTTTCTTCTTATTTCATTCTTAACAGTGTAATCTGACCAGCAGCCTCTTGTGGAATTTATTCTTCTGCGGCAATGAAGGACATTAATGGGCTATGTAGGTACTCATTAGTACCGCTAGATGAACGTAGTAGCTGGTTTTCAACCTTGTGATCTACTCAACTATGGAGGAAGGTTCCTACTTCGGCGTATTTCGAAGTATCTTGTTATTCCCAAGTTCAATTAGAGAATTACATCGTCAAAACACAGAAGAAACTCCTGCATTGATCTAGTCTTTAGATGGTTCAAACTTACATAAAATTCCCATAGTTCTTTCACAATCTTCAAACCGTTTTGATCAATTTTTACATTTTCTCACAAACCTTGCCGCTTGCAGAATTAAAGTGAAAGGCTATCCGAGGTTCAGAGAATGCCGATGACTTCCAAAGTGCTCAAAAGAACCCTTTGAAAACTCTTTATTCAGATGAGATGTGACCGCGCTAGGAATACTGCACAGAAGTGGACTGGAATCATCCTGAAGATCTAGACCTCGCCAGCAGATGTCGAGGGCTCCATAGCAAGCCAGAAACTTAGGCCTTAATAGAAGGGCGGACAAATTTTTTTTGCTATCAAGAAGTTTCTAATTGCAAGATCCAACACTCGGTACCGAAAGAATGCGCATGTGCAATAGCAAGTCTTGAGCTATCTTTCAAGTCCATTGCAAGTCCATTGCAGCTGGAATACAATATAGTCCGTGGAGTAAGCTATGATGAAGTATTGTTAAGAGGATCCCCAGCTAAGATGCTTTGCAAGTCAGAGGAAGATGAACCCCTGCTAGGATTCGGAGGTAAGAGGGAAGGAAAACCAGAGAAACTACTGAGTCTATGATGACCGCCGGAGGGGGACGACGGCATTGACCGTGTTAGATTGGCCATTAGTGACGTAGGGGCAGCACTGATTTCACTAGTGCCTCCTTCCCTCTCTCGTCGCTCCCTTTCCTGTGACTCCTTGAGCAGGAAATCAATCCACATATCTGCAAAAGACTGAAAAACAAAACCATTTCTCTTGATTTTGAGTACTAAAATCTGCCGAGAGCCCCAGCTAACACTTCAAAAATGGTCACCTCCATCCATGATGTCAAAACATACTTGAGATATTTAATGTCAAGCTTGAAAGATGACTGGCAGCCATAAAGAATTCACCAGGAAAATGGCTGGCGTAAGAAAGACACACACCGAATTTTCACCAGGAGCAGCTAGTGAAGAAGTGTCTGAATCTGAGCTTCCAAGAATGCCTCCAACAATGCGACTGGGTACACCAAAAACACCACGAACCATCCCACCAGATCGAGCATTTTGTTGGGCAAGCCCAACACGCCTTTTATCCTCTTCCGAGAATCCCAGCATGCGTACCATAAGATCCAGAACCTACAGAACAATGACTCACATTTGACGACACCAGTACAAAAGCTCTAGCTGAGAGCCAAAAAGAATGCAGTTTTTGAAGTGATAGAAATTTTTGCAAATCAAAGTTGAAAGAGAAAAACTGCGATAATATCAATTGGCAAGTGTTATGGTTAAACCTCTTTGCTGTGATGCCTTTGAAAGTAAGTCACTAGTAGCTTAATAACAATGCGCCTGCACAGGCAAAGAGTACAAACCTTTAAGGACGTCCATATCAACAGAAGACGATGGTTCAACAGATAGCAACAATCTGTGACACGCATGAAGTAAGCTAACGACAAAAGAGGTAGGTGCAATGGAAGCATGTGCAAGAAATTCTGATTAGAAAGTAACAACTTAGTGAAATATCCTGAGATTGTTAAACTTCATAGGAATCAAAAGAAGCAAAAACCAGAAAACCAGGTAAAAAATATATGAAAGATAAGATGGATCGGGGCGTCAAGAAATGTCGGGAACAGGACCTATCAACATAGAAATCTGAGTCAGACGACATCCGATTGAGGCTTGTGATGGACTGCTCGAGTGCAGCACGGAGCTTTTGCACTTCTTGCTGCAGCTTGTGTAAATCGCTCTTCAAATCTATATTCTGGGATTTAGCACTGTCCAATTGCTTCGTGACTGTTTCTAGTTCCTTGGATTTCAAATCAATAATTCCCTCTGCAATCTGTTCATCAATCAACACAGCTAAATGAGAACAAGCGACAGAGGACAAACATATGTGCACGAAACTAGACATTTTGAGGTCTAAACCAAGATGAGTCAATACTGACGATGTTGACATATACCCTAAACCTATATACAAAAAATTTTAGAAAGCCCAATTAACGACCGCTGGCAACATCTCTGAAAGAAATTTAACAGCTAGTACAAGCAACTTTTAGAAAATCGTATGAGGACCAAACAACTAACATATCCGCGAAATAAATTCTGCTGGTTAAATTGCTACAACATCCTACCTTCAAATCTCTTGTCAGTGTGGTATTCAATTCCCTGACAGTACGATGTTTCGATTCCAAACGCTCCTGAATCAATTTCATGAATATTACATAACCTTCACAAAGTAAAAATAAATTGTGAATCGAAGAAAGTAAAAAAAATGTATATATATATATATATATATATATCATTAAGTCTTATTACTTGTCTCGCTCCAGTTATGGCAGAGTAAAAGAAATATCATTTACTTGAGCGTCACTTTCTGCATAGTATTGTCCAAGAGCTCTTTGAAGATTCGCAAGTTCTGTGTCTTTAGACTCAAGAGCCTCAGAGCACGTAAGTAAATTTTGTTTTAGACGCTCAATTTTTTCATTGGAATCCTTTGATCTCAAATCGTTTTCTCTAGTTGCCTGCGCCAGGTCATTTTGAGCTTTGCTTAGGGCTCGCTGCAATTGGCCAACACAATCTTCAGCGGACTTTAGGCGCGTTTCAAGGTCTCCAATAAGAATATTGTCATTGTCCATCTTCTCTGATGTTGATGATTCCTGCGGGATTATCTCATACGCATCAGAAATAGTAGCTGAATTGCATCAGTGTATACCCGAACATACCAAGATACTCAAAATCTTGAAACCTAATCAATAGGGCTATTTTCCTTCCATAAGAGGCGAATGCATACAGGCCCTGAGCTCGTTCATGCCTGTAACGTGATCACTGAGCTATAAAGAAGTTCCTATTGAACAGTATCTAGGGTTTTAGAGCACCATGTCTAGAAGATTTTGCCTTAATCTCCCCAAGTTCTGGAATGCTTTGTCTCTCTCCAAAGACACCTCATTCATTTTTTTCAAAAGTGTGTCTCGCTCCAGCTGCATGTCTTCCAATTTCTCAGATTCCAGTAATGCATCCTCCAGTTTCTTAGAAAGAGAGTCTCGCTCAAGTGACAATTCTTCAAGTTTCGATCGCAACAAGCAGCAAATTTCCTCTGAGGATTTTAGTCGTTGAGACAAGGACCTCACCTGCATCCAGAAACCAGATAACTACAAGCAATACATATAGCAATCGCGACTACAAGAAGCCAATAAAATGATCTTGGCTTCTAAGACTTGATCTGAAGGTTTATGGGAGAGAACGGTTTACACAACAAATTCTTCCGAAGTAGGTGCATGCATGTCACTATGTGCAGTGAGTATGATTAAGGAAGCAAACTCGACTCATTTCAAAGACATTCAAAGGATTACCTGCTCATCACTCGATCTTAATGCCTGTGATTCTTTGACAAGAGAATTTTTGTGTAATTCCTGCTCTTTGACTGAATTATCACTTTCAGTGTGCTCCGCCTTCGGAAATGGCAGCACAGATTCCCCAGATTCACTAGATGCCTGCGATTGCAATCAACAAACCAGAAACGGTCACATATGAATCAATCAACATGAGCGACGCAAGTGAATGCGTTGAACTTGTAAGGCCCATTTCTGAATGTACGTAGTAAATGTACCAACATTTGGATCGCCCATTAACCAACTTACTTTGTCATTTGATGAGTTGCGTTTGAGCATTTGAGTCTCCGGAGTGTCAAAATGGTCTGAAATGATTGTATAATTTACCAAGACTTCTGCAGGAAATAATTCTGAAGCAGTACAAAAAGTTAAGACGGTGCACACATGGATAGTGTATGTAAAAAAGAAAGCAATAGGTCAGCAAGGGAAAGGAAAACGCCAAGGATAACAAACCAAGCAGAAACCCCCAATACTAACCAGAAAAGGTGATGCTGAAGGTCAACAACAGACACAAATGAGGGTTGAAGAATTAGAAAAAATTTAATCCATTCAAAGAAAAGACGAAAAAAATGCTGGAAAACAATACCGATTATTACAAATAAAAAAACATTAACATCGACATTAATATTTTATAATACCATCTTCAAACTTCACGAAAAAATTCATAGTATATTAATCAGCATCCTGAAATTTTCTCTCTGAACACCTACTTTCAGGTTCTTTCTCTGTTCCCTCAATCAATGCTTTGCTTTTCTCAAGTCGCTCCCTGGGACCGTCCACATGTTCATTTAGCTTCTCCTGCGATCCACACTTGCAATGAGTCTAATCTTATCAAACTTCACGGATCATTTACTACAAACGAACTAGTCAAAATATCAGACGAAGAACGCAAAAATGAAGACTCATACAACCCGATTTAAACACGGAGACACAGAGATTAAAAACGGACACAAAACAGCACTCGTGTGGTTACATTATCTACCCTCCAGCTGTTATGCTCAATCTGATTATATGCTCAAATCAGTTTAATATAAACAAGCTGTTGTACCTCGATTTTGGCAGGTTAATTTTCTAGCACATTTTAGAAAAGACATTGCTTAATGTGGAAATTGTATGTGAGGATTTCGGTAATATTTGGCACATGTCAAAACGAAATAAGCATATATGTATTGAAATAAGGAGTTTCAAGTTCAAGCTTTCCTGGTTTAAAAACTTATAAAAAATAAAAATGCACAGTAACAATAATAATAATACACGAATGAATGAGTGAATAAAGGAACGAATGAACGAGTAAGTAACAAAGAAGTAGAAGAAGAAGAAGAAGAAGAAGAGGCCTAAAAGATCATGGATCAGTGTACAAACCATACATTTCCTTCAATGAACCGTTGATCACCCTGAATGAATATTGAGGACGAAGGATCAACCTGGATGCCACAATTTTGTCTGCTGAGAACTCCAATGGCTTAAATAACACGGCCAAATCAAACGAAGGTGTCTGAAACACTCCAAATCCTTAAAAAGTAACACTAAAGTGAAAACCAATAGAAAACGAGCACTTCTAACTTATTTTCCTAAATCAAAATCCATATAGACTGCTAGAGATTCAGATTACCTTTTCATTTAGTTCATGGCCACTTACTGCTTCTGACAAGGCATCTAACTTCGTGCAGTTGAGCAACAACTGCTCCTTCAGCAACCTGTTTTCTTCTCGCAGGATTGAGACCTCTGTCTAACAACACAAAGCAACACGTCCAAGTAATAATATTACAGAACCATATATTGTTTTGAGATAAATAAAAAAAAATACAACGTAGTTGCCATGAAGTGCAAAATGACTCGTGCTTAAATCCGAGACTGAAATCTTTCACATGCAAAGAAATAAACTCAAGTGTCGATGTGAACTGCCTCTGTTTCACTGAGAGCATTCGACGAAGTTAGATATGGCGATGTTTGCTACTAGAAATATACGCTAAGGAAGCCAAAAAGAGAGGAAGAAAGCACAAAAGGTAGATTACAACAACGAAAAGGTACTCAGTAAGATTCCCTCCAGTGAAACATGGTGAAACAAATATCATCCCCATAACGGCTTGCCGATCTTTATGCTCTCAACGACTACGATTAATTACTACAAACTGACAATACAAATCGCGAATAGCATTGGCAATCATAAACTAGTACAATTGAAATTGGTAGCATTACTGCATGAGCTCTATTTATAAGAAGTGTTATATATTAGAAAGCTTTTTACCTCTCTCTCTTCGAGAAGACCAGTGTACTTCGCCATTGCAGCTTTCACCTCGGTCTGGAGGTCATCATCCTTGTCTTTATAATAATCTAACTGCATTAGAATCAGAGCAAACGAAATTTACCACACATTTCATGAAAGGATGAAGTCATTCAGGGTTATACAGTATAAAGCAACGCAGAAAAGAAGGCATTTGCTCTTCAGAATCATCAGGACTGGAAATGAAAGACTAACGAGATTGCCGCGTGACTGTTCGTGCATGAGCTAGTGAAACAATTCATGAACTAGAAGAACTAGCAACTACAGACAATAAACTTTCGGATGGTTTTCAATCTAACGTAACATAAATTCCGTTTCACAACTTTAAAAAGGTAAAACTAGATGATTACAATTAATAGAAGAAAACATCTTGAATTAAAATTTCACAGCTACTAGGCACTAATTCATAAAGATTTAGGTTACAACTGCTTAGAAATCAAGTTACACAGATACCTTCCCCAGATCACGTCATGTGCTCAGCGGAGGAAAATTCTCAACGAAATCACCTACAAACAAAAGAATGCAACTCGAGCCCATTATAACTACATCAAAATCTAAAACAACAACCCGAAAAAACACTCCAGCAAATTGGACCCCAGAAACCGCGAATCACACAGTGCCAAGCATACCTCGGTGGCATGAAACTCTGCTGGTCCGCCATCACCATCACCATCGCTTTCATGAAGGTGAGCCTCCTGCAGGTTACCAAGGTAGTGACTCTCAACTGCGCCATCATTAAATGCACCCTCTCCATCAAGCTCCTCGTCTGCATCCAGCACATCCGAGGCAATCTGCGTGACACTGTCCTTCAATTTCTCGAATGTGCTCCACATTGTGCTCCCGCTTGCTTGAAACACGTGCTTCTCTTCCGCGAATCAGCCAACGCTACGAGAACTACTCGTCCATGGCCCTCACGCACCCCAATCATTCTAGTCCTTACACCGGGACCGCATACAAGTCCTCTCTCTCTCCCTCTCGCCGTCAACAGCTTCTACTCATCCAATCCGCATCAAATCTCGCTCGGTAGCGCTAAGATCCACCCTGCCTGGATTAGAGTGTCAGGAGAGAGGTTCGATGCACGTGCGGTGCAAATGTGGGGATTACTCGTCCGCATTCCATGCCTTGCAAATGCTCTCGTCAAAATGGAGCGAACCCCGAGACGCAGACTTCGCAGGAGGACGATGAGGCTCAACAGATCCAGCGTTAATATGTTTCCAGACCATGTCCTTGTCTGTTCGCGGGTGTCTCCGGTCCTCAATACTTCCACAGTCCGGTTCTCAAAGAACGGGGAACTTCAATTTGGATGAATGAAAAAGAGTGCAACTCACGATGCATCCTTAAAGATTACTTGCAAAGGACAATTAAAAAATCAATATGGAATTGGATTTTTTGATTCCATGAAATTAAATTATTTTCTATCCTTGATTTCGAGAATATGTTTAATGAATGTAAATTTATTCTTGAGTTTTAATAAAAATTTTCATTTTTCATTTATCATTTTTTTTCTTATTTGCAGCAAGCTTTCATGCTGCCCAAATTTAAAGTTGGTATTGTGTTAATCTTACATAAAATGCAATGATTGTTTGTGCACTTGTCTCATTCAACATAGAGAATATACAAGATGAAATTGAACTTATTGTTAAATAGTAATGTCCTTATAAACTTGACTTCAAGTCTGTAAAATTATCACACTTTTATACTTATAATGAGGTGAAGTCATTTATATTAAGGAGAATGTTAAATAGACCCAAGCTTTAACCAAATTGACCTATCCTTCCTAACTATCATAAAAAAAATGACCACTAGATTCATTTCTCCACTCTTGGATCCAAACCAATGAAATCCAACCATATTCATCATGATTGTCATATTCTTTGTCATGGGTAACTCGATTTTGTAAAAACTTAGGTCTATTTAACATTACCCTACAATAATAATAAGCACATAAATATCCACTCCTAATCTAACGGTCGGATGATATATCCACATGGATATATATCATTTTTGCATAATCAACATTTGCTCTACAAAAGAATTATCCGACAAACCCCGTGGTAATTGAATCAACAGAGAATAAACACATAGATACAGCATTGTTCATGCACTGCATTCAAACATCAACTCCACCAGCACACCAAATCTTACACAATGTTTTGAACAGAAAGAATTAATGGGATTACATGCAGCTGTCATATTGAAAACCAGTAACAAATGATGCGAAGTGGCAGTGGAGGGCGATGAGACCACCAACAATCTTTTCAATCACCTACACATGCTCAAATGCTGCAGAGCGTAGATTATTTTCTGTTTCATTCTAATACTTTACAATTGTGAACGTGAACTTGGTTTGCTCAGTGTTACCCAGGGTGCGCTTCCACCGAGGAAACAGGAGCCGTTGCATTGGGTGAAAGGCTATTCAAGGAGAGGGGGTCCTTCACTGTGCGACTGCAAAGCAAAGGGGGTGTAATAAAGTTGCAGAATAACTTACAAGCGAGATGCAGGTCTAGATGGAGACGCTGTTGGGTATTCCGCGCATGGTGATTCCGGGACCAGATTTGTGCAGAAGAAGCTCATGAGGCAGTGTGCCTGCACCAGCTCGATGCTTAAGCTTCAGATCCCCGTTCCTCTTCTGGATCTGCTTGTCCACTCCAGCCAACCGAGCTGAAAATCTCTTGAACGCGTCGATGGACCTTTGATCAATTGTCCACTTGGTGTGGAATCCGTTGTGTCCGAGGTACTCCTCATCTGGAGTGTGCGTGGAGAGTGACTCCACTACCATCATCAACACCGTGGCTTGCTCCTGACTGGGTAATGTCTCAAGCATGAATTGGTGAGGATCCTGGAGTAGCTTCTGGAACTCGGATTGTGTAGTTTCCGGGATTAGCCGCCGGGCCAGACACGGTCTGTTAGGAACAAAGCCGGCGTAATCATACTGGCCGAAATTCACAGCTGCGTGGTGTCCCGAGACCACCCAAATGAGGGTGGTCAGTATCTCCACCAGATCCCGTGGAGTTACGAGTTTTGGCCACCATGGTTCGTCTTTCTAGTCCGCGTGTCCTTTCGTCTGTATCTCTGTCCACCATTGCTGAAGCTCATCGTCTTTGAGAATGTTCTAAGAGTCGGAGTAGTACAAAGAGACGTACTCACGGACCCATTCCTCTATACTAGACCACACCAAAAGTCCGTCCATGGCGAAGGGGTAGTCTTCAATCCAAAGTCGCAGACCATGGGGAACATTCTCATCTCGCACAGCCATTCCTCTGCAGAAACTCAAACGAAGACAATATAAAGGTGTATGGGGATACAACAAAGAGAAAGCGCCTCCGAGGCTGCAATCTTTCATCGTTCCACCTGATCGTAAGCTTACCAAATTTGGAATTTTGTTCTGCATCCTCATTCGGGGATACTCACATCGTCAGAGGATACAAGCATAAATAGTTTCCGAACTGACCACGGGTGTTGAGAATGAGTACCTCCGGATAAGATCTTCAGGTAATGCCTCTTTGTCAAACCGCCATAATAGGTCATAGGCAACAGCACTAATCACTAGCGCATACTTTCCCGGCGTGAAAGTAACTTCGATAACTCCAACTGCGTTGATCAGGTTTTGCCTTGCGGCTGCGTTAATTTCGATGGTATATCGGAGGTGCGGGTAGAGGAATTTGGCAATTGGGTGAAGGGCGCTTAGTTTCCTGTATGTTGCAATTATGTACGGCTCTGTGCATGCATGTGAACGTAACCTGTGAAGCAAACGTTGAGAGAATCAATGCTTTCGCTTCGTTACTCAAGATCCGCAGTCTGCGGCTCTAAATCATAATGTGGAGGAACACAGTCGAACAATGTGAAAAATTAGCAGCTCACCAATGGCTAATTAGTTGGTGGTGGCGAGAGTCGTTTGTGCCGACGTGCAATTTGGCGAGCTGCCAAAGCCAGAAACTGGTGCTCTCTTTCCCGGGAGTAAAGACACGTTTCTTTACAATTGCTCCAGGATCAGAAGGCGGCAAGCTAAGCTCTATTGCGACAGGCTTCAGGACTCCGTTATGGTCCAAGAAAAACAAGGAGCGAGACGCATAAATCTTACGACCCCCCAAAGCATTGATTCTCTCAACATAGGGCATTAATATGTCATGGTAGTCCACAACAAAGAGCCTTTTGCTGTTCACGGCCTGGTTCAATGCACATGAAGCAGGTAAATTTGCAATACACTTTCTTTGCTGACTTTCTGCACATCTGAAGAGGATAAACACAATAAATCTAAAATTGAAGGCCAGGAAGCTGAAAACACCTCAACACAAAGTGACTCACAGAACAAAGTCCATCCATTTGGTCACTCGCCTGATTCACCTTGCATTTGACAGAGAAACTTTACCTCAGCAAGTATCAAGCCATCTGCTCATGTTCTGGAGCCATATTCCTCAAGATTGAGTGTACTTTGAGGCGGAAAATCTTGCATTGTAGAACACAACCAGATATGTAATTGAATACTAGTTTCGACAAACTATGACCAAAATAAGAGCCCTGCTTACTACACGAGTGTTTTTATTGAAGAATAAGCACTTTGAAGTCACAACACTTAGCATCAGCAAGGTTGCACACAAAAGTGAGTATGAAATAAGATGACTCTTACTTCCAACACTTTTTACTTATAGGTGGTGGTTGTCAACTAACAAGGCAACTTCCATTAAGGTTACATCTATTTCTACTTCATCCAACTAAACCTTAGGTTCTTTCTTAACCTAGCCGCCACCTACAAATCTTACATACCACCATAATAACTTCCTTATACTCTTTTGCCTCCTTTTGACCACTAGCAACTAACCTAAGGTAATACCTTTTACTAAGTGACTTACTTCAATACTCCCACTTTGCTATTGGTCAAAGGGCTTTCAATCCTAATGTCTTTGTCAACATGTGGTGTCCATCCTTTACTAATGCCTTTATCAATAAATCAGCAAGCATGTCTTTAGTTGCACAATACTTCATATCAATCACTCCTATTTCAATCTTCTCTCTTATGAAGTGATGTTGAATGTCAATGTGTTTTGTCCTTGAATGATGCTTGGGATTCTTTACAAATATAAGACATCTTTGATTATCACACTCCATTTGAGTTGCTTCCATTTGCACATCTCCAATGTCCTTCAAAAGTTTTCTTAGCTATATTGCCTCCATTGCACCAAGGCTTGCTGCCATGTACTCTGCCTCCATTGTTGACCTTGCAATTATTGGTTGTCTCTTGCGATTCCATGATATAGCTCCCACTCCAACAAAGAACACATACCCTGTTGTTGATCTTCTATCATTTGCATCTCTAATCCAATCTGCATCACAATAACCATACAAAGTAATGTTATCACCTCCAAGGCACAATTTGAAGTTTAAAGTGCCTTTTAAGTACCTCATGATCCTTTTGATGGTTGCTCAATGGATTGGTCCAGCCTTTCATATGTGTTGGCTCACAACACTCATTGCATATGCAAGATCCACCCTTGTGCCAACTATTGCATACATTAGTAAATCCATCGCTGCTTTGTATGGAATTCTTTGCATTTGATCTTCAAATTCAGCAAATTCTTCATCTAAGAGCTTCATCAACTTCAAATTGGCCTCCAAAGATATTCCAATAAGCTTACATTCCTCTATGTTGAATCCTTTCAACACTTCTTCAATATACTTGCTTTGGCTCATTGTAATGGTCTTCTTAGCACGATCTCTTATAAACTCCACTCCTAAACAATAGTGAAGCTCTCCCAAATCACTCATCTCATACTCTCTTTCTAACTTTTCCTTCAACCAATCCATTATTTTCATAGTTTTGGTTAAGATAATTAGATCATCAACATATATGATGACAATCAATATGAACTCATTTGATTGCATCACATACAAGGAATAATCAACCTCACTCTTTACAAATCTTTTAGTCACAAAGAAAGTAACAATGCATTGGTACCATACCCTTGGACATTGCTTTAGTCCATACAAAGATTTCTTCAACTTACAAACAAGATGTTGATTTCTTTCTTGTACAAATCCTTGAGGTTGATCCATGTAGATGTCTTCTTTTAAGCTTCCATTCAAGAATGCTGCCTTTACATCCATTTGATGCATCTCCATTGTTGCCCCAATTACAATAATAGTTCTAATGGTGGTGAATTTGGCCACATGAGTAAATGTCTCATTAAAATCAAGACCAACAACTTGTGAATAGCCTTTGGCAATCAATCTAGCCTTGCATCTCACAATATTGCCCATTGCATCCCTTTTGGTTCTAAACACCCACTTACAACCAATTGAAGGTCGATTTGATAGAAGTTGAATTAATTCCCATGTTCCATTATGCATGAGTGATTTGTATTCTTCTTCCATAGCAATCTCCTACTTCATAGCATTTGTGGACTTCATTGCATCACATATACTCAATGGAGATGCTTCATCTTCTTGCACTTCATGCTCTCGTCCAAGCTTCTTCTTCCTTAAAGCTTGTCTTTTCTCACTTAAAGGTTGATACTCCTCATCATCATCATCATTATCATCAATATCTTCATTGTATTCATTGTTGGTTCTAACAATTGAAGGCACACTATGGTCTACCTTCTTTGGCACTTCACCTTGATTTACATTTCTTCCATCTTTATTGTCACCATCATCTTCTTCTTCTTTCTTTGTTGAAATTGATGATGTGTCCACAAACACGCCATTACTCCCACTTGGACACATCTCCAACTATTCAAAAGCACTCTTATGCTCCAAAAACTCAACATCACGACTTTTGATGATTTTCTTGGTTTCTAAATACATTAGCATGTATGCCTTTGTACCTTCACAATATCCAACAAATACACATTTTGTACTCTTTGCATCAAGTTTGGACCTCATGCAATTTGATACCTTTACATAAGCAATGCATCCGAAGATCCTCATGTATAAAACACAAGATTTCTTGCCATTCTAAGTTTCTTCTGAAGTCATTGATGTGAATGCACTTGTAGGACACCTATTCCTTGTGTACACTAAAGTAACCACGACTTCAGCCTAATACTCATGTCCAAGGTGTTGTGCATAAAACATATTCCTTGTCATCTCTACAATGGTACGATTTGCTCTTTTAACAACTCCATTTTGTTGTGGAATGTAAGGAGTAGTGGTTTGTCTTACAACACCTTGAATCTTCAAGAATTCATCAAACTGCTTTGACACGTATTCACCTCCATTGTCCTTGCACAATACTTTGATCTTGCACTCACATTATTTCTCTACAAGAGCTTTAAACTTCTTAAACCTTGAAAAACACTCACTTTTAGCTTTTATGATATAAATCCACACTTTTCTTGAAAAATCATCAATGAATGTGATAAAGTACCTTGCTCATCTAATTGATGGTGTCTTCATTGGTCTACAAACATCAAAATGCACAATCTCCAATAATTTGGTTGTACGTTTTACAACTCCATTTGGAAATGAACTCGTTTATTGTTTGCCTTATATACAACCTTTATAAGCAAGTGTCATGGCATTGTAGCTGAAATGACCAAGATCTAAGCCACTTACCATGGATTGAAGCTCCTTCATGCATTTGGCATTTAAATGATCAAGTCGTTGATGCCAGATTCCAAACTTAACTTGGACTTATAGGAAATCAGTAAATGCAGCCACTTCAACTCTATTTACCTTCTTATAATTGATAAAGTAGAGATTTCCATCTCTAAGGCCTTAGGCAACATGTTGTCCATCCATTGTCTTCAAAAAGCATCCATTTATGTCAAATTGAATCTTACAACCATATGATACAAGTTTGTTCACCGAAAGGAGGTTCTTTTCATCTTTGATACATGTAAGACTTCTTTTAATTTGATCCTCTTCATTTGGTCCTTCACAATGATATCCACAACAATTGAGCCAATTCCAATGGCTTATACCATGCTATTGTCTCCCAACCAAACTTTGGTTGCTGAAATTTCTTCATAAGTGTCAAATGAATATTTATATACTGTCATTTGTTTAGTAGCATCTAAATCTATAATCCACTTAGACATCGCAGCCATAGAGGTTCTTTCACTTGCCATGAAAGTATAGTCATGTTCACCAAAGTTATCACAAGTATTATTTGCATTCTCTCTATCTCTTTTTTGGCTTTGTAGCAATTCCTAGTAAAGTGACCTAGTTTTCCACAAATATAGTAATTTTTCATATTGCTCTTTGAACTATCATGTTGATGAAAAAAGCTATCTTTGCCTTGTCTTGAGAATAGAGCCAAATCTTCACTTTGATGTTTTTTTTTTTTTTTTCTCTTCATTACTTCATGATCAAGTCTTGACATGACATAGTTCATAATAAGTTCCTTCATGTTGATGGACTTCAATGCCACAATGAGGTAGTTGTAGGACTCGAGAAGGCTCATGAGTAATGTCAAAACAATTTTTCTATCATCAACTGGTGTATCAACAACTGCAAGTTGATTTGCAAGTGCTTTTACTTTGTTGATATGAGCCATGATGTCATCTCCTTCTTCCATCTTTATTATTAAGAACTTCCTTTTTGTCCATAGAATATTGGCAAGAATTCTACTCTCATAGATGTTGGAAAGAGTCTTCCATGCTTTCGCTGGTCCAAAGCAAGTAATTACATGTGAAAAATTGGCATCATTAAGATTTATTGCAATTATACCAAAAGCCTTCCTTTCACGTCGTTTGTACTCTTTCTTCATCTTCACATCAGCATTGTCACTTAGAGGGTATTCACTTTCATCAACAATGTCCCAAAGGTCTAATGAAGCCAACAAGAGCTCCATTTTCTTCTTCCAATGGTAGAAGTTGTCACCTCTAAACTTCTCAATTATTCTCAAACCTTCACCATCACTTGCAACCATGTCTAAGAAAGAGGTGTATCAAAGAAAATCAAGGATCATCAAGGTCGTTGTAAACATCGAATTATCATAACCTATTGAAGAACAAGCACTTTGAAGTTACAACACTTAGCATTAGCAAGGTTGTACACAAAAGGGAGTATGGAGTAAGATGACTCTTACTTCCAACACTTCTTACTTATAGGTGGTGGTTGCCAACTAATGAAGCAACTTCCATTAACGTTACATCCATTTCTACTTCATCCAACTAAACCTTAGGTTTTTTCTTAACCTAGCTACTACCTACAAATCCTACATACCACCATAGTAACTTCCTTATACTCTTTTGCCTCCTTTTGACTACTAGCAATTGACCTAAGATAATACTTTTTACTAAGTGACTTATTTCAACAATTTTTATTTGCTCCATCAACAAGTTTTTTGAAGTATCCACAAGGACTCGACATGAACTTACTTCAAGACAAGAGATCACAACAAGATTTACAATGGCCAAAGTTTGACTAGCAAATTTGTCATCTAGGATCCAAGCAAACCTATCCTTCGAAAGAATCTTTAGAAGAAGGTATTTGAGAAGGCTGGTCGGGGTTGGGTCTGGTTGTATCAATGCCTTGTAATAATCGGGAAGTGGAAGACCATCTATGAAACGATTTCTCTCTTGGTCAGCAGCTCCAAACCCTCTCACAATGTTTGAAATCCCAAAGGCTTTGGTTGCCTTCTCACGCAATTTGCTTCTCATCTTAGTATAACTGTTCAATATCTCTAAAATCATCAAACTCTCCTGGCGTCGCGCCCAGTAAAGCCCTGACCGATGGCACCAATTTATGAACAAGACCACGCAACTTCCATACAATGAAGTTGGTTTGTTTAATTGGCTCAAAAGACTCGTAGCGAAGCACATATACCGCTTCTCCATTCGCAACCTTCTCCTCTTTCGTCGGATCTGCAACAGCAGAATACGCAGATTACCAGACTATCAGTTGTAGGAATTGTTGCACCGATTTTACGAATACAATCGAGTAAGTAGAGGAAGTACCAGATTTACAAGGATCACGTCCGCTGCGAACTCGGCGAGGATATGGAAATTTTTCGCCCCCTAAAACGGAACGTTAAAGTTCAAAACTCTTGTCAGGATCATCAAGGTCGTTGTAAACATCGTAATCATAAATGCGCTCCCAGCTCTTGGGCTCGCCTTTGCCATTCCCTTGTAGCGTTTTCAATTCCTGTTCTCGCAAATCCTTCAGTCCAGGTGGAGTTTCCCAAGGCATGTACACCTCGACCGATAGTTCAAGTGAGGAGTTAAGTAAAAGTGGCCATAGAGTCGCTGGAGAGAAACAGGGAAATGCTAACAGGCATTAAAAGTTGGAAGGAATCCAGTAATTCAGAACATATACATCATGTTTAAGATTCTCTAGAATACATGATATAATCCTTCTTTGAAGACCAGCACTGTGAAGCGCAAGAGTACCTTATTGCTAAAGAAGACGCGTGGTTTAGGATCATTACTGAAAGCCGTAATGTACGAGTGGCATGGGAAATAAACAGTTTCTGATTGCATTTGCAGGGCGATAGACTCCAGATAAATTTCGGATTGGTGCGTGTTACGGATCAAAACAGCTCCTGGTTCTCCAAATCCCGCGTCTATGCTGAACTCTGCCGTATATTGCACCTTGTCGGCTTGTACTGTTGCCTTCTCTGCCCAGTCCTTGATGAAAATATCTTTACTTCGTTTGCCAATTCCGCTTGCTGTGAAGATCAACTCTAAACGTAGTCAGGTACCAAATCTTGACTCCTGTAGCTAACGTCGAGTGATAACAAACCTCCAAATAAGCTCCCTGGCAACCTTTGGAAAAGTTCGACACCAGCGATGAAATTGCGACTTCAACTCACTGGACTGCTGCATCAAACATGTGAAGTGCGGAATGCGAATAGTCGGTTTTTACCTGCACCGGTTTCGACACTAACGAGCTGGAGGAAAATTTTGTTCCCAATCATATCGGAGAGAACATCAGCAGCGTCTATCATCTGCTCTTCTCTACTGAGACGCTTTTTTTTGACGATCGCTGTCACCGCTGTCACCCTGCAGGAGATCGTGTCCTAACGGCTTTCGGTTTGGATATGGCACCTTCGGCGGTCGCCTCCGACGTAATACTTGCGTCGTTGTCACCAGTAGTGGTGGTAGTCGCACCAGTCAGTCGAGTCGCTAGAATACTGGGGTAGCGGTGGCGTCTTCCAAGCCATGGCATCGACAGCACAAGAGGATTGGCAAAATCCTTCTGCTTGTGCAGAACAGAGGCCCTGCTCAGTTTGGTGTGAGCTGCGACAGTTGAGCCTGATACCGTGGCGTGCGCCATAGCTTATAGGCCTTAGAAGTGAAGTCGATATTCAAATTAAAGATGCTTGCAAGTTATGTCCGACTGAGGCATTTGTGAACTGGAAAATCATGCCCACTATTATCTTGGAGTCAAGCCAGGGAATGATATCCCCTAGCACAATCAGAAATACAGTCGATCTCAAGGAAGGGCTTGAGAGCAAGAGAATTGTGGTCTCTGAGCAAGTCACTCTGTGTAACAAGCAACAATGATGTGACAAAGCTCTTACAGCTCAAAGTGGAGTCAAGGTTCGCATCGTTCTCTTCTATCTGCAAGAAGGGTTCTATCAAACATCTTAGAAATATCCTATCAAACCACCAACCTTTAGATTTTGTTAATCATTTCTATCTCAAAACTCTCGTGA
Organism: Physcomitrium patens; assembly: GCF_059467195.1. Classification (NCBI taxonomy): domain Eukaryota; kingdom Viridiplantae; phylum Streptophyta; class Bryopsida; order Funariales; family Funariaceae; genus Physcomitrium; species Physcomitrium patens. Next base: position 13,300,802 of record NC_143412.1, on the reverse strand, counting down.
TCAAAATTTGATCCAAGATTGCTATCTACGCGAACAGGAAGTCTAAGCAGGCAGGCTACTGAGATGCCAAGCAAACTACACAATACCAGACCCACCGCAATTGTTCAGATCCCACACACAGAGCAGCGAGGAAAGAGTCAATGCAGCCAGTGCATGCTCCCTAAATGAGCTAAACCTCCCCGAATTTTAACTAAGATTCCATCAAATACGTACCAGATTCTCGTAATGTCCGGTGGTAGCAGCCTCGGACTCTGAGCGCACCAAGATTGAGACTAAAACGAGCGTATTTAAAGTCCGAGGCCGTCTCCGATCTTTGTCCTTGGCACAATAGATCGTTCAAGCTAAAGCACCATGTAAGCATAGGTAAGATCACGTATTGAACGAAGCTTTACGATGATATTTATAATGTGCTCGTTCAGTGTAGAGACTTGCAAGTTGCGACAGTCTCTACAGAGGGACCCTGAATCATTTTTCAGTTCCCATCCGAGCAACAATGGTCCCGCGCAGACCATTTCTATGCCGAAGTTTGTGCACGTGCAACGACTCCTCGTGCTTGCTGCTTGCTCATATTTCTTCATTTAATATGATTTCTGAGAGTAGGTAATCTAAGCCTCCGCTGATTGACTGCTTTCAGCTTTTGATATTCTGACGCTGAAACAGCTCCCGATATCCATGAATACAGATGCCTTTTCAGCGACTGAATCCCCGTTGCGTGTCCACGACTGTTCTCTGTAACCCTCAGTTTCATGAGAGGTGTGTCTGTTGTATACTTCATACGATATGGGACTCAAAATCCTTCGGAGTAGTGATAAATGAGCCATTCCACAAGATAATAATAGAATTCATTAATCATAGAATTTCAGGCATGACGAAACTTTGAGATTTCTTTCTGTGCAGAAGCTTGGCTGTCGTTGATTATATAGCCTTGAGCCACAGGGACCCACATGCGGAGGTGGATACTTCTCACCACTGAACTTGCAGATAGAAATGAGTGAATCTTGAGCATGCATGCAAATAGCACCATTGCACCATTCAAGGTGTGCATAATGATAGATTCAGAACAGACTGGCTCCCTCTCGCCTAAAAATCTAAATGTCACAGCAAATGTGCCTTCCATCGACTGCTCTAACACTGGTAATCAAAAACCTTAAAATGAAACTTTATAATTGTATAAAACATTTCGCATAGATCCGAAGGGTAGCAAACAAAGAATCCATGAGCCGGGATCCATTACAATACCACTAATAACCAAAACTGTTTATATACCAGATTGGATATACAATATTCCCACAAGTATTCTCAACCAGGAATCGCTAAATTCTTCATTAGCGACCCCCTTTTATCAAGAAACACTGGTTATGTTGATTTGTTTCGAATTGTCCCTACATGATAAAATTAACAGGATGTTGTATGCAAATCAAGCTTCTTCCGACACACGATAATATCTCCCAAAATGGCGTCTTTCAGAATAAAAGCAAAACAGTTCATAGTGTGAATGGTGCGCAATTGCTGTTTAGCAACGCAAGGTACTCAGAAATGGCATCACCTTCTTTGCTCACCTCAATATCATACTCCGCAAAAGGATCACCAGTAATCTCTCGCGCAATCTCTTCCTCCATCTCTTCATCACGAGGGTCAAGGTCCGTTGATGCAGGACTTTCAGGGGATATGGAGTTATCAAGCAAAGCTGCGTCACTCGCACTTGCGGCTGAAACCTCAGACTCCCGTTGCTTAGACTCGGTTTCGGGACCTTCACTGGTGTGGTCTTGCAAGTCTTGGATTAGTCTCTCAAGTGCCTGGGTAGTGTCAGTGGATCCTCGCAGCGCCTTCTTCGCTGCAATAGTGGAATCGTGAATAAACCCGTTAAATCCCAACTAGCTATGAGGAAGTCATCCATGTAGTTCTTAAACCTGGTCACAATTACGTATTTGTTTTGTTTGTACGTAGGAACTATAGTAGAATGATCTACCACTTATTATGAACATGAATCTACACTTGAGTCTTCTAGAACTGTCCTAAGACAATGAAACATACAGATGCCCCTTAAATAAACAAACCCTATGCATCTCTGAAATCAGGACATTCGAATCAAATAAATAAAATGTCTTCATTTGATAAACATTGTGGGAAAGTCTACATTACCCGGCGGTGTTCTAACCAAGAAATGTTTCAAAATGAAACAAAAGCATTCAAAAGACTAAAGTCGTACAACAGGTTCCAGTGATTACACCATGAAAAGGTTATCAATCAACAATAGACATGAAAACTTAGTAGGAAGCAACATCCGGGTATCCTATGTGTACCTTTATCTTTGCTGAAGCCCATTGACATCAACTCAGCAAGCGCTATACTGTCTACAGATTCTCGTTTATTTTCTAGCAAGGATGCCTGCATATACGAAGTCTAAATCTTAGTTTCATAAGCATCAAAATGTTAATAATCACACCTATATCGTCAATCGCACCAAAACCAGTAATATCCAGGAGTCCCAGAAGCCTGAGCTCCCAACATGTCCAAAAGTCAGGGTCGATCTCAATTATTTTCAGCTACAAGTGCAAAACATTGAGTACAGACCTGGAGAGTAGAATAGGATGTCGGATTCATCAACATTTCCAAAGCAAACTCCCTATTATTCTCACTCTGCTTCAGAGCCTCCGCAAGTATACGCCGCTCATACCTGTCATGCCCACTCATCCATCCTGTCATGTACCTGAATGAGTCAGTAGATAATCAAAAGCACTTGACCATCATGTCCGTGCCCTTGATTATAATAAATATAAACCTACATGAGACTCACTGCTCACTGTACAAGGTACACAGAAAACGTACAGATAATGCTAGTAATAAGTAATAAATTCTTATGTCCCTGCAGTCCAAGCCGACCTGAAAAGTCATAATTAACAGTGAAGTACATCACATTCACTCATGAACAGAAGCTTACCCCAAAGACGCCAATTCGTTCAGTTTTGTTATGTCGACACCCTTACCACCTACAGTCTTTCCATACTTCTTTTGTTCCCTGCGATAAACAATAGGCCAGCCAACATTTGAAACGAGCTCAAACTGCTGTAAAAATCTTTTCTCGAAATGAACGATGCAATCTGAGCGCTATCTGTACGGTGATCATCAGTTAAGATATTTTCTTGAGGTTACTAACCTCCGCTCTGTTTGTCGACGATCATCCTCCTCTGCCTTCTGCTGTGCCTTGGCTCGCTCGTTCATAACAAATTCAACAGCAAGTGATGCATCTTTACCTGACACCCGTAACGACCTGCGAGCCTCCTTCATCGAAAAGCCCATTTGAGCTAGGGCTGCCACTTGCTCGTCCGATATTTGCAACTGCGTCCCACAGAGAGTGTCAGCATGTATATGCTAGATAAACGACATCCAGATAAAGAGTGCTCAGTGGACGCTCCAGTTGTAGGGCACCTGCTCGAATTTCTCTTGAGCAGAGAGTAGAGACGCCCTTGCTGCATCTGTTTGCCCACTGTGATACGCAACTACTCCCTCTAAGAGCTCCAATCGAACGTATCTATACACAGCGTAAAAGTTATAATTCAGGATCTTACCTAATGCTTAAGATGACACGAAAATTTTAACATCTGCACAAATACTTGAACTTGAAGATGCGATTTAACAAGATCCTAGGTGGTATTTCATGGTGTATTTCATTTCAAAATAGAGCCACATCGATTGCAAAAGAAATTCGCTGAAAGTATTGGAAAATCATCCTCATTAATAAATTTCTGAAGTGTAGTCATAATTGTTAAGGAAGGCTTATAGGTAGGCATACAATGCAAGCTCTGGACAGAAGCCGCCTTGCAGTACCCGAAGTCTCTCAAGATTCGGACCATGCGAACGTTTCAAACCATCTCGAGCGCGAGCCAGCCGCTCTCTTGCAACAGATAAGCGTTCAATATCCCGTAACATAAACAAGCACCATACTGTGTCAATTTGAAGGAGTGCCACATTATCAACAGCCTGTGTTCAAGACAAGTCTTTTAGTCAGCAAAATTACCATTTCCAAATTGCGTAGAGAAGGTCCAGGACAACGCAGTAGTGCTCGTCCACGAAACCTAGAAATTTTCATACTGAAAATAGTGCTGAGTAGAGTGTAAAGAGTAGTCACCTCGAGAAATTTTCGATCGCAAAGAGAAAAGGACTCCTGCCAATTTTGATTGCACAGAAAATGACTGTTACCTCCAATCCAGGAATAAGACTTGCTTCTGTCCGAATTAATCATACTACGCATGTTCCCACATGTTCAATGCTAAGAAAGTTTTTAAAATGATAACTTAGGACACCTGACTTTATTCCCAGTTTCAAAATCCCATTCGTAAGTGCACATTTGGTTTACAGCTGAAGGAAACTGAAAAAGTCTGCATTTAGGATTAGAGTTTCAAGTAATCCGTTCCCAAGTAGCAATGTATGAGTACGTTGCATACCTCTGACATCCCCAAGACCTCCAATGCCTCTTGGTAATTGCCCTGCTCAAGCATGCTCCGAGCTTTCGCATGCAACATAAGCCCCATCACAAGGGCCCTGCCGTGATGATGCATCCAATTATGAATAGTTCCATTCATATCTTTCAAGGAAAATGAAACCATTGTTACGGTTGATGAGTCAACCATTTCAGATATTAGGGTCCTCTGCCACAACACTGGGCAGCCATACCGTGTCCGGCAGGAGGTAACGCGTTCTTGCAAAAAGCAAGCAAGAACCAGGGCACTTCCCTATCGACTGAGGTAAACACTGCATGATATAATGTGAAGAGGAAACAAGAAAAGAACCTGCGATCAGTCTCTGAGTTAAATGTCAATTTTTCTCCACTCTGATTCTCTAACTGGAGATCGAATTCATCTGAAGGAAATCTGCCGTCATCGCTTCTCTTCGACATAGCATCTGCTGCCGCCCTGGATTCAAAATATGACAAAAGCGTTAAAGATTAGTCTTTTTTTTTCCAACTCTCCCAACGGGAATCTCTCAGCAACTTCAAGTCGTGCAAGGAAACGGTTACCCAATATACTAGCAATGTGGATGAAATACAAATAGAAAAAACCTATGGGCTAAATCTCTCAGTAAGGAATGACGCGCACCAAGGAACTGAAAATTCATTTGTGGGTTGATAGACTTACTTGATACGCGCAAGTCGCTCGGCACGTTCCTGCTCTACATCAACTGAATTCGTCTGCAGCGGAGGGGCGATTCTAGTAAGCAATAGCTTTGAATTCGGTCCAATTCCCAACTCTCGCAAGGTTTTGCGTGTATCGGCAGTACCCACAACTTCGTCCTTAAGAATTCGACCTGCGCTAATCAGTTTTATACAGTCCTTTGCAATTCCAGAATGGCTGGACACTTCGGTTCGTAACTTCTCCACACTCCACTCATCCAGCGACACTTCCAAGGTACCTGACCACGCCCCTGCCACACGTAGCCGTACTCTTTGCCTGCTGGGACCTGCATCCCCTCTGCTAGTACCTGTCTCTGCCATAGTTAAATCACCTCTTCCGGCCTGAATGCGGCTCTAATCAACTGCTCCGATTGCAATTCTCCTTCGCCTACTTCACCACGACTAAATATCAAACAACATCGAATAACACAATATACAGGACTTCTGAGCAATCAGAATCACATCTTCAGGCCATTGACATGCACGTGTATGACAAGTATTCCATCAGCAAGATAACAAATCAAGTATGCACGGGTTTAAGAAAAATCTTTATGAAGAGAATAACTCCTAACCACCATAAGAGTCTCAATAATTCGTCCTCGTCCTTAAAACAATGATTATACCATGAAACTATCGTATTTATGTTGGATGAGGGATGTATTGAGTCAATCCCCACCAATTAGCGACGGCGAAGCGAACAACCAAACAGACCATTGATGCATCCACCGACTATCAAAGACCAAGCTGAAGGGTAGCAAAATCCCTACGCTTATAGTTCTCGGTTTCAAGTTAAATATACGAAATTGAAAATTGCGTAAAAATAAGAAATGCAACAACTTACGCCCTACTTTACCGACAAGAAGCCGAATTAGGGTTACTAGGTCATGATCTCGGCAGAAAAAAACCTAACTTCCTCCTGACAATGAAGAGACTTCATCGATAAACCCACATCCTCCAGATATACAATTGCACTGCTTGCCCGAGATCGGAAGAAGATTTTTTGGCAACTGCGCAAGCTGAATGCTCTCTTCTTCAACACTGACAACAGGTTTCTAAAACCACACATGGAAACAGTGTCCCGGTTATGATAACCATCAACAGTAAAGCGGCATATTTTATCTATCATGATTGATCCTCGATCTCTTTAATGCAAGGCCCTCACTCAAAGCACATAAACACTGCCTCACGCCAGAAAAGACAAAAACGCTTCACGCACGCTTCACGCACGCTTCACGCACAATCCCATGCACCACCGCACCAATCCATGAAACCACAACGTGTGATGCTCTTGAAGGAACCCAACAAAAAATAAAATAAAAATAAAAATAGGCAAAATAGAAAGAAAAAAAGGAAAGAAAACACCAAATCCTCTCGAAGTGGAATGATGCAATTTCAGAACCAAATCCCAGGCATAAGAAATCAATGCACGCTACATGAATGAAACTCCACTGCAATTGTGCTAATCTCTGAGCGGAAACACGAACAGAGTGGCAGTAGCCTTTACCGCCCTCTCCACCCACGATTCAAAACCTCGGACGATGAATTCAAGCTCCAAGAGTCTATCCACCTCGAGCCGGTTTTCCTCGAATCAATCCAGCCTGTTTCTCAACTTCGCTTGTAAGACCATCATCAAGACAACACGAATTGCGCGTTTTCGTGTGGGAGACGGATGGACTCGAGCTCACCAGGTACAGGGAAGCGTATGCAGGGGCATGTCGGTACAAGCGCGAAGAGGATGATGATTACTATTGATATTGCTATTGTTATTTATTTATACTTTTCCTTCTACCCCTGTATGTACAGACCCACAACAGGCTCCCGATGGGTTTCTCCACTTTTACAATTCAGACCCAAATACTTTGTTTTCCCCTCACGGTTACTTTTTTCCAACGTTACGTTTAGTTCGTTGCGGGATCGGTTGAGGTCGGCGACTGAATCGCCGTGGTTGGCGCCTTTCGTGTTGGCCGTTTCTCTATTCGCGGCCAGATAATTTTAACCTTGTCGGGCATAGTCGTCAGGGAGGTCGCAAGTCAAGGCCACCGTCCCTACTAATGGACCTGTGACGCCAGTGTGGCGTCTGGAGTCTTGTTCTACTCCTCCTGCTTCACGCCATGGCCTAAAATCGGCGCTGTGCAGACAATCAAACCCTCTGACGAACACTCAGCAAGCGACACCAGAACGGAATGGATCCTTCCCTTCTCGTCCCATCCCTTCCTTTCCCTGCCCTCACCTCCCAGCCCCTTTCTCTTGTCCACAAGGAAGGAATTTTGTTTTTCGCATTTTTAGTCGCGAGGTGCATGTGAGTCTGATTGACCGCGGATCATCCTAAAAGATCGCCGGAGTGCTCTTGCAATCTCATGATTTAACGCTTCCTGGCCCCGCCATCTTTATCCTCGGGTAACGTTTCTGCGACGAAATTAGGGTTTGGGTGGGGTTGGAGTGGACGTGTGATGAGTTGGAGAGTGTCGCCCAGGCTCGCTTCGCGCCACCCCACCCCAGTCTGACGAGGAGGAGGAGCTTTGAGGAATATTTCTTCGTAGGCTTAGGGCGGTGTGTATCGATCGCTTGCTTTGGCACATTAGATTACAGTAATCGGTGCAGTGGAAATTTCTTTAAATAGAGTTTGCTAACTGGAAATGCCAGTCGGGTTTGGATTAGGAAATATTCCATTTTTTGTGTTAAATCAGATAAAATCATCTCATGGAGGACTGTGCCTTTCCACTTTTTGGGAGGATGTTTTTACCTGGCGTGCTTATATATTTGAACTTGGGTTTAGAGCGGGGTCTCCTTCTTCCCTGGTTTCAGTGTACTCTTTATTTATACATTTACTTTCTGTATTTTTATATGCAATAAATAAGATATAGTTTGCAAAGCTTGGTCATGAATTGTGTAGTTAAAAAGGTAAATATAATTCACATTATTTATTTTGTTTTGTTTTTCTTTTTCTATTTGCAAAGCTTGGTCATGAATTGCGTTGTTGAAAGGGTACATAAAATTCACATTATTTGTTTCTTTTGTTTTCTTTTTCTTTTTCTTTTTGAAAATGAAGGAGTTAAATTTGAAATATACTGGTTTCTTTAGTGATATTTATTTTAAATTTTGCACAATTATCTCTAATTTCAACTACAGAGGTGAATTTTGTATAAAAAAATGATCATCCACAAGGCTCAGTTTGCACAAGTTTCAACCTCATATCTATTACCGCAATGTCTCTACAATGAAGCAATGTTAGTTTTGCAAGTTTTTCTTTAAAAAGATTAATTTATTATTACCCAATTATATTCTTTATGAAATAACATCCATTTTATAAAACTCATTTTTCTTAGTTGTTAAGGCTAAGGTTTGTTTTACAATGGCCATTAATTTCTATTATTAATGTTGACCTTGACTTCATTGTATTTTTTCTTATTTACTTAATTTTTAATAGAAAATTGAAGAGCAATTTTTTAAAAGCCAATGCAAGAAAAATAAGATTAAAAATAACAAATTGTGCATGTTACATCAATGATATAATTATTTTGTTGAACAAACACAAATTTTAATCATATATTTATATTCATATTAACTTATTTTTTATTTTTTTATTTAAAACATGTATCTAGTTTTGATAAAGTAAAGAGATTGACTTGGAAGTATTATTAAAAAGATTATTGCTTAGAAATCAATGCATGATAATCCATAATTAATATGAATTTTTATTAGTTGATTATTTGTTGACCATTACAAAATGATTCTTAACTTTTGTGATTGAAAAACATTAAAATATTAATACTCTCTAAATAATTAGTTTTATGACATTTGTTTTTTTTTTAAACAAACATTTAGTTTCGAAATCTTACCAATTACAATAATAATCTTATCATAGAACATACTTGTTTGTTATTTTTATATAATATTTAATTAAAGTTATATTTGATGTTTTAAGAAAAAATTCTTTTATTACAAATCCTCTCTCTCTATATATATATACATATGTAACCAATTGTTCTAATTACAAAGAAAAATTTAATTAAGTAAATAATATCCTCACAAAGTTTTTTATTTTATATTCTTTAAGGTAGTGTAACATTTTTGTTAAGTATTATAAATTAATTTTTATAAATACATACTTTTTTATAATTTAATTTCTCTATATGGAAGTTTATAATTTTTCTACAATTTTTATAGATGAACTCTCTCTATATTTTAGTCCTTAATATTTGAGCTAAATTTTTTAATACATGATTTTTAAATTTTTTGATATAACCAAAAAAAACTAAATTATCTTGCTAATTAAGAATGTATTCCTTTCAATTTTGAGTCTTATAATTAGCAAATAAAATTTTTTACATATAATTTTTTTAATCATTTAGAAGTAATATTAAATTTAAAATAATACAAGTAAATCTTTTTATAAAATTGAACCAAGTCAATCTCAATAATTATAAACAAAGATAATAAAATCTTGAAACTCTTGAAATTTAACTAGAAGCAAGAAAGAAATTGAATAAAGAGATGAAGGCCTCACTCTTCCTTGTATATATACTAACTAAATAAGAGCTATATGGCAATATTCTATATGACCTCCAATATATATCTATCTTACAAAATACATGTCTAATTTGCAAGACAAGCTTTTTATATGTGTATCACATGTCCAAATTGTATTATAAGGGGTTAACTTCTTTGCCAAGTTTTTAACCTATCAATCACATATATATATATATATATATATATATATATATATATGCATAAAAACAAAGCTAAGTCTATGTAGCTTTATTTTATTTATTTTATTATTTTTTTTATCAATATTATCAAATTAATCAATTTTTATCTACTCATATTATATATAGATTAGTCTATCTATAATAGGTATTTTAAGATTTTAGAGCCTTAATTATCCATATTACTTTTTTAAATTTGCTTAAATTATGGTTGTGCACACAAGAGTAGTTACTAACTACTTAGATTACTTTTTGAAATGCGCAACAATAAAGTAGAGCGATAAATTATTTTGAATAATCATAGTTGGGATTATATCAAGGCCAATGATACAAAGTATGGTTTGAAAATTGTCTCTTATTGTATCAACACTTTAGTTGTCAATAGGATGTAGTGTTACTTTTGTATTGTGTTCTATTACAAAAAAAAATATTAGAAGAGAACACAAGATCTCAACCAATGTACAAAGTTGGAATTCGCCATTTCAATACAACAACATTGACTTATATATGAAGAAGCAAATACTATCAAATTCCAAGAATATGCACAACTCGAATCAAAAGCAGAGCATGATGCTTTCTTTGATTATGTTGCTATTCTATTTTGAAACTTGATAAGATGTCACTTTGTCTCTAAAGCTCTAAATCAATGTAAAATTGTGTTTTACATTGACAAGGGATTATCAAAATCATTGTTGGTGAAGTCATATATTCAATAAACAAAAAAATCAACAATGATTACAATGACTTAGAACAAAATGAGAAAGAGCTTGTATTTGGTAGTGAGGCGAAAAGTGATGTTGTAATAAACAATTGTCATGTGATTGCTGTGAAGACAAAGGAGTGAATGATGTCACTTTTAATGTGAAGTAAGTTAGTAGACAATGAAAATAAGGCACTGTATTCTTATATTTTGACAATTTCAAAGATCAAGTTATAACTATTCAACCTTATAATTTGGAACGTTGTTTGAAAAATATTATACTATACAACAACATATATCATCAACAAGATATACAAAAGTTTTTTTTACTCTATCATTGCATTCTTGTACTTATAGCAATGTAAGTAGCTTTGTGTCTCGGATATACTCATGTAAGTCAGTAATTACACATATAAATAAGTAGAAGTAAGCAAAAATATGTAAAAGTAAATTAATTCTATAATTTTTACTACAAAAGCTTCTTAGAAGCTTCATAGATGCTACTTTGACTTCATAGTTGTCTTTAATTGATTTTTTGGATTAGAAACATGGTCAACAAGTTGGCCATGTGCCACACATATTGTTAGCTTGAAGATCAAGCTAACAATGTGGCCCACATGTAAAAAAACTTACCTTGTAAGTCAAGACATGTGTCCTACAAAGTCAACACATATTAGAGGTCCAATAGAACATCGCTACATAGCCCTTAGTTAGATAGTATATATAGAGATAAGAAAGAAACTTTCTTCACTCTTCTCAACTCCTTTCTTGATTCCAGTCTATTTCAAGGGTCTCTAGTTTTCTTGGCTTTTAGCAATAGCCATTCCAATTTCTTTCTTAATATACAAATCAAGTTATTTCTATTTTTTCATCTTTCTTTGAGAGAAGTCTCACTTGTTTATTTATTTTTATCATGTTCTTGTCCTTGACAGATTGACAAGAATACACTTACAATATCAGAGTTTTGTCTAATCTTGATTAAGAGTGGATTATCCCTTTCTCTTGATAAGACATAAGCATATTAGAAGTTGTAAATTACCCTCTTCTAAACTGTTATTGTCCTTAGTATTTTCTTTATTCTCAAGTCCTTTCTTCTATTTTTCTTGAGTGATATTAGACATCTTTACTTTTTTAAGTGTTATCATGGCAGAACTTACTAAAATAAAGAATGCAATGGCACAAATATAAGAACAATTGAAGGAGTTAATGCTTGCGATGTATCAACTCAATTTACCATCACAAGGAGCAACAAGATTGGCAGGAAGTGAAGACATAGAAATGATTGGAGCTGCTTCAACATATGGACCAAATCATGTCCCTTTTCTTATGGTGGAATGCCCTTTTAGTGTTAGAGAACCTAGAATTGCCATACCCGAGAAGTTCGATGGTACCAGATCAAAGTTTAGAGGATTTATCAATCAAGTACAACTTGTCATTGAACTTCAATCCCAAAGCTATCTAACTCCAAGATCGCAAGTTAGATTCATTGATATGCTACTTTCAAATTCACCATTATCATGGTTTTCATCTTTTATTGAATGATAAAATCTAAAATTTGATAATCTAGAGGTTATTTTGGTAGAGTATCGATCTACATATGGAGAACATGATGCAATTCATATTGCAACCAATAAGATCCATATTTTGTGAGAAGATAATCGATCAGTAACGTTGTACACTTCACAATTTTGACAACTTGCAACTGATATCAAGTAGAATGATACTGCACTTATTAGCCAATTTTTCTATGGATTACAATATGAGGTAAAAAAATTAATGCTCAACTTACCTGATCCTCAAACATTGAGTCAAGCAATTGACTTTGCTATGAAGTATGACAAATATCTTTTTGAATTTTGATCTGAGAACCATATAAGTGAATCTCAACATTACTATAATTCAATGGCAACACCAACATCTCTTCAATACATATATTTGGAAGTAGAGGATATGCAAATTTATGCAGTACGCTTCAAACCTCTTACTCAGCAAAAAAAGACTCGTCGTCGTCAGGAAGGATTGTGCTTATATTGTGGAGAAGCTAAAAACACTGTTCAACATTGTCCAAAGAAGTGACGCAACCATAAAATGAAGAGTACGGTCATAGTAGCTTTGCAATATTTCAAATCAAAGAAGATAGCATATTCGAAAACAAATTTATCTAGCAACAATAGGAACTGTGCGGTTGGAACCTTATACAATATCTAGTGAAGGTCCTATTCTCTCCTCAGAACCCTCTCCATGTTTTATGATAAATGTTATTCTAAGACCTAAACATCATAAAACCTCTGCCTTACTAGATTCAAGAGCCTCACCATGTTTCTTATACAAAGAATTTGCTAAAAGACATTGTATACTTTTAGTGAATAAGACTAAACCTATTCATGTAGAAGTCATAGATAGTCGTCCGTTGTTTTTAGGAGATATTACTTATAAAACACTTCCTATAGAAGTAGCAACTAATGGTCATAGTAGCTTTGTAATATTTAATATTATTAGATGTCCCTCTAATCCAATCATTTTAAATTTATCATGGCTAGAAAAATATAATCCTAAAATAGATTAGACTTCTTGTAGTCTTAACTTTTTTTAAAGTATAATTAAGAATATAATTAATCAAGTAGAAAGTCATAAGTCTAATACAATTAAATCTGTATTTATAGGTACAAGAGCAATTGTATGTTGCAAAAGAAGGATCACCTTGTGTCACTTATGCCACACCTATTTCTATTGGTGGAAAGACTTCAAGTGGCATTTCAAGCCAATATCAAGATTTTTAAGATGTATTTGAGAAAAATAATGCGGATACTCTTCAAGAATATCATTCTTATGACTACTCAATTGACCTTTAAGAAGGAGCACAATCGCCATTTGGACCAATCTACAATTTATCACAAAATGAGTTCGGTGAATTCAAGGAGTATATTAAAGAGAATTTGTCCAAGAACTTCATACGCCATTCCAAATCTCCAGCAAGAGCTCCAATTTTATTTGTGAAGAAAAAAGATGGATCATTGTGGATGTATGTTGATTATGAAGGACTCAACAAAATCACCATAAAAAAAAATACCTATTACTTTTGATATCTGGACACCTTGATTAGTTGAATCAAGCTAAGATCTATACAAAAATAGATCTACGAGGAGCATACAATCTGGTACCCAATAAAAAAGGAGATGAATGAAAGATTGCATTTTGAATAAGGTATGGATATTTTGAATACAACGTCATGCCTTTTGGACTTATAAATGCATCAGTAGCATTCTAACATCTAATGAATGATGTCTTTTGGGAGTTTTTAGATGATTTGTTGTGTGTTACCTACACGACATCTTAATCTATTCTAAAAATACAGAAGAACATGAACTTCATGTTTATCGTGTGTTACAAAAACTAAGAGATGCGAGACTCTATGCCAAGATAGAAAAGTATATATTTCATACTACTCAAGTCAAATTCTTAAGATACATCATTTCAAATGATGGACTTATGATGGATCCTAAGAGAGTTCAAACTATTATGGATTAGAAGATCTCAAAAACATTAAGAGATCTCTAATGCTTTTTGGAATTTGCTCACTACTATCGGATCTTCATCAAAGACTTCTCTCAAGTTGCAGCTCCACTTACACGTTTGACTTGTAAAGACAAAATTCAATGGAATCAAGAAGTAGAAGTAGCATTTAAAGCTTTGAAGACAACCTTTGTTTCTGCACTAATCTTGTTTTGCATTGATTTTTTTAAGCCATTTTTTATGGAAACAAATGCATCAAACTTTGCTTTGGATGCTATATTGTCAGAAATGGGAACAGATGATAAACTTCATCCAATAGCTTTTCATTCCAAAAATATTTCAGCAGCCAAGATCAACTACAAGATCCACGACAAAAACTCCTTACAATCATGGATTTGTTTCAAGAATGGCGTCATTATCTAGAAGGTGCTTCTAGCCTAGTCACAATATATATGGATCACAAGAACCTTAAATATTTTATGTCAACATGTATTTTGAATCATTGCCAAGCCCGTTGGAGTATGTTTTTGTCAAGATTCGAATTTAAGATCACTTATCGACTAGAAAAACAAAAAAGTTTGTCAGATGCACTTTCTAAACAATCTTACCTTGCACCAAAGGAAGAAGATGCTGCTTTTGATCAATAATAGATAATTCTCTTGAAGCTAAAGTATCTTCATCTTCGAGCAATGAAATCAACACAACTATTGATTCAACTTTCATTAAGTAAGTTCAGTCAAGTATATCTTCTGATCCTCTTATTCGTGATATTAAGGAAAATCTTTCAAAGTCTCATGATACTTCCAAGTTTGAATTCAAGAACAATCTACTATATTTTGAGGAATGCCTATATGTTCCAAAAGGTGAAGCTTGATTATATGTTCTTCAAGTTCATCATGATTTTTCAATAGCAGGACATTTTGGGTACAATAAAACTTTGGAACTAATATCCAACGACTTTTGGTGGCCTTAAATGTAGAAAGTAGTCAAAGATTTTGTACAATCTTGTGATGTTTGCTCAAGAGCAAAAATTCCTCGTCATCGACCTTACAGACTTCTTTAGCCATTACCCATTCTAGAACAACCATGGTCTTTTGTTTCTATGGATTTCATCATGGATCTTTGAATCTCAGGTTTTTATGACTCTATATTCGTGATAGTAGATCGTTTTACTAAGATGGCACATTTTGTACTATGTACAAAATTGATCATAGGTGAAAAAACAACTAAGCTCTTTCTTAATAATATCATTCGCTATCATGGATTATCCAAGGATATTATATCAGATAGGAGAACTTAATTTATATCAAGATTTTGACAAACTCTTTTCAAGATTCTAAAAATAGATATAAAACTATCTTTGGCATTCCATCCTCAAATTGATGGACAAATGGAGCGTGTTAATCAAGTTTTAGAGTAGTATTTAAGATGTACCATCAACTACCAATAAGGTGATTGGACAACTCCTTTGCCATTGACAGAGTTTGCTTACAATAATACATTACATTCTTCTACAAAACAAACATCTTTCTTTGCCAATTATGGTTATCATCTACAACTTGATACTTTTGACTTTTCAATAGTTGATAATCATGCGGCAAATGATTTGGTAATTCATTTGTTAGAGCTATATGCAATGATAAAGGCACAATTAAAAGAAGCTCAAGAACAACAAAAGGTCGATGCGGATGTCTATTGAAAGGAACAACTACCATTCCACATGGGTGATAAGGTATGGTTATTTTGTCGCAATATCAAGACCACTCATCTTTGTGACAAGTTGGACTATCTAAGGCTTGGACCATTTTCTATTTCTGCACAAATCAATCCAATTTCATATCGTTTATACCTATCAAAATCAATGAAAATCCATCTAATATTCTATGTGTTTCTTCTTCAACCATACAAGATAGCGGACATACCAAAGAAAAGACAAGCTCTACCTCCTCCTATAGAAGTGGAGAATAATGAAGAGTTTAAAGTAGAAGAAGTCTTAGATTCAAGGGGGTACTTAAATAAATTGGAATAACTTGTCCATTGGCACGGATATGATATTAGTAAATGTACATGGGAGCCAATAAAGAATCTTACAAATGTAGATAAGGTGGTGGAGGCTTTTCATTGGTGACATCCATCAAAATCAAGATGAAAACCTTTTTTATAAAAGAAATAAGATCTAGGCAAGATAACATTCTACTTTCAATCCTTGTTTGTAGCTTTTTTGTAGTTGTGACACTGATGAGATAGAAAACCAACAACCAGTGGATTCAACATAAGAGCCTTTATTTGCTAACTTGTCAAACAAGACATTATGATTATCACAACCTTTAAGATGACGCAATCGAGATGAAGATCTTCAAGAATGACATATTCTTCCTCAAATGGATGGAAAGATACAATGCATTTGGTATCATGACCTTAGAAAGAACTCCCAATGTTTGGTGATTTTACTAGAGGTAGGAACAATTTTTGATGGTGTTCTAAATGTTTTATTTGAAGGAAGTTATAAATGCTTCAATAACAATCAAATAATTGGGTGGTCTTCTTGCCCTAATATGGGACACTATCGATGGTTGAGAGGTCCTATCAATCATCTTCAAAGAGAACAAAGAACACAGTATGTAGTGAATATAATTCATCGCATCATAGATTTTCTCAACCTATGATGACCGCTCCTCATGGAACTCGTCCCTAAAAGGAGAGGTAATGTCACGAACATATGGATGTATGCCAGTAATTATATGTATAAATAGGTCGAAATAAGTAAAAGTAGGTAAAATAAATTAATTCTATAATATTTGCTATCATAGCTTTCTAAAAGCTTTATAGATGCTGCTTTGATTTTATAGGTGTCTTTAATTGACTTTTTGGATTAGAAACATAGTCAATAAGTTGGCCATGTACCACACATGTTGTTAGCTTGAAGACCAAGCTAACTATGTGGCTCACATGTAGAAAAACTTGCCTTGTAAGTCAAGGCATGTGTCCTACAAAGTCAATACATATTGGAGGTCCTATAGAACATTGCCATGTAGCCCCTAGTTAGATAGTATATATAGAGACAATAGTGAAGCCCTCTTCACTCTTCTCAACTTCTTTTTTGCTTCTATATATATTATCTACCTAGGATCTATGTGGCAACATTCTATATGAACTCCAAAAACGTGTTGACTTTGCATTACACGTATTTTAACTTGTAAGGAAAATCTTCTTATATGGACACCACATAATTAACTTATTCTATAAGCTATCAATACATGTGCCATGTGGTTAGCTTGTTGACCAATTTTTTAATGTATTAATCAACTATAGACATATTTATAGTCAAAATAGCATCTAAAAAGTTTTTAGGAAGCTTGTCTAGAAGGTATCATGAAATTAAACTATTTTCACCTACTTCTATATATTTATATTAATTAAGTAATAATTATAGTAGATATATATCCATAACTTTATTCCTTCTTTTTGGAGACGAATTCTACAAGGAATGATAATCACATATTGAGGAAGTGTAAAATATGACAAATTATATTTGCTAAGTACTCTGACCTTTGTTTTCTTTGAAAGTAATTGATAGGTCTTCTCAACCACTGATAATGTTCCATTTTAGGATGGGAAGACCACCGTGTGATTTGATCATTGTTGAAATCTTTGTAACTTCATTCCAACAAAACATTTATAATACTATTAAGAATTGTGCTTACTTCCAATAAAATTACTAAATATGGAGATTCTCTTTTCAAGTCATGATATCAAACATGTTATATCTTGCCATCTATTTGACAAAGAACATGTCATTCTTGAAGTTCTTCATCTCTATTACGTTGTCTTGAAGGTTGTGATAATTGTAATATCTCATTTAATAAATCAATAAATGATAGTTCTTGAGTTGAATCCGCTGACTATTGATTCTCTATCTCTTTAATGCCACAATCATATAAAAACTATAAACAAGAATAGAAAGTAGAATGTAATGTTTTTAAAATAGTGTTCCTTTTATAGCAAAGGTTTTGCTATTCTTAATCTTAGTTTTGATAGATGTTGTTGATGAACAGCTTTGATCTTCTCTACTACATTTATAAGATTTTTTGTTGGCTCCCATATGCATTGTCATATTGTGGTATGGCTATTATGTGAAAATAATGCATATAAATAATTAATGTATAATTTACTATACAATGTAATAAGAGCCATATTATTATATTTTAGTTAATCATAAAATATAGTTAGATTATTACTTTGAAGTGGTTATTTAAAAGGACTATTATTGATATTGGTTTTATATTGATAATAATTATGTATATTTAGAGCCACCTTTTTAGACATTAATGACTCTTAAAATATTATTTTATTTTTTTATCTGATATTTAAAGCATATATTATGTAAATCTTATAAGAGAAAGGATTAGAAAGAGACTTTGGTAGAAAAAAGAGTAGTTAGGGCATGCATATGGATGATAAAAATCTCCATTGCTATTGGCCAAAAGGCATATACAATGGACTTCAAGGATGTTGTTTGAGGTCTTATTAGGAATTAAGGTTATTATTTCAAAAGAATTGGAACTTTGGAGGCTAAAATCAGCAAGTTTAGATTTTTGGCTATGGTTTTGGTACAAATTTTGTGTAATTTGGAGTATATATGAAAGATATATAGGCACTCAAAGTTAAGGTGTTGATTTTGTACCTACTGTCACTCTTTTGTATATAATGCATGCATATAGAAAGCAATGAAGGATTGGCAATTAAGATTAAAAAGAGCACTTTCTTTACTACATTTTTGCATATTATTTGATGAATTCTAAGTTAAAATAAAAAAGATATTAGAAGTTGAAGTCAGTGCTTGAAATCTAAAGGTAGTTAGTAACTTGATTTACTAGTGGTTGTATTTTGAGCTATATCTTGAGCAATTTGATAAGATTTTGGCTCAAAATTTTTAAAATTTTATTTATGGCAAGATTTGTAATCTGAGAATATATGAGATATCTAGTAATAGAAAGTTTAGTTTTAACTTATTGGCTAGGCTTTAATAAATAATTTATTTCATTTTTAACTTATATACAAAATGATAATTCCCAAAACCTCTTCACTTTATATAAAATGCCCAAATTATAACAAAATCCTTCAAAACATACTTTTTTTTTAAAGAATTTTTTCTTTTAGAATTTTAAAAATTTATATTTCTTGATCTATATCTTAAAATTTTATTTATAGTCAAAAATATAGATAAAAAAGTGTTCTCTTCAACTCTGGTCGTCGATTTTTTATTCCTTTCTATACATATACGTTATGTGCAAAGAATGATAGTAGGTACAAAATCATCACCTTAACTTTCACACCTCACATCGTGTCATATAGTAACATGGTCATTAGGTGAAAGAAGAAGAAAAATATTTTATTATTGAAGAATCTAATTAAAAATATATTGTAAAAAAATATAAATAAATGGTAGGCATGTATTAAAATCTATCAATATTAGGAAAACCTTTTATAAAAATGGATTCTATTTATTTTATAGAGCTATGAATAAGGCAAAAAAAATAGATTAGAAAAATAAAGCATATAGACATATGTAGAAAAAAATTAAAAATTTATTTTAGTAAAAATTATTTTAAAAAGATAAAAATTGATGCCCAAAGAGAATTGATTATTAATCAAGGTCAAAATCAAATTCTAAAGTACAAAACTAAGCACCTATGGCGACTTTGGAATTAATTTGCAAATCAAAGAGTGGAATTTGAGAGAAAACTTAAAAAGAGATTTTAGAATGTTGATTTTATGTTATTTAGATTAATATTGAGATTTTGAGGGATTTTCAAAGTTAATGATGTACTTAGTAGGTTTAGATTTTGAAAAATAAAAATAAGTTTTCAAATTTGAAAGTTTCTTGAATTTTATACTATATATATAAGTAAAAATTGAAAAATTTGTTATTGTGCTTATTGTAAATTTGTGTAAAAAATTTGAAGTCAATCAAATAGTTAGATTAAAGCATATGAGGGTTTTTGTAGATTATAATCTTAGAAATTTGAGGTTTAGGATCAATGAATGATTCCAAGATCTAACAATATTTATTTATTGGATTGATTTTTTTTTTTATGAAAATAAGTAAGATTTAAATATCTACATACAACCTAATTTTTAGAGTAATTTAATAACTCAATAAAAAGAAATCATTGTTGAAATATCAACATTTAAGTCAAAGAAGAAAGGTGGCCAATAAATAAGAGGTTTTGAGAACTTTTCTTGCAATTCATAAGTTTGATTCGTTTTAAATTTTGTATAATTATTAATTTCTTATTGATTAAAGTATAGATGAAATTTTAGTTAAGATCTATGATTCAATTAATATTTATTGAAGTTTCAAATAGGTATAGTAATTAATTGAAATTTACTTAGAATTTTCTTGAGATGATTTAAGATTTAGGATTTCATTAGAGTTTGGTCTAGGATTAGGATTTATAAATTATATATGATTTGATTAGGGTTTATTTAAGATTTTATTAAAATTTATTTAGGATTTGATAGAATTTGATTAAGATTTAAGGTTTCATTAGAATTTGATCTAGGATTTGACTTAGGATATGACCTACGATTTGATTCAGATTTAATTCATCTTTGAATAGATTTTAAGATAAATCCTAAATCTAATGAAAACTTAATAAATCTTAATAAAATCTTAGGTCAAATCCTAATTAAATCCTAAATCCTAACCAAATTTTACACAAAATCCTAACGAAATCTTAAAACCTAATAAAACTCTAGACCAAATCCAAATAAAATCTTTAATCCTAATCTTAAACCAAATCCTAATCAAATTTTAAATTCTAAATAAATTCTAATTAAATTCTAAGAAAATCCTAAATAAATCTCAATCAATTATTTTAGTTTTTTGAAATCTTAATAAATATTAATTAAACTAATGAACTTAACTAAAATATTATTTAGACTTCACTTCACAAGTTAATTATCAAATATATAAAATTTTAAAAAAATCTGACTTACCAATTGCAAGAAAAGCTTCCAAAACCTCTCAATTGTTATTTGCCCTCCATGTTTAACTTGAATTTTTATCTTTCAATTGATATTTATCCCTATTGACTTATTCAATTCCTTCAAAAATTGATTTTTATGAAGATATTTATGTCAAAATTCCTCTCATTATTTTTACTTCAATTAATTTGGCAAATATTGCTAAATTGAAAAATCCTTCACTAACTTTGAATTTCAATTATCTAAGACCATACCTTACAAAATCTCTTATAGCCTTCAATCTAACCACTTAAATAATCTAAAATTTCTTACATAGATTTACAACATATACAACAATAAACTATAAAAAATTTATTAATAAATATATTATAAAATTTATAAAATCATAAAATTTATAAACTTGTATTTATTTTAAAAATTTTAATCCACTAAATATATTAATAACTTTAAAAATCCTTCAAAACCTCAATATTAATTCAAATAACATGAAATCAATTTTTAATTCTTTTCACAATTTTGATCCCTGATCTCAATCTTCAATTGACAAAAAAACCGTAAAGTCGCCATAAGTGCATGATTTTGTACTTCAAGGTCTTATTCTAATCCTAGTTCACAATTGGTCCTCTTCGAATATCAATTTTTAATAATTTAAAGTAATTTTTGCTTAAATCTATTATTAATTTTTTAAAAATATTCTTAAATTAATTATTTATTTTACTTACTTTTATTTGAGGCATTTATATTCTTATAAGATAAATAGAAGTTTTTTCTACAAAAAATAGCATTAAGATTAAATGTTTTATTATCTTTCTAATATTTATCCTTATTTTTACTACATCTTTCTACTAGGATCTTTTATAATAAGATCCATATTTTTATTTTTTATCATATAGTTGCATTATCAGACAATAACATACTACTTCAATTTTGGTGGATATACATGTAATAGATAATTTTATAAGACACATCAACAAGATATTTCAAAAGATTCAAGATCTAACAACTTTAATCTTGTAATAAGAGATAGAGCTTCTTGCTCTTGTTAGTGCCTTCATTGAATACCTTAAAGTAACTGGCTTGTTTATTGACAAAATGATCTTGAGCTTAGATGTTACAATACATGTTATTAGCAGTTACTATATTATTTTTCTTTTGAATGTGCACAAATTTGTTATTTTTCTTGCATCTTAAGGTGAAGACATTTTCAACAATGCCAAAGAAATTTAGCATAATAATTTGCTATAAGATATTTACCTTTTCTTCATTATAACATGTGATCACATTGAATAAATCTTTGTACACCATGATGCAGTCAATAGTTTACATGTGGACTTACATTTGCTATCATCCATTTTATTACATGAGCTTGTTCTGAATTCTACAATCTACTTCATTTACAAGTAAAACTTTTTGATGGTAATATTCTTACTTTGTAATGCACATTAACCTGATTATTAACAAGCATAAAGCTTTACTTCATGCTTAACACAATGAATCTATTTTTTAGACAAGTACGAATGCTTGCAATAAAAAGACATTATTTGATAATGCTTGGACCTTACTCAATGTTTGTTTCTCAAATATAATTGAATTTTGTGGTAGCATAGCAACTTTCTTTTTTGGTATGTGTATTTTTGGAGTTTGACTTTTCTATCTTGAAGTAGATAAAAGATGATAATTACAAGAATCTATCAAAATTTAGACTTTAAGACATGCTATAAGCAAAGCATCACATCAAAATTGAGGTACTTCTTGATGTTCAATGATCCTTCAAAGTGATTTGCATTACCTTGAATAAATAAATTTTATAATACTTATTTATTGGCATTGAATCTTCTTTAAATTTGCCTATGGCATATATTTACTTTCTAGAGGTATCTAAAATAAGTTATTTTAGATAATTTAATCAAGTACTTATTATAATCATGCTTATATATACTTAATAATTGAACTAAATATGTATGTCCGTGATATTACTTTCCTTGCTAGAAATAAGTTCCACAAGCAACGGATATCACATTTTAAAAAAATTCAAGATGTAATAAATTATATTTTCTACATACTTTGAGCTTTGTTCCTTTTATAAGTCAATACATCTTTTCAACCATTGGTAGTATTTTATACTAAAGCAAAAAGTCCATCTTATTATTTCATCATTATTTAAGCTTTTATAACTTTTTTCAAATAATTTTTTTGGAATACCATCATAAATGGTTTTTACTTCCAATAATACCATCAAATATTAAAAATCTCTTTTAAAGTTATACTAAATGCATTGTAACTTACAATCTATTCGAAGAAGAATATGTGATTTTGAAGGGTCTTTATTTCTATTACTTTGTCTTAAAAGTCAAGACAATGGAAATTTCTTATTTGATAACTTAACAAATAATAACTCTTAAATTCAATATACTAGTTGTTAATTCTTTATCTCGATATCACAAATATAAACAAATTGCAATTAAAGCTAGAAGATAGAATGGAATCTTCATTGAACTTCATTTCCTTAATAACAAAGAATTTTTTGACCCTTCATTTTGATTTTGATGGATGTTATTAATGAAAAGCTTTGACTTTCTTTATTATGTTTGTAAAATTTCAAGATGGCTTCCATATGCATTTATTAATATCATATTCTTATCAATCTATAAGATATTTTAACATGTTTATGTATTGTTATTATTCTAAGATTTTTTTAACCTCAAACTCTTGATCATTATCTACTTTTATAAAAGAAGGTAGAATTTTTTTCTTTCTAGTATATCCACTATTTTGTATGGCTTGAAAAAAGACATATAGAATATAAAATGGATCTTTGTAGATTCTAATAGGTTTAATGGATAAATGACTAGATTAATTTGTTTACAAAAAAGAAATGGTCTAGGTTTATAATAATTAAACTTGTCACAAAAGTAATTAGTTTTGATATTACAACAAAGTAATCATACCTTGTTGCCAATATAGAATTGATTTTTTCTTTGCAAAAAAATATTGTCTTATTTTTTGTTCTTCTTAAACTTCTTTTAATTAAGTTTTTATTATTGTATGTAGCTCTAATAAATTATTTGCTAAAACTTTTGCTACAAGATTATCAAATTTTGAGAAGTCAAAAGTATCAAATTTTGGATAATAACTATTATTAAAAAAAATATTTATTTAAAAAATATATATATAATTTTATTATAAAAAAATATTCTAATCACAAAAGAATTATCTAATTATCATTATGGTAATTGATAGTATGTCTCAAATATTATTCTAAAACTTAATTCATATTCTATTTGTCCATCAACTTAAATATAAAAGCTAAAGATAATTTTATATCCACTTTCAAAATTTTATAAAGAATTCTTCAAAACCTCAATATAAATTAGATTTCTTGATTCAATACAATATTCTTTGAAAATCTATAATACTAATAAATATTATTAAGTAAAATTTGATATATATAGAAACAAAAGACTATGGTTATTTTTATATAGGTGATGGTTGGAGTAGTCTATAAGATTGATGTTCAAGGAGTGTTTAGTCTTGAAAAAATATTATATGATTGTACAAAGTCTTTGATTATATTATGCATTTGAAGCCATTAAAAATCTCTTAAGATGAATTTTAAGCTCTTATTATATTCAAAATATTTTAAAATTAAAAATTTATGACAAGCTTGAATAGCATATAATTATGCTTCAGCTTTTGAAATATATTAGCATCCTTTGGAATAGAATAGATTGTTGTTCAATTCAAACTTTGAAGTATCATGAAATTTAAATAGATAATTTTTAATGCAATGAATAAGGAGATGTAAGTACATATTTAATTGAATCTATTTAAAAAATATTTAATTAATAACCAATATTAATTTTATTATTGAAAGATGAAATTGTTATGTCTTTAAAAGTATCATTTGTTATTAATCAAAAGCTACATCTTTTTCTTTTGTTGCAAGATAAAAATATCTAAAAAAGACATGTCATAAATTTTGTTATTTTTTTGGATAATATATAATTTCAAATTCAAATCTTGATAGGAATATGTTATAATGAATTTGAAAACAATTTAAAACTCGTATTGACATAAAAAAAAATTAGGTTCTTATAATCTGTATACATTGTCATTGGATCTAAAGTACCTTCTAAACTATAGAACTACTTTTAAAATAAATCTACAAATGGAAGAAGTTTTACATTGTAAATCTTGTATGTAATTTCTACTATTAAAAATTTTCTTGAATGAAATGCAACAAGGTGAAGTTTATCATCAATTTTTATTTTTGACAATATTACACTTATGAAAAAATTCAATGCATTTATTTTCATAAAAAATACCTTAGAAAAGTCAATCCATATCATGACTATGAATCTCAAAGAATCAAATAGTCAATATATTCTTATGATATTTAAAAATAAAAAACAATTACTCAAAGATGGTATAATATTGAATGACTATTACTAAAAATAAGAAATTAGAGTCTTTTGAAATAAGAATAGGAATAAGAAAGGTATTGATAAGAATATAGAAGATTTTACTTTTGCTTCTATATATACTGATAACTAAAAGTTATGTGACAACATTCTATAGGACCTTAGATATGAGTTGAATTAGCAAAATGCACATCTAATTTATAAGAAAAGTTTTACATGAGTGCTACATAAAAAACTTCTAATATGAATTGTCAACATATACAATACGTGGCAAACTTTTTGGCTAAGTTTCTAACCTACCAATTACCTATAAATACATGTAAAGTCAAAATATATCTATGAAGCTTTTAAAAATCTTGTTTATAAGTTATTTTTAAATTTATTTACTTTTAATTACTTCTATTTTATTTTTTTAATTTATATATATATATATATATATATATATATATATATATATATAACAATATAACACAAGATTAGTGAAAAAATAAAATCCATTCTAAAAACTTCATATGATGCTTTAGCTTCTTTATTCTATTCAATTTTGTCTTTATAAGTCAAACTTATAAGTAGAGCTACTATTCAAGAAAAGTTCTTGATAAAGGTTCAATTTTAATTGTCAAATTTAAAAAATATTAAACATCTCTTATTATTTTTAAAATCTTTCAATCCATGATAGTTTGAACTTTCTTAAGATCCATTGTATGACAATCATTTGAATTGATATATCCTAAAAAGTCAACTTGAGTAGTATGAAATGCACACTTTTCCATCTTGGCATATAATCTTGCATCTCTTAGTTTTTTAAAGATATAATAGATATAAAGTTTATATTTTTTATATTTTTAGAATAGATTAATATATTATTTCAATAAAAAATATCAAAATCATCTAAAAGCTTTAAAAATAAAGTCATTTATAAGATGTTGAAAAATAGTTGGTACATTTTTTAGTCCAAAAGATATAGCATTATATTTGAAATATTTATACTTATTTTAAAATGTAATCTTTTAATCATCTCCTTCTTTAATTTATATCCAATTATATGCTTTTTGTAGATCAATTTGTGTATAAATCTTAGCTTAATTCAATTGATCATGAAGTTTAAATATTAAAGATAGAAGGTACTAGTTTTTAATGGTAGTTTGACTTTCAATAATCTATACATGTTTGCAATAATCTATCATTTTTCTTCACAAAAAAGACATGAATTCCAACTAGAGATTTTGAAATTATAAAGCATTTTTCAAATAAAATAGAAGCTCCAGTTAGATTCAAGAGCTTAAATTTATTTTTTAAAGAAATATCTTTTAAAAGATATATCATATCTTTACTAAAAAAAAATTAAAATTATACAAGTAAAAGTCATTGATGATTATTTATTGTCTTTTGGAGGTATTATTTATATATTTTTTTTTATAGAAGTAGCAACATATAATCATAATAAATTTATGATATTCAATATAACTAGGTCTTTATTTAATCCAATTTTTTTAGATTAATTGTGTCTAAAAAAGTATAATCTTTGAATTGATTGGATTTCTTGTAGTTTTGATATTTTTTTAAAGCATAATCAAGAATTTTGATAACTAAGTAGAAATTCAAAAGTTTAATACAACCAAATCCTTATTTATAGGTATAAGAGCTTTTATGCATGGTATAAAAAAAGAATCATCTTTTATTAACTTTACAATGTCCTATCATATCACAAGTTGTTGAAATTGTGAAGCATATAATATTATTAATCAATTGCTTTATTCTAAAATATAAATCTTATTGATTGCAATACAAATTGCATCATGTTTTTCATACATGGATCAAAAAAATTCTAAAAAATCCTCTAAATTATTCAAAATTTGATCATGTTGTTAATAAAAAGATAAAAAATACAATAAAGCAAAACTTAAAAGTATTGTTTTCATAAACTTGACTTGAGTTCCTAGAATTGGATAACTTTGAGATTGAAGTTTAATTAGTAGTTTTATTTGATTAATGAATCTTTAAAACTTTGATCTTCTGCCATCAAATATCTTAAGCAAAATAATTCTTGGTTTTCTAATCTTTAAATAATATTTTATGGTAAAAAAGATAATATGCTTTAGTATAGAAGTTGAAGTAATTCCAATTATTTCTATATCTTTATTTCTTACTAATCTTTTTGCTCTTTGTTGTGGCAAATTAAGGTGATGCATTACAAGCATTAACTTTTTTATTTTCTTTTACATTTGTACCATTGTATTCTTCATTTTAACAAGCTTTGTCATAATAATACAATAAAAAAAAAATCTAATATCATTGAAGACAAATAGAAGAAATGACTTGAAAACAAAGAAAATTTTAAAAATAATATCAATTTAGAACTAGATAATTTGTAACTTCTAATATGCTTATATCTTATCAAGAAAATAAAATAATTCACTCTTAATAATAATAAAAAAAAGACGAAATTTTGATATTGTAAGTGTACTTTTGTCAGTTAGCTAAAGAAAAAGATTCAAAGAATATAAATAAATAAGTAAGATGTTTCTTAGAAAATGGTGAGAATATATATATATATAATGGTTTTAGTTTGTCAAAACATTTATCAAAACATTTATCAAAACATTTATCAAAACATTTATCAAAATATAATGGTTTTAGTTTGTCAAACCATTATATTCAAAACATTTATCAAAACATGCCAAATAACCAAGATACTAGTTAGGCACTATTTTATATAAAAATATTTATGTAATGGATTTTTAATGATTCACTACTAATCTAAGAATCTCAAGATTCTAACCATACAAGTCACCTTTCAATAGTCTAATTTTAACAATGAAATATCTATATTTCACAATGTTAAATCAATCCTCTATCACTATGTTCATTTTGAGAGTTCCTGCTCTTATTCCACAACTCTATTCCCAACATCCTACTACTTTCACCAACCACAATGTTTGCCAAGTCATTTTTAAGTATCTTACATTACAAATTCTATAATTGGCTACATGAATGTGCCTAAATTAAATGGGTTAGAAACTAGCATCAACAAACCGTGCAGCCAATTAATCAACAATTAAAGTTGCTTGATCATGCGATGCTCTCATGAAGCCATGGTTCAAAGAGTCTGTCTAGCACTGGATGCTGCCCTTGAAACCTGTGGGACGCCAGTTAATGAACTGCATGATCCTCACTTGAAACCCACATTTGAACTTACATCCACCCTTAAGAGATGTATCAGTTTGTACAATGGGATGTGTAAA
This sequence comes from Physcomitrium patens, assembly GCF_059467195.1. Taxonomy (NCBI): domain Eukaryota; kingdom Viridiplantae; phylum Streptophyta; class Bryopsida; order Funariales; family Funariaceae; genus Physcomitrium; species Physcomitrium patens. The sequence continues at coordinate 13,272,057 of NC_143412.1, read as the reverse complement.
TACAAACATTTTGTCTACAATTCAATGCCACATTTGCAACATTCGAAACATATCAGACATGCAATATAAATCCAAGTGTTCAATCAAAATCGCCCAAAATAAGTCAGAATCGTATTTGTCGTAGTATCAATATGTAAGTTTTATTAGTTGAAAAAGGAAGTAATAAATGTGTTTCTACTGCAGTGCCGAGTTTGAGGACTCAACTAGCAGGGAGCAAGTAAAATAATGTGATCGTTTACAGGGCATCTAAGCAAATGAGTATGCTTCTCGTAATTGAGCTGGAACTGGCCTAGTCAAAACGGACAGGGAGAGATTTATGCACAGATGATCTGAATCAAGTGTCGTGAAAATACTGAAGTATTCTAACTCTACATTTAACAGAATGCCTGCTCACTACACGACCCCTAAACTGAGTCAAAAAATATCGTGAAAACTTGTCAAACTCCTATATGTATTAACTATGTACTAAGAGCATAATACTCATAACAAGAAAACCCTGCTCGTAACGATTCAATACAAAAACGAAAAAATGAAATGTTTGAGACTGCACTAAAAAGTGGAAGGCAGTGTGATTTTAAGCATGAGAGAAAACAGGTGCAGGAAGATTAGTGAACGCCACCCTGTCATGGTCAGGAAGTGGTGGAAGATCCGGACTCTTTGCCAGCGACGCATGGTCACTAATAGATGTAAGATCGGGACTCATCGGCGGACAAGCATCGCCATTAGGAGGTGACACAGAGCGGTTCGTTGGTGATGGTGACGTGCGATCGCTAGGAGGGGATGCACGACCAGCTTTACGCAGCTGACGAATGATGAGGCAATTCTCTGAGCCGCACAACTCTTCCGACGAGGAACGAGGCAGTAAAACAGGAGTCGGAGTACGCGTCCTGAAAATTTCACAACTACATGTGTGAAGAAAAAATGCACATAAAAACTCATTAAAAAAGATGAATTTCATCTCCATGCAATCAAAATACACCGATCAAAGTGTGCCCTCCAAAGTATGTTGTCTCATAAAGATCCAATTCCATTGCACAATACATCGGTGTTATACCGTGTAACGTATGATCGTAAGGCAAGCTAGAAACGTTTACACACTACCCCATCTCAAAACTGAGCTCGTATTCATAACCTTGTCCTAGACGCCATGCTCATAGTAACACCAACCTAACCAGAACCTGAAACTCTAGATGGATTATTCATCGCTGTAACAGTTCACATTGGTGCCACCAGCAACTCCAGACCTGATCACTGAACGAAATGCTGGACATTCAACTTCTCGTCAGATTCATGTCTCAACATGACCCATCACAAGTGAGCGACTTGAGTAGTGAAACCATCAAATAAATAATTCGCATGCTTGGACCGCTGATTTATTAGAAACCATAACGGTTATAAGAAACTATAACGGATTCGTAACCAGATTAAGATGATAGTAAGTCCCACTCTCTTGGAAGAGTGCAACTGTCCTGGATGAACTCTTCTCCACAGTACATAACACATGTGTTGTAACACAAATTCAATCAATATATATATATATATATATATATATGTTTATTACTATGTACAGAACTTCACGTCTATTCTTAGGTTATTACACTAGTTCTAATATGGTATCAAAGCTTGCTTTTAAGAATCTTTAGAAAATTCTAGAAAAGTAGTTAACAAGCTCTCTTAAAAAATAGGAAAAGGTTGTCTCTCAAAAAGTAGGAAAAGGTTGTGAAGACGTTCTTCACTGAAAATTGGGGCACAGATAGATCCTTCTTCCTGAAAAACAACAAAAACATGGTTATAGATAGTCTATTAACCATGGATTGGCCTAAATTTGATGGTACTTGGTATACAATATGATACAAAAAATCCAAATGAAGTTTGAAATAGAAGAAATGTAGAAACTTGTATGTTGAAAAGAAAAAGAACCAATACCCATTCAAGAAGCAAATGCTACAATAGAGAGTCACCTCCAATAAATCAAGTTGCAATACTTAGAAAAAAAAAAAAAAAAAAAAAAAATCACATTGCTTTCATTGCTATTTGGGATTGTATAGAAAATGCTATCTTTTTATATATTAGAGTATGTACAATGTCAAATGAAGCATGGTTAGCTCTCAAAAACACATATTTTACAAGTGACATAATTACACAAGCACATTTAAAAGAAAATTTTAGAACACAAAAAATATGAGCTAGTAAATTAGTCATGCAATATTTGTATAAGTTTAAAGATCTCCTACAAAAATACCATTTAATTAGTTATAATTCTATCTCAAATGAAAATATTCACTCTAATCCAATCTATGCCATTATAATATGGTACTATTATACAAACATTATATACAATGAGAATGACAATATTTTTGACATTAATTTTAATTTTCTTCCAAGATGAAACTATTATGGATTTGTAAATTCCATGGCAAGTTGAAATGTCTATTATCTAAGCCATGGCTTGCAATTCATCATACTCACTCTATGTGTGGATGATATATATGTGGATGATATATATGTGGATGATATTATTGAAGAACAAGCACTATGAAGTCACAACACTTTACATCAATAAGATTCCATACAAAGAGAGTATGGAGTAAGATGTCTCTCATTTCTAACATCCAATACTTATAGGTAGTGGTTGTTGCCCTAAAAAAAAACTTCCACTCTTTGACTTTTACACACATGGTCCTAGAATCCTTTGGCATGTAACTTCTTTTGATAGTATCCTATGGTTCTAAGATCCTTTGATATCTTACTAACTACAATGGTATCTTATGCCAAATACTAATTATTCTTATCTAATCCTTGGATATTTTTTAGTTTATACTTTATCCTCTTGACTTTGATTCTTGATCCTTGACCTCATCTTATATCCATAGGATTCTCCTTTAAATAATCACAAATCAATCCTTTAACCATTAATAACTTATTTAAGATAATATTTTTTTATAAGATAATTTATTCTATTTTCATTTTTATTTACTTACTTTAAGACTTCCACTTTGTTATTGGTCAAAAGGCTTTCAATTCTAATGCTTTTTTCAACATGTAATGTCTATTCTTTACTAATATCTTTATCAACAAATCAGCAAGCATGTCTTCTATTACACAATATTTTATATCAATCAGTCTCGTTTTAATCTTCTCTCTTATAAAGTGATGTTGAATATCAATGTGCTTTGTCCTTAAATGATGCTTTGGATTCTTTGCAAATGTAAGACATCCTTAATTATCACACTTTATTATAAGTTGCTTTCATTTGCAATACTCCAATATCTTTCAAAAGTTATCTCAGCTATATTGCCTCCATTGCACTATGACTTGCTGTCATATACTCCACCTCTATTATTAATCTTACAATTTTTGGTTGTCTCTTAGAATTCCACAAAATTACTTGCACTTCAACAAAGAATAAATATCTTATTGTTGACCTTCCATTATTTGTATCTCTAGTCCAATCCGTATTATAATAACCATGCAATACAATATTATCTCTTCCAAGGCACAATTTTAAGTTTAAATTTATTTTTAAATACCTCATAATCTTCTTGATGGTTACCCAATGGATTGGTCTAGCTTTTGATATGTATTGATTTACAATACTCATCGCATATGTAAGATCTATTCTTGAGCTAACCATTATATACATAAATGAGTCTATTATTATGTTGTATAGAATATCTTTAATTTCACCTTCAATTTTAGTAAATTCTTCATCTATGAGCTTCATCAACTTCAAATTGGCCTCCAAAAGTATTTTAATAGGCTTACACTCTTGCATGTTGAATAATTTTAACAATTCTTTAATGTATTTTATTTGACTTATTGTAATGGTCTTCTTAGCACAATCTTTCATAAACTCTATTTCTAAATAATAGTGAAGCTATTCCAAATGACTCATTTCATACTTATTTTCTAACTTTACTTTCAACAAATCTATCATCTTTACAGTATTGGTTAAGATGATCAAATCATCAACATAGAAGATGACAATCAATATAAACTCATTTGATTGCTTTATATACAAGAAATGATCAGATTTACTCCTTCCAAATCCTTCATTTACAAAGAATATATTAATACTTTGGTACCATACCCTTGGAGATTGCTTGAGTCCATATAAAGCTTTCTTCAATTTATAAACAAGATGTTGTTTGCATTCTTCTATAAATCCTTGAGGTTGTTCTATATAGATACCTTTTTTTAGATTTCCATTCAAGAAAGTCATCTTTACATCCATTTGATGCATCTTAAAGTCTATTGTTGTCCCAATTATAATAATAGTTTTAATGGTCGTGAATTTGGCTAAGGGAACAAATATCAAAGATACAAATTGGAAGAAGATATATAAATTCATTGAATATGTGTCAAAAAGAAAGTGACAAAATAAAAGAAAGTATGTATATTCAAGGAAGAATTGGAATGGCTATTGTCAAAGATTAGAAAACATAAGATTCTTGAAACTAGACTAAAAACAAGAAAGGAGTTGACAAGAGTGAAGCAGGCCTTATTGTTGCATCTATATATACTACTTAATTAAAGAATATGTAGCGATATGCTATAAGACCTCTAATATACATCTAACTTGCAAGCCACATGTCTAATTTACAAAGCAAGTTTCTTAGGTGTGTGCCATATGTCCAACTTATACTACAAGTGGTCAATATATTGACATGTGGCCTCCTTATTGGCCAAGATTTCAACCTACAAATCACCTATAGACATTTATAAAGACAAAGCAGCATCTATGAAGCTTTTAGAAAGCTTTCCACAAGATAATATCATATTTATCTATTTTTTCTTACTCCTATTTATTCTTATTATCTAGATAATTATCACGATAAATATATATGTCTGTGACATTAATCCCTTTTCTAGAGACAAGTTCTATGAGGAGCAGTGATTACATGCAGATGAAGTCTAAGATATACGAAATTGTATTTGTTATATACTCTGATCTTTGCTCTCTTTGAAGATAGTTGATTGGTCCCTTAAACCATTGATAATGTTCCATACCAAGGCAAGAAGACCACCTTAATACTTGAACATTATTGAGGCCTTCATAACTTCTTTCAAATAAAATGTTAGTAATACTATCACAAGTGGTTCCTATCTCCAAAAATATTACTAAACATTGAGAGTTCCTTCTAAAGTCATAGTACCAAACATGTAGTATCTCGTCGTCTATTTGAGGAAGAATATGTCATTCTTGAAGGTCTTTATTTCAATTTTGCCATCTCGAAGGTTGTGATAGTCACAATGTCTTGTCTGATAGCTTAGCAAATGATAGCTCTTCAATTGAATTTGCTAGTTTTTGGTTCTCCATCTCCTAAGTACTAAAAAATTCAAAGAAATAATAATGCAAGATAGAATGAAATCTCCATTGGGCTTGCTTTGCTTTATAGCAAAGAATTTTTTGACTGTTTATCTTGGTTTTGATTGATGTTATTGATGAAAAGCTTTAACCTTAGCTAATAGATTTTTTAGATTCCTAGATAGCTCCCATGGGTATTTATTAATGTCATATCCATGCCAATGTACTAGATATTCTAACCTATTTTGATGTCACTTTGTATCTAAAACTTCGTCCATTTCAAATTCTTTATTATTGTCTATTTCTATGGGAGGTGGTGGCACTTGTCTTCTTCCTTATATATCCATTGTCTTGTATGGCTTAAGTAAAAACTTATAGAATACATGATGGATTTTCATAGACTCTGGTAGGTATAATTAATAAGCAACTCGATTAATCTGTTCACAAATAGAAAATGGTTGAAGCCTACGATAATCCAGCTTGTCATATGGATGAATAGTTTTAATATTACGATGAAGTGACAATATCTTATCTTCCATGTAGAATTGAGGTTGTTCCTTACAATAGACATCTGTATTGGCTTTTTGTTATTCTTGAGCTTCTTTTACTTATACTTTCATTGTTGTATGTAGCTTTGACAATCGATTTGCTACATCTTTTGCTATAGGATTATCAACTTTTAAAAAATCAAAAGTGTCAAATCATGGATGATAACTGTAATTAGAAAAAAAAAATATTTATTGAATAAAAGAATATACCAAATTATTGTAAGCAAACTTTATAAATGGCAAATAAATTATCTAATCAACTTGTTGATAGTTGATGGTACACCTCAAATACTACTCTAAAACTTGATTTATCTATTTTTTTTGTCTATCAGTTTGAAGGTTGAAAGCCAAAGATAGTTTTATATCCATCTTTAATATCTTGAAAAGAGTTCTCTAAAATCTCAATAAAAATTGTATTCCTCTATCTCATATAATATCCCTTACTAATCCATGATAGCAATAGATATTGTTAACAAAGAGTTTAGTTCCTCCTCCACATGTGATAGATTTTGTACATGATACAAAATGTACCATCTTAGTGAAACGATCTGCAATCACAAATATAGAATCATATGAACTTGAAATTGGAAGATCTATAATAAAATCCATAGAAACAAAAGACCATGCTTGTTCTAATATAGGTAGTGGTTGGAGGAGTCCATAAGGTTGATGACAAGGACTTTTTGATCTTGAATAAATATTCCATGTCTGTACAAATTCTTTAATAGCCTTCCATATTTGAGACCACCAAAAATCTCTAGATATAAGCTCTAAAGTCTTATTATATCCAAAATATGCAACTACAAGGAAATTATAACGAGCTTCAAGAGCACATAATCATGCTTCCCTTTCTGGAATATATAAGCATCTTTCAAAATAGAGTAGGTTCTCCTTGAAGTCAAACTTGGAAGTATCTTAAGATTTAGAGGAATTATTTTTAACATCATAAATAAGAAGGTCTAAGGACATACTTGCTTGGATCTTCTTGAAAAAAGTCAAATCAATAGACAATGTTGATTTCATTGCTCGGAGATGAAATTATTCTAGCTTTAATAAAATTATCTTTTGTTGGTCAAAAGCTGCTTCTCTTTCTTTTGATGTAAGATAAGAATGTTTAGAAAGGGCATCAGATAAACCTTATTTTTTTTCTTATTGATAAGTAATATTGAACTCAAATATTAACAAAGACATGTTCCAACGAGCTTGGCGATAATTCAAAATATGTGCTAACATAAAATACTTGAGGTTCTTGTAATCCATATATATGATGATTGGACTTGAAGCACCTTCTAAATAATGATGCCATTTTTTTATAAAAATCTACAATTGCAAGAAGTTCCTTGTCTTAGATCTTATAATTAATCTTGATTGTTGAAAATTTTATTGAATGAAAAGCTACTAGATGAAGTTTTTTAACTACTCCTATTTGTGATAAGATTGCATCCAAGGCAAAATTAGATGCATTTGTCTCCATAAAAAATGCTTTAGAGAAGTCGATGCAATACATGATTGTTGCAGAAGTAAAAGCTTTCTTCAAAACTTCAAATGATGCTTCTGTTTCTTTACTCCACTTAAGCTTATCTTTACATGTAAGTGGCACTGAAACTTGAAAAAAGTTCTTGATGAAGATCTGATAGTAATTGGCAAATCTTAAAAAATATTGTATATCTCTTAGTATTTTTGGAGTCTTCCAGTCGATCATTGTATGAATTTTTTTAGGATCCATCATTAGACCATTGTTTGAAATGATGTATCCTAAGAAGTCAACTTGAATAGTGTGGAATATACACTTTTCTATCTTGACATACAATCCTATATCTCTAAATTTTTGTAATACACAACAAATATGAATTTCATGTTCTTCTGCATTCTTAGAGTAGATTAAAATATCGTGTAAGTAATAGAAGATAAATCATTTAGAAACTCATGAAAAAACATCATTCATAAGATGTTCAAAAGTAGCTAGTGCATTCATGAGTCCAAAAGGCATGACGTTATATTCAAAGTGTCTATACCTTCTTTGAAATGGAGTCTTTCATTTATTTCCTTCTTTAATGTAGATCAAATTGTACACTCATTGTAGATCTATTTTTGTATAGATCTTAGCTTAATTTGATTGATTCTTCACAAATAAGATAGAAGCTCTTGTAGGAGATTTTGAATGACGTATGAAATTCTTGGCCAAGTTCTCATCAATGTATTTTTTGAGTTCAGCCAACTCATTTTGTGATAAACTATAGATTGGACCAAATGGCATTGAGTTCCTTCTTTAAGATTGATTAAGCAATCATATAGATGATGCTCCGATAGAATATCTGCATTCTACTTCTCAAAAACATCTTGAAAATCTTGATATTGACTTGAAATTTCACTTGAAATCTTTCCATCATTTAAAATGGGTGTGCCATAAATCACAAAAGATGATCTTTCCTTTTTAGCATGCAAAAAAGTTTTTGTACCTACAAATACAAGTTTGGCTATACTAAACTCGTGGCTTTCTATTGGATTAGAAAAATTCTTAATGATGTTCAAAGAAAAGTCAAGTTTATGAAAAATCTAATTTATATCAGCATTATATTTTTCTAGCCACAATAAACCTAAAATGACTAGATTAGAGGGAGATCTAATTATATTAAAAATTACATTACTATTATGACCATTTATTATTATATATATAGGAGGTATTTCTTGAATAACATCTCTAGAAGATAATGGATGATTATCTATGTTTTCTACATATATGGATTTAGTTTTTTTGTACTAATTGTATATTATAAATTTTAACAAATTCTTCATCTAAAAAACAAAAAAAGGCTCCTAAATTTATTAAAGCAAATGCTTTATGATTACTAGATCCTAAACGCATATCTATTGTAAAACAAAAAGAAGGTTTTGAGGAAAGAATTGGACCTTTATTAGGAATTGTATAAGATTATAGCTAGACAATTTTTTTTTTGACATGTTTTCATCTTTGACAATAGTACTCTTTATTTTGTAGTTGCGTCATTTCTTTGGACAATATTGAGTAGTATTCTTAGCTTCTCTACAATATAAACATAGTCCTTCTTAATGACGATGAGTCTTTTCTTATTTGATAAGAGGTTTAAAATGTACTACATCAATTTATATGTCTTCTACTTTCAAATGCTTAGATTGAAAAGTCGTTGGTGTCATCATTGAATTGTAATACTATTGACATTCTCTTGTACAATTCTCAAATCAAAAATCAAAAAACCGATTACCTTATTTTACGACAAAGTCAATTACTTGACTCAATGTCTAAGGATCTAATAAATTGAGCATCAATTTCTTTACTTCATATTGTAATCCGTAGAAAAATTGGCTAATGAATGCTACATCATCCCAATTGATATCTCCCACTAATTATCAAAATTATGAAGCATATAATATCATTGATTGATTGCCTTGTTGTAAGACACAAATCTTGTTGGTTGCAACACGGATTGTATTAGGTTTTCTATACATAGATGAAAACTCTACTAAAAATGCTTTCAAATTATCCAATATTCAATCACATCATTCAAGAAATGATAAAAACCATGATAAAGCAGAATTTAAAAATAGTGTTTCAATAAACCTAACTTATGATCCTTGAGTTGGATAACTTTGAGGTTGTAGTTCAATCACTAATTGTACATGATTGATGAATCTTCGAAATTTAGATCTTGTACCATCAAACTTCTTAAGCAATCCAATTTTTGGTTCTTTGAAATTTGAATAATAATCCATTGTAAGATCAATAGTATGGCTTGGTGTAGATGTTGAAGCAAATCCAATCATCTCTATATCTTCATTGTGTGATAATCTTGTTGCTCTTTGTGGATGTAGATTGAGTTGATGCAATGCAAGTATTAACTCTTTCATTTGCTCTTGCATTTGAGCCATTGCACTCTTCATTTCAGAAAGCTCTGCCATACTAGTATAATAAGAAAAATAACGTGCCTATTTTCACAAAATACAATACTCAAGAATCAAGAAAAAAAAATTCTAAAAATAATATCAATTTAGAAGAGGATAAATTGTAACTTCTAATATACTTATGTCTTATCAAGAAAAAGAGGTAATCCACTCTTAATCAAGAAAGGAAAAAGCTCTAATATTATATGTATACTCTTGTCAATCTATCAAAAATACAAACTAAAAGAAGATACATAAACTTATAGAATCTATATCAAAAAAAAAGTGACAAAGTAGAAGAAAGTATATATATTCAAAGAAGAACTGAAATTTCTATTGCTAAAGACTAGAAAACATAAGACTCTTAAAAGTAGACTAAAATCAAGAAAGGAGTTGACAAGAGTGAAGAAGGCCTTACTATTGCCTCTATATATACTACTTAACTAAAGAATACGTGGTGATATGCTATAAGACCTCTAATATGCATCCAACTTGCAAGTTACATATCTAATTTACAAAGCAAGTTTCTCAGGTGTAAGCCATATGTCCAACTTATACTATAAGTGTACAACATGTCAACATGTGGTGTCTTTGTTGGCCAAGTTTTCAACCTACAAATCACCTATAGACATGTATTAAGACAAAAGAGCATCTATGAAGCTTTTAAAAAGCTTTCTACAAGATATTATTATAATTATCTATTTTGACTTATTTCTACCTATTCTTATTATTTAGATAATTATCAGGGTAAATATGTATATCCATGACAAAAAATGTCTCATTGAAATTAACACCAATAACTTGTGAGTAGTCTTTAAAAACCAATCTAGACTTGTATCTCTCAATATTATCCATTGCATCTTTTTTAATTCTAAACACCCACTTACAACCAATTGAAGATCAATTTGGTAGAAATTGATTCAATTTCTATATTCAATTATCCATGAATGATTTGTATTCTTTTTTCATGGCATTCTTCTACTTCATAGTATTTTTGGACTTCATTGCATCACATAAACTGAATGGATTAGCATGAAGTATAACATTGGTATGTTCTTAACTTATTTAAAAAAAGATATCATTCTTCCACCATACACCAAGTTGTTTTCTATCTCTCAAAAAATATCTCATTTTACTTGATGAAGCTTCACCTTCTTTCACTCTAATGTTTCTTATAAGCTTCTTCTTTCTAAAAACTTGTTTCTTTACATTCAAAGGTTGGTATTCTTCATCATCATCATCATCATCATCTTTAATATCCTCATTGTTTTCATTGCTAGTTTTAGCAATTATAAGCACTCTATGGTCTATCTTCTTTGGTTCTTCATGTTGATTTGAATTTCAATCATCATCAATATGATTATCTTCTTCTTCCTTTGTTGAAATTGAAGATGTATCCACAAACACACTATTATTTCTACTTGGATACATCTCCAAGTATTCACAAGTATTCTTATGCTCCAAAAACTCTATATCACAACTCTTAATGATCTTCTTGGTTTCTAAACACATTAGCCTATATGCCTTAGTACCTTCACAATATCCAATAAACACATATTTTATATCTTTTTTATCAAGTTTGGACCTCATACATTTTAATACCTTTGTATAGGCAATACATCCAAAAATCTTCATGTATGAAATACAAGATTTCTTACCACTCCAAGTTTCCTGTAGAGTCATTGATGTGAGTATACCTATTGAATACCTATTCCTTGTATATACTGCATTTACCACTACTCCTGCCTAACATTCTTCTCTAAGATTTTTTGCATAAAACATACTCCTTGCTATCTCTACAATGGTGCAATTTTTTCTTTCAACAATTCCATTTTGTTATAGAGTGTAGAGAGTAGATGATTGTCTTACAATACTTTGAATCTTTAAGAATTCATCAAAATATTTTGACATGTATTTACTTCGATTATTAGTACACAATATTTTGAACTTGCACTCACATTATTTTTTTACAAGCACCTTAAATTCCTTAAACCTTGAGAAATATTCATTCTTCACTTTAATGATATAAATTCGTATTTAAAAAAAAAATCATTAATAAATATGAAAATGAGTCTTGTTCTTCTAATTGATGGTGTCTTCATTGATTCTCAAACATCACAATGCTTAATTTCTAAAAATTTGCTTGCATGTATTCCAATTCTTTTAAAAAATAAAGCCTTTTGTTGTTTGCCTTGTATACATCCTTTATAAGGAAGTACTAAGGCATTATAGCTGAATTGACCAAGATCTAAGCTACTTACCATGAATTAGAGCTTTTTTATGCTTTTGGCATTCAAATGACTAAGTCGTTAATACCAAATTTTAAATTTATCTTAATCTTGTGAAAAATCAGCAAATGTTGCCACTTCTACTTCATTCACCTTCTTACAATTGATGAAGTAGAGGTTGCCATCTCTTAGGCCTTTGGCAACATATTGTCTACCTAATGTCTTTACAAAACATCCATTCTTATGAAATTGAATCTTATAACAATGTGATATAAGTTTTCTTACCAAAAGAAGGATTTTCTTAATCTTTGGTACATGTAAGACCTCTTTTAAATTGGTTCTCTTGATTTGGTCCTTCACAATGATTTTCACAACAATGGATTTGATTCCAATGGCTTGTACTATGCCATTATCACTCAATCGAATTTTGGTTGCTCGAACTTCTTTATAAGTATCAAATGAACACTTATATAGTTGAAAGGCATGGAAGTCGACTGTCCACCAGGTAGAGTCGCTCGTAGTGGGAGAAGATGGCGCTAGAGAGAGTTGTGGTAACCAGCATACGTGATCAAAACCGGAAAGGATCGTCAATGAAGGCTGTGAGATGAAAACTCTATGATCGATACTTGGAGGCATGGAAATAGATTGTGATTCTCTAGACTAAGCAATGATATGTACCACCACATTTTGGGCTGGAAATTTTGTTGATCCTAGTAGATAAAGATTATCTTGAAGAGGACAAGAGGCGAGTATTGTGTTGTCTCTTGCTAATAGATTACACATTTGATTTTTTATTAAGATGCCACTACCTTCGAGATCATAGTGACATACGGAGAATAGATTTTTGTGTAAGTCTGGTACATATAAGGTATTGGAGAGACTAAGTGTCTCGCCATTTGCCATTGAGATTTCTACTTTTCCTTGGCCATAGATGGATAATATTGTGCCATCGCCAAGGTATACTTTGTTGTCATCATGTAGAAATGGTTTGAAATTGATGAATTGTCACTTATTATGTTCCAAGTGGTGGGTGGCACCCATATCAATGAGCCATTGTGTATCTTTGGTGGTTCCAGGCTTAGGTGATTTTGCCAAGCAAAAAGCTTGTCTAATGTAAACATGGGCATAGAAAGCAGGAGGTAATTTCTCTACTTGTTCTTACTTCCATGTTTGGTTATTTTTCTTGTTATCATGATTTATTGTTGCTAAATTTGCAGCAACTCGTGTTTTGTGTTTGAAACACTCGAAACCCCAATGTCCCATTTTCTTGCAATGTGGACAAAGAGTTATAGGTTTGTTGCGCTGTTTTGAAAGCTTATGGTCTTTTGGATTGGATTTGTGAGGTTGCCATTTTGTCTTTTCTTTGCGTCCTACAAAGAGGGCATGTGAGTCAGAAGAGGAGCTTTTCATGGTTGTTTCTTCCTGCAAGAGGATTGAAATCAGCGTAGGAAGTGTTACAATTCCCATTGTGCGAAGCATTTGTATCACGGTGCCATGCTGGGATGGCATGGACCTCATGAGAGTGAGGATTTCTATTTGAGGAGAAATGATAACTCCAACAGAAGTGCATTGTTGAAGCAGACTTCTGAAGTTGTGTATATGTTGAGTTATCGATTCTCCAATTTTCATCTTTTGTGTGATGAATTTTTCGTATAGGTGGGATTGAGTGATGATGTCACTTGTGGAGTATGTATTTTCAAGGGCCAGCCATGCCTTATTGGCTGTCTTGCATGCTCCGACATAAGAGAAAATTGGATTTTCTACGCAATCTCAAATTGCTGCTAAAGCAATATGATCCTTCTTTTTCCAAGTAAGGATTTCAGTTTGATTAGTTGATGGTGAAGTTGATGTTGCAATTACTTCTTGAACAGGTGTTGGTTGTGTTTCTTTTCTTGAAACTACATCCCATAAGTTCTCCATTTCAAACTTCATTTGAATCTTTTTCTTCCAGATGGAATACCATGAGCCATCAAACTTAGGCCACTTATCCATGGTAATGTTGCTTGCAGTCATATTTAAAGACAAGAGGAGGATTCGTTGGTGCCCCAACTTTCTATATAGAACCTCTTCTACAAAGCTTCCTTTTTCTGTCTGCAATGTTTTCTTAAATATATATCATAAAACTTTTTCAGAGCTTAGCTCTGATACCATATTAGAAGCAAGTGAACTTGAGAATTTTTGATAGAAAGAATATATTACCTATATTAAAAATTGAGTGTACACTGTTATTATTCTATTGAGGGAGGTGCGACCGTTTAGGTCTCGCCTATTTGACTAGTTGCGACGTTTCACTTAGTTTGTTCGTTATGTTTGATTAGTCACTGTTATTGTTTCCAACACTGAACACAAATGTGGTATCTCCACAATCGACTAATCAACCACGCTTCTCAGCACAACACCTCACACTTCAGCCCGCACACTCCATTTAAACACGCCTCTTCTGCTCTCAGCTCATCCAATAGTCGGATTATGCATGGTCATGCCACAAACTTAATTGACGCTTAAAGGACGCTACTTGCATGATGACCAGAACGTTCATGGGATCCTCGTACTCGCAAAGGGTGCGTGGAATGAAACCATAATTGTGCGGGTACACTACAGACTAGTAGTCAGTTCTTTGTAGGAGAGTACTTTCAAGTATCAACAAGTGCATTCCAGCGTTGTGAAAGCGTACTTCCGATATCAATATGATGAAGAGGGGTACTATGTTAGACTGGACTTCTAGTTATCTAAGACTGTCTAGTTACGTGTGTCTGACATCTTACACTTCGACCTGCAGCAATAGCGTCTCAGTGATGCTGGCTCTCGAGGTGTAAGGATTCCTGAACCGAGTGGTATTGTGTCGTGACAGGTTTTGGGGAGGTTATAGAGAGCACAGCTCCGACGTGATCTGCCCAGAAGCAGGCTAGGGTGGAATCGGGGTTGCAAAAAGCATACATCCAAAATGTCTTCAAAGATGAACGTTACTATAAATATGGAGAATGAAGGCAGCGACCACGAGACGGGGGGCATGGACAGCAACACAAAAGCTCACTACCTCAGAGTGAAGAAGTTTTTCACCTCCGCTTCACCGCCCATCCTGAATTTTGAGCGCTGCAGATACAATGCAGGATACACATTTGACGCTGATGGCATGTACTTGTTTGGCTTCATCGGAGCACGAGAGAATGGTACAAACTAATCTCTCGCCAATCCAGTTTCACTATGCAGCTGAAAGGAACTCGGATCTTTCTAGACTTTCCTGCTGGTTGCTTTGTTGAATCGTCTCCTTGAAGTTTGTAGTGTAGAAGTTCTGGGCTTGATTCCACTCGTGCAAGCATTTAGTATTTCTAAAGCAAGGGAAGAGTCCACCAAATGGTAAAAGGTGCTAACAATGCTCCGTTGCATTGCTCAATGTCTCCATTCACATTTGGAGATTTAGGAGACATCTACCACGTTTGCAACATGTGCATGGCCGATGATCATAGTTAGGAATTTATTCAGTTTTTGAGAGAGAAACCAAGTAGTTATGTCACCATATAATAGTCCTTCTACCTCCAAGATTCCACATTCTTTTTTATTATCCAATCCAACAATTAGTAGATGAAGTATTTAAGTATATCAAAGATATGAATTTCAAAGAAAGAAAATTAGATACATTCTTATGTCACTCAAAAAGATAAGAAAGACATTCAAAGATGGTAATATATTGAACTAGAATAGCTTAAAATGAAGAAGACTAGAAAGTCTTGAAATAAGACTAAAGACTAGAAAAATATTGATTAGAGTAAAGAAAGCTTTATTCTTACTTTTATATATACTCTTTAACTAAGAGCTATGTAGTGATGTTCTATAAGATCTCCAATACATGTTGACTTTGCTAGATACATGTCTTATTTTGTAAGGCAAGTTATCTATATGTGTGCCACATAGTTAACTTGTTCTACAAGCTATCAATACATGTGATACATGGCTAACTTGTTGACTAAGTTTCTAACCTATCAATTAATTACAAACACGTATAAAGTCAAAGTAATATCTATAAGGCTTTTAGAAAGCTTTTTTAAAAGATATTATGAAATTAATATAATTTTATTTATTATTATTTAATTATATAGGTAATTATTAGAATAAATATATATATCCATGATATTACCTTCTCTTCTAAGAATGAATTCCATGAGGAGCGATAATCATATATTGAAAAAACTTAAGATGCAATGATTTGTATTTGCTATATATTATAATCTTTGTTTTATTTGGAGATGGTTGATACATATTTTCAATTATAAATAATATCCTATATCAAGGCAAAAAGACTCGTGAATCTTTTTCTATTAAAGGTGTAAACCAAGAGAGAACACTTCCTGATAGTAGTATGCCTATGAATCCGACTTGGATAAATCCATCAAAATATTGAAAAGGATGCAATCTTAAATAGAGCTTGACTTATTGCAAAAATCCTCGAAATTTTGATCTTGTTCCATCAAACTTTTCAGGCATACTAATCCTTGTCCTTGACATACTTGTAGAAGCAAAATTCCCTAAATCTAGTTGTGACGTTAATCTACTAGCTTCTTTCAACTGCACAAATTCTTGCCACAGACTTTGAACTTCTTCTATAGGCGTAGATGTAGTACTTCCATGATTCACATTAGAAATATGTGAGATTTTCACTCTTAGAGTATTGATAAGCTCATGAAGATCTACGATAGTTACAAATCTATTCTCATTTCCGTTGAGAGTAGCATCTATAAACTTTCCTTCCATAGACAACTCAAACGAATTCAAAAGTTAAATTAGATGAGGATAATCTATAAAGTCTAAAAACAAATCCCACAAAGAGGGATAATCCACTCTCTTTAAGGAAAGGATCACTATCAAAAAATAAGATTTTTTGTTTAAAGGTGGGTAGTCCGCAACCTTCAAAATACAATAATAGAAGTGAAGTAATCCACTTATTTCTAAAACAAGACAGAAACAATATGTTAGCACTTTTGTCAAACTATTAAGGCATGAGTCTCAAAGAAAGAGAATCCTCAATACACTCTTCTATCACTGAAGAGAACTAGAAAGTCACACAAAAAGTGTTGTAATATTAACTACAATGGCTATTGCCAAAAACAAGAAAACTAGAAAGTCTTCAAACAAGACTAAGACTAGAGAGGCATTTACAAGAGTGAAGAAGGCTTCACTCTTGCTTCCATATATACTATCTAATTAAGAGCTATGTGGCGATGTCATATAGGACCTCCAACATGTGTTGACTTTGCTAGCCATATGTCTTATCTTGCAAGGCAAGTTATCTATATATGTGCCACGTAGTTGGCTTGTTCCACAAGCTACTACATCGAGATAACTTGTTCCACAAACTACTAATACATGGTTAGCTTTTTGGCCAAGTTTCTAATCTACAAACAGATCTAAAGTCAAAACTACATCTATGAAGCTTTTAGGAAGCTTTTCTAGAAGACTGTATGAAATTACTCTATATTTACCTACTTCTATTTAATCATATAAATAACTATTGAGGTAAACGTATATGTCCATGACACTTGGTTACTAATTAAACACTTGATCAAAAAAATTGAACCTCCAAATAATCTTGTTGATCTCTTCACCAAAGATTTCTTTTTGAACAACCATCGCCAACTTACTTATGGTATTGGCATGCATCAATTTACTTTTCTTGAGCAAAAGTTAATAAACTCTTAAAATGATGTAGTACTCTTTTTCCTTCATCTATGGTTTTGTATTTGAATATAATAAGGCTTTCTTAGATAAGATTTTAATAAGGTAGCAATTATTGATCTTGCAAGATTATAAAAAAGTATAGATCATAATTCTATGCAAATTTCATATTATGTAAATATTATGATGAGCAAAAAAGAGTGTTGATAGCATTTAATGTAACCGTTGCTTTCAATATAATCATTGTAGTTTTAGAAAATATTGTAGCATTGTAATATCACCCGTTAATATTATTGCCAGAGTGGACAGTGATTGAGAAGTGGATACGGAAGCTGCTGAGTTTTTGCCTTTCCAGCCCGGTGGTAGACCCACACCCCGACGTGGCACACAATTGCCAATCACTAGTTCTGTCGCTACGCCTCGGAAAGGCGCCCCGATTTGCTGCCGTGGCCCAAAATAAGCTCCTCCGGCATCTCACCAGATGAAAATGTCGGCACCCCCTGGGATTTATCTTCATCCAAACCAACCCTGTTCAACCCATACAACCGTCAATGACAATTTCGCAAGCACATGTGCACATCCACATTCTACGGTGCTCCGACGCGGCAGCATGACGACCAATCAAGGCCGCTCTCCGCCTTCTTACCTGGATGAATGCCTCACTGCGCCTTGTCAACCCATGATGTTTTGACCTGCAGCCTGCGTGGAGGTTGAGGTGAAATGGTCGGCACCAGATGGGCAGAAAGCTCCGCATGACGCTACAGGTTTCATACCCTCGATCTCACGTGCCACCGCTTGCTCACATGCACGTTCCGCAGCATCCCCCTCTCTCGCTGCATTCCCATTCCCATTCCCCGTCGTCAGCTACATTCAACAGCCGCTTGTGGTACAGCACGCGAACGCATCCCTGAACGCGGCCGACACCCCTTGCCAAGCTTCAGGGTGGGCGCTTGTTCACGACCTCTCCGATTGCCACACCAACATGTAATAAAGGGCATCTTCCGGAAAGGAGACACACCCCGTGCCTGATAGAATCTATGAATGAAAAACAATTATCATAATTTTAATGAGAATGTATACATTGGTTGAAGGTTGTATGGTGGATGCACGTGTTGTTCGGATGTAATACGCCATGAAACCTACATTGAAGTTGACAAGTTTGCAAAGCTTCTTATTTGATGTTTGCCTGTGTACTGTCCAAATATTTTCGCCGTTATAAGCCTTTTTTTACTCAAATAGATTTTGAAAGTTGAAAAGGAAGTGAGGATTGTATTTTGATTTAAGTTTATTATTATGTTTTCTCCTCCTGTTATCCCGATGGCCGATTTATAGGAATTTGTCATGTGCTTTTCATGGCATGGAATACCATGGGAAATACTTGACTCCCGACTTGCAATTTTTGTTGGCTATGTTTGCATTTTGGAAGGTCTGGGTTCTTTTGTAGGTACATGTAGAACACCGTCAAAGGATTGAACAAAACAAGTGGTCTCCATGAGGACTTACCTGATGAAATTGGGACCATTCGAACGAAGATGGTACCGAGTGCTTGAGATTTCGCCGTCTAACCCGTTTAGTTTTGAAATACTGCTTTCTTGTGATGTGCATATTTTTCGTAGAACTTAAATGCTTGTTTTGAGTTCAATCCTGCAGAGATTAAGATGCAGATTGGAGGACTTATTCTAATAGCTGTTCAATTGCTTCGAATACATACGAATAGAGTACTAATATACATTCACTTGCATTGCGACTGCGCTTAAATTCCTAGTGAGTGTTGCTAAGCCTCAGCTTTATTGCAGTACGTATCTTAGCCAACCTTGGCCCTATTTTCCCCGTTTCTCCGAAGCCAAAGGTGTTCCTTGCTGCAGAGTGAGATGCACTGAGCGATTAGCAGCCAGTGTTACTTCATATCATTGTCAGCATACTGTCTGAAAGACAAATTGAAGCGAACGTCATTGAGCCAGCAATGTGACTTGAGCACGCTAGCTTTTACCATCGAGGATCTGGAAGTCCACGCAGAACTAGCTCACCAGGTACTCCACCAACACCTCAATGTCCAACCCATAGGTATAACCGCGATGCTTACGTCTTTCGCTTCTTGGATTTCTTACTTTGAAACGTAGTCCCATCCATCGTAGCGTCTTTTAGACATTGATCCCATATCTGCTTAAATTCAGCATGTGCCTTATTTTGCACCCAGGCAAGGACCTCTGAATACAAATACATTGGGTCCCTTTGCCATGCCTTAGCTAGCTTCTTTCGTGAGTCAACTGTCTCCAACCCTGTCCCAAGCTTGTGCAATAGTTCTCCCACTCTAACTTGGCCATGTGACTCTGGCTTTATGATTATTGCTGGATCCGCTGCTAAATGGGGCAGCAAGGAACGAAAGGAAGGAATTACTTTACCTTCCAGTAAAGCAGCTGCAAACACAGAAGCTCTTGCTTTGCTATTATTTAGTGGTATAGGATGGGGAGGTAGCTCCCAACGATGCGGCCCAAAGGTAGGTAATACCCAACACATTACTGTGTCTAATGAAGGGTCGTACCAAGGAGGTGGATCGGCAACTGGTTTCGAAAACGTACAAAGTGGAGTAGCGTGTGACACTAACCAATTCGCTTTGACAGCTGTCACACCCCACATGTAAGGTCGGCCTGTTGAGATGATCTCGTTGTACACGACGAACTCAGGAGCCTCCTTGGCCAGCGCTGATGCTGGGTGGAGGAATACAGTTTCTTCGACTGCACATGCTTGATACCTAGACAGTTAAAAGCAAGGATAATTAGTATGTAGCGCATTCAACTAGCACCCATACGTCTATGAATGATAGCGCTTTAAGACACGTTAACTTATCTCGAGTTAGACCTTAGGAAGCTATTAGCAACACCACTAGGCATAAACAGCACTATATATAAACAAAATAAAAATTAAAAAAATTGACAGAATTTTCTACCTACCAGACCTTCGAAACGTATGATTCCAGATCTCCGAACTAAGGATGTGAATAAATTTACCATCTGAATCTAACCAGTAGAAATTGAAACACATCAAATTATCCAAGGAAAAAAAATCAATAAATCACACCTGACAGCTTTCCGTTTTCCGTCTTCTTCTGGTATCAAAGCAAGTTCTCGTGCACTTAGTCGGTGGGCAACCCTATCAGACCAACCTGCCCAAGCCCATGAATCAGATGATATCGCTGTGGGCTGTTGTCCCAGCCGAACACAAATAAGGAAAGACGCAAACATAGAATCATGCCTAGTCGAACTAATTACACTGAAAAGGTCAATTTTTGTGTAAGGAGAACAACCAAGATCTTTACCTGCACAAATCGCCTGTTGAATCACCATTTCTTGATTAACATTCAACTTTAGCTGATCTTTCAAGTGCCAAGCTTTTTCACATTCCAGGAGGTAATCCTTTGTCAGCCCAGGTTCGTCTTTCAGGCCATGCTGTTCTTTCACATGTGCACCAGCATCAAGACTGTATTGCAACACTAGCTGAGACAATTGCTGACGTAACTTTGACATCTCTTGCATAGTCTTCCCATGGAGATAGTTGATTTCACAAAATTGCTCCCTGTTCTCAGCCTTTTCATAGGCCCAAAGTGCATTGACAACACTGAGCGCATCACTGTTAGTGTTTCGATATTTTCCATGAGCCCTTCCAGCTTCTGCTCGCCGTTGCTTCCTTTTCTTCTTCTCCTCTTCTGTGAGCTCAGAATCACCGTCCTTAACTTGAGATTTTATTTGTTTTTCCGAGGCCTTCGTCGCAGCTGGATTATTACCGTTCTTTTCAGCTCCGACAATCGCCAAGTCCTCTACTTCGATGCCTGAAAGAAAGAATTACATAAGAGAAGGGTAATCAAACTGTGCCCACGAGATCATGAAAAAGCACGCGATGTTGCTAGTATGGTGTAGGATTCCAACATAATCCTAAGAAAAGCGAATAATAGTGTTCAACTATAATGAAATATATATATATAATTTGGTTCTATTTTCACACAAATAACTGGAACATTTTCTACCATCCGTACTTGAGCTTCAGAAAGAAACCAACAATTTCGATTATTATACATTGTTTTTACATAAACCACCAGAATCAAACACCCCATTCTTCTTCTGGTTTATGCAGAGGGCAGCAGCTCAACGAATGTAAGATGCAAAGCTCCACATCTCATTAAGATCATATTAGCATATTCCCCTAAAATAAAAGTGCAAAACCCATCGAAGAATATTCTACATTATAGCCTGCGACTAATTCAGCTTCTGCTTCTGGTAAAACAAAAGGAGCTCGATTAGTTTCTGATAAATAAGAAATAGAGAACATAATAAATACAAGAAACTAGGGAATGTTGAACCATATCTGCTTTTGCGCGATCCTGCTTTAGAGCCCTCACAACCGTCTTACGACTTGAGGGTAAGAAGGATTAGCTGGTTAATTAAATAAATACCTGATTCTCGAAGAAATGGGTTCTCTAGGCTCAAAGCAGCCGCTGCTGCAACCGCAAATGCGACCACAATATGTCCTCTTCCATCCATACCCTGAGATGCATGCAGAGCTGCTAATATCATTCTTGCATGTCGAGGGCTAATTGGATAAACCGCCATAGCTTTACCGATCGGAGTTAAATTGCCATCAGGACCAAGAGCAGAGAGGGCTCGCAAGCACCTGTCGGCCTCCAAGAGGGCTTGCCTATCTGGAGGAGTAGGAAATGGGAAATTAATAACCTGGACAGAAACAGTAAAACATGTTAAAAACTGTCAGAGATGACCTCTGTTCAATTCACGTTCTATGAAATGTATGACATAAGCATTGATAGTGAAAAGAATTAACCTTAGAGATCCCCATGCGCTTCATCACAAGAACTACTCCTTCAATAGGTGCCGAGCTAATCTCAGGCGGTGAAAATTTTGGGAAAATGTTATTGAATACTGCAGATGAATACAGCCGATAGCAATGTCCTGGACCAGTACGGCCAGCTCTACCAGCACGTTGGTTTGCTGAGGCTTTGCTAATCCACCGCACCTCATACTTCGACATTCCATTGGCTCGATCAAAGTCTCTTTCCTTGGACCGGCCGGTGTCTACCACATACCTAGAACATAATATTCCAGTAACATTTAATACGACTTGGGATGCAGCAAAATCCATGAAATAGAGATGCAGCCAAATTAACTAAACGGAACCATTGAATGATGATATTTTTGAAATTAACCAACTGCAACCAGAAGCAACGCAACTGGTACTAAGATCCTACGTTATGTGCTCATTAGCGATTTAGACGTCTGGAAGAAAATCGTCAAAATATTGATTCGCGTAACATTCACTGTTGTACGTGGCTCACCTTATTCCAGGTATAGTAATGGACGTCTCTGCTACATTGGTTGCGACAACAACAAGTCGCGCTCCTTCAGGAACTTGTGCAAATACACGCAATTGTGCGGCTGCTGGGAGCATGGCATACAGAGGCAGCACGTACAGAGGTCCAGGGTCAGTACTCTGAGCTAGCTTAGCTGTCAGAATATTATCATTCCCAATTTCTGTTGAGTTTATTCTGGTTTGATCTACATCTGCATCTTTTTTGCTGGTATCTTCCACAGCGTCTAGTGACGACTGAAGATTCACAACATCTTCTTCATCGCTATCACTTATACTGTCTTCATCATGATCATCCGAGAAATCTTTATCGTCGCTTTCCGAGAAATTTCCATTCTCACCCTTTTCCTCATCGTCTTCATTAACTTCAGCAATACCACCAAGGCCACCGCCATCGTTCCCTGAATCAATACAGGTAGCAAGATGTGGTCAGACTGTCAAATCATGTCATATCAAGCTTAAACCAAGAATCGGCTAACTGCAGAACCAAAACATTATGAACTCAATTATTACAACTAACAACAGCAAGTATGACTAGCATTAAATAATAATCTCAGCATTCACTTAAGCATAAGGTATTAAACGAACCTACGAGTAGACAGAATTCTGAGCAAATCTGCCAGTGAAGAACTAACCTTCGAAACTGTCTAGATGACCATCCATTGCCTTACTAATAGACTCTAAGTTCAGCCCTTGAACATCTGTTCTCTGAGAAGAGTCTTCTGGTTCACCCTGTAAAATAAAACGCTGCATATGGTGAAAACAAACTCTTATTCGACCGAATTCCAACAAGGAGCAGCATCACAGTACTCAAAGGAGCTGAGGAAGGAAAGTGTTCTTTTGTGGGAAAAAGTGAAAGCTGTCAACTTCAATCCATACAGAAAATTCATAATCCAATGTCTGACTGCGATAAAAGTTTTTTATTTTGACCAATGATGGCAGAGTTCTTAACATCAGCACTTTGAGAAATAAATAATTCCGATTACTTGAAAGAAAGGTTTTACATCCAAACTATCAACAAAACAAGCCTCGTGTGAGCAATTTCATCAAGGGAGCGAAGCATGATAAGGAAGAAGAAGAAAAAAAAAAAAAAAAAAAAAAAAAAAATGCATATATGTAACTGTCTACCTTAGACTGTCCATTGTTGCTTTTTGGTTTGAATACTCTGCGCAGTTTACGACACAGATATTCCACCTCCCTCTGTCCTGTCAGGAACACAAGAATGCCACCCGGAGGTAGCTTCCGATGTATCGCACATACTTTTTTCTGTGCCCGGCCAACATAATCAATCATCTCTGTTTTCGCACTAAAATGCACAGTAACTGGAAATTGTCGAGCTGGGACCTGGATAACGGGAGGGGAAATTGGATACATTCTGCGATTAGATGTGAAATCTTCAACTCGAAGAGTTGCACTCATTATCACTAGTTTCAGTGGCATTACAGGAGCCTCTGAAGTAGTTATGCTGCCAATAGATCCAAGTTGTTCCATCTTTTGGCAGTACTCTTCGTACATTTTCTGCAACAGTCCAAAATCAAACGATAAGAATAATCTGTGCGATTACCATGAGGACAAGCATTCGTAGAATTCGAAGGAGAAAAATATGAGGAATTTCAGAGAACAATAGATTTAACTTCAACTCCGAACATCTGAAGAACTTTAGGACTCTCTGAAAAGTGTTCAGAGAACATTTGCAGGAATCGGTGGAAATATATGATCCTGAAATGTCTCCAGAGAGGATGAGTTTTCACAATCATGTCTTAAAATAGCTTTCGGGTAGGTTCTTTGAGCAGTATAATGTCAAGACAAGAACGACCAACCTCCAGCATAACTTTGTTGGAGTTGGTAGAGAAATGCCATTTAAATTGTTATGTGCACGATCAAGTACCAAGGACATGGTCGTGATCTGTGATACAAATGCATCAAATCGTCCATGCCTCTATGTGGTCAAATGTGCACTCAAATTCCGACCATCTTCGTCGAACAATTCAGCAAAAATAACATTTTCAGTGCTCATGAAGCGGGACAAATTCAAGTCCTGAACCCTGACTCTACAGCGGCCTAATGAGAAAAGTAATTGAAAGAAATATCAAGGTTTAACTTCATAAAGGAGACACATGAACAAAGCGACTGAATAGAACGGGCATGGTTAACATGACATCAAAACAACTGCGGAAAACCATGAGAACACGCTCAATCGTGAAAACTCTATGCAACAAACCAAATGTAGCACATGAATCAAACCTTTCGGAGGGGCAAAATGCGTGAAAGCATGCCGATAAGAATGTCTGTGTTTAAACTCCTTTCGTGGGCCTCATCCAGGATTACAACAGAATACTTCTTGAGAAGAAAATCAGCCTGTTCCAATCAAGCCAAAATAAATTTTAAAATCATAAAATATGCAGTGCAGAAATTAAGTTATAACGAGGAGCTAATTTGAATCTTAGAACACACACCTACAGAAACTTACAACTATAAGTACTTAACCCTGCCTTGAAAATTCTTCAGCAACTTCCTCCCGTATACCTGGATTTCTCGAAGAAGAATTCCGTCAGTCATAAACTTGATACAGCTGTTGATTCCAATCTTTCGGTCGTGGCGTACTTGAAACCCAACTTCTTGTCCCAATGTAACATTCATCTCGTATGCTACACGCCTGGCTGTTGCGAGCACAGCAACCCGGCGGGGCTGAGTGACTCCTATAACCCCAGACTTCTCCGGGCATAGGCTTGAACCAAAACCAGCCTCAAACAAAAACTGAACAGAAGATAAACACAACACTGTAAACATGACATTGTCTCCTGACTAAAAGCATCTCAGCGTTGAGGGACTCGAAAGCTATCATTACCAGCATACACTTTTACTTGACTATTTCCGTCCACCATCGGAACGAATGGGGTGATAAACCATTCCTTTCAAAAACAGTTTCTCCAAAGCAAGACAAGCACCAACAATCTTTACATTCCAACAGTGGAGTTGTATCAATACGGCGTGACTAACCTGGGGGACCTGAGTCGTTTTACCACAACCTGTTTCACCGCATACTATTACTACATCGTTCTCACTGATGGCTTCTACAATTTCCTGCTCCATCATGACTATCGGCAAATTTTCCCGCCCCCTCTCAACATCTTCTGGTCGACTTATTGGGACTGCTACTTTTCGAAGCTTTAGATCTGCTTTCTCGGCTTGAGTATTAAGAGATTCTTTAAGATACACATCATGAGGTCTTAAACTCGGTAGTATACCCTCAGACTCCGCACCAGAAACTGCTGCTTTATCAAAATCTTCAAGTTCTACCATTCTATCTACATCATCGACTGAACCGGAAGCTTCAACAAGCTTCTCTTCCTTTTTCTTCTTCTGCTTTTTCTTCTTTTTCTTCTTGGGGTTTTCATAGGAATCAGAATTATTTACACAAGAAGCTGAGATACTTGGCTCTACGGAGGTACTCATCGAAACATCGAGCATTGGAGCAGCGTTCTCTGATGAAAGGTTCTTCCTACACTTCTTTCCAGGGTTTCCACGTTCTGCACTCTCGAGTTCTGGAAAAGACGCGGCCATCTCGTTCCCAGGCATTTCTGACAGGGTCAATTCGAGATTTCCCTTGTGAATCTCTTCGCCGTGATCGTCCTGACACTTAGAATTAGAGGCTCCACCACAGTGTGTTTCAGTCCTCCGAGATGGTATACTAACATCTAAACTTTGATTATGGTCTCCTACCATAACTGTTCCGATACAACTATCATCTTTTTTCCTCTTCAAACCCTTAGATGCTACAGTGCTGCTTAAATTGAACACTCCCTCATTGGCTTGCGCATTAGCTAGGGAAGTTTTGTTGCTAATTTTTGAAGCTACTCCTTTCAATAGCTCAGACTTTTCTTCCTCCATAAGGACCTGGTCAATATGCTGATCACCAGGTCTTTCTCGAAACAATGGGATACCCGAAGGTACCGGAAGCCCCGCTCGCTTGTAATTCATTGCTCGCTGAAGCTTCTCTTTCATTGTTTCCTCCTGTTAACAAGAAATATTTACTACATTACGCTACCTTACATCTCAAGGACATTGGCAGAAACAAAGTTCATAACAATCGTATCTCAAACACCTTTCGCATACAATAAAAGGTAACAAAAATTAGGAAATTGAGAAATGCTCAACAGCTCCTCGCAATGACACGAAGTCACAATCTAAATTTATTGGTGAACTCTTTAATACAAACAGCTGGAGCAAAAGGGGCCCAAATACGCAGAACTTTAAAAATACACCATCCAAACTAAGAGAGGACCTTAATCAAGATCAAATTTTCTGCTGATGTCAACAAAGCCTGTAATAAAACCTAGCATAAAACATCTTTATAACGGGTAGTAAACAGAGATCGAGTGTTCCGACCTGCCCAAGCGTTCCAGAGGAATGAAGCAGACCAAATTTATCATCCGCCAGTTTATGTTTCCTAAGAACGATGAATCAAGGACAACTGCAGTTGCACATTTCACATTCCCGGACAGTGATTATTGCGTAGTAAAATTGAAGTACTCCATGTCCGAACAGGAAACAACAAGTTTCACCACATAAGAGTGATTCACTAAGTGCGATGGTGCCCTGACGATCCAATGTCAAAGGTCTGAGCGGAATGCACAGAATCTTCCCCAAGCGTAACTACGAAAAAGGATACTGTAAAGTCTCCATGACTTGGACCCGAAGTTTCTTCTTCTCCTCCTCTTCCTGCACAGTCCAATTAACCCAATTTCATCTTCCGGATGCAAGAAATAATAATCCTCAGCTCTGTAACATTACGGAATTAACCACTTTGCAACATTTGGCATGCTCAAGGAATCCTCAGCAGCATTAAAGACGAGAAAAAGACGACTCAGATTCCAACCTGCAGTCTGCGGAGCTTCCGCTGCATGTTCTTGCTCAATTTCACCTGCTTATCTTGCTCCTGCAAAGCGTAAGACGGTAATTTAATTGAATCAATAAAAACACATAGAAAGACGGGACGCAGAATCTCGCGACACACCATTCTCGAGTCGAAAACATAATGAATACGTGATAGCCGCGTCCATCTATCTCACCAACTGAGAGAGCTGTTTCTCCTTTTTCTTCTTCGGCCCTGATATCATCTCCATATTCGAGCAATCAACGCCCATACTATCCTTGCATCGAGGAATAATTCCGTCCGCGTTGCCCAAATTCTCGTCGCGATCACCGAAGCTAAGCTCTGAGGAGACATGAAGCCCTAAGTGCTGCTTCTTCCTCTAGAGAATAAAAAACCACAACAATTACAATGTCAACCTCGGCACATCTGAACCTACAAAACCTATCACCTCGAAAACCCCGACGTGAGAGCTAAATTCAACTCACCTTCTGGGACAACTGCTTCTCTTTCTTCTTTCTCGCCATTACGGCAAGACGCGCTTCGCCTCTACAAATCTATGACGAGTCGATAGTATAGCAAACGAATTACGTGAGCGTATTGAAGCACGGTTCTAAGCGAATCACTTCATCACAAAACACTTCCGTGGACTCCATCTCCAAAACATCATTCGACATAAACCCCCCGCTCTCGCGAGCGGCTGCAAAACCCTTTCTACCCTAATTTCGGCTCGGACACGAGCCTTAGCTTCGGCTCCCAGCTTCGGTTATAACTAAATGAGACAATACCTCTTCACCTTCATTCCGGACACCTTTAACCGTTCGTTTGCAGATTCATTTTATTATTTTAAAATAATATATATATATATAGTATTTAATTTAGGGGATTGTTAAATTGACCCATGCTTTAATTAAATAGACTTTTGATGAAAAATATGGTAATCATGATGAATATGGTTGGTTTTTATTGATTGCAAATCCAATAGTTGAGAAATGAATTTAGAGGTTTTTCTTCTTTTTTTTTTTTTCTTTTTCATCATCATGAATAGAATGAGTGGGTCAATCAATAAAAACTTAGTTTTATTTCAAATTCTCCTTTTTTTTATTATTAAAACCAAACAAACAAGAGTGATGATGCTGAACTTCCTTGAGTTCCCAAAGTATTTTAGATGTTTGAATCCTCTTCGATATAGCTTCAACTCTTAGCTTTATGTTTATGTTGGAAAAACTCAAAATAATTAATTCTACATAGACATTGAATCACAGTAATTGCACAATTTTGATTATTCTTTATTTTCATATATTTAACTTATATTCTTTGCATTGTAACAAAAAAAAGGAGATGTTATGAAACTTACATTTTCTATGTATTCATTTATATATTTATTTAGTGCTAACCAAAATATTAATAAATAAATAAATTACTTAAAATTAATAACCAGGAACTAAATTTTATTCATGATACTGTTAACTGTGATACAACAGTAATGCTGCACGTTTTTTATTTTAAGAAATGATTAACTTTGGAGTTATTTGGGTACAAATTTTTAATTTAAAAAATATATTAGGATTAATATTACAAAGGACTTTAATCTTTCTTTATGATAATGATGATGATATGTTTGTGTATGTGTATACACACACTAAAAATAAAGATCACAAAACACACTTGTAGAGAGGAAGAAGAAAACAAACAAAAAATTAACAAAAAACAAAATGATTTAATCTGAGTTTAGTAGTTAATGTGGTTTTTTTTTTTTTTTTTTTTTTTGGTACAACACCATCTTTTAATTGTTAAAAATAAATATCTTATTAAAAATAATAATAATAAAATATCCATTCTAAGATATTAATCCTTCTATGATGATTCAGGCTACACACACACTCCAAGTTATTGTATGCACATCCATTCTGTCTATACACACACCCAAAGCTTTTGATTGGTTCATCCAAATTTCTTTTTTCTTATCTCTACATGGATTTTGGTCCTTCTCCTTTTAATGCTTTGAACTGTACTTCAACATTGTTCTTTTTTTTTTTGAACTTGTAAAATTTACTACTTAGTAAGTGACCAAATTTGGCATTGAATTTGTTGTATTTAGTAACCTCATCCTTTAACTTCTTATTCACTTGTTTCTAATTTTCATTGAATGTAGAAAGGTCTTATAGTTGGGTGAATATTTTTGACATCAAGATCAGCACCTTCTAAAGCATACAAACTTTGCACTTGCTTCTTCAACTCGCCTTTTAGCATCTCTACTTTATCATTTGCTTCTATGAGTTGCTTCTAGAGAAGAAAAAAAAAAATACAAAATACAAAATACAAAATTTACATTTTCAAATGTCCTTGATTCTTTGGAATTAGATATGCCGCTTTTACCTACATCCTTGTAATGGCTTGGAGAAACATTTGAAGATCGAACCTGCTCAACTTTAATATGCAAGATTTCCTCCAATTGAGACTCAAGTGATTTGTTCCTTTCTATCAAGTGCTCTATAATTTGATCCAAATGTAACTTCAATTCTTTGAATTCCACTTTGAAATTTTCCTTCTCTTTAGTACTTCGACAAGCTTCTAAAGCAAGAGTTTTACTCTCCTTTAAATAAATCCCTTTACCTAAGATTTTTACATCAACATCATTTCTATCTTTAGTATCTTTTTTGGAAACTTCAAGAGATGTACTTTCATTGCCAAAATCGAAGATAGTTCCATCTACACTTCCATTAGACACAATCATAAGTACAGCCTCAGTTGCTTCAATTTTTTGTTGCACCAACTTTACTTCTATATTCTATTTCTTGATTGCTTGCAACATCTTCTTTATCAATCCTATTTCTAAAGCAAATCAAACATTTTCACTCCTTAAGCTTTTTATATTTGTTGATGTCATATTATAAAATAACTATATATAGTATTTTTGAACTTTAGATAGAAGTAGAGTATAACAAGAATAAATATCAATGTATCAATTTCTTTTACAAGAAACCTCTACCATAATACAAATATACAAATAAGTTTTTATTGTAGAAGAATTAATAAAGCTCTTTCATGCAAGATGTGTCAAAGACTTACTATTACGGACATACACATATAAGCCAGTAATTACATGTATAAATAGGTAGAAGTGAGTAAAAGTATATAATAGTAAGTTAATTCTATAATATTTACTATAAAAAACTCCTAAAAGCTTCATAGATGCTACTATGACTTTATAGGTGTCTTTAATTGATTTTTTCGATTAGAAACATGATCAACAAGTTGGCCATGTGCCACACATATTATTAGCTTGAAGATCAAGTTAATTATGTGGCCCACACATAAAAAAACTTGCCTTGTAAGTCAAGAAATGTGTCCTATAAAGTCAATACATATTAGAGGTCCTATAGAACATCGCCACGTAATTCCTAGTTAGATAGTATATATAGAGATAAGAAAGAAACTTTCTTCACTCTTCTCAACTCCTTTCTTGATTCCAGTCTAGTTTCAAGAGTCTCTAATTTTCTTGGGTTTTGGCAATAGCCATTCCAGTTTCTTTCTTAATATATAAATCAGGTTATTTCTATTTTTTCATCTTTCTTTGAGAGAAGTCTCACTTGTTTATTTATTTTTATTACGTTCTAGTCCTTGACGAATTGACAAGAATATACTTACAATATCAGAGTTTTGTCTAATCTTGATTAAGAATGGATTATCCCTTTCTCTTGATAAGACATAAGCATATTAGAAGTTGTAAATTACCCTCTTCTAAATTGTTATTGTCCTTAGTATTTTCTTTGTTCTCAAGCCTTTTCTTCTATTCGTCTTGAGCGATATTCAACATCTTTTCTTTTTTAAGTATTATCATGGCAGAACTTACTGAAATGAAGAATGTAATGGCACAAATGCAAGAGCAATTGAGGGAGTTAATGCTTACAATGCATCAACTCAATTTACCACCACAAGGAGCAACAAGATTGGCAGGAAGTGAAGACATAGAAATGATTGGAGCTGCTTCAACATATGTACCAAATCATGTCCCTTTTCCTATGGTAGAATGCCTTTTTAGTATTAGAGAACCTAGAATTGCCATACCCGAGAAGTTTGATGGTACCAAATCAAAGTTTAGAGGATTTATCAATCAAGTACAACTTGTCATTGAACTTCAATCTCAAAGCTATCCAACTCCAAGGTCGCAAGTTAGATTCATTGATACACTTCTTTCAAATTCAGTATTATCATGGTTTTTATCTTTTCTTGAATGATGAGATCCAATATTTGATAATCTAGAGACTTTTTTGGTAGAGTTTCCATCCACCTATGGAGAATATGATGCAATTCATATTGCAACCAACAAGATCCGTATTTTGTGACAAGGTAATCGATCAGTAACATTGTATGCTTCACAATTTTGATAACTTGCAACTGATATCAAGTAGAATAATGCTGCACTCATTAGCCAATTTCTCTATGGATTACAATATGAGGTAAAAAAATTAATGCTCAACTTACCTGATCTTCAAACATTGAGTCAAGCAATTGACTTTGCTATGAAGTATGACAAATGTCTTTTTGAATTTTGATCTGAGAACCATATAAGTGGATCTCAACGTTACTATAATTCAATGGCAACACCAACATCTCTTCAATACATATATTTGGAAGTAGAGGATATGCAAATTTATGCAGTACGCTTCAAACCTCTTACTCAGCAAAAAAAGACTCGTCGTCGTCAGGAAGGATTGTGCTTATATTGTGGAGAAGCTAAGCACACTGTTCAACATTGTCCAAAGAAGTGACGCAACTATATAATGAGGAGTACAATAATCAAAGAAGATAATATGTTGAAAAATAAATTTATCTAGCTACAATAGGGACCGTGCAGTTGGAACCTTGTAGAACATCTAGTGAAGGTCATATTCTCTCTTTAGAACCCTCTCCATGTTTTACAATAAATATTATTCTAAGACCTAAACATCACAAAACCTCTGCCTTACTAGATTCAAGAGCCTCAACATGTTTCTTACACAAAAAATTTGCTAAAAGACATTGTATACTTTTAGTGAATAAGACTAAACCTATTCATGTAGAAGTCATAGATAGTCATCCGTTGTCTTTAGGAAATATTACTTATAAAACACTTCTTATAGAAGTAGCAACTAATGGTCATAGTAGCTTTACAATATTTAATATTATTAGATCTCTCTCTAATCCAATCATTTTAGATTTATTATGGCTAAAAAAATATAATCCTAAAATAGATTAGACTTCTCGTAGTCTTAACTTTTTTTAAAGTATAATTAAGAGCATAATTAATCAAGTGGAAAGTCATAAGTCTAATACAATTAAATCTGTATTTATAGGTACAAGAGTGATTGTATGTTGCAAAAGAAGGATCACCTTGTGTCACTTATGCCACACCTATTTCTATTGGTGGAAAGACTTCAAGTGGCATTCCAAGCCAATATCAAGATTTTCAAGATGTATTTGAGAAAAAGAATGCGGATACTCTTCGAGAACATCGTTCTTATGACTGCTCAATTGACCTTCAAGAAGGAGCACAATCACCATTTGAATCAATCTACAATTTATCACAAAATGAGTTCGATCAACTCAAGGAGTATATTAAAGAGAATTTGTCTAAGAACTTCATACGCCATTCCAAATCTCCAGCAAGAGCTCCAATTTTATTTGTGAAGAAAAAAGATGGATCATTGTGGATGTATATCGATTATTGAGGATTCAACAAAATCACCATAAAAAATAGGTACTCGCTACCTTTGATATCTGAACTCCTTGATTAGTTGAATCAAGCTAAGATCTATACAAAAATAGATCTACGAGGAGCATACAATCTGGTACCCAATAAAAAAGGAGATGAATGAAAGATTGCATTTTGAACAAGGTATGGATATTTTGAATACAACGTCATGACTTTTAGACTTACAAATGCACCAATAACATTCCAACACCTAATGAATGATGTCTTTCGAGAGTTTTTAAATGATTTTGTTGTGTGTTACCTATACGACATCTTAATCTATCCTAAGAATACAGAAGAACATGAACTTCATGTTTGTCGTAAGTTACAAAAACTAACAGATGCAAGACTCTATGCCAAGATAGAAAAGTGTGTATTTCATACTACTCAAGTCAAATTCTTAAGATACATCATTTCAAATGATGGACTTATGATGGATCCTAAGAAAGTTCAAACTATTATGGATTGGAAGATCTCAAAAACGGTAAGAGATGTCAAATTTTTTTTGGAATTTATCAACTACTATTAGATCTTCATCAAAGACTTCTCTCAAGTTGCAGCTCCACCTACACGTTTGACTTGTAAAGACAAACTTCAATGGAATCAAGAAGTAGAAGTAGCATTTGAAGCTTTGAACACAGCCTTTGTTTTTGCATGAATCATATTTTGCATCGATTTTTTTAAGCCATTTTTTATGGAAACACATGCATCAAACTTTGCTTTGGGTGCTATATTATCAGAAATGGGAATAGATGATAAACTTCATCCAATATCTTTTCATTCCAAAAACATTTCAGTATCCTAGATCAACTACGAGATCCACAACAAAAAACTCCTTGCAATCGTGGATTTGTTTCAAGAATGGCGTCATTATCTAGAAGGTGCTTCTAGCGTAGTCTTAATGCATATGGATTACAAGAACCTTAAATATTTTATGTCAACACATATTTTGAATTGTTGCCAAGCCCGTTGGAGTATGTCTTTGTCAAGATTCGAATTTAAGATCACTTATCGACTAAGAAAATAATAATGTTTATCAGATGTACTCTCTAAACGATCTTATCTTGTACCAAAAGAAGGAGATGTTGCTTTTGATCAACAATAGACAATTCTCTTGAAGCTAGAGTATCTTCATCTTCGAGCAATGAAATCAACACAACTATTGATTCAACTTTTATTAAGCAAGTTCAATCAAGTATGTCTCCTGATCCACTTATTCGTGATATTAAGGAAAATCTTTCAAAGTCTCATGATACTTCCAAGTTTGAATTCAAGAACAATCTACTATATTTTGAGGGATGCCTATATGTTCCAAAAGGTGAAGCTTGATTATATGTTCTTCAAGTTCATCATGATTTTTCAGTAGCAGGACATTTTGGGTACAATAAAACTTTGGAACTAATATCCAAGGACTTTTGGTGGCCTTAAATGTAGAAAGCAGTAAAAGATTTTGTACAATCTTATGATGTTTGCTCAAGATCAAGAACTCCTTGTTATCGACCTTATAGACTTCTTCAGCCATTATCCATTCCAAAACAACCATGGTCTTTTGTTTCTATGGATTTCATCATGGATCTTCCAATCTCAAGTTCTTATGACTCTATATTTGTGATAGTAGATCATTTTACTTAGATGGCACATTTTGTCCCATGTACAAAATCCATCATAGGTAAAGAATCAACTAACGTCTTTCTTCATAATATCTATCGCTATCATGGATTACCTAAAGATATTATATCAGATAGAGGAACTTAATTTGTATCAAGATTTTGGCAAACTCTTTTTAAGATTCTAAAAGTGGATATAAAACTATCTTTGGCATTCCATCTTCAAATTGATGGACAAACGGAGCGTGTTAATCAAGTTTTGGTGCAGTATTTAAGATGTACCATCAACTACCAACAAGATGATTGGACAACTCTTTTGCCATTGGCAGATTTTGCTTACAATAACACATTACATTCTTTTACAAAACAAATACTTTTCTTTGGCAATTATGGTTATCATCCACAACTTGATACTTTTGACTTTTCAAATGTTGATAATCTTATTGTGAAAGATTTGGCAATTCATTTGTCCGAGCCACATGCAACAATGAACGCGTAGTTAAAAGAAGCTCAATAACAACAAAAGATCAATGCGGATGTCTATCGAAAGGAACAACCGCCATTCCACATGGATAATAAGATATGGTTACTTTGTTGTAATATCAAGACCACTTGTCCTTGTGATAAGTTGGATTATCAAAGGCTTGAACCATTTTCTATTTTTGCACAAATCAATCCAATTGCATATCGTTTAAATCTATTGGAGTCAATGAAAATCCATCTAGTATTCCACATGTCTCTTCTTGAACCATACAAGATAGTGGACATACCAAGAAGAAGACAAGTTCCACCTCTTCCTATAGAAGTGGACAATAATAAAGAGTTTGAAGTGGAAGAAGTTTTAGATTCAAGGCGACATTGAAACAAATTGGAATATCTTGTCGATTGGTGCGGATATGATATTAATGAATGCACACGGGAGCTAGTAAAGAATCTTGCAAATGCAGCAAAGGCGGTGGAGGCTTTTCATTGACGACACCTATGAAAATCTAGATGAAAACCTTTTTTGTAAAAAGAACAAGATCTAAAGAAGATAACATTCTACTTTCAATCCTTGTTTATAGCTTCTTTGTAGTTGTGACGTTGAGGAGATGGAGAATCAATAACCAACAAATTCGACTCAAGAGCCTTTATTTGTTGACATGCCGGACAAGACATTACGATTGTCACAACCTTCAAGACAACGCAATTGAGATGAAGATCTTCAAGAATGACATATTCTTCTTCAAATAGATGACAAGATACAACACATTTGGTATCACGACCTTGGAAGGGACTCCCGATGTTTGGTGATTTTACTAGAGGTAGGAACAATTCCTGACGGTGTTCTAAATATTTTATTTAAAGGAAGTTATGAAGGCCTTATCCACGATTAAATAATTGGATGGTCTTCCCACCCTGGTATGGGATACTATCGATGGTTGAGAGGCCCTATCAATCATCTTCAAAGAGAACAAAGAACAAAGTATGTGGCGAATACAATTTGCCACATCATAAATTTCCTCAACATATGATGACTGCTCCTCATAGAACTCGTCCCTAGAAGGGGGGGTAATGTCATGAATATATGCATGTAAGCCAAAAATTACAAGTATAAATAGCTAGAAGTAAGTAAAAGTATGTAAAAGTAAGTTAATTCTATAATATTTATTATGAAAAATTCCTAAAAGCTTCATAGATGCTTCTATGACTTTATAGGTGTCTTTAATTGACTTTTTGGATTAGAAACGTGGTCGAGAAGTTGGCCATGTGCCACACATGTTGTTAGCTTGAAGACTAAGCTAATT
Organism: Physcomitrium patens; assembly: GCF_059467195.1. Taxonomy (NCBI): domain Eukaryota; kingdom Viridiplantae; phylum Streptophyta; class Bryopsida; order Funariales; family Funariaceae; genus Physcomitrium; species Physcomitrium patens. The sequence goes on along the minus strand of NC_143412.1, from coordinate 13,235,008 downwards.
ATGTGGCCCACACATAGAAAAACTTGCCTTGTAAGTCAAGAAATGTGTCCTACAAAGTCAATTAATATTGGAGGTCCTGTAGAACATTGCCACATAGTCCCTAGTTAGATAGTATATATAGAGACAAGAAAGAAACTTTCTTCACTCTTGTCAATTCTTTTCTTGCTTCCAATCTAGTTTCAAGAGTCTCTAGTTTTCTTGGCTTTTGGCAATAGCCATTCCAGTTTCTTTCTTAATATACATATTAAATTATTTCTATTTTGTCATCTTTCTTTGAGAGAAGTTTCACTTGTTTATTTGTTTTTATCATGTTCTTGTCCTTGACACTTACTTACCTCTTAAGTAATGATCTTCATTGTGATTGATTAGATAGAGATTTTTTGCCTTAGCATAGGAAGAGAGGGAGGAGCAAATTGGGACTTGCACTGGAGCAAGGAAGAAGAAGAGGAAGATTGGGACATGCACCAACGCAAAGGAAAAGGCATCTAGATGAGCCAATCAAAAGTCTTGGATGTATATAAACATAATGAATGTGCATATAACAACTTGAGGTGTGCTTGCAGCCTGAGCCTTCTATGATCTTCCACTAAGCAATACCAAAAGACATTAATTTTTATCTTCTTTTTTTGTACATAGTATTATTTATGGAAGAATTTTATAACTTATTTTTTACTTGTTGGTATATGATTACTCAATCAGATTAGTTCAATCAATTTACATTACTTTATTTATTTTTCTCTTCTAATAAATGGATATCATAATACTTACAAGTAAAATCTCACATCATGAATATGTGACATGGATAAGAAAGTGGACAAGATAGTCAATGATGTGGATAGGACATGGTATTTAAAAGCATTTCAAAATATTTTAACATATTACATACTATAGATATTTTAATATATTTTGTGGAGATAATTTTTGAAATAAAAGGAAAATATATTCATATAGATTTGAATGTAAAACATTTGATTTTTTTATGTTGAATTCTAATGTGGCAATTGAGTTGTTTGAGTAATTTTTTCATTCAAATTTTGTAAAAATAGACATCTATTTTAATTCTTATATTTCATTAATAAAATTACTTGATATATTCTCATTAGTACCATGACAAATGTACAAATATTTAATACCTTAAATTTAAATTAATCTCAAATCAATAAAATGCAATAACATGAATTATTTTACCATAATTGAAATTATTTTATTTAAAAACGTTTCTACCAAACTACATCAATAAATAATATAATTTGAATATGATACACTACATTAGCCACATGTAATTACAAAGTAACTAACAAGGCCACCCAATTTTATTTTATTTTAAAATTTGCTTTAATTTTGGCTTACAAGTTCAAAATGGATTTTTTTTCCAATCTCTTATATAAAACAACTTGGGATAAACCAACAAAAGATAAAAACTATCTTTGATTTGCTGCATATCTCATTTTTTTCATCAAAAGTGAAGCAATAATTCAACTCTTAATTGCCAAGGGTAGCATTGAAAGGTCACTAAGCATGGAGCTTGGAAGTACCACAACGCTGGACGACATGGAACGTAACAGAAACTCCATATTAAACTTCAAACAAAAGATTAATTTACAACAAGTAGTTTACAATGTTTTTTTTATTGGCAAACGGCACACGTTTCCACTAGTAATAAATAGGGTTCATCAAATCAAAGTTGGAATTGGATAAAGGTTATATTTTTGGTGGTGATTGTTTGCACGGTTGTTGTTGTCGTAGCAGTGGTGGTGTTTTGCGGTGAGTCTGTCTGTGTTGTGAGACCTTTGGAACCAAGGTTTTACCTCTCTCGGCAAGTCCGCCGGTGGGTCATCGAGGGGCTGCGCACAGCTTACCCTTGCAAAGCAAAGCTTTGTCAAGCATATCACAGACTTGTGTCGGAGTGGCAAGAGTATCGCAGGAATTTTCTCTAGGAGTGCGAGCTACATCGTGTTGAAAGACGCGCCATATCCAAATTCGCCTTGGGGGCTGTGTCTCAGCGGAGACCGTGCAGGGCCTCTGGCTTGCTTCTTCCTGTTTCCACATTCTTATTTCCACTTTGCTTCGATTCGCACGCGTCTGCTCTCGTTGTTCTACTCACTCTTGTTTCTCGGGTAATTCGAAGATGTGTATAGCGTTCTGGCTGCTGGAAGCTCATGCAGAGTACAGGCTCCTGTTGGCGCTCAACCGGGACGAGTATCACTCCCGCCCCACGCTCCCTGCCCATCGTTGGAGTGATCACGTATGTCGATTTCGTGTAAAAATAAGTCGCAATTCATTCGTTTATTTGTTACTTACTCCACCTTGTACTGCGTAGTCAATGTAACAAGCGAGGAAACCATCTTGGTTGTATTTTGACTTTTCTTTTCATTTCTTTCCTTCGTACTTGGTGCGATTCGCTTAGCCTTGCTCTGCCTTGGGAAGATGTCCGTGGAGAGACGACAATTTTTGTTTTGAATTCGATTGCAGCCGCAGATTATTGGTGGTCGGGATGGAGAGGCAGGTGGCACATGGTTGGCGATCTCTGAGTCTGGGCGTCTCGCGTTTGTGACCAATTTTCGTGAGCCTGGTAAGGACACACCGGGGGCAGTGAGCAGAGGAGAGCTTCCAACCCTGTTTTTGAAAAGCTCAAAATCTCCCACTGCGTACCTGGAGGAGGTCGCTGCTCGAGCCGATAAGTACAATGGATTCAACCTAATCGTTGCAGATATGAACACCAAAGAGATGGCGTATCTGTCCAATCGGCCCCGCGGGGAGCCCGTTGAAGTAAAGCAGGTCTGAATCTTGAAATGATCATACCTTGTCATACATGCAGTATAACATTTTCCAGTTATGTTTTTTTGTTCTATGGAATTGAAATTTCTCTCGCCGAATTATGCATAATCTTGCCTCCCACATAATGACAGTGACGCATTTGTTTGGGGTTTAGGAGTCCAAAGCTTAGCATGCGGGACTCGGAAATTTGACCACATACAAGTAGTTGTTATCCTTTTGAGTGCTGCCAGGATACAATTTTTGTTTCCGAACCTGAATGTTATAAGTCGGCATAGTAACAAGGTTGAAAAATTAGTGTAAATGCTGATTTAATGAATCGAGATGGTATTTCTATGAATAGTCCTCTGAACCTGTACATATTATAAGACTAGCCTTGCTGATGGATTTTAATGTGTGATCAGGTTTCCCCGGGTCTGCATAGCCTGTCGAATGCTAACCTGGACACTCCGTGGCCAAAAGTTCTTCGTGGAAAGGAAAAGATTGAGGTTCTGTTATCTCAATATCCTGACCAAGTGATTCCAGAAAATTGTTTAATAGATGAATTACTTACGGACAGTACACGAGCTGAGATTTCACGTCTACCAAAGACAGGCTTGTCAGAAGCGCATGAGCATGCATTTAGCCCGATTTTTGTATACTGGGATAATCCACCTTACGGAACCCGAAGCATGACAGTCATAGCAGTCCACAAAACTGGCCAGACAACTTTTTATGAGAAATATCTAGAGGATGGTATCTGGAAGGACCATAAGCTCTCTTTCTCCCTATCGTCTGTCGTCGAGGGTGACGATTTGAAGTCAAGCTAACGATTAACGAAATGCTTGAGGTGGAACTTGAGAAGCGTTGGCTGTGGAGTAAACCTTGTGCCAAGCATTCAATTATTGATCGTTGCAAAATTGTAGTTTCCAGGACTTGTTGGTCACCAAAACTGTACATGGAACTGATTAAACTCAGTTTGGTATGCGGTAATTTCAATTTTTGATGGTGAGATCACCAGTATCGTCAAAAGAGATGTCTTAACTTCGACGAGGGCAGTTGCGGAAGTGCATATCGTTGCTCGAGATTAACTATGCTTGGGGATCTTGAAATGGATTCAAATAATGTAATAGCTTGTGTCAAACATTCACTGCAGTGCTGAAGCTATTTAAACCTCGTTTAAGCAATGCTTTGTTTTGTGACAATTACATGAGTTGGCGTTTTTGGATAGAGCAGTGATTAAATTAAGAGTCTATTTCAACACCTTCAATGGCTGTACAGTTTGTCTCATCAAGTAACAATCGTTGAACAGAAGGCGCTGTTGAAACATTTGAGAAATCATTGCACTGTACTAGTAAACAATCATTTCTATGCTTCGAAAAATTCGGCCCTGATCAAACACCATGGTCAGAATGTCCAGGAAAACGCATGATTATAAACTTTTGCCAAGTCCACTTCATTAAATTAGGTAATAGAAGAGAATACATCCATTCGGTAGCTGATCATGGCCGAATTTGGTAAATCAAATATTGCTTCCACTAGTCTAGTGGCAAAGTGAGGTGTACAGACAAGAATAAGTCTCAACATGTCTCACTATACCAGTGGTACCTTGAAACACATGGTATGAGAGATTATCCTTAACTAGCATATACACTTCGTTGCTTGTAATGACAAATTTCCAAATTTTGTAAACTGCTTTGGAAGAGTACATTTCCACTTACTTCATTCAGTTTTCATTAGTTCGTGTTATTGCTGTCAAGGGCGAGAAATGCAATGTGGTTACTGATTGGTCGTCTTCGCCCCAATAAGCAAACATACACAAACTTTATTAAACTTTGCAAGCGGAAACAGTCAATTTTCTTATATCTTTGCTAACACTCATTTGCTTTCTACGAGTCACTCCTTTTTCACAGTTTTTCTTTTTTTCTTTTTTTTCTTTTTTTTTTCCAACAAAAAAGACTCGTAAAAATCTTTCAATAGGTCTTTTCATTATCTCTGTGGTGAGCCCCAATGTCGTCCGCTACGAGTTCTGCGTCATGAGCGCATCCCATCAGACCTTTCCTACCGAAACCGACCGCATACAAGCCTCGCCCGCCCTTCCATCCGTTGCGAAATGGTCTCTTTGGAAACCCGTTTATTCCAGACATGCCGTCAATCTGACAATAAAAAATAGTTCTCATTAGTTCCACATCCTGAAATCCATCAAATACTAGCAATATCGTCTACAACACTCAGAATCGGTCTGTGGGTGCCGATTACCACTGTGACTTGTAACTGCATACATTTTGTCCTACAGTTGATCCAAACGACGCGAAATGAATCGAAATAGGTTGGCACAGGATAGAAGAAGATCTCCGTTGGTTCGCACCTTGAGCCACTCGTAGACGTTACTTGTGTAGCCCGTAGCCATGATCACGGCGTCGAACTCCTCTTCGACGCCATTGACGAACCTAGCTCCACTTTTCGTCAGCTGATCAATTGCTGGAGCAACCTGGAGTATTCAACCGAATAAGATGTCTGGTCAAAATGCAACGTCACCGGTCACTACTTCAGGAGGTCATGACTGTAAAGTTTTGTTGAAACCATCAATTAGAACATGACAGGATTCCAACATTACCTTGATGAAGCCGTTCCTTACTTCGGCCACTGTGCCCACGTCCAGGACCGGTGTGTGTCCTGTTCTGGCCTTCATTTTCAGTGGGCCTTCTTTGGGCCTAACAAGGTTCAAATGGTCGGTGTCACCAAGCGTAAGCCTGGAGAAGATGACGAGGAGTTTGTCCACAAACGAGACCGGCAACACTTTCAAAAGCATCAACATTACTTGAAAGGCCGAAATGTTAAGCCCAAACAGGTCTCGAGGCATCACATGAAACTGCAATACAGGTTTTCCTTAAATTATCATTTGGAATTGTTGCTACTAAATCTGCTCAATTAAACTAACTCAACCACTCGCCAAGACTATGGAACGCAAATCATGAAGTACTAGGACAATGAGACAATAAGATACAAAGTCAATGACTAATTTTATGATTAAAAGAAAATTCATTCAAAACTTGTAACATACCTTACTGCGAGCTACGAGAGTCGGCTTGGCTCCGAACTTCGCCAAATCGAGCGAAATCTCCATCCCTGTATTTCCTGCTCCAACTACCAGGACCTTCATGTCTTTGTACTTAACACCATTGCGATAGGTCGATCCATGGCTGATTACGCCATGGAACTTGTGCGATCCGAACAGATCAGGCATGTAAGGTTCCGCGTTTTCGCCAGTCGCCACAACCAGCGATCGAGTCGTATACGTCACAGTTTCGCAGTTGTCTTCCAACTTCTGCTCCGCTATGACCACCCATAATCCCAAAGCTGTAGAGAATTCCGCGGATGTCACCGTTGCATTGTACACTGGACTGATTCCAAAGTGCCGCTGATAGTCCTCGAGATAAGCGATGAACTGGTTCTTCGTCGGGTATTTCGGATATACTGCTGGGAATGGGCGTAGCGGAAGCTGGCAGAACTGTTTCGGAAGATGCATTCTCAGCCTGTCGTATGTCATGTATCTCCAAAGCGGCGCGCTGCAATTCGCCCGCTCCAGAATGATAGAGGGGATCCAGTACTTGGACCGTAAGCAGGCAGCCGTGGCAAGGCCAGCGGGACCAGCGCCGATAATCAACACCGTCTGAGGAGCCTCCTTAGAATTGACTTTGCTAGAAATGCTCCTGTTCCGAAGGCTCTCTCCAGCGATGCTTCCCAGCTGCACAGAAGGACAAACTGGCAGATCCCCAGACTTCCAAGAATCCTTTCTGGGGTACATGGTCAATTGTGCACCTACAAGCCTGGAAGTACAATGAGAGAACTCAGGACGTGACGAGAATTTGATGACTTCCAGCTGTAGAGCAAATATGTGACACGAAAAACAATCGGCTTTTGCTTGTTCTTCCAATCGTCGTCTCTTGTTTCTTTATAGTGAGAAACAGCACATGTGGAAGTTCATCACGCTCCCCCTGCTTCCGAGGCAGTTCTACTCCAAACTTCATGATGGTATCGGGGGCTGGACCGATTTGCTAGCAAACCGTCGCCGATGCATGAGGATGTTGACATCGTATATAACATGCGCCAGCGGCTACGTCATACCATCACAAGAAATCGGAGCCGCTGCCATTGCAACTACTGCAGTGTCAACACATTTCTCCACTGCAAGGCCAACTACTGCAGTGTCAACACATTCTCTCCCTGAACATTTACAACACATAGCTAGGTTCTGGTATCTTCGCATGCCGCAAACGCGTCGCATGCCTCATTGGGCATCCTGAAAGCCATGGCAAGCGCAAGCCTCGATATAGCTGCTGCTCCATTACGCAATCTGAGGCATGTCGTGAATCGCAATAATTTGCGTCGATCGCCTAGTACGTGATCATTTTCTGGCTCACCACCCTGACGATATATCAGTGCCAAGCAATTCCGTCGATAGTGGGGAGGGGGGGTATTCCAGGATCGACGATTCGATTCTATTATCCCTTGTACGTGGATCTCCCTGCGACGAGGGAGATCCGCCCCTATCTCGAGGAACCCAACGCTGGCCATGTCGCCGTCACTGCGATGACGCTAGTGGCATCTTTAGATTGAAGCTGACAAGCTCTGGGCCCTCCCATAACTTGAGATCCATGCAACAAACGCACCGCTTTCAGCGACTCATTGAGTTGAGGACGACGAAGACGTCTCACCAGGATGGCGCTCGACCGATTGTTGGGTGGTCTTGCATTCTCCTCCGGCACCAGAATTTTACAGACAAGTTTGCCCTCCCCCCCTGCGCCCCTGCTCTGAGATAATTGTGTCCTTTTCAGTCCATTCCAAGCCCCGTCTTTCTCATCCGCGGCCAAATCCCCGCGATGCTTGGCTTGTGGCTGGTTCGGCATCCACCAACAGATATCCATGCAATCGAAATCCTGACCTCGTGTCGAGATCCACCATGACAAACCAACACCGCAACGAAAGCTCCGCCCCTGCAAGGACACTTATCAGAATAACAATAATAATATGAAGAAAAAGTAGAAGAAGAGGAAGATTGCCCGGCGAATCTTTTCTGATAATGAAACCCACCTTCGGCGTTGTGTGTACAAGGGAACATGCTGTTGGATTGTTGTTGCATGTCCCAAATAGTATCCCACCGTCTCAAGCAATAATAATCTAGTAAGAAAACGAAAAAAAAGAGTATTGTGGTCCATGAGTATCCCAGCTAAGATTGAGTAAACAATAATTGTGGATTTCGGTGTGATTTGTCTTTGGAAATTGTGAGAAGAATGTTTTTGGTTGCGCCACTGTGAATTCGAGTATTGAATTGTGGGGTTGATGTTAAACTAAGAGAAATTAGTCAATGACAAGTGCTGTTAAGTATGTAGATAGACTGCAACATGTGCACATGTAAATGAGTTTAATACATTGATAACACATTTCTTCGTTTCAAATGTGTTTGTGCATGTTGTGAATGTAGTGTTAAATACTGATTTACAATTAAAATTTGTAACTTGTGTTGAAACGAATAAAGTTATAGTGTTTCCGAATTAAAGTCAAATATTAAAAAAAACAAAATCTGGACATTTGATGGATAAGTCAAATTTTGACTTTGTGAGAGATTTTTTGTAAATTACATAAATTATGTAAATTAATTTTTTTAAATGACATCTTTTGGGAATAAATATTTCTTAACAATTTTTTTTGATATGCTCACTCATTTTTTAAAATTGAATAATACTAGCAAATTTTTACCAAGGTGTGTTAAACATATTATTTTATACTTCAAAATAATAACTCTTCAAATACGTGTATCATATTAGTGTACTGATTTATTTCTATGTCTAAAAGTAAGGCCATTCAAAATTGACAATAAGATGTTCATGTTGAAAATACGATACATGTACATTTATCAAGAGACTGATCATGAAATGCAGACACAAATTTCAAAATATTCTGTAGAGCTTTCAATTGATTCAAGTAACAACTAACCATTTTTCATGTTATTCCGAAATAAGAATGACAAGGCCACCATACTGGTTTGCTGCAAAAGTGATTTCATTTCTAAAATCAAAAGAAACTACTTGAACACTAGAAACGATTGCAGAGAAATTAAACATTAACATAATTTTCCAAAACAGATTGATTATTACACCAAGTCTGTTTGAAATCTACTCACTTCTTTTTGAACTTATTATTTTCCTGAAATTCCAAATGTCATAGCAAAAACGTGAAAGTGTTTTGAAAATTTGAAACTGCATACGAATTCCAATTCATAATTTTCTTGAATTCATTTAAGCCAAAGTCATGAGCTGAACCAATTGGGTTGAGAGTTTGTCATTTCTCAGCCATAAGTGTGCATGTTTTTACCAATTTTTATTCCCTCAAATAAGTTTCTGTTTTCCGTTGTGGATGTCCACAACTGCTTACTTCGCGTTTTGTTGAATCTGCACCTCACCAACAAAGCTAATGAGAACAACACTAGAGGTGCTCGCTTCTGAAGAATGACCGGCTTTGCATTTTGGGCCCTCTTTCTCTCTCAGAGAATCATACAGTTCAATTCCTTAGCTTTGTGGCGTGAAGCCATGTTCATACATTGATCATACATTGATGTTTCTTCTTTATGACCAAATTCAGAGGCAAATGCTTTTGTGTCGCCATCTGAGTTGGTGACCCTCTCAGTGAGCCATGCACGTCCAATCTTGAGGAATATTCTTGCAGCTTATCAAGGATTTTGTTCAACTGAATCCGGCTCTTTCCTTGGGTATGTATTTGTAGTTGTGGAACGATGGACTCCACAGAAACTCAAAGCAAGGATTGGTTTCGCACACGTTGATTCACCTTCCTGCTCAGCGTCTGTCCTCTTCATCGCACCGAACAGTCGGAGGTTTTTTTAGGTCCTGGCTGAGGAAATTTACCTCGTTCATGGTCTTGCGAATGATTCATTCAGCTAGCATCTGGAGTAAATCTCCATAACAAATGTTCTTTGATGGCACACAATGTTGGTCTCTGTGTGCGACGGTACTCAGTTACGTGGAGGGAAGGTTCTCACTCAAGCAGCAGTTTCCGTGAGAACAGAAAGTTTTCTGTTTGTATTGGATGCAGTCAGGGACAAATCCCAACCTTGGGTACGGGATTGCACACACGCATGCAGCTTGGGCTTGGAAGACTGTTCCGAGACTGAGAAGTGAGTGTGGGTAATCTCTGTCCTCGATTGGAGTGTGGATTCCATGCAGAAGTGACAAAATTTCTCCCAGCGTATATCGAACCTCGTCATGTTATTGGTGATTCAGACCTGATTACATGCTGTTTTACCGAAATGTGAAGATTACATAACTTCATTATTGTTTCCAATTTCAATAGTCTCCTGTTCTACATACGTACCGATGTATGCTACAAAGAATTGCTGTTCATTATTGGGTGTAGGGATAGCTAGGGACAGGACAGGCGAAGGCAGGATGTATTGCACGGAGATTCAAACAAGTCCAACGAAGATTATCACACAAATGCATAAATCACCACTATTTAAAATATTAGATTTGTACAAATGTCTGAAGAGTTCTTGCCTCTGTCAAACAAAGTAAGTTCATAGAGTCGGACTCCTACTGAGCCAGCCTGAAGCCGATAAACGTTGATCTTGTACTTGATCTACGTCGGTGCAGCCTAACCGCACTGTATCCTTCGAAGAGCTACATTTCTGTGACGGCGCTCAAAACTTAACGAAAAACAGGCATCTGCAAACTGTGTATAGTACGACTGTACATGCTTCATGGCGCGTGAAGACTAAATGCTTCCAGATATTGCTGAAATGTCTGAACAGACAAAATTTCTGGGCATGGCTACCCCGGGCTCTTCCAAACTCTTCAGGTGTGCTGCTAGGATATGGTCCATCCGCATTCTGCTCTCAGAATGAAGGGAGCTAACCCGCGGCTTCTTGCTACCAAGTTCTACCCAAAGCCAAGGTCAGTCACGATCCGTAGAAATTACAACGGTAAATTCCAATTGAGTTTGATTCAACTTAGTAGACTGGTAGTTGTAAATACTTGTTACCACTGGAGCTCATATTGCATAATCTAAGAAGCTTCTTCGTGACACCACGGCTCTTCTTCCGTGGAGTACTGCAAGGGGAATGTAAGGCCGGAGATGGACTCCCCATCCTGAAGATACTGAGACTATGGCGGCCATTGGACAGATCAGGCGTTTTCGAGAGCGGCACAAACTCCATCAGCAAAGCGTCACCATCAGCAGAGGAGGACGCAGACAACCTTCTCTCTTGTTTGCGCAGATGTCGCATTGCCGTACTTGAACCTCTGGACTTGGCTGAGAGTTTCAAGATACCTCTCTTCGAAGTGCGGACATTAAAGAGATCGTGAGGATCGCACAGATCGGAGAACTTGGCATTCAATCCTTCGGAAGCCGCCTGAGTCACGTGCTGGACTATGACTATCGTCATCACCGCAGATTTCAAAAGAAACCAAGACAGCCCTCTCAAAGGTAAGCTAACTGGCAGCACTCTATCAACAAGAATCGACCGTATCCAAAGAAACGCAGATGGGGACCAACCCAAATTACAGAAGACAACCACCTGAGCAAGGAAAACGTCAGGACTTACCTATCCTTGGCTAAACTCATGCATCTCAAACTCGGGCACCTGTCCGCACTCTCTTTCGACCCCGAACGCAGGAACCCACGTATAGTAAAGCCACGGCAACATCACCGACAGGACCCCAAAAGCACAAACGAGAACATCCTTCCCAGAAACGAAACTGGAAGCAGAACTCCCGGACCACAAACACGCAGAGCAGGCGCGATCTAGGAGGACTCAAATACAACCCAGTCTGGACAAGCAGTAGGGCGAGGGGAGGATTAGAATAAAAACCAAAACTGAGACAACTAGAAGCCTAAAGCAGCTTGGAAGTAAGTAAGCAATGGAGCTTCACTGCAAAGGGGTAACGGTAGATTAAGGGAGGGACTGGGGAATTTGTTGAAGGGCAACGGTCGTGTGGAGAGGACGGGGCCTGGATTAGCAAATGGATCCATGAACCCCATTGTTTACGATTTACTGAAACGAGATTTCGGTGACAACTAGTTAACTAACTGCGATGGATGGCTCGGTGGGGGTGGGGGGCCAGTTTATTCCTGTGACTATTGTTTAATCCGTTGATGTGAGACTAATTAAAGGCCCATTTCACGCATTTTATACACGTGGTTCAAGATTAGTTTATTTTCTTTCTAGTTCGATTTAGTCCAGTAACTCAATTTAGTGCACAATAATTCACAATTTTTTTTCTTCAAATAAATTTAAGCTGTGACATTATAAAAGAAATATTTTATTTTAAATAAAGAATGACCATAAATTCATTCTAAATTTATAAAATACATTATTTATTTTAATATATCTGAACAACAATACAATTTATATTATTGAGTATAAATATGTTGTTGCTATATCACTATTTATAGTACCTATATCCAATATTAAAAAAGTTGCACTGTTTGTTTGTTTGTTTGTTTGTTTTATTTTATTTTATTTTTTGTCAAACTCTCAATAAAATAAAATATTTTTCCAAGAAACCTTCCACAAAATTATATCTTTAAAGCGTTTTTATAATTAAATCTTCTATGTATAAAGCAATATGTAAGAAATTTCCTTGGTTTTTATAGTTAAAAAATCAGTCTTAATAGTACAAAGTAAAAACAATAAGTTTAATAGAATAAACCCTCGTCCCCCAGCTCCTATCCCCCCATCCCCGTTCCCCTAGTACCCGTCCCGACCCCCGTCTTTTTATTTAATACAACTTCTGTGTATATTGTGTATGGATTTGGATATTTCAAACAACATTCTCTGAAAAATAAATTCATGTGAAAATAACAGTAAATTATGTGATTTTATTCATCAATTTAAATTGTTGAGAATGTTTAAATTATTACAAAAACTTCATTCTCAACCAAAAAAAGATTTCATAGCTTTCAAAGATTATAATACTTTTTGGTAAGTTTTTCATGATACATTTTCATCACAAAAACATCTCTATTATATACAAATATCAGTGTTTTAAGTTTACTGTAACAATTATACAAACATTTAGCTTGCTAAATTGGTTTTTTCTAGTTTTTGGATACAATTATTATATTGATTTCAAACTAAAGGTATTAGAAATTAATATTCTATACATCAATATGTGTGCATAGATTCATTAACCAAATTATTTTTGTCAAATTTGGAAGATGTGCCCAAAATAAAAACTTTCTATTTTAAGATACAAATCAATAATTTAATGCAAACAAAGTTAAGAAGATGTGAAAATTAATTGCATTTACATAAAATATTTTATTATTACAATTACAACAATAAGATGTAACAAAGGTCACAACAATGTGGTTCTGTGCAAACTTTTAAAGCAAATTCTACGTACAAGTCTCTTTTATGCACTTGATGAATTTTTTTGAAGAAGTTTTGAACAAAATCTTTGTAGTATTTTGTAAGGCAATAAAGAAGCAAAGAAAGTTTTGTTAACATTTAGAAGCAATATTCTTAATAACATAAGGTTTGAAAAGAAACAAAAGAAATAAATTGTATATCTACATTATAAAAAGGTATCAAGGATTTTAAATTTTGAGATATTGAATCAAAGTTAATGGCTTGTAATAAATTATATGTACTGTGGTACAATTTTTCTTTTCTTGATTCCTATTCTCAAATTCGTTGGACATATAATAAAGTGTTATGAAGGAGATTCACCTAATTATACTAGAGAATAGTGAGTTACAAGAAATATAATTTAATAAATGAAAATACAAGCAATATCTATGATTTAAAAGCAGAAAAAAAAAAAAAAAAAAAAAAAAATCTATATTACCAAAAATAAAGGATATTAAAAAAAATTCCAACATATAAGACCAATAGTGACTCATTGAAGTTTGCAAATTCCAGTATAGTGACATTCCAAACAAAATAGATGCATGTGTAGTTTAGCTCCCTTCTTTCAAAGAGGAGGTTGGAGAGGCTCCATCAACACAATAATGATGCTGAGGACATGATAAAAATAGGACCAATAGTGAATGATGTAACTAATCCAAGGCTAACTGTTCCAACTACATTACTACTATGTAAAAAATGAAGTCACACAATCTATGAAGGAAATGTGAGGGAGCAAAGTATGCATCTTGTTGAGAATGTTTAGAAAGACACAAGAGTAATAATAAGTCATACACACAAGAGGGTTTGTAAGGAGAGAGAGCTTCACACACAAAAATCTATTGATCTAGTTGTGTCTTGTATACAAGAAGAGAAAAAGGAGAGAGGATAAACAATACTTCTCAACTAGACTCTAAATACTGTAGCTATAGTATTTACTGTATTCTATAGTAAATATTGTCGAAAGCACTAGCTATATTTAATGATCTCAACACTCCTTTTCGTTCATCATAATATTTACATAATATAAAATTTGTATAGAATTATGATCTATACTTTTCTGTGATCTTGCAAGATCAATAATTATTGCCTCATTAAAACCTTATCTAGGAAAACCTTATTTTATTTAAGAACAAAACCATAGATGAAAGAAAAAGAGTATAAAATCATTTTTTTAATTATATAAAAAGAGCTCATTAATTTTTTTATTCAAGAAGAGCAAGTCACTGCATACCAATGCCATAAGTAAGTCAACGATGGTTGCTTAATGGGAGAGCTTTGGTGAAGAGATCAGCAAGGTTATTTGTATATCCAAATTTCTTAATTATAAGTGCTTGATAAGTAATCAAGTCATGGGTATAACTAAAATATTTTGGATCAATATGCTTTGTCTTGTCACCTTTAATGAAACCAACTTGCATCTGTGCAATACAAGTACTATTATCTTCATGCAAGATAGTTAGAGAATCATCATATGAAAATCCACAGGTTGTTTGAATGAATTTATCAATTGATCACAACCAAATACATTCTCAAGATGCTTCATGTAAGGCAATACTTTCTACATAGTTGGATGAAGTTGAAGTTATTGTTTGTTTTACTAATTTCCATGATATTGCAACTCTATGTCTTAAGAATACATATCCTGTTTGAGATTTAGTTGTTGCAATATCAGATTTATATCCTGCATCACAATATCCAATCAATTTTGGATCTACGGATTGTGTGTAGTATAATCCCAAGTCTTCAGTACCTTTTAAATAAAGTAATAAATATTTGATGCCATTCCAATGTCGTAGTGTTGAACGTGTACTATGTCTTGCAAGAACACTAATTGCAAATGCAATATCTGGTCTTATAGATGTAGCTAAATACAAAAGTACTCCAACCGCTGTGAGGTATGGATATTGGTCTCCCAATATTTCTTCTTCCTTCTAGCATGGATGGTATGGATCATGACCATCACGACCACATCCAACCATTGGTGTGGACAATGGATAAACATCAATCATATTAAATCTTCGCAAGATTCGTCTAATATATGTTAGTTGGTAGAGAAAAATGCTATCATCTGTTAGATGCATAATTTGAAGACCAATGCAGAAAGTTATTTTTCCTAGTATTTTCATCTCAAATTCATGTATAAATAGGTTTGTAGCTGTAACATATGTAGATGTAGTACCCACTAGATTAAGATCATCAACATATACAGTGATGATCACAAAACCAGTTTTATCTCATTTGATAAATAAACAAGGGATTAATAGATCACTTATAAAATTATTTGTAATTAAATAATCTCAAAGATGTTGATACCACATGCGTCCGGATTGTTTTAAACCATACAAGGCCTTACATAATTTAATACCATGATATTTTCCTGGAGTGGGTTGATTTGGAGTTACTATTTCTAAGCCACATGGAACTTTCATATAAATATTTGCATAAAGAGAACCATATAGATATGCAGTTACTACATCCATTAGATTCATATCAAGGGTGGCATGAATTGTCATTCCAATAATATATCGAAATGTAATTGAATCCATGATTGGAGAATATGTGGATTCATAATCAATGCCAAATCGTTGAGTAAATCCTTGAGCAACAAGACATGCTTTATAGCGGGTTATTTGGCCTTGAGCATCTTGCTTGCATATTAATACCATTTTATATCCCATAGGGTGAGATGTAAGAGTGTCTACAATTGGATCAAAGACTTTCCTCTTACGCAAAGAAGCATACTCCTCCTCAATAGCAGTTTTCTATTTTGACCAATCTGACTGATGCATCGCCTCTTCGATGGTTTGAGGTTTAAGATCGTCTTCTTCGCAAGAAAGGGCTTCTATAATCATATATGCAAATGATTCATCTACCATAATAGATGGTCTATCCCAAATATCATCTGTAGTACAATACAGAATAGATAATTCTTTACTCAACTTGTTCTTATTCCTTCCAATTCCAAGATTGTTTTTCATAGGAATTGAAGATACATTATGCATGGATATATCATCATGAATTGGTAGTCCTACAAGATGTGGCAATTTCTTGAGAAATAATACCAAGATTAGTCAATTTTATAGCTTTCTTCTTACATGGTTGCTTATTTGGTCCACGAATTCTTTTAGTTGTTCTTGTTATAACTTGAGGTATTGTAATCAATGGCACTATAATCTGAGCAGGTGCATTTTGAGCCTCATTAATAGGAACTCTTGTAATTCTAGGTAAATCATTGAAGCCATCAGGTGTTTCATCTGCGATCCATTTTAGATGCAAAATCTTAGCAACTTTAGTTTCTGCCAAAGATGTCCTAAGGTCGGGATTCATTATAAACGTTTCTGGTACTTCAAATATGAGTACTTTATTTCTTTATTGATTGGATACTTCTCCTTGAAGAGATGGGAATACAGTTTCTTCAAAATGGTAATTTTGTAAACGTGCACGTAATAATGTGCCAGTTGATGGATCAACAATACAAATAATGCTTGGTGAATCAAAACCAACATATATGTCTTCTTGTCGATGAGCTCCAATGGTACACCATTGAGGTTTTGGTACTGGAATCCAAGCACGGCAACCAAATACTCGTAAGTAAGATACATTTGGAACACGATCCAAAATGAGCTCATGTGGTGAAACAATTTTAAGAGAAGAAGGGCAAAGGCATATTAATGATGCAGCATGTAAAACAGTATGATCCCACATAGATGCAAGTAGATTTGTATGAAAGAGGAGTGGCTAGGTAATGAGTTGTATACGCTTTATAAATGACTCTGCAAGTCCATTTTGAGCATGTTCATATGGAACAAAATATGTCAACTCGATTCCTGTTGCAGTACAATAGTCTTCAAAAGACTTTGATGCGAATTCTTTTGCATTATCCATACGCAATGTTTTTATAGGATAATCAAGAAAATGTGCCCAAAAGCGAATAAGCATAGATATAAGATTGGCAAACACCATGTTTCGAGTTGATAATAATGAAACATGTGATTGTTTACCTGATGCATCAATAAGGACCAAAAAATAATGAAATGGTCCTGATATTGGATTAATAGGACCACAAATATCACCATGCAATCTTTCAAGCATTGGTGGTAATTCTCGTGGAAGTTTCCAAATTGAAGGCCGAGTAATTATTTTACCTTGCACACATGCACGACATAATTCCATAGAGTCTACATCTATAGGCTTTAAATTGTGCCCAGTTATACATGGAATGATCTTTCTAAATAATGTGGATCCTCGATGTCTCAATCGTCCATGCCAGAGAGAAACACAACTCTCTGAGATAGATGATGCAAAATTAAATATAATAGGAGGCCGAATCACAATTTGGTATAAACCATTTTCTATAGCAAAAGCTTTTTCAACAACTTTATGGTTCTTCATAAGAACCAAAACCTCTTTTCTATTTAAAGTGACAGTCGAGAGGTGATAACCATTAATATGCACATTTTGATAGCTGATCAAACTCCGAGGTGCTGAGGGTGCAAACATCGCATGTTTACATTTTATGATGGAACCTGCACGTAATTTTACCATCGACGTGCCCTCTTGGAAACAAAACCCATTTGCTCCAAACATGATCATCATATTTTTAGTTTGCCAAGTTGAAGATTTTTCAATAAAAAATTGTCTATCTCGCAAGATAGTATGTGTTGTTGCAGAATCAATGAGCACATCATTTGATTCATCATTAGAGGTTCTATCATTCATATAAGCCTCTAAGTCATCAACACCAATTGAATCCATGGACGCATCTATGGTATGAACTTCATGAGCCTCAACTCGCAATTTCTTATTTTCTTAGAATATTTTAATAAAATATTCTGAAGTACGGCACGCATGTGCTAAATGTCCAATCATTCCACACTTATGGCAAGAACGCATCTTTGATTTTTGTTTTCTACTATAATTAATAGTAGAACATTTATTCTTTCCATATAGGTAGAAATGGTCTTGACTATGACTACCTTGATACTTATAAGCACGTTTCCCATGTTTATATAATTTCTTCTTAGACTTTGAAATATTAAATGCATGAGATTCTGGAACTATAGTTCCAATAGGACGAGCTTCTGCATTGCGCAAGAGTAGCTCATTTTGCTTCTCCGCAAGAAGTAGATAGGACATGAGATCAGAATGACTCTGAAATTTCATGTTCCTGTATTTTTGTGCAAGCACAATAGATAAAAGAGGAAATATAGAGAGAGTTTTCTCAATCATTTCTTCTTCAGAAATGCTTTGTCCACATAATCGTAATTGTGAGACAATACTATACATTTCACTATTGAAAGTATTTAAATTTGGAAAATCCAAGACACGTAAATGTGTCCAATTATGACGTGCACATGAAAGAAAAATGGTCTTTTGATGATCAAACCTAGATTTAAGATTCTTCCAAAGTTCTGCAGGATCTTCCATTTCTAAATATTGATATTGTAATACAACTACAAGATGACGACGAAAGAGAAGAAGTGCTTTCCAACAAATAGCAGGAGGTATAGAAATACTTATTGTAGGAGATTCTTCAAACATAATAGCATGCAAGAGTTGTTCTGCAAATAAATTTGCTTTTGCCACTTTTGCCCATAATAGATAATTGTTTCAATCTACAATCTATGGAGGAAATAAAAGAGCTTGAAAATGTTGGGATGCACTGGTAATAGTTGGAACCATAGTAGAAGCAATTGAAGATGTTAAAGCACTCATTATAAATAAATCTGTAAAGAAAATACAAGATCAAGTAGAAAAGTTGAGTAAAACGTACATTAAAATATAAAGTCAAATAAAATCATAAACTTGAACTTGAAACAACAAATATATATATATATATATATATATATATAAGAGGTTGTAGATTAAGGTAGTAGAACAGCAATAAGATGGTGGCAGCAAGCAATGGTAGGGCGGTAGTAGTAGGGCGGCAGGGTGGCAGCGGACAATGGCAGCGACGGGTGACAACGGCGTTAAGGCGGCGGCAGCTCAACTGCTGTTCGACGGTGTCGTATTACGTGCTTTCCTGCTCGAGAACGCGCCGGGCGTCTGGCTGTAGAAGGTAGTATGGAGATTCGCCGATAGTCAAGCAGTCTATCAGTTTTTGACTGCTGGAATATAAACGACTACAACAATGTACCGTAAATCTATACGGATGCTCTTCGACTGCTTGTCGAAGTCTTTTTTTTTTTTTTTTTTCCCAACCGATAGGTCTCTAGACGTTACAGAGAACTCCGAACAACCCAAACTGTTAATCTTCAATACCCCTTTGTACTTACGATCTTGTATCCACTGACTGTCCTGTTAGATTAACCCAATAAATTTCATTCACTCCGCATACTCAATCCTATAGACACCCCTTTAATCCTTCAATCACAGACGTAACTCGATTTTACAAAACAGTCAAGAGTATTCAAACCCACTTTATTTAAAAATCCCGATTCACCATTACAACACTGACTTCAGCCGCGATTGTCTCAGTCTTCCCAAAACTCTATGAAGAAGAAAAATCCAAATTCTATGTCTTTCCTTCCCCGACCCGAAGCATGAAGCTCCTCTCTCTAATTCCCTTGATCTTCCCAAAAAAACCCCCAATGAAACCCGAACTGGTAACCTTGCAGAAGCTTGAAAAAAAAAACTCGCTTCCCCCCCCCGATTTCCCCTTGAAAAAAAAAAAAAAACCCCCACCACTCCAAAACTATATCCCCCCTAACCTTATCCTCTGAATTTCTTCAATCTTCCGTCTTAGATCCGGAATTGGCTCCCACCTCAAGCTTGGATCCGAAATTGGCTCTCACCTCAACTTGGATTCGAAATTGGCTCTCGCCGCCAAGCTTTCTCCTCCGTTTTTACCTTTAAGAAATCCATTTACCGAAAACAACGTTCCCTGAGACGGCACAGAGAACAGGACAGCCTGAAACAGAATCGAACCCCGTAATCGGGACCACATTGAGTCGCCCGACCAATTCAGGTCCTATATTGGGAAGGATGCCCGTAGTAACCTGGATGTTCCCGTAATTGGGTCCAATTGGTCCTCGCGTCAGATTGGCTAAGACCCGTAGTAAGACCTGGATTTCCCGTAACTAGACTGCATTGGGTTGCCCCACCAATACAGGTCTCATATTGGGTAAGAGGACCCGGATTGGATTATCGAAATTGGATCCAATTGGCTCCTCGAACCCGTCGTGTGAATTGGTCCTTCTCTTCCTGCTGACTCCCGTTATTGGAATCGAACGGGGCATTCCAGTATGCCCCGGCTGACTGTAACGGAGTCACTGAACCTGACCACTCAGTATTTGTACTGGAGTTGGTCGATGCTCCCAATATTCGAGGTAACTGAATATTAATAAAATTCCCCTTTCTTTTTATTTTCACTGTATACTCGTGTTACAACACGACATCCACCCCCTCTGAACCTGTGCATCCTCCGGTATGCACCAATTTACCCAATTGCTGTTTGATTCAGAATATATCCCCTACGTCTTTGTCCAGTTCGTCTTTGTCACCTTCATTATCCATATCACTTTCATCTTCTTGCTGCAGAATCTCTGTATCTTCATTAAGGTCTTCCATATCCATCTCTGCGTGTCTTCGTTTAAATATTTTTACTCTCTTCCCTGCAATTGGTATTTTCAATTTTGTACCATCTAACTCCCGTAATGAGTAAGTCGCATTATCATGAACAGTTGTTACAACATATGGTCCAAACCAACGTTTTGAAAATTTCCGCAAAGTACTATGTTGATTATCCAGACTATTGTCATAAACAAGTACCCAGTCACCTTCCTCGATTGCTTTTGGTCTCAATCGATGTTGCTTATCGAATCGCGCCTTGTTTTGTAACCTTGCTCTTTTTAACCTTTCCAATGCTATCTGGACATCTTCCGTTCTTTGCTCCAATTGTCGAATCCTAATAGCCAGAAGTTCTTCTCTTGTCAATCCATCTTCCCATGGTAGCATACTCCAAGTAAGTACCTTTTCTTCAATCGGCATAATTGGTTTTTGACCTGTCATAAGTTCTACTGGCATATATCCTGTCACCGAACTATGTGTTGTTCGATCAGCCCATAATGCAAATGACAAAAGCCGTGGCCACTCTTTAACCTTCCCATTACAAGCTTTAACCAATGCTTTCACAATCGGCGGGTGACCGCGTTCGCTTTTCGCATTCCCTTCCGGATTATAAGCAGTAGTAAGTGATAGTTTAACTCCACATTTTTCAAAGAACTTACGAGCTTCTTGTGCATTTAATTCTCCACGATCTGTAGTGATTTTTCCTACGCACCCGTAACGGCAAATGACATCTTCAAGCAAAAACCTACAAATCCCCTCTGTAGATTTTGTCCTCAATGCTCTTCCTTCTACTTGATTTGATAAATCTTCACGAGCTAAAACCAAATATCTCATCTGCCATAACCCAACCGGCATAATAACCAAATCAACAACCCATTTAAAATGAATAGCCAGAGGATACGTAGGATGAAGACCATCTCGATGTCGGATATTAGAATACGATTGACAGATTTCACATGACTCTACAAATGAGAGCACATCTCGATACATATTTTTCCACCAATATCGTTCCTTGAGTTTAGCAAAAGTAGCCCAGATTCCTCTATGGCCTGCCCATAAACTATCATGAAACTCCTTTAATAATTTTAGTTTTTCTTCCCTTTTGCCTATCACTCGTTGTGGCATCCCAATTCCTTTCTTCGGTCTCTTCCATAAGAATCCATCTTGAAGTAAAAATCCATATGCTTTTTTTCTTATTTGTTTGAATTTTTCTGTAGACCAATTCCCCTGCTTAGACAAGGTATTCAAATAATGACCAATATCCAATAATTCTCCTTCATAAGATTCTTCAAGAAATAGCTTGTCTTCTCTATTGAGATTTGATATTGAATAGAATTTCAATCCGACATCATCAATGTCTTCAACCATTTCGTCCTCCCTCTCGTATCTTGCTCGAGATAGCATGTCTGCTACTAAATTGTCTTTTCCAGTGATATACTTAAATTCTGGATTTAGTGACTTAATATAAGCAATCCATCTCAACATTGCAATATCTGGCGTTGAACAGTTAATAATCATTCCAAGCAATGGCAAGCAATTTGTTTCAATTACTACTACTGCCCCAATCAAATAGTCCTTTTCAGCTTTCATAGCCGAAACGACTCCCCAAAGTTCTCTTTTGACTTGCGAATATGCACGCTGACGAATACTTAAAACTTTAGCCTCAAATCGAACTGCAAATCTACTCCCATTCGAATCATCTTAACCCACAGCCCATCCAACGGCAATTGGACTAGCGTCTACAGTAAGAATCACTGGTCTATTGCACTTATAATCAACCTTCCTCAATATTGGAGGTGACATCAATAATTTCTTCAATCTTTGCATTGCCTGAATATGCCTTTCTTCCCATTCAAATCGGTAACCCTTGCGTAACAGTTCATATAATGGATCCGCTATGTGAGCAAAATGAGGGATCCAGATTCGATAAAATACACATGCACCCAAAAACCTGCGAACCTCTGTTAAAGAACCACAATCCTCTTTCATCCTTCCAATTGCATCAACTTTAGTCGGATCTGGTTTTCTTCCGTAAGATCCGCATAAATGTCCAATAATTACAACCTCTCGCACTCCAAATACGCACTTCATATCCGATAATGTAAGATGAACTTCTCCAAGCCGAGTTAAAATCTTTTCACAATCTTGTATATGATCAACAACATATCTGCGACACCCCCTCGTATCTAAAGTTTCATCCTTGTCTCCTTCTTTGCACCCTTTTATAGGAACATCATCCAGAAAAGGCATAGTCTTTTCCGGGATAAAATCTCTCAATACCTTATTCATCCCATTCATCATATGCGCAACTGAGTTGGTCGTGCCATGAGGAAGAGTGCACATTCTAACCAATCCAAGCGGTGTCCTCATCGTTGTCATATCTCTACTTCCTTCGGCAAGTTGAAATTAATCATAACCTGAATACAAATCACCCATTGAATAGATCGCGCTTCCAGCAAACGCCTCAGCAAATTCATCCACAATAGGTCCAATTCCTGCATTCCTGACAGTTACAGCATTCACCGGCTGCATATCTTGAATAAACCGCAGTGACCCATTCTTCTTAGGTACCGTAAACCATCGACTAGAATACGGCGCAAATGAAGGTTCTAATATTTTCATCTTTATCTTTTCTTTCAATAGTTCGACCAATTTAGGTAAATGTGCCCTCGGTACTGGAATCGACCTTAGATTCCAAGGTACATGCGGTACAGTGAAGATAACCATAGGTGTTATAATATTTGGATCCACACACCCAATTTCATGAGATTCGAAGGCAAACGATCTACCTTGTTTAGCCAACATCTTTTTGAAGCAAGTAATTTCCTCCGGCAATAAAGAACCATCAGAACCAATCTTCAATTCTTCAAAAGTCTCTTCAGTAAACTAATGTCCAATACTCATTGGATCTCTTAAACTTGCTTCTTTTGATGCTTCTCCCATTTGTTCTTTAGAATCCTCTGGTAATGGTCCGGCAACAGGCTTTACCTTCTTATCTGCCGTTTTATATCTCGTCTCTATTGTGACTTCTGGTGCTTGAAAAGATTCAAGCATGGTATAAACCTCTCTCGAATGAATCTCAACAATCTTATCATTATTCCCTAACCCAATAGATGTAATCAATTCCAATGAATCTTCCAACCCATTTTCTTCATAAACACCCAAAATCCTCTCATCATCTTGCTATGTACCTATCTTGCGTAACTGTCCTTCAATATCATATAATCTTTTTCTTTCTTTTCTTTTAAAATCTTCAACTTTCTTATACATAATATTTCCATTCTCCAATATACCAATAAAACTCGCATCAAAGGCACCTTCATCTCGCGAGAGTACCTCCTCTTTTGTACCTCCATAATCTCGCTTTACAGTGGTACCTCCCCAAAATCCTTAAATCCTTCAACAATCTTTGGCAATGGTTTTTCCCTCAACCTATCTCGATTCCGTTCATGGTTAGGAGGTACTGTTAGAAATTGTACAGCTTTCCTCCCATCTTCGCTCCGTACCCTTGCATAAGCAGAACCATCGTCAAGTACCTTTGTTTCCATCCGTGTTGCCGTGATATAAGGTTGTCCTAAAATCAACGGATAAGACGTTGTATCTTAAACGAAGAAATGTTGCTCCGTCGCAACATCCCCAATCCGAATTTTGACATCTGGACAAGCTCCATATAATTCGCCTCGTGTGTTATTAGCTGCTCGTATTGCCCATCCATGTTCCATATCAATTGGCCATTTTTGCTTCTTATAAAGATCTTTAGACATGAGATTTATTTCAGAACCATGGTCCACCAAAGCAACTATTGGTTCTTCTATATCTCCTACCTTCACCAATACCTCAGTAGTTGCCCTTGCCCAATGCTTTCGAGTATAATGACTCAAAGTTTCCATTTCCTTGTCACTAGAATCTTCGAAACGTACTCGCTGATTATACCCATTCTTTTCATTTGTTGGTTGCTTGTAACCAATATCAACCTCTTCTTCATCTCTACATATTCTTGCGTCAATAGCATGACTCATTCCAATTTCGCTCATTAATTGCCTCTTTCGCTTAATGCTGTCAATGATAACATCATGAAACTCCTTCTTTGCAATTTCCAAGACTTCTTTCAATGTGAATTCCACCTTAGCGTTTAATATACGTTCTTCCAACACCCCTTTCAAATTTGTTGCCGCTTCAATGTCAGAAAGTAGCTTATAAGCAATTGATTTGCCCTTATCTTTTGTCTCCGTTGTTTTTTCTCCCAATGATGCTGAGGTATCCTTTACAGGCAATTCTTGTGAAGCTGCCTCTCGAGCCTTGTCTCCTCGAGTTTGCCTCTTAGAAAAATTTCCTTCTCTAGTATCATCAAAATTTCCTCGTCTTTTTTCTTCCATCAAAGCTTCATGTTGGCTCTTAGAAATATATGCATGAACTGAAAGAGACTCAACAGGATCCTCCCAACCTGTTCTTCCTCGTATTGTAGCTGCAGTTCTCAATAACGCTTCTCGAGGTAATTTCCCTTCTTGCATTGTAGAAACGGCAGAAGCCCAAAACTCACTAGTTTCCGTACTTCCACCAATTTCATCATCTACTCTAGCACCATAACTTGCACTTTCTCGTGCTACTGTTTCATGCCCTTTTAAGTAATCTTGAACCAATGCTCTCATTCCTCCCTTGCCAAAATTGGTTTGAAGAAGATCCTCCCTATCTTTCAATGCTATCTTCCCATCTTTCCAGCAAATAATTCCCTGCCGTATCATATTATTAAATTCATTGCAATCTTTTCTAGTGTGTGAAGCATCATCACACCAAATGCATCTTTGTACATATCCTTGTTTTGAAACATTCTTCGAATTGTTTATAGAAGTATTCTCTTCAAGTCTTGCCAATTTGATTTGAAGATCTCGCATTCCTCGTATAATTTCTTCCATACCCATATCTGTTTTCTTTCACAAGGATGTCGAAGGTTGAACTGTAGGCATTGTCGGTGGTGTAGTACGTACTGGAGCTTTGGGTGCTTGTACTGTTTTCGGAATATTACTCCTATCCTTCCTCCTTTCTTTTTTTGTAAGCAACCCCACCGCATCTTCAACGTTCTTCCACTTCGTTGTCAATCCTTCATCTTCTTCTTTGTCTTCAAGAAGGGGTTCTAATTTCTCTTGCAATTCTCCATCAGCAGCTTGAAGAAATAGATCAACTTTGTTCGGCTCCAATGTCAATTTTTCTACCTTCGATAATTGAGAGTACTGCCTCTCAAATTCCCTTAGTAGCTCTGTTGCTTGCAAATTCTTATTGGGCCGTTCAATCCATCCCAGAAACAGCTTCTTAGTAACGCGATCAGCATCTTCCAAGAAATATTCGTCTTTCAATGCATGTGAAAAATCCTCCCAAGAATTCCCACAACGATCCGTAATCGATGTAATGTGGTCCCTTATCTCCGGTATCGTGGCAAGTCCAAATAGTGCAACCATTTTCTTCTCAGAAACCCGATTTAATTCCATTTCACAAACATAATATCTTAAATACCTTGAAATATTCCTCCCATCAAATTGATCAATTTTATTGACCACTGCTTGCAATGCTTTAGTTGCCAAAGCTTCCTTTCGATCATTGCTTTGCTGTTGCTGCATTGACAATGAGAAGGCTTGAAACAAACTAGCAATAGACGGATCCATGTGCATACCTTGTCCTTTAGAAGACTCCCCACCAGAAATTTCTCCCAAAAATCCTTCAAAATTTTTATTTTCGTTTTCCATAAAAAATAAAGATAAAATCAACCGAAATCCAATACCTTCTACCTCAAGCTTTCATGTCGGGTTCACCACTTTTGTCGTATTACGTGCTTTCCTGCTCGAGAACGCGCCGGGCGTCTGGCTGTAGAAGGTAGTATGGAGATTCGCCAATAGTCAAGCAGTCTATCAGTTTTTGACTGCTGGAATATAAATGACTACAACAATGTACCGTAAATCTATACGGATGCTCTTCGACTGCTTGTCGAAGTCTTTTTTTTTTTTTTTTTTTTTCCCAACCGATAGGTCTCTAGACGTTACAGAGAACTCCGAACAACCCAAACTGTTAATCTTCAATACCCCTTTGTACTTACGATCTTGTATCCACTGACTGTCCTGTTAGATTAACCCAATAAATTTCATTCACTCCGCATACTCAATCCTATAGACACCCCTTTAATCCTTCAATCACAGACGTAACTCGATTTTACAAAACAGTCAAGAGTATTCAAACCCACTTTATTTAAAAATCCCGATTCACCATTACAACACTGACTTCAGCCGCGATTGCCTCAGTCTTCCCAAAACTCTATGAAGAAGAAAAATCCAAATTCTATGTCTTTCCTTCCCCGACCCGAAGCATGAAGCTCCTCTCTCTAATTCCCTTGATCTTCCCAAAAAAACCCCCAATGAAACCCGAACTGGTAACCTTGCAGAAGCTTGAAAAAAAAAACTCGCTTCCCCCCCCGATTTCCCCTTGAAAAAAAAAAAAACCCCCCACCACTCCAAAACTATATCCCCCCTAACCTTATCCTCTGAATTTCTTCAATCTTCCGTCTTAGATCCGGAATTGGCTCCCACCTCAAGCTTGGATCCGAAATTGGCTCTCACCTCAACTTGGATTCGAAATTGGCTCTCGCCGCCAAGCTTTCTCCTCCGTTTTTACCTTTAAGAAATCCATTTACCGAAAACAACGTTCCCTGAGACGGCACAGAGAACAGGACAGCCTGAAACAGAATCGAACCCCGTAATCGGGACCACATTGAGTCGCCCGACCAATTCAGGTCCTATATTGGGAAGGATGCCCGTAGTAACCTGGATGTTCCCGTAATTGGATCCAATTGGTCCTCGCGTCAGATTGGCTAAGACCCGTAGTAAGACCTGGATTTCCCGTAACTAGACTGCATTGGGTTGCCCCACCAATACAGGTCTCATATTGGGTAAGAGGACCCAGATTGGATTATCGAAATTGGATCCAATTGGCTCCTCGAACCCGTCGTGTGAATTGGTCCTTCTCTTCCTGCTGACTCCCGTTATTGGAATCGAACGGGGCATTCCAGTATGCCCCGGCTAACTGTAACGGAGTCACTGAACCTGACCACTCAGTATTTGTACTGGAGTTGGTCGATGCTCCCAATATTCGAGGTAACTGAATATTAATAAAATTCCCCTTTCTTTTTATTTTCACTGTATACTCGTGTTACAACATGACAACGGCAGTTCGATGACAGGGGCGTAGGGAGTAGGGAGCAAGCTGGGGTGGAATTGGGCTGGATCAAGTATTCTAAGCAAGCAAGGCAGAGAGTGGAACAAGTGCTCTAAGCAAGCAGCTAAGGTGTGAGGGGCCAATAAGAAGAACAAAACCATGAGACAGACATTGAGCAAAGGTAGTAACAAGTTTGAAGAGTCAAAGACTAGAGCAAAAAAATTGTGATAATGTGTAGAAGAGAATTGTGCTGATAACGTGTTGAGAATGTTTAAAAAGACACAAGAGTAATAATAAGTCATATACACACAAGAGTAGTAATAAGTCATACACACAAGAGGGTTTCTAAGGAGAGAGAGCTTCACACGCAAAAATCTATTGATTTGGTTGTGACTCGTATACAAGAAGAGAGGGTTTCTAAGGAGAGAGAGCTTCACACACAAAAATCTATTGATTTGGTTGTGACTCGTATACAAGAAGAGAAAAAAAAAAGAGGATAAACAATACTTCTCCACTAGACTCTAGACTCTAAATACTGTAACTATGATATATATTCTGCAGTAATGATTTCAACACATCCAAAGGAGGAAGAGAGAACGTCTAAACAAGAGGCAACGAACCATAAATTTGTGCTCATAAAACACATTTAAATAAGAATATTGCAAAGTGGGTTGTGTACAAGTGGAGAAATAACAGGGTAAAGGAGCAAACGATCTAAAAATAAAGCTTCATTGAGACGCTGCATCAGTGCTACCAGAGCCATCTAAACCAGCCTCAACTTGGTATCGCTTCAAGGCCACTACACTGACACTGCAACGTGAGCACTTCAAATTCCTGTCGGAAAGACTTCGAGTTCTAAGGCAGTAATAGCAGTATAAATGGCAACAAGGAAGAGCCATGTAGGGGGTCACGATGGGGCACGCCTCACATATTGGACACGCATCCTCAGGTAGACTAGATGCAGGGGCTTGAGTAGAGAAGGGGAACATGAGAACTTTCCGAATAGACATCATGTTGAGAAGAGGGAGGATCAACAAGAGCAATTCCTGCATACACAGAATGATGATTGGTGAGGAGCAGAACATGGGAAATAGTTGTTAGGCACAACGCAGGTCCAAGATTGCCAACATAACACATATCAAGCAAACTATACAATCTAAAATTCTTAGTATCATTCACTATCCCTGATTATAAAGCCCTAATGTAGATCGAAGAAGAAGAAGAAGAAAAAAAAAAAAAAAAAAAAAAAAAAAAAAAACTTACAGAGAATTCATGCCAAACAAGTTGTCGATTCATGTACTCGAAGCTAACAGCCCGATTCATATCAGGTTTTTCATAAACCAAACGGGCTCCCAAAAGCCTCTCCACTGTACTTGGATATCTGCAACAGAAACACTTGTTAGACTCCAGATGCTGCCAATGCAATAATGCTCACACCGAAGTCAGCTAAACCGGAAAAAGACATTTTTCAAGATGACTTAGGTATGAGAAACAGGGACCCACCTTCCAGAGTGAAGAAACAGAACAAGGTTGGCAAATCCCGCAATTTTATACAAACTCTCTGCTTTTTGCAACAGCAACCATGCACGACGAGCCCACGATGTCTGCCATGGCAAGTTGGTAACCGAGTCAATAACTGTTTCTACAACTGGAATTGCCTCTGCTGCGAAAAACAAGCTAGCTGGCTACAACTCATTTCCTGCAACTAGAAATGATGTAATTATCAATATAAGTATTCCAGCTATTCGAGAGTTGGGCCTTTCTGTTCGGATATATTACCCTTTGCCGGTCTCCCCAACGCTGGAAAGCAGATATGAGTTGGAGGCGGGCCCATGCATAGCGACCTCCCACAACGAGTAAACAATAAAGAATCTTCTGTGTTTTTGTCAACCCGGCACCCTCCAAACCTGTTCTCACTGCTCAAAAAAGAGAAGCATAACATCAAGACATCAGCATCACAATTGCCCACGATCGCAGGACTCCTGGCACTAAACTACCTTTAAGATCGGCTCGTTAGGTGTGTCAATGGGGCAGTAAAGGTGCGAAGCAGTAACAAATGAAGAAGCGGAGGTCACAAATCACATAGACCATTGATGCTAAGTTAAGACACTGTAGACTGACCTTTGCCAAATTTGAGGTATGTGTTGAAAGAGCGCTCATTTCGATACCGCAAGTTCATCAGGGCATTTCCAGGAGTTGGCTTATCCACCCAAATGGAAAAACGCCAAACTAGAAATTCCAAGAAAGCATTTAGCTCGGGTTCATAACGTAACAGAAGACCTGGCTGCAAAAAAGAAAATACGTTAACCTCCTGCAGAATATAGTACACCCTCATTTCACGACAATGTCATATAGAGCGTATGGCAGAGCATATAGCAGGAAGTCAATTAGGACTTTCATCCCGAGATGGTCTTCGTCCCCTAATCACTTGCTGAGTAAGGTAACCAGCAGTAGGGGAAAGCATAATTGAGCATACCGAGAAACGAGCATACCTGTGACAGAGAAAAAACTCTACTGAGTTGCTCCTTGAGCATACCCGTCATCTCCACATCAAGTCTTGCAGCATCAATCTGGTTGACTCTCAATATTGGAACGTCTGGGACTGTCTGTTGTAAAACCACAGCCATCCACACAAAGTACAAGTTAACTCCGATTCACGACATCTAACATCCAAACCGCCCAACAAAGGGCGAAAATATTAAAAATCTGACCTACTGCCTTTCAACCAGCGGCATTCCCACTTTGATTATACCTAAAACCTAAACCCTGCGATGCTAAACCATAATTGAAAATCCATTTTTAATTGACGTGAAAACAGTCGTCAACCACAAGGAATGTCATCTGGCCTCTGCAAGATGAAAACCACGATAAAAGTAGAAAATCAAGCTCCGAACTTAATCTTTAGAACAAGATTGCTCTTGAATTGTAAGCCGCTTCAGAGAATTGGAATTAAACGAGTAGATGCCCAAATTATGTCAAATTCCGATTGTTGCTGGATGGAATAATTTCCACACATGTAGTACCATCGCTGAGTAAACTTTGGCACTTCGTGTGACAAAATGCGGATACATTGCCACTCTGCAAAGCCACTCACCTTAACCTTGGCGCGTATCTGCTCCCACTGCGGCGCAATTGCACGCCACGCTTGTAGCCAAGCATCAGCAGGGGGGGCTCCAACTCCGCCACCACCACCCACATCCGCTTCCGCCATCCCAACCAAGCTCTGCGAACCTTGAGCAGCCATCGTCTCAACAATCTGCCGCGCTACCCACGCGGCACGCTACAACATGTGCCAGATATCCACAACATGAAGCCACCGCTAAACCCTAAATCCCGATTTCTGGAAAAACCCTTCTCAACGCACTTTTAAAAAATCACCCATCTCAAAGCATCTCAGTCTCCGTCCTTTTCCACAACTTTGAATTCAGCGACCTATGCACCGAGCATAACCTTGTCCATAAAAACCCACTTCGGAATATCGACACAGAAGCAATCAACCCACCTCGAACCCACTACAATATCAGCAATCTCACACAAACAACCTCAAAAAAAACACCTAAAAAAACACCTGAAATGCAAAAATGCAAAAAAAAAAAAAAAAAAAAAAAAAGAAAAAAACAACGCTCCACCCCCTGAAAAACAGCCAGACTAACCGACGCAGGCTGTTTCACGCGATAAATTTGGACAAGCACTACTACAAGTGATTAAATCCATCCAAAGGCCTCCGTCATGATCTCATACAGCTCCCTTTCCACCGATCCATCGAAACTTCTATCCAATGAACTTAGTTCCTTACTTCTCCAAAACTGCATCCACAAAAATATTGCTTTGGTAATATGCATCACATCTGGTGAGCAAGATTGGCTGCGAATATGAATGAATGCTTGTCATTCAAAGGTCGTGATTCTTAGCCCTGCGATTCCCCACAACTTTCATAGGACCTCAATCAAAGTCTGCCAATCCCAGGCATCATTTCTGTTCCAGTTGCCGGAAGAATGGTTACATAAAAATAATGGTTTTACCATTCAAAAAGATCTTTGCACATAGGAAAAAAGAAAGAAAGAAAGAAAGAAGAAGAAATAGTTGTAGTTGTTATTATCATTGGGTATGTTAAATCGACCCAGGATGAAAACCAACATGAAAAAAATAATGATTTCTAGATTCATTTCTAAATTCATTTGTCCACTATTGGATCTGCAATCAATAAAAACCAACCACATTCATCATGATTACTATATTCTTCATCATGATTACTATATTCAGCATGGGTCTATTTAACATTCTTCTATTATTGTTATTTCTATTATTCTTTAAAATATATGATAAAATGTGAATGATATTGGATTTTAATGGTCTTTGCATAGGATTGATTGTTCTTGTTCAATGTTTGGTTTTATAAGAGGTATGAACCTTAGGAGGAGGAATGTGATTTCATTTTATAAATGTGCCCTCATATAAAGTCCCTATTTTATCATCTCTTGTCTTACTTTCTCATATCTTACTTACTGATTTGTGTTTGTTCTTTTTGCAGCCGTTTAATTTGCTAATTTATTTATTTTTTGTGTTTTGTGCTAGCATGCCTTATCATATATTCAATTAATGTATATTGCATAGATAATTGATTTTTTGAATTATATTTAGGCCATTCTTAATTGCTAAGGAATATGTTTTTTTTTCTTTTTTCTTTTCTTTTCTTTTCTTTTCTTTTGAGGTTACAATGTCCAAATACAAATGCAAATGAATATTTTTGTAGAAAATTAAATTACCATTAATATTATTTATTAAATTAAATTTAAAAATTCAATTTATTCTATTAATGCAAAAAATAATAAAAATATGGATTTAGTCACTTATTATAAATTTTACTAAAGTTTAAATGGCCATTAGATCAAACCGAAAAGGTTATAAATTTATGATTCTTACTTAAGCAAATAGGTGTTCACAATTAATATTATTGTATAGATATACAAAATTCTAATCCTACAATCTTTTAATAAAATAAATTGTGATAAGATAAAAATATAAGAAATAAATTAAAATTATTGTTCAGCTTTGGTGCCTTTCTATCTATGGCAAAATACATAAACCTGTCATGTGCCTTCCGCACCTCTAGCAGTCCTTTAAACTCCTCTTAAATCCTCTTGCTTGGATCATGAGGAAAAATCTCAAAGTAAAACATGCTTGATGTCAATGAAATCCAATCCCATCCATGCTTTAATGCGCAAGTAGACCATTCCTAGCATCATCAACATTAAGCCCTTATTTCGACGACAAGTGATACACATCCCAACATTATTTGCCAAAAGATAACATAGTGATAAACATGTAGAGACAACCAAATTCAAGCTCTACTACTACTATGTAATTGGAGGAATGTATCCACTTGCTTACATTCTCATTCAATGGAATGTGAATGAAATATGATAGAAAAATTGGAAAATCAACTGAATGATATTTTTATATATTATACTAAAGACAATATAATCTAAGATTAAATAATCTCAATATATAAACATAATCCAAAGATGTAACTATGAAATTTTAAATTTCCTTATATATATATATATATATATATATATATATACTCATAATTATTTAGACCAAGAATTACTATTTTTTCTTTTTTTAACATTGACTATGTATTTTTTTTTAATAATAATGCTCATATTTACAAACATAAAAAATCTGAAACTATAGATATTGAGTATATTTTTAAAAGATTCTCATATTTTTTAAAGTTTTTATTTTCATAAAAGATGAAAAAATATATGTACATATAAACAAAGTTGTTTATTTTAAGTAATTCATTTAATTATATTTAGTGAAGATTTAAGGAAGATATTTGACTAATCTCAATTCAACTATCATATATTTTTATATTATCAAAATGATCTTCTATGTCAAAATCAGCTTTGTGGACGTGCGTGGGATTCAGAGTATTCATTGCAGGGTTTGCATTTTGTGGGCCGCACTAATGGGAATCCTCATCTCTGGAGGCGAGGTTTTTGGCTTCAGGCCATGGTTTCCTTGTAAGCTTGTGGTGTTGTGATAACAAAAGACCTGTGTCGGGATTCAATGTGTTCTAGTCCATGGCGGAGGCCTTGGCATCGAAACCATAGCTTGACAAGCTTGGCATCAAACCCCACTTCCTGAACGATTTGCATGTCACCGATGAAGCAACCACGGAAGTCGTTGAGGTGGCATTTTCCAGCAAAGTGTACATCCTCTGACGAATTCAACCCCACACTAAGTTTCTCACGGTTCTGTGAGGATTTATGATTTCAATTCTCTGACGGGCTGCACAGGAGCCTACGTACGCAAGGTGGAGTGGAATTGGCTCAACTTATCAGAGGAGATCAATGAATTTGTGCACGTGGGAGAGCAGCCTAACGTAGGTTAGAAACTAGTCTGGCTTGTGATTTGGGATCATTTTGTGAGGAGTCGTCAACACCTCGTCTTAGTACATTATCACTTTTCTTTTATTTTCCGGGTCCTTTGTGCTTCCGTTTGATTGTTTTTCAATTATCATCTAAATCTTCTTCTAGATGACATAAATTAGATAACAAGCCAGCATATAGTTCTGCATAAACGATGATGAGCTAATGAGGGAGGATCATGTAGTAAAGTAGTCCCTGCGTAACGTTAGAACCTAGCCCTTCGAATCCTCCATGTAGATGCTCCGTGACGACCTTTTATAATTAAGTTCGTCCCCTACATTACGTGTTTGCATTGTTTTTAATTCCAGGAACACAAGTCTCTCATCTCACTTATCAATCCAGTCGGTGGTTTGCGTTGAGAGAATGTCTGGCAAAGCTGGCAAGTTGATCACAGCGATGGCCGTTCGCAGCGACCTTGGCTTTGTTGGAGAAAACACTTCTGTTGACACAATGCTTGTTCGAGGGAAGCGAACAACGGACATCTTCCTGTAATTGCCACCATTGCAGCGGACACTTATGGACAAGCCCACAATACCATCGCCAACATAGCAGCGAAGCAAGATTGCTGTGTTGCCAGGTGCTGAGTCACACAGGGCATGATGCTGGACCACGAGAACAGCACCACACTTGTGCACGAGATGGACTCCAAGTGGGTGCGAAGCAAGCTCATAGAGGATGGTGTTGTTTCCGGGACATTTGATCCCTAAGGTCGATAGCTGTGCGCGGTCCCATGCTCAGGGTATACATACACGCAGCACATATCATTGATGGCCTGTTGAAGCTGTGACTGACGAGGGCGCTGGTACACCATGATCACCGGCCTATCTTCACAGTTTTTTCGTCTTACTCTCCGTGGACCCCTTCAACAAGGTGGGCACACACACACACACACCTTCGGCTCTAGTTCCATGATTTCTGAATCCCAACAGATGTGCAATCCGCGACCTTTCTCGGGAAAAGGGGGGCTGGCTGTCTTGGCTTTCGAGCAGAGTTCCTGCACGTAAAGCTTTCTTTCTTTCTCTTTTTTTTGATTTGTCGAAACGAAATTAAAACTTAGCGGCACTGTTGGCATGGTTTGCAGGTGATGTTTTCTACCATCACCCGTCCCAGGCACTGCTTTTCATACCTGGGTCGTGCCTTCCCTCTGGAGCTGGTCATTAACTGTGCTTAAAAACCTGTAGTAATCTCAATAACCGTATATGAACTCTAGTCTTCGCGTTGTGTTCCGGAGAGTGCCGAAAATTGGAAGAAATGCGTATGTTTTCGACAGATACAAACAGATAAAATAATGGATAAATACTGGATTGTCCGGCTGGAACAATTCCACCACCTCATGAGATACTGTGAAAAACTGGAGTAAATGCTCTCTCTCTCTCTCTCTCTCTCTCTCTCTCTGCGTGTCTCTCACTCAATCAAGCGCAGTATTTGATCAAATGCTTTGGATGTAAGAGATTGTGCTGCTGGTTTTTTTCTTTCACTGAGTCACGATTTTCTACCAACTGGGTTTGAAGCAAACATATCAATGGATTTGAGAGGACAGCTCTCAAGGTTCCAGACTAGAACATGACAAAGAGTTGGTGTCGCAGGAAGAAAGTTTTCTGCTTCGATTGTTGCAACTTTGGCTTTCTGTAGCTTGCCAGACTGTACCCAACTTAAGTTACACACATATTTGAAACTGTGCATGAAGGATTCATTTTGGAGTGAAGGTTTACTAAAGCACGCTCTGTTAATATCATTTATTAATTGAAGAACTGTATGAATTGCAAGACTGACAGATTTGTGACCATAAGTGCGTTTTAAGATACTGATTGTCCAGCATTCAAAGTTGTACTTGCAATTGACTAAGCCCACTTATGTAATTGTTGAGGGAGATCATGGGCATGGCATACGGTCAAGGCTTGTGTTCACATGAGCACACCAAGCATGTTGTAAATCATTTCAGTCTTTAGCATTATTTATCTTATTATTGAGATTGTTTATGAGATAAAAGGAAAATGATTCAATTCTAGTTTAGGGGTATGTTTTATTCTTTAATTGTTTTATTATTTTTTCGCATTCATTAAGGTTATAATAAATTCTTTTCCATTAAAAAGGAATTTATTTTGGCAATTACAATTCAAGTACAGTAATAACTACTTGAAATTTAAATCTGTGTGTGTGTGTGTGTATATATATATATATATGCTCTAGCTTCAACCACGATTTTCAAGTGCACTTTTTTAAAAGTAAAATTTGATTAGTAAATATATTTTTAGAAAATCAGACAAATGTTTTAGTTTGGTAATGTAGTATGTATAAACTGTCATTAAGTATAAACATAATTAAACAAAGGCAAAAAGCGAGTAGTATTTGAGGGTTTTAGAAATCATGTTGATGCATATAATTAGTTATTTTTGTTTGAAATATATATATATATATATATATACACACTTACAACCACCTTTTAATTTGTTAAATCAGCTGCCAGAACAAATTGGAATTTCTGTATTCATGAATCTTTTTGGCAAATTCAATAACAAAGGTGTATAAACGTAGGTTTAAAAAGATTAAAAAAAAAACACAAAAAAACACAAAAAAAACACACAAAAACACACAAAAAAAAAAAAAACAAAACAAAACAAAACAAAACAAAAACAAACAAACACTTGCTTCTAAGCGTAGTGGGTAGATTTGAAGTTTTCATGGTGAGAGAGATTCAAAAATATTGGTATGTTGGTTAAAAGAAAAATATACATATACATACATATACACTTTATGTTATAAGTTTGGATACAACATTATTGGTTTATTTTTTATTTTTAAAAAATATCCTAAGAAATAGTACATTATATCTTTTGAGAGGTTTTGATATCAGAAATGTAGGAAAAGAATTAGAAAAACACTTGGCAATTGGAGTGCTTGAGGTTTTTCAGTACTCATATAATTCACAATGATACGTTTTTTGCATGTAAATTAAAATTACTAGTGACACGTTTTTAAAAACAAAATAAGATAATGAAGATTTATAAACTATGACACAAAATAAAATATAACAGGAATGGCAAACATTTGAGAATCAAATAATAATTATTATAAAATATAATAACAACAGTAACAATCTCAAAATGTATTCATCACAATTTGTAGAATTGTTTTCTTGAATGTTGAATCTTGTTAAAGGACTCCTCACTAACATCAGAATTTACCTCTAAAATCTCAAGACCACTTGTCAAATAAATTTTCAAGCATTACAGGATGACGTTTGTGAAGCCATTGAAATAAGTTTTTGAAAAATGTAACTGAAAAGTTTACAAATCTTAGAATCAAGCTATAACTAGAATGGATTTGAAAAAAATATATTTCTCTCGCATATAGTCAAATTTGAATTAGAAATCATACATAAACTAAACTTATGATTACATAAAGATTAGAGAAAGAGATAAAACATGAACAATGGAGAATAATTGAACAAACAACATGCACATCCCAAGAGACCACCATTTTATGTTTCTCCTTCTGATAAACTCTTCTTCTTCTACTTCTAGTTGCACTTTGTCACTGTCGTTGTTGTTGTTGTTGTTGTCGTTTTTGTTTGTTTGTTTGTTTTTTAATATTTAAGTTCATGTAAAAAATTGCTTGATTTTGAGGAAACACGTACTTGAGTGAATTCTGAATTGCAAATAAATAAATAAAAGTTAATGGAATGAATCGCACAATGAATGAAAAGGGAACTGCAGGCATCGTGGAACCAAGGAAATCATTGAATAATGAACGCAAATCAAATAAGTGTATAAATTCATCCAATCATTTACATTTGTTTGGTTATGAGTGCCTTCTATTTTATTTTATTTTATTGTTGAATAGAGTGGCTTGTCTACTGAGATGAGCACAGTAGAGTTTGTGGGTCCACTGGCACCCTTCATCAGTGGAGGGTCCCATTCTATCAAGTCTCTCCAACTATTGTCTTTGGTTGCACTAATATTCACAATCGAGGATTAATGATTTATTTATATTTCTTTTTTTAATTTTTTCTTCTCTTATTTAATGTATCTGATAGCTGCACCATCTTAATGAGACTTGACCCCTCTTGACCTTGAGAATAGAATCTGCTCTTGTTGATTCCATGTTTGCACAGACTAATCTTGTTGTGAAGAAACCCCCCCCCCCAAAAAAAAAGATTGATTCTGTGTGAAGTTGAGACTAATTTGACACTGGTGAAGAGCTAAATATTTATAAATGCCCTTCTCATCAGCAATTTTAATGATAGTATCATTTCCTAGTCCATTGCACTAAGAATTGTTCCCAATTTCCTAAACTTCGACTTCAGTGCAGCAAAGATAAAAATTTGATGTGATTCCAGGATTTCATCATCAATTTCCTCAGTTCAACAACTTCATTAAGGCTAATAGGCAGGTCATGCAACTCAGTCACAATTGTTGCAGTTAATGTTGTTGTTTTTTTAATTAACAATAGTCTTCAACAACTAACATGTGCACCCACAAACCCACAATCCCATGCAATAGCTGCAAAAGGTACTCCCCCCCCCCTTCTTCCCATTCACACAATTGGATCACAGAGTGGGCTTGTTTTTCAAAGTGTCATTAATGCACATCTTGCTTGACGAATGCCATTTCCCCATTTAGAAAGCAATTCCCACCAACCCTGCCCAGCATGTTGAAAATGGCCCCAAGTGCTAACACAGGCACCAAATGGGCTGTATCCATGTTGCTAATCCCAAGCTGTGGTATTAGCAGCAATGCCACGTGAACTTGACCCTCGGGTGCCATGCAGGTGTTGGCTTTTTTAACTGTTCTGTTTGTTGTATGGCTGATGTGGACGTAGGCGCTGCCAGGGATGTTGTCCTCTTACAGGACCCCTCAGATTGGCTTGGCTTGGCTTGGCTTTGTTTGCCCATCTCCCTCACAAATTTTGCATGCCCTGAGAGAAGGAAGGAACATGGGCTCTCTACACTTTGCTCTTGCTTTCATGCAGGATATGCCATATTTCACTCCCTCATTTGGAATATGCTTGCTTGCTCCCTCTATTTCCCTCTCGCCATAATGAAAATCATAAAATCACACCAAAATGAAGGCAAAAGATGATTCCAAAATGGATGAATTTATGTGTACAAAGGTACATGTGTGCATGTGTGCACACACCTTCATAGCGGAAACTCGTGTTGTTGGGCGTAGAAAAGCTATAAATTGGAGGTCTTTTTGTAGGTTGTGCAATGCTTTCTATTGGTTAACAATTGCTTTGATTTTGGTCAATGAGAAAACTTCTCTATGTCTTTGTCTTACACCTAAACTTCCCTATCAATTAATTTATTATATATATATATATATATATATATACACAATGATATGTGGTTGCAAAATAAATAAATAAATGAATAAATCCAATGTTAAACGTAAAGACAGTTAAAATATTAATAATTATAGAGATTGATGTAAATTTTTTATAATTTTAAGGTTTAAAGTAATTGTTATATATATATATATATATATATGTAAAAAGATATATATATATATATATATATATATGTAAAAAGAGATATATATATATATATATATATTTGTTGGTTTTATGTATTTAAATAGTTATCCATGATAGCTTTTCCCATTTGATTATTGTGTCTATCTGGTACAATTTAGTTACCTATCCCATGCACATATTTCCCTACATGTCCTACATGTCATTGTTTTATCAGATTTGGTTACAATTATGTCATGTGCAGAAATATGAAGTAGTCAAATTCATAACGAAAATTGTAATAAATCAATGAAAGGTCATGAATTCCAAAATATAATCCAAAGGACAGATATAAAATCGTTTTAATTTGTTTATTAATTGTGCTCCATCTTCAATCCAGAGCATATCATTCCATTTTAATCACCCAAATCATCCTGCCGACGGTCAAAGAAAAGTCGTCACAGGACCAAAGTACTGTGAAAACATGGTTTCACTGTAACAATACGAAAAGTATGAAAAGAAAAGAAAAAATATATATATATATATATATATATATATATTTTGTATTGCTCAATCTTACAAAGTACCGTTTCGAAATGGATTGGCTATTTCTCATTCACAGTAGACATGGTGAATCGAATCATTTGTGTGTGTATGTGTATCTATATATATATATATATATATATAAACACACACAAATGAAGCGAGCATTTCAAGTCAGCGTGATTCTGACCTGAAATTTACGAAGGTTTTGTAAAAGAAATAGCAGTCAGAGTTGCCTGAATTGCAGAGCTGATGCAGGTTTTGTGAGCAGAGCTCGTTGCAGGAATTGCAAGACGAGAGAGCCAGCGGCGATGGCGGTGTGGAGTTTGCCATGATATAACTGTGATGCGTCCGCCCTTGCGACCTGACTGACAACGCTCCAAGGACGACGTCATAGCTTTCGCTTCACACCTCCGCACCATCGCCACAACGTACTCACCTCCACACATTCATCACCTCTGCACCCCCTCGCACGTGTGTGTGTGTGTGTGTGTGTGTGTTTTTTTCTTCCAGTACCTCTTTGACTCTCAATCGCAATTGAATTCCGCTTCACTTCACAGCTTTCATCTTGATGAGAAGCATCTTTCCTTTGCAATCCACGCATGCGCCCCTTGGAATGTTATGATTTTATGTATTTATTTTGTTTTATTTTGGTTTTTTGGGGCTCAAACTTGGTTCTTGAAAGATTGGGCTGTGCGTTTTTAATAAAAAGTTCCCAGGAGTTGAGAAGGTTGCGTCAGATCCCTTCCTTTCTGGGCAACTTTCTAAGTCTCAAACATATGTATACATTGCGTGTAGGCTGTTGTGTCGTTGTCATCAGACTCTCTGGCAAGTTGACAAATTTCATGATACTTTCATGAAAAGATTCATGGCCATTGCTAAGTAAATCAAAAGGCCACATGAGCAGGAGATTGATAAGGAAAAAAAAGAAAAGAAAAAAAAGAAACAAAGCGAGAATTGCTGCAAGCGCCAAATTATGGAGAGAGAATTTGATTAACCCCAAAAACTTTACACTTTTCTAGGTCCGGGAGTCAGGCTATAGAGAGTGAGAGAATCACTTATGACCGGGTGCCGTCAACGACAACTAGAGCGTTCCAAATTGAGCCTCTTGGGATGCACTTCGACTTATAAAATATATGAATATTATAACCCATCAGGAGTTTAACTACCAGATTAGAAAGTTTAGATTCTAGCAGAATCCTTGTAAATGCTTGCTCTTACTTGTTATTAGTTTGGACCGGGCTCGAGGGTTCGATTTGACTTTGATGAAGTCATCGTCCTCATCTGGTTTGTGAGTTGCTGATTTTGGGGGTGATTAGGAGTATTAGTCTTCGGGTGCTTTCCCACTGGTGGTGGTAGAATCAACAATGTGGAATCGGAGAGGAGAATCTGCAGAGATTGGGTCCCTCAGAGTATGCTTTGATGCAGTTACAGCGACAAAGGAGACTGCTGGATTTCCCGGATAGGGTGATTACTGTTTTCTAAATCAGGCAGGCTGTCCATGTGCTGTACTTCTGCGACCAGAGCGCCGTGCAGTCTTTGGGTGGCTGCGGCCCACAAGGCGACATGGCTATTCACTGTTAGTGCTAGTTGTCTTTGACGACAACTGATTTCGGACCCTGAAAGGAAGATTAAGCCATGAGGCAGTTGAGTTTGATTGATGCTACTGTGGTGGAGTCAGCGTCTGCTTTTTCTATTTTGTTGAAAAGCAAGCAAGCTATGCGATCCGCTGGTCACAATAGTATCATAGCTTTCCACAGCTACATGCCACATTTCGGTCTCGATTCCTCCAGCGTGAGCCACTTCTATTGTCCAAATAACCCAAGTCGCATCCTGTTCACCTTCGGGCGTATCCGCTTAGTGGGGTCCTTACAGATTATGTAGTGCGTATGAGGTTGGCGGAGTGAACCTATGGTGTTGATCGTGGATCTGTAGTCGAGGATTACAGTTTGAGGTTTTTAAAGGTTTTTCGGAGCAAGAGAGACAGAGTGAGACTATTAAGATAATCTGTTGCAATGCTATCATGTCAGAGCTCTTGTCCTCCATGAGGCTCGCATTCATAAAACCCAAGTTGTCGCAGCATGGAGAGGAGCTACATGATCAAGAGTGGCACTCTGAGAGAATAGGCATAGACCACAGAAGGTTCTCTTTGTTGGTTGCATTACCATTTACGTTGTCGTCTTAGCTGCAACTCTTGTTTGAATCAGCGCCGATTCACCACCACAGCCGATTTAGTCAGAAAATCTTTATTGCTGTATTCATTTTCTAATTCCCTTGAATAGAGAAGAAGGGGTTAAACGATCCTTTGCACAGCCATGGATGTGCATTAATCTTTTAGTAGAACTCTTGGGAATGGGGATGTCCATATCCGTTTAAGAGCGTCCGTCTGTGTCACACTCGCCTCGTCAAGTTAGATTGTGTTTGTCGCAATGGATGCGGCTACCATTCGACGAGGAAGCGGTGGAAGCAGAAGCTCCAGCTCCAGCCACAGCAGTACTTGCAATCCCCTGGTCCCTGGCCCTATCATCACAGTGTCACCAACCCGCGCTCCGGACTACGATTGCACAGATTGCGGTTCTTTTTTTTTTGGCAGCCGGGGGAGGCACCGGCCTCGATCCCATGGCGCCTGGAGCAGCAGCAGCCATCACCACTCGCGAGGAAACATCATCAGTGAACCCGTCCAGGTATACCTCCGTCGCCATATCTTTTCTTGGGGTGCTTCGATTTCGGAGGACACCTTTGTTACTCTGGAACATTTCTCCAATATCTTTTTTGTTTAGCAATTCAATGTTCATAGTTCGAGGGACTGAGTAACCGAAACTGTTTGGTGCGCAAGCGAACGTTACAGAAACCCAAGTTGGCTGACCAGGGTTTATGGCTCTGGCAATGGGCGCTTTTGGTACCAAAGATCGGAATGGATGCTAACTAGAATTACAGCGTACAATGGCAATTGTGGAATTAGTTTTCCGTTGCAGACCGCTCACTACTTTTTTCTACCTTAAAAATCCCGCCGTCTTGATCTGATTTTTCCGCCCGCTCTAAACGTGGCGATGGCGCGAGAGAATGAGAAAGAGAGAGAGAGAGCTGTATTTTAAGGAGAGCTTAGATCACGGCGCCTTTATAGTGTGCTCGTCCTGACTTAAGGCGAA
The DNA here is from genome assembly GCF_059467195.1 of Physcomitrium patens. Lineage (NCBI taxonomy): Eukaryota > Viridiplantae > Streptophyta > Bryopsida > Funariales > Funariaceae > Physcomitrium > Physcomitrium patens. The sequence continues at coordinate 13,191,479 of NC_143412.1, read as the reverse complement.
CGGGTAATTTCGATTGTGGTCATAATGGATTCGACCTCTACTTGATTGAGAACTTTCCCAACTCCTGATTAGGGACTGACTGGGTAGCCTGGCCGCTATTATTTTCTCTTGTTCGGATTGCTTCGTGCAACTTGAAATCTCATGTTGAGTTTCAAGCGCATTTGCAGAGGCTCTTCTTGGTTGGATCCACGCCCGTGCATCACCCCGCCACTTCTGCGGTATCACAGCAAGTGTTTCTGCCCCAAAACGAGCAGCTACATGAAATTTCCCAGGCGACAGAGCTTCAGGACATTGTCGACCTTACAAACGCAACAGGTCCATCGGTTGATGTCAGGGAACCGGTTTCTTTAGAGGCCTCCGACAATGAGAAAGTGGGAAACCAAAGAGCGGTAGATTTTGTATCTTGTCATGGTGCCACATCCACATTTGCTGGCAACGTCAATGACTCATCGTCGACATTGGCAGAAATTTTTCGGTGCTTCATCTGTCTTGGAAAGGTGAGCAGATCCATCTCTCGTCTGTCTTGTTGTTTAGGTTCGGGCTATGATTTTTTCTTGAAGTGCATTAGAGTATCATCGTTGCGTCTTATGATTCTGTTGTGATTCAAATAATAAAAAGATGAACTCAGAGCAAGATTCTCAAGACAAGTTCTTTGAAAATGAATAGCCAGCACCCAAGTCAAGTGTAATGAGTTTTGAAAAGAAAAAAAGAAAAAAAGAAACTTCTTATTCTACATAGTCTCACAATTTTCTGTTTTCTTCAGGTTGTGGATGCCCAGCTGTGTCCATGTTGTTCCAAGCTGGTGTGCCAGTCGTGTATCAAGGTCAGTGCCGTCATGATCCAGAGGTGTCTGCAGAGCCTCCAGAATGGAACTTAATATCATCGTATTGTGGAACAACTTTACCACTACCAAATTTCTAGATGTTAATTTGTTTCTTTCTATTCGCAGAGATGGCTCACAGATCAAAAGTCAGAGTGCCCACACTGCCGTGCGCCCCTCCTTCTATCGCAACTCGTGAGCTGTCGATTTATCTCTGAGATTTCCTCGGTAAATATACTCTAGTTCACGTAAAGGCTACAGTTGATCATGCAGCAAATCGTATTTTGCATGTGGAAAATAGTCAACCAATGTCTTTCAAATGTTTGTCCTATCTTTGCACTTTTGTGAAGACCTGATAGCATTATTTTTATGTTGTACTGTAGGAAGTTGAGAAGATTCAAGGGAATTTAGGTGACAGTTCAATAGAAAAGGTTGGCCCAGCTTTTCCTCTAACTTTTTGTTCAATCTCTCCTGGATGATTACACATTATTCTGATCCTATGGACTTGGGAGTAAACCTTGTATTAAAGCTTCCCTTTTTGTCGACTCTGTAACATATTTAACTTCATAACCGTTCATTTCACAAGTACATTCATGCATAATTGATTTCTGTATCTAGTCGTAGTAGCGTTGATGTTATCTGATTTGGCGTACTTTGGTGTGGTTGGATTGGTGGGAAAATAGCAGTACTGTCCGGCCCATGACAGCCCCTTTCTCTACTTCTGCACGACATGCTCAGTCCCCGTATGCCCAGACTGTGCGGTCCTGATTGAGGTACTTTCCTTGTCTTAAATTTTGGGATTAATATTCTCTGTTTTAAGTAGCAACCAGCACTTGGTGTTCAACTTATTTTTCGCCGAATTGCAAGTAAAAATCTGGAGAACCCATTCAATGTGCTTCATAGGATCATCGAAATCACACGTTTGAGAAGCTGAGTGTTGCCTATGGGCGTCACAAGAAGAAAATTCGCATGGAAGCTGCCGGGCTACGCAAGCGCCAGAAGGAACTCTCCGCTCTCGTGGTTTCAGTTGAAAAAAACATCGACACTGTGCTTAAGGTGAACCATTCATAGATTGCAATGAAAATTTATACATATAGTATCATATAATCTTATTAAACATTGGAGATCAGTGACCCCTGAATCGTGGATGTTCTTTTCCATTTACTGGCAGGCAAAGGACGAATCTGCTGCAGAGCTTCAAATGGCTTTTAAAAGGATGCAGGTGAATTGTTGGATTTCCTATAACTCGAGCTACGGATTTAGTATTGTTAGCTTTTTATTTGTAGATGATTTTTTCTCCACACGCTTTGGGAGATGTTGCAGAAGAAACTGATGGTTGGTGCAATGCAGTCTCGACTTGAAGAGCAGCTCAAATGTAAACTACTGGCATTACTCGCACAAAAGGGTTCTATGACTCAAGAAGTAAGCAATCGTTTTGGTGGACCCAAATATTTATTTTCATTGAATGCTTTCTTTTCAGGCAATTGCTCCCGTAAGTCTTTGTTCGTCATAGTCTTATGATTTTGTGTCGCCATTGCCTTTTAGCTGTCTTGAACATCAAGAGTCGTCAATTGGTATGATGCGGAATATCTAGACTCTTTTTCACGTGTTTGGAACAATAGTGGAATTCACCTATTCATTGGGATACAGATGGAGCTTCTGGACACAATATTGCACGAGTTAGATCAACAGCTGAACAGTATTCCAAAGAGTGACCTCATAGCGCAAGAACCTAACATGAGCCGCATGCTGCAGGTTGGTCTTTATCATGCTCTGTCGCTTTTGTTCCGTTGATTGTTACTGATGGCTTTCAGCAAAAAACATCGTTGAGTGTCAAGTTATTAAATGGGTTCAAGTAAGATGATATTTTATTGTAGATAAGATTTCCTAGAATCAACTTTTGTGGCGCTTTGGATCTTCAGGACATCCGAACGCGCACTTTGTCGCATATATCGTGCACACCTATTCCTCCTGAATTTACGTCAGAGGTATCCTTATTTAATTCATCCATGATCTTCATTGTCTTTTTATATCTCGTTTGCAAAAAATCATGGCGTTTGTAGAGTATTCCAGGAGTCTTTGATGTACTGTAATGCGAGAGCATCAGATATTTCGGTATTGCAGGTTGTTCCCTCGTACGAGCATGGAGAACTCATTTTGAAGAAATACAAGGAAACTATCACCCTACCCAGATCTTCTGTTTTCTCTCCTGGTGGCACTCCGAGTTCCAGTGAAGCCTTGTCGAGCAAAGATGTTGTGTACAGTGAGGTATGTGTATTCCCCTGCATTTCTCCTGCCAAGATTGTTGATGATCTTGTGGGTTTATGCTCGTTAATTCGTGTTGCTTGCAATATGCAAAATATCTTCGATGCCAGGACAGGCTATCTAAACTTTGTAAATGGATTAGAAGACTCTGTCGTCTGAAAAGCTCTGTCATTGCCAAGATATATCTTGTCCTTGCTAAGGTGTTCAGTATTTGTGTATGTGCAGCCCATCCGTGGTTCAGGTATTACGTGGAGACTGAAGGTGATTTTCATTTTATTTTCAGTTGAAATTTGTTCACCAACTGTTTAATTGTCCACGAAACTGGAGAATTTCATCAAACATGTCTTGGTTGAACTCACGTGGCTATAATGTGCTCCTGTTGCAGGTGTACCCAAATGGCAGCGGCGCTTCTTTGGGTACTCATCTCTCTGTCTTTCTGGAGGTCAGTCTCTAATCATAAGTCACACGGATACTACTAGGGTATTGTAGTTTTCCTTGACAATTCAATCCTTTCACGAGAATTCAAATAGAGCTTAACAAAGTACTCCACTGACTTTACAACATTGTGCAAACAATGAGGGGTGTGTAATCGTCTGGCAATCTTGGCTTGGATCACTTGTGCATCAGATGGTAGATGGCGGAAATGAAGCGGTAACTTACGAGTATGGTATAGAGCTCCTTCACCAGACTCGTCCAAACCAGCGCATCGTTCGCAAGTTCTCTTCCGACTATGAGGCAAGTCTTAGTGCATGGCTTTGTATTCTGAATCATCATGTATGATCCTTTATAAATGATCTTGAAGCACATCGAACACACAAGATAATAAGATTAAGGTCGAAACTCATTTTTTAGTGACCTGTTTTGTGATCAGGTGGGTGCGTGTTGGGGTTACTACCAGTTCTTCAGGATCGATCTTCTGGAGAAGGAAGGCTACCTCCAACCAGATGAGGATACCATCACTTTGCGCTTCTACGTGCGCCCTCTCACGTGTGCACCTACTCCACTTTCACGCACCACTATCTTTATTACTGAAACAAGTTCTCAAATCTCGGTTCTCTCTGAGTTGTGCTGAGATTTTTTAAAAATTCAGTTGGATCGTGCATCATCCTAACTATACGTAAGTGTGTGGTGTGCAGATTTCAACAGCAATGCCAGGACTTGCGGAGATCACTTGCCGCTTTGCAAGTTGAGCGTGACGAGTCAGCCACGCAGGTCAGACCAATTGCCTTGATCTTCTAAAGCTAGTGAAAGGTCTAGATTTGAGGAGTAGGTTTACCACGAATTTTTCATGCGTTTCATATCTCTAAACTGATCGTATAGGGAGCAGTTCTCAAGAGACAAGTACTGCGTTGGCAGGTGACAGTGATTCGAAGGGCGTTCGCAACAGCATTATTCCAGCGTAGGCGCAGGCGAAGCAACCGGACCGTTGGGCAGGTTGCAAACGAGAAAGTGGCCTTAGCGCAAGCTGTTGCAACCGGAACGGGCACCACCATCGCCTCAAATACGCTTGCGTTGCGTAAAGAGCTTCAAGTTTCAAGCATCAAGGATTTGCCAAGGACAATGCAGGATTCCAGTGGTACCAGAGCTGGCAAGTCATGGAACCTGGGGATGTTGCCTCAATGTGAGGATCGTTGTAATTCTGAATGCACCATTGTGATCCACTCTGAAGATATTTCTCAAGCTGTCGCTGCAGATTCTCCAGTTCGACCGAACGAATCTAGTCTCACTCAACACGATGGTCCTTTAGGTGAGGGACATTTTTCAGAGTTAATGACGCATCCAAAGCGTGGTGACATCCCTGCAACAACAACAAAGCACGATGATGATAACGTAAGAGCGCTACCCATGGAGCCAACTGCTACCCGAAAACCCAAAGACATAAATTATCAAGAGCTGTGGACGAAGAGGGGAGAGGAGTCTTTTCAGACACCTAAAGTTCGTTCCCACAAGAAGATTCGAAGCCGGAAAGCCCTCAAGGTGCTTCGTGCTCCCGAAGCCCTGCCGCCCTTCACAGATCTGTCAGATACCGGTGGACTTGATCAGCAACTCGCCAGCGTCTCTTTGGAGAGGAGCCCCTCGACTAAAAAGACTGCAAACCCTGCTGCTCCTGGAAACGGTCATGAAAGTTCAAGAAATGAGATGTGCGAGGATGGTGCAGATTCTCATCAAGTAGTCCAGAACGAGTCGACTGGGCCAACTGTTGTCAGTGCCATTGATAGAGCTCTAATCGATGAGGGGATGGAAGAGAAAAAATATCTCTACTATACCTCAATGTCCGGCTCTAGTAACTTCTGCACCCCGGATATCGAAGACTGCAGCAACTTCAAGCAAGCAACGGAAGATGGAACCGACACGAGTATACATCACTAAGTTAAGACGGATGACTTAGTTTTAAACTAGACAAATTTGTGGTCATTTTGGAGTGAGGAGTTTCTCACTGCCTCTTCACCGAGTGCTGTGATCCGGTCTTTTACGGAATCTTAATGCAAAATCAAGGTGAAGGGGCGGAAGAACCCCGCCAAGGCGTTTTAATCCGTCCATGAATGGCTGCAAAATATTTCAAGTTATGCTTGAACCCTGTACAGCATTTGACGATTACAGTCGACAATGTGATTTGAGCAGTTTCGACCTAAAAGTTCCACAGAATTGGAGGCGAACGATCAAACCTGGAGCCGACAAGCCCTACCATCAAAATTTTGAGCCAAGTGGATAGGACTTGCTAGAAATGAAGCTTAGTTAACGCAATGCAGCTTGTACCCCTCTTTGAGAAAGTGATGCATCAAGTGATATTTAGAATGTAAACTCCAATCAATACACAAATTCTAAACCAAGGATACATATGAAAATATACATATGAATATTTTCATATGTAAATATACATATAAATACGACATCACGGTCAAGTCGTCCTAAAGCTTGTATCATATTATTCATTTGCATAAACTCGTTACTTGCCACTCGTATGTGACACTAAACTCATGTTTCATATTATATACATTCAGAATTGCAAGAAGAAGAAAAAACACATACAGATTGAAATACTATCAAAACTAAACTACTTGTTTTTTGACCCTGATTCTGAAATCTATTTTATATCACTTTTACTTAGTTTGTGTGGTACTGGTGTTCATTTTTTAACAGACTGAAAGAATCAACTTAAAAATGGAAGCAATGTTAATATTTTGACAAACTTGTACTAATAACCTTTGTGGGAAGTGATTGTGTTTACTGTTCCAAGAAATCTAAATTAATAAATGTGGCTGCTGAACATCATATTTTACATCCACATTGCATGAGTATGAGATGGCCAACGTTGTGGCTCTTACAACTAGTCTGCCGGACAAATTGTTCGTTCCGAAAAATGCCTCCTTCCATAGATCCCGGGAAATTTTCCGCAGGGAGTTGACGTCTGCACTGATGTGTTGGGTTCTGGGTTGCCGCCGATTTCTTCTGGGATTTGCTTATATGATAAGTTGTTTGGTAGTAAGAGGTTTAGGTTTTTAGGGAATTTTCAAATTGATCGGTATTCGGTGGATGTGATTGTGGAATCCATGATGTAGGGTTTGGTTTCTCACGGCTCGAATTTAGATAATCAACGAAGAATTGTGTATTGGGTTTATAAGTAGCGGTCTTGGTTTTTTGTAGGAGCTTAGGTGAGCTCGTGCGCAGAAATTGAGGTGGTGCAACTCAAGTTCTTGTTGCGGTGTGCTGGGTCTGGTGCAGCCCCAACTGGCTTGATGGATGACGCACAGAAGATTGCGCTGGTTAAATTGGAAGTGGAGCGCGTGCAACGCCTGCCGGCCTCGAGTGCGTATGCTATACACAGGCTAAAAGTCCTCAATAAAATGCTTGAGCTCTTATCCAAGGTGATCGTCTCCTTGTTCTCCCACAGTTTTAGAGAAACCTTATTTTATTTTTTTATACTTTTCTCATTTGAGATGTTTGTTACACGGAGAGGTAGACGAAACAAGACCGAAATCATTCAATTAACTGAACTACAACTTTCCCTGATTAGGCACGATCAGATGCGGAGGCTGCCGAGCTGGAGGCGCTGTTTGCTAAATTTGCGCTCTGAAAATCAGACCTTACCTTGATGAAGTTTTTATCCACAGAGGTTTCGTAGTTTTGGGAGGTGATAAAGGTGAGGATGGTGTTTGCATTTGTGCATTGGCCTACGTCTTAACGAGGTGGAGGAAGAATTTGCCTTTCTACCTGAAGATAGAGTGCGGTTGCGTCCTTTGTTGTTCTCCCCGAGATGCACAAACTCCGATTGTCATTGTCGTTGAAGGAATTAGCATTAAAATTTTATCAATCTCGAGGAAATGGTTCAGTTAATTGCAGACTAAGGGGTTTCGGGGGTTGGAAGGAAGTATCGAATATGAGAATCAGACTGTGCAGTACAGTCGTTTAGGAACCGCATTCCCTAGAGGAAACTGATGGCCCTGCTTAGCTCGCTCAGCAGTTTGGCAGATCCTCTGTGGGGAGGAGTAGGTAGCGGCGGCAGGGGGTGCCTTTTGGGAAGAGGAGAAGCCGTTGGGGTTCACACTGGACTGGTGTTAAGCTTTTGATCCTCGTAAATCAGAGGCAAAACTGTAAGAATCGGCTATACCAAATACGAGCACTGACGTAAAAGTTATCCACGGTGAATTGCATGGAGGATGTTTCGAAAAGCTGTCAGCAAACTCTGTAGCAGCAACTGTTTGTCAGCTTACATTCAAATGGAGTCACATTCTCTGTCCAACCATCCGGGCTATAGATGCATGTTATATGTGGCAGAAGTTTTCTTGTATTTGCTTGGTTGTCTACATGCCATGTTGTTGAGCCTGAACAGCGGTTTGGAACTATTTTCGCTTTACTGCAGTAAGCAGGGTCTGTTCGCTGTGGTATACACCTGTCTTCATCACAATGGAGACTGAAGATATATTATAGTCAATTACGCTGGCTACTTTCTGAGAAGGCAGTCGAGCTTCCTGATTGTACTCTACAATGTGATGATGGTCGCTGCACGTCAGATTCGGCCACTTTGGAGTTGATTGATAGATGTTTCTGATTGTAGTCATACTGATTTTTTTTTTTGGATATGACCTGATGCAATTTCAAGGCTACAAATAGTATTCCGATGTGTTGCTTGGCCAGAACATTCTGTTCAGAGGTTAGATTGCGTACAGCAGAATGCAACATAAATTATGGCGTCTACTCCATCAGGCTTAGTGGTGTGTTTCAGACGTATTGTGTTATTATCGTAATACTCCATACATGAAAGAAGTTGTGCAAAAAAAACGTGTCATTGCTTCTTGTGACAGACAGAACGTGTCATAAGGACATATTTAAAATTGCGCCAACTTTTCAGTGTTTAGAAAGTCCGATCAAACTTCAACCTGGAATTGAGCTTTATTTCAACTCAGTAGCTATTAATTTCAACCAATACAGACTGATGCATTAGTGTATCCGCCATTTTGGATTGTGAAAAGTGACAAAAATGTGGCGTACCACAAGAGTGTGTATGTCGCAGATCAGAAGAGTTTACTCAGTAAAGCTCGCTCCACAAGTAAAGCTGCTGCGATATGGAAACCAATAGTATTCACCTTGACGCTGCGACCTGCCAACATTAAACAAACCGACCCATGTGATGTACATCACTGCGTACTTGAGCAATCAAAATACATGGTAGCAGTTCCGATTAGTACTGTAATCAGACATCGGAAAGAGAGTGACCTGAACTAGAAGACGGACTGGAGCCCCCTTGTACAGACTCCGACGCCCTAGGAGGAGAAGATTCTGGACGTGTACCTGCGTTTCCTGTTTGGTCCGCTGGTGTCATAGGTGTGTTTGGGGGTGGAGGTGGATTTAACCCAGGTAGCGTAATATTCAAGTTCTTACAATCTCCGTTAATCTCACCTGCAATTAATTTCAACACTTCTTAAGACTGCCAACAGAAACCTTGCACTATGAACCTGCGGACTGAAGCTTACTGAAAAAGCGAACATACAGACCACTCCGTAGGCCTCATTGGAATATTTGCAAGAGGAATGCAGAGAAATGTACGAGTATTGCACACTATCTGTATGATCACAAGGTAAAATCAGTTGAGCAATGACAAACCTCATTACACAGAGAAAGATGGAAAAATCAAATTGAAAATACGAGAACCCAGAAGGTAATGTTATCTTACAATCAGAGACGCAAAATCCAGCAGTCATGTTGAGCACATTTGCGTAACCAAGGTCACACACACACTTAAATGTAGGAAAGAGTCTGTCCTTAGTGTTGATGACTTCACACTTTCCGTGTCCACAAATGCCAGGCACCAAGCATGCTGTAACAAGCAATGTCATGGGAAATCAGAAAATACTCGAGCTTAAATAGGTGCAGGTTGTACATCACCAGCTTATTCAGTCCACTGCAAGTTCGAACATGAACAGAAGATTGAATGGTAGCTCACCAGACGTATTAGCAGAGGTCACAGGTGTAATAGTACTTGGAGCTGGAGCAGGAGATTTTGCAGCGCAGTCGAGATTCAAGGAACCTGTTACAAGTCACATATTGCATTGTGAACAACAAATTTCAAAGAAATCTGCAATATGAAATCTCTACACCACACTAGAGCCTGCAAGTGTAGATGCACATCCTCAAATTTTTTGAAGGTTAAATTCGTGAGCAACCTTGAAGAGACGGATGGTCCATACACATGTCTCATGCAAAGAGTGCAAATTCACTTACAGTTTGGAACGCTGCAGGGAAGTGATGGGATATCTGAGAAGCCGACAAGCTGTCCATAAGTAGCCCAGCCTTGATAGCACTGACACTTGTAAGGAAACAAGATACTAAGTAATGCATTGTCGTTTGGATAACAGATCCCTTGCTGACAATCCACATCCTTGCACGCTGAATCATTTGAAAATAATTTTCCTGTGACGAAATTGAAAAGTCAAATTCTATATCTTCCGCGAACCAGAATACAACGCTTAAGAGACTTCTAAACAGCACCAAAGAACGAATGCTCAACTCAACTGTAGTAACAATTGAATTAAGATTTTCAAGTTTAGGAAAGAGAATTTGTCACAGAACCCTTGGGATACTCTTACACAACACACAAACGTCTCCATACCAACACAAACTTCCACGATCTCAAAGGTTTTAAAAAAGAGCGAAAGATGTTGTCAAACCTAAGAAGCTTATTTCTTCATTGGCTTCTAGCCTCTGAGCTGACACTACAGCAGATGCCAAGAACAGCAGCAATACAGTCAAGATGATTGATCGCTTCCCCATGTCACCCCAACAATAGAAAAATCTTGCGGTGATTCCTGGAAAAAGGATGATTCAAAAAATTCATCTAAGTCCTGGAATCCAAGTATGCTTCCTCATATGTTTGAAGCACTTCAGGAGTGTTCCAGTACTTCATCAATATGTACTAGAGACCTGAAAGTGCGTATTTGCCCAATAAGCAGCACAGTAGCTGTTGCTGCCATCGTCTACATCAATTGCTGACCACGCAAGATTAGCTTCCGAAACATTCTACACGGGACCTTGACTGATTCACTTAGGATAAGCCTTGTCGCTTTCATGAATTATCCTATCACTCTCCAACCGAGTCTTCGGATGTATAGTCGTAGCAAATTATTCCAATTGGAACCGCTGGCAAAAAAAATGTGAAATCTGCAATAATCTTTTGTAGTCACTCCACATGTGGTAGACTCGGAGGGTCTATTGTAATATCAAACCACACACTGAAGGAAATTTGAGTAAATCACTCGACCTATTCTCTTACAGCCAGTATAATTTCTGACTCGACTGGGTACGTTTGAGTAACAGTTTTCGTTGTGTTGGCAGATGTCAGCTATTGTGAAAGAACTAGAGTTTTTAGTCCAATCTCGGTACCTAATCCTGGTTTAATTATAAAATTGCCCACAAGTTTTAAAGCTATTCATACAGTTTTAGCACTATTGAGAAACTGTCAGTTTGCAGCGCTAGGCCTCGGTCGTTTGAGGAGGTCCAACTGTTCGCCATCAACCGTGTAATTTAGTCATCCAGAACGGCTGTTCCTACTCCTTACCGCTCAATGGGATACACAACCATCTAACACTGTGTAAGCTCCGTTATCACACCCATTCTACGTGCGGAATTTCCACGAGGAGAACAGAATGATATAATAAGTTACCTTCAAGAGCTAAGTATTACACCAAAACATGTGAAATCTAATACACGTACTAAGAAGTACAGAGCATGGAGACATACCCCGTATGAGCTCCCTACACAAGAAAATCAGGAGAGACGAGCACGTAGCAAAACCATCCTCCACTTTCCAGCTTTCTACAATTCAGCATGCCACGATCCTACAAACAATCGTAAACACCTCTCACGTCAAAACAACGAGCTGCAACTCCCCCAGAAAAAAAAACCAAACCTATGCCTGAATTATCAACTCATAGTCCTGCGACGCTGTAACGAACTGATAGTCGAATGGGAGCTTCTCACCAGATAGAGCGAATGTCCCACTGACAATCTCTCTCACTTCAAAAGCATCGCCCAGAATAAACAGAAAAGCCAAGTTTGGGTATAACCCAACTGTTAGTCGAGAGCACAGTCACTTCAAATCCAGTACTTCATTCAGCGGACCGATGTAGATAGACCCTGTAACACTTCCTGCGACAACAAACACAAAAGAAGAAATAATCCTCTGGGTTCACTTGCCTCCGACACTGTGAACCTAGAGCAATGGTGAGCAATCTTAAGAGTGAAAATTTCTCATGGAGGGATATAACGTAGCACAGCAGATCAGCGTGACTGAGGGAGAGGGCATACATTTATGGTGCCAGTGGGTGGGTGACCCAGTCATAACTACTATCTCTTCACAAGAAAGCAGATTACTATAGGAAAAAAGATCTCTCGTCTCTTTATCAGCTTGTCTTACATTGTCTTGATGACATGAAATCTTGCGCATATCCACTCACTGTAATGAACTAATGTTGGTTGACTTCTGGGTTTTGTTTCAAAAGCAATCCTCACAGTAAAGAGAGTGAAAAGATCGCAGCTTTTCAGGAAAAAAAAACAGAAGCAAAAGTTCATATAGATGCTTGTTTCAATGAATAGGAAAGGAAAATATGTATTCTGATTGGTCTGCTTGTTCATCCTTCTTCGATTTTTTGTTTAGCTGATTGTTTGCCACAGAATGCAGCCTTAGAGGACAATTTCATCTCTTGGCCATAACTATTCTATGTATGTTTGAATATGATTAGGTTTTCCATAGTAGATTCTTAAAGTGCAAGGTGTATAGCTGTAAGAATGGTGTTTAATTCATTCAATAGCCTCTGATTTGTAAAAACGTTCCATCTTTGATAGAAACCACTTTGCATTCACATTAACTTGCATTATCATCTACTCCTATGCAGTGTTGTTGGAATTGTGGCCATATGAACATAAAAATAAATAAATAAAACCATTGAATACTCAATGCATTTATGAGTATGTGTGATTAATGAACTGCTTGTTTGTTTTTTTCTTTTCATATTTCCATTTATTTTGTGTGTGTGGTGATGGACAATCATACTCTGTGCAGATGTGGCATGTCATGCAGTGGTCTGCAACATTTATAATGATGATGACCATTCCAACGTTAAAAGAAAAAAGCAAAAGGAATAGAATAGATCCCTATAATATTCTTCATTGAATGAGAGATTGTGAAATTACTTGTGTGCACAAACCATGTTTATTGTGCAGGGACATACACTACTTATCAACATTCCATTCACAAAAACTCCACTTCCATTTATTTTCTCACATTAGAAGCCCATTATGTTTTTTTTTTCATAATATCTATTTATGTTTTTGAGCTGATAGTATGAATCATAACATACACATGTGGGATGTAGGCCAGTGGTTATTTCTTTTTGTAATGGTTTGATTACAATTCTTGTCACAAAATATGGTGTGAGATCACAAGAGTACAAACAGTGACTCAGAATTTTATTTGACAGCCAATTTGACAAGCAAACAATGAAGAAATCAAGTCAAAAAAAGTTTTAAAAAAGAAATGAAAATAAAAGAAATCTGATTCAACAAGTCTGTAACAATCTTTCATCTTGTCATTTGAACATTTCAATGTAGTTTTTGTTCTATTTGGAAAGTTACTGTACAACAAACCATTCATGTGTGTTTGAAATTTCATGAAAATGTTATCCTTGCACCCTCGCAAGTAAATACAACAAGGACTGTTGTGTCATGATTTTGGATGCTGCAGTTTTGTACATGCTGGTTGTGGACAATTGTCTTCTAGACAAGAGTGCTTTCAAACAGTCTTTTGGCATTTGCAATACACTCCAAGGTAGACGACCCATTCTCGACCAGCCCCCCATTTTCACTGCTCAGGGTGGTCTATTTCCAACCAACTTGACATGAACCACCCGATCAGTTCTAACACCTTACGGTTGCATATTACTTAGTGCACATTTCACCTCAACTCCATGGCACCATTGGGTCATTTCATGCCAACTCAAAGTGCTCAGTTGGAATCAAGCATTCTCAATTTTGTAACCAATCATTGGTGGGAATTAGGGTAACCTACATGATGAGTTTATGACAACCAAATCTTCAGTTGGAAAATTTGTAGTATTTTTTTTTAGAAAAAAAAAATGTATAAAAATATGAAATCCTTCTAAAATCTATTTCTCTACATGGGGATTTTTACTTTTATTATTTATTTATTTATTTTGTCATACCCATATTTGCAGGTATGATAAATTGCTTTAGTGGTTGGGATTGGGTGGTCGACTTTACAGACTTGGACTGCAAGAGCGGAGGATCATGCAAGAGCATTTTACATAGTTAAGGTCATCCCCCGGAGTAGCAGCCACCTGGTGACCTTTGAGTCTCTGACACACCCATCTGCACAGATACTGTTGTGAGGATTCAATGAGTCCTGAATATTGAATTGAATGAATCATATGAATTTGGTGGCTGTATACAGTTCTTTTCTGAACCTAAATAGATTGTGGGAGAGCTCCATTGAGGAAAGGGCCCACTTGCTTTTCACACTTGCAGGTCACAGGTTTTGTTGTTGGAAGTTTGGTGGCCATTGCCATAGCAACCAGTGTGTCTTTACTACAAATTTAGCATACAGATAAAATAGTGGGTGAGATAAAATAGGACTGGGAGTGATACTCTAAAACTTGGCATGTATTTGGATCAAACACAAATTATTCTCAAGTTGAGAGCAAAGGAGGGTGAGTGTTTGTAGTAGATATTGATGCAAACCATGAATTTCGGTAGGTCCAAATTATTTTGGTGTGCTTTTTTATATTATTTTTTATTTTGGTAATTTAAGAGCAATGGGGTTCTATAGAACAATCTCCAAACTAAGCCCTAAAGATATAATCTCATTGAAAAATTATTATCTGCAAGGCTCAAGTTTAGATTAAAAAAATTTGCTGGCTAAATAAACTAAATCCTGTGGCATCTGCTGTTTACAATCTACTTTGCATGCAAACTTTCTTAACACCACCACATTATTTAAAGAAGTTTTAATTTTCATTTTTTTCGTTTTTTCAATTTTTTTTCTCTTTACTTTACTTAAGCTGCTCTACCTCTCCTTGTGCTGTAGTTATTATACTTAGTCTATCAACTTATGCAACCACATTTGAAATTTTTAGTCTTATTAAATTGTTTATTTGGATGAATATTGTTTTCAAAATATATCTCCTTCAGTATTCATTTTAAAATTAAGAGACAAGGTGAGAGGCCTCAACTTTAATTTTTTTTAATTAATTGAGATTCAGAAGAAAATTTAAAGTGGCATTTTATTTAGAGAAATAAGTCAAAGGCCATAAGAGAAAACAAAAAATAAAAATGAGATGGAATGCATTTTTTTTCTAACATTGCATAAATAGTATTATATTTTAGAATTTTTATTGGATCTAGTTTAAAGAAGTGGTTTAAAAAAATAAACTTAGATTGATATTTGTAGACTTATAATAAAAAAAGATTTGGTTCATTTCATGGATTCTTCTCACTTTACACTATGTCCAAAAGACAAGGTTTTCAAAAGAGGGCTTTTCTTTACTAAGCAAGGGACCTTAGTAAGGCTTTTGAACCATGACCTTTTAAAGTGGACTTCTAGGTAGAAAAATCCTTGTAGTTTCTAGTTTGAATGTTGATTTTTTAGACGCTATAGTAATAAAAAAATGCTCAATAACAATAAGCAATAATAATGACATATTATGTCAATAGAGTGTTGCACATAAATCTAACTAAGTGCAACTAATTATTATAAAAATTATAAAAAATATCATATTAAAACATTCTACTACTCAATGTTGGTTGATTCAATATATGAAATCATATTAATAATCTCAAATAATAATTTATGAAACCATAAGTATGTATTGTATTTTTACTACATTAATTTCTATTCTAATATTTAAAAAAATCTCATATATATATATATATATATATATATATATATATAAAATTAATTATATTTTAAAATAAGAAATTAAAAATTACACAAGCTGATGCAATTGCAAAATGGCCTGTGATAGGTGAAGGCTAATAATATTTGTTGAAAAGATACAATTTTACCATCAAAAACTTAATTATGAGCTCTATAAGGATAACTTTCTAAAAGAATGTTTTTCTTTGATGACTTGTAATTTGTGATAAATTTAATTATCATTTTAATAAAAAATAGTAATAAATAATGATAAATTTATCTATGGTTAGCAATTGGTGCATAACATAATACACAATGTTCATGATCTTATTTGCTCATTGGCCAAATATCAATAGTATAATATTATCCTTTCATAAATTTTATATTGTAATTTCAAATTAGCATTTATATATATTTATTTTATCAAAAACTATTAAGTTTATTTTTTGATCTTGTATAACAAATGGAAAGTGTAATTATATTCTTTTTTTTAATATAATTAATTATTCATCAACAATATAAGTAGTATCAAAAAAATTTACAATCTATGCTAATAAAACTTATCCACCTAAATCAAATGGAATTCCTACCTCTTAGATATATTTTTGAAAATAAATTAGTAACTTAAGAAAACATGAATTGTGCCAAAACTTCCAATTAAACTCTTCTTTTATTAAATATTTTCTCCACAACTTACAATAAAGTATAGTAGATCTTTTTGTTTCAATCAATGGAGAAACATAGATTTAATGAAAAATTTTATATATGATTAAAATCCTATTGCAAGGAATAAGAACGTCAATAAAAACCAATAGATCTCTCACAAAATGTTTTTCTTTTTTTAAAAAAAAGAATAAAATAAGAGTATTTTCTTGCACCATATCTATTTATCATTATTACAAAAATATTAAAGGTTTTTATTTAAGATGTCACTATAGACTAAAAATTACAAGGCATTAATATCCTTTGAAATAAAAACCAACATGCTATTAGACAATATACTAATAACATAATAATCAGAACTAGATGTGAAGAAAAAATATTCAAAGTATAATAAAAATTATACAATAATTTAGTTTAGATTCATATCTTGAAACTAATTAGTCTAAGTTTGCAATCTACTAGCAATATAAAAACATCTCTAGACTTCTTTGACTAAGAACTTTAGATGGACATGAATTGCCTCCTAAACCATAAGCAAACTTCTAAATATGCCTTTTTCACTCTTTTTTAAAAGAAGAGAATGATGAATATTTGATAAATCAAATAAATAAGAAATTAACATATTAATATTCTACCAAATAGAATGTAGTAGATAGAGTTATTATTGCCAAGAATATCATATAATCATTCGTACAACTCTTTCTTGTAATGTGAGTAGGTTCCTTATAGGCCATACAAAAATTAAGATTATTAATAAAGAAATTATTTTGTTAAAAAAATTATCTCTTCTTATTAAAAATATTTAATAAGAAATATTTTTGAAATATATTTAGAATATTCTACTAGATTTTAGTGGTTCCAAAAGTTTCTAAAAATATTTTAATAAAAGAGTTCAGAGAGATTCTTAAAATACTTTAGATGGTTCTAAATGGTTCTTAAAATATTCCAACAGATTTTAGAAAATTCTAAGAAAATTAAGGAAATTATCTAAGAAGCTTTTTAGAATTGCTTCATCTTCAAGCAACATGAAAACTTCTTAAGAAGCTTCTTAAATTTGCTTCTTTTTCAAGCAACATGAAAACTTCTTAAAAAGCTTCTTAAGGTTGCTTTATCTTTATACAACATGAGAACTTCTCAAGAAGCTTCTTAATACCTAATATATATTAAAGTTAAGATTGAAGAGATCTTCAATCTTAATAATAGATCTCTTATAATTTTAACTCACATTTGTTGGTACTGATCTTATATTCATTTCATTTAATCAAGTTCTTAGTAGCTTTCTTGTTGAAACTATTTTGTTCAACTTCTTGTTTTGTTTCTTTCATTTTATATTCATGACAATTTGTCGAGATTGCCTTCTTATTAATATTAGAAATTAATCCTTCTTGATAGAGAGTAGATTATCCTTCTTCTTGAAGGCATCTAAGTACTTTAGAGATTGTAGAGTATATTCCTCTAAATTGGTATTATTTAAAAACTCCCCTTTTTTCTTTTAAGATGAATGGAGGTGAAGATGTTAGTATAGTTGAGTCTCTTGAGTCTAAAGATAGAAGTTATTATGAACACATTGAATGCTTTATCTTATAGAATTGCTGAAATTGAAGATTTTTGCAAGATTTCATGGTGATGCAAGACCAAGAGAAATTTAGCATATGATGCAACTACTTTCTCAAACTTCTACATCCAAGGAGGTGGTGGTACATGTACCTCAACAAGAAAATTTATCTATTCAATAGTATAAAGAGCCTTAGATTAGTCTTTTAAAAAAGTTAAATGACATATATTCCAAGTTTCAAAGGATTATTTATTAAATTTGATTAGTAACTTTTTTATAACTTAAGCACTATCTAATAGAAGAATCATGAGTTAGTTTAGTTGGAACCTTATTCACAATTCAAGTCTTATCTTGGTTTGTTCTTTTATTTGAAAAAAGATCTCTAATCTTGAACAACTTTGAAGCTTTTTTAGAAGCATTTGTAGAAGCATTTTGAGAACATGACAAGGCCCAATGGATGATAACAAAGATTCACTTATTATTTTAGGAGTCATATTTTGTATCAATTTATACATTTGATTTTAAGAAATTGGCTTGTGACATCAATTAGGATGAAGAAGTTCTTATAAATCAATTTTATTGGAGACTAAAGAATGATGTGATAAATTATTTTAGATTTTTGAAGATAGCATCGATTAAATACTTAACCTTTTGCATGATATTTATTAGATTTTTTTTATTGATTCCCACATATGCTCATTGATATCATAGTTGTTATTGTGTGATAACACAATTATATAGTGAAAAACAAAAATATAGATATTTTTGTAGAAGAGTCTAGTAGAAAGATGTAGTAAATAAAATAAAGATAAATTATAAAAAGGTAATAAAAGATTTAGTTTTAATATTATTTTTTTTAGAAGGAACTTCTATTTGTTTTGTAGAGGCATAAATGAGCCAAATCAAAGTAAATGAGATAAGAAATAACATAAGCACGTATAAGATAGAGCTAAGAGTAGATTTTGGCAAAATATACCTCAAGAAAGCCAAAAATTGATACCTAGAGAGGACCAGTTGTCAACTTGGATTGAAATCAAACTATAAGTCACAAAATTGTGCACCTACAATGAATCTTAAGTTCTTTGATAGATTAAAGAGCATGATTTGAAATAAGACTTGAAGAAAGATTTTTAAGAATTGATTTTATGTCAATTGAGTCAATATTGAATTTTTGAGGGATTTTCAAAATTAGTGATATTCTTGGTTGGTTTAGATTTTGAGAAATAAAAATATGTTTATAAACTTAAAGGTTTCTTGAGTTTTGTGGTATATTTATGCATAAATTATGGATAAAGTATTAGTGTTTTAGTTGTTAATGTATTTGTAAATTTTAAGATCAATCAAATAGTTAGATCGAAGTGTGTAAAGTTTTTTGTGGGTTGAGGTCTCAAAAATTGGAGTTTGAAGATTAGTGAGTATTTCTAAGATTTCTAGCAATCTATCAATTAGATTGAAGTGAATTTTTTTTGTGTGGATATTAGACTTGATTTCTAGTATTTTAGATAAAATTTAGGAGAAATTCAATGATTCAAATAGGAGATATTGGCATTAGAATTTCAACATTCAAATTGGAGTAAGAAGCCATTTAACACTTAATTAAATTATCTTGTTTTTTTTTTTTTTTTTTTTTTTTTTTTTTTCTCAATTGATAAGTACAATTGATTTCATCTTTCTTATGCTTTTTTCTAATTAAGATATTGAAAAGTGTAAAAAATTTGAATTCACATCAATAATTTAATTATTAATTATTGAGGTTCTATTTGCTATAGAGTTTGTTTAAAATCTAGGGTTTGTATTAGGATTGGTTTCTAATATTAAAAATGAATTTTTAATATTTCTTTAGAATTCTTTTTTTTTTCTTTAAAGATTTTTTTTTCTAATATTTCTATAAGATTATTGTCATATATTTAAAATTTTATTTTCATATTTTTTTAAGTTTTTTAATTTTTTTTAAAGATTAATTTAGGACTTAGGTGTCATATTCCTTTAATAAATTCTTTTAAATTTATTTTTGATTGGTTAAAATTTGATCAAGATTATTAAGGTCTACAAAAGGTTATTAAAGATTCTATTAGACTTGATAGAATTGTTCTTGCATTTCTACTTATCTTCTATTGTTGTGTGCTCAATATATTTTCAAGCAAAAAAACACATAATATAACACCATTCCAATGAATAAAATATTCAAACTTGCCTCTTTTTTGCCAAGAATCAAAGATCTTTTCAATTTCAATTTCTATAAGATTATCTATTTCAATGCAAGGTAATGATGGTATTAATATTCTTGAAATAATTGATTCTAAATAAGCCTAAAAATGAGATACATAAAAGACTAGATGCATCTTTATAGATGTGAGTAGTTCCAATTAATAAGCCACTAGATTGATTTGCTTTTGAATATAAAATAGTCTAAAATTTAATAATCGAACTTATTGCAAAGTCCATTGATCTTAATATTTTGTCAAAGAAGCCATACTTTATTTCCAACTTGAAAAGTAAAGAGTTCTTATTTAGATTCTTTTAAAGATTTTTTGTAAGAATCTTCAGTTGCTTACAAATGGAGCTTCAAAGTTAGGTAGAGCATTGACAATTATTTTGCAAGTTCTTTAAGTATTGGATTTCTATCCTTTGATGTACTTAAAAAAATCAAACTTTAGATTATAACCATAATTAAAGTAAAATAGTGCTTATTAAATTGAAGTATAAAAATATTATTATAAGCAAACTTTATTAAAGATAAATATAAGATCCAATCATCTTGTTGATAGTTGATGGTACATTATAAATACTGCTACAAAACTTGATTGATATATTTTATTTGACCATTGGTTTGAAGATAGAAGGCAAATAAACATTTGATATCCATCTTTAATATTTCAAAAAAAGATTTTAAAAATTTTGATATAAAATGAGGTCTTCAAATAAAAATGATATCTTTAGATAGGCCATAATATCAATATATAATACTAAAAAAGAATCTTGTTTTTTCTTCTTCAAAAATTACCTTTTTATAAGAGACAAAATATACCATATTTATAAGTTAATCTACAACAACGTAGATAGAATCAAATATAAATGATAGCAATAGATTAGTGATAAAATCTATTGATACTAAGCACCATGGTCACTTGAAGATTGATAATGGTTGTAGAAGTCCTTAAAGACAATGTCGAGAATTCTTAGATTTTGAACAAATGTCATATAAGAAGACAAAGTCCATCATGGTTTTTCACATTTCAAGCTACTAAAAATCTCAAGACATAAGATCTAATGTTTTATTAAATATAAAATGTCCTAAAGCTAAAAAATCATGATAAGATTGAAGAATACAAAGTTATGTTGTTCTTTTTGGAATATATAAATAATCTTTAAAATATAAAAGATCTTCTTTAAATTTGAACTTGTTGTTGTCAAGGTACTGCTTGATATTACATACTAATCAATCTTTAGCTAATATTGTACAAATTTATTTAAAAAAAATGAATCGTCATGTTAGAGATATGAACTATAAGATGATGCATAAACTAATGAAATATGTGTGAAAGAAAAATTAAAAAATTAAAAATAAAGAAGTACATATATTAAAATGAAATTGAAATAGCTTATTGCCAAAAGACCAGAAAACTTGTAACTCTTGAAACTACAGTAGAAGCAAGAAAGGAGTTGATAAGAGTGAAGAGGGCTTCACTCTTGTCTCTATATATACTATCTAATTAGAGGCTATATGGCGATGTTCTATAGGTCCTCTAATATGTGTTGACTTTCTAGGACACATGCCTTGACTTACAAGGCAAGTTTTTTTACATGTGTGCCACATAATTAGCTTGTTCTTCAAGCTATCAACATATATGGTACATGATTATTTTTTTGACTAAGTTTTTAACCTAAAAATCAACAATGGATATCTATAAAGTCAATGTAGCATCTATAAAGCTTCTAAGAAGCTTTTTTATAAGTTATTGTAGAATTAACTTACTTCTATTTACTTCTACCTATTTATACAAGTAATTATTGGCTTACATGTATATATCTATGATATTATCCTCCCTTCTAGAGACGATTTCTATGAGAAGCGGTCATCATATGTTGAAAAAATCTATAATGTAAAAAATTGTATTTGCCACATACTCAAATCTTTGTTCTCTTTGAAGATGGTTGATAGGGCCTCTCAACCATTGATAATATCTCATACCAAGGTGGAAAGACCACCTTGTTATTTGGTCATTATTGAGGCCTTCATAACTTCCTTCAAATAAAATATTTGAAACACCATGAAGAGTTATTTTTACCTCTAATAAAATTATCACACATTGAGAGTTTCTACTAAGGTCGTGATACCAAAAGCGTTATATCTTGTCATCTATTCAAGAAAAAATATGTCATTCTTGAAGATCTTCATTTCAATTGCTTCATCTTGAAGGTTGTGACAATTGCAATATTTTATCCGGCAGCTCAACAAACAAAGGCTTTTCAATCGAATTTGCTAGTTGTTGATTTTCTATTTCTATAGCATAATAAATACAAAGAAGCTACAAATAAGGATTGAAAGTAAAATGTTATCTTGCCTAAATCTTGTTTCTTTTATAGAAAAGATTTTCATCTTGATTTTGATGGATGTTGTCAATGAAAAGTCTCTACCTTTTTTGTTGCATTTGCAAGATTCTTTTTTGGCTTCTATGTGTGTTTACTAATATTGTATCCATTTCAATGAACAAGATATTTCAACTTATTTTGGCACCGCCTTAAGTCTAAGACTTCTTCCACTTCAAATTCTTCATTATTATCCACTTTTATAGCAAGAAGTGGCACTTGTCTTCTTCTTGGTATGTCTACTTTCTTATATGGTTAAAGAAGAGATACATAGAATATTAGATGGATTTTCATTGACTTTAGTACGTATAAACAATATGCAACTAGATTGATTTGTACAAAAATAGAAAATGGTCAAAGCTTACAATAGTCCAACTTGTCACAAAGACGAGTAGTCTTGATATTACAATAAAGTAATCATCCTTTGTCATCCATGTGGAATGGTGGTTGTTTCTTTCAATAGACATTTGCATTGATCTTTTAATGTTCTTAAGCTTCTTTTAACTATATCTTTGTTGTTGCTATAGCTTTGATAAATAATTTGCCAAATCTTTTGTTGCAGGATTATTAACTTTTGAAAAGTCAAAAGTATCAAGTTGTGGATGATAACCATAATTGGCAAAGAAAGGTGTTTGTTTTACAAAAAATGTACCACATTATTATAAGCAAACTTTGCCAATGGCAAAAGAGTTGTGTAATCATTGTATTGACAATTGATGGTACATCTTAAATACTGCTCTAAAACTTGATTAACAAGCTCCTTTTGTCTATTAATTTGAAGATAGAATGTCGAAGATAGTTTAATATCTATATTAAAAATCTTGAAAAGAATCCGCCAAAATCTTGATACAAACTCTGTTCTCCTATCGAAAATAATATCCTTGGATAATCTATGATAACAATAGATGTTGTCAAGAAAAAATTTAGTTGTTTCTTCACCTATGATAGATTTTATACATGGTATAAAATGTGCCATCTTAGTAAAATGATCTATTATTACAAATATAGAGTCATAAGAACTTGAGATTAGAAGATCTATGATAAAATCTATAGAAATAGAAGACCATGGTTGTTTTAGAATGGATAATGGTTGAAAAAATCCATAAGATTGATGACGAGGAGTTTTTGAACTTGAGCAAACGTCGCATGAATGAACAAAGTCTTTTACACCCTTCCACATTTGTGCCCACTAAAAATCTCTAAATATAAGCTCTAAAATCTTGTTGTATCCAAAATGTCCTACTACTAAAAAGTCGTGATGTCCTTGAACAACATGTAATCATGTTTTTTTTTTGAAAAATATAATCGACCTTCAAAATAGAGTAGGTTATTATTGAACTCAAACTTAGAAGTATCTTGGAACTTAGAAGAAGGATTCTTAATATTGTGAACAAGAGGATCAAAAGACATACTTGATTGGATTTGTTTCACAAGGATTGAATTAACAGTCAATGTTGATTTCATTACTCGAAGATGAGAATGCTCTAGCTTCAAGAGAATCATTTTTTGTTGATCAAAATATACATTTCTTTCTTTTGGTGTAAGATAAGAATATCTAGAAATGGCGTCTATTAAACCTTGTTGTTTTATAAGTTGATATGTGATCTTGAAATCAAATCTTGATAAAGACATGCTCCAATGGACTTGGTGACGATTTAAAATACGTGCTGATATAAAGTACTTGAGATTCTTATGGTCCATATATATGATGACTGGATTGGAAGCGCCTTCTAGATGATGATGCCATTCTTGAAATAAATCCATGATTGCAAGAAGTTCTTTATTGTGGATTTCATATTTAATCTCGACTATTAAAAATTTTCTAAAATAAAATTCTATTGAGTGAAGTCTATTATTTATTTCCATTTATAATAATACAGCACCCAAAGCAAAGTCTCATGCATCTACTTGTATAAAAAATACCTTAAAAAAGTCAACACAATACAAAATTGGTGCAAAAATAAAAGTTGACTTCAAAGCTTCAAAAGATGCTTCAGCTTCTTTGCTCCACTCAAATTTGTCTTTGCAAGTCAAACGTATAAGTGGAATTACAACTCAAAAGAAGTCTTTAATAAAGATTTGATAATAGATGGCAAAGCTCAAAAAGCATTAGACATCTCTTATCATATTTGAAATCTTCTAATCCATAATAGTTTGAACTTTCTTAAGATCCATCACAAGTCCAACATTTGAAATGATGTATCCTAAGAAGTCGACTTCAGTAGTGTGGAGTACATACTTTTTTATCTTGGCATAGAATCACGCATCTCTTAATTTTTGTAACACGCAACAAATATAAAGTTTATATTTATCTCTATTTGTAGAATAGATCAAGATGTTGTCCAGATATCAGACAATAAAATCATCTAAAAATTCTCAAAAAACATCATTTATTAGATGTTGAAAAGTTGCTGATGGATTTGTAAGTCGGAAAGGCATGAAGTTGTATTCAAAATATCCATAATTACTTCAAAAAGTAGTCTTTCATTCATCTCTTTCTTTAATACTTACTAAATTGTAAGCTCTCTATAGATCTATTTTTGTATAGATCTCAACTTGATTTAATTGATCAAAAAGTTTAGATATCAAAAATAGATGATATCTATTCTTGATGGTGATCTTCTTGAATCCTCGATAGTTGATATACATTTGCAATGATCCATCTTTCTTCTTTACAAAAAAGATTGGAGCTTCTATTAGTAATTTAGAATAGTGTATGAAGTTCTTAGCCAGATTCTCTTCAATATATTTCTTGAATTCAGCTAGTTCATTTTGTGATAAACTATAGATTGGTCCAAATGGCGATTGTACTTCTTCTTGAAAGTCAATTGAGCACTCACAGGGACAACATTTTGGAAGAGTATCTACATTCTTCTTCTTGAATACATCTTGAAACTCTTGATATTGGCTTAGAATGCCACTTCAAGTCTTTGTATCATTAGAAATATGTGTAGCGTAAATAATATAAGGTGATTCTTCTTTGGTAACATACAAGAAAGCTCTCACACGTACAAACACAAGTTTTATTGTACTAAACTTATGACTTTTATTGGATTAATTTCACTCTTAATTATACTTTTAAAAAAGTCAAGAGTATGAAAAATCCAATCTATGTAAAGATTATAGTTTTCTAACCACAATAAACCTAAAATGATTGGATTATAGGGAGATCTAATTATATTAAAGATTTACAATTACTATGATCATTTATTGCTACATCTATAGGAAGTATTTTATGAGTAACATCTCTAGAAGATAACGGACGACCATCTATGATTTCTATATGAATAGGTTTAGTTTTTTGTACTAATAATATTTTATGATTTTTAACGAATTCTACGTCTAAAAAACAAGCTGAGGTTCTTGAATCTATTAAGATGAAGGCTTTATAATTGTTAGGTCCTAAATATACATCTATTATAAAACAAAGAGAGGGTTCTGAGGAGACGATAGGACCTTCATTAGAAATTCAAAAAACCAATTAACACATTTTACAGCAAAGTTAATTACTTGATTGAATGTTTGAGGATCACGTAAGTTGAACATCAATTTTTTTACTTCATATTGTAATCTATAGAAAAATTGGCTAATAAGTACAATATCATCGCACTTGATATTAGTTGTAAGTTGTCAAAACTAGGAAGTATATAATGTTACAAATTGATTGCTTTATTGCATAATATAGATTTTGTTGGTTGCAACATGATTTGCATCATGGTCTTCATACATAGACCAAAATTTGGCCAAAAATGCCTTCAAATCATCTAATATTAGATCTCATCGTTCAAAAAAACATGAAAACCATAAAAGTGCTGAACCTAAAAGAAGTGTACTAATAAATCTAGCTTGTAATCCTAGAATTAGATAGCTTTAAGGTTGAAGTTCAATCACAAGTTGTACTTGATTGACAAATCCTTGAAATTTGGATCTTGTACCATCAAACTTCTCGAGCATTGCAACTCTTGCTTCTCTAATACTTAAAGGATGGTCTACTATGGATAGAAGGACATGATTTGGTGCATATATTAAGGCGGCTCTAATCATCTCTATATCTTCACTTCCTACCATTCTTGTTGATCCTTGTGATAGTAAGCTAAGTTGATGCATCGGAAGCATAAATTTCCTCAATTGCTCTTACATTTGTGCCATTGCACTCTCCATT
The DNA here is from genome assembly GCF_059467195.1 of Physcomitrium patens. Classification (NCBI taxonomy): domain Eukaryota; kingdom Viridiplantae; phylum Streptophyta; class Bryopsida; order Funariales; family Funariaceae; genus Physcomitrium; species Physcomitrium patens. Next base: position 13,165,000 of record NC_143412.1, on the reverse strand, counting down.
TCAACAAGCTCTGCTATAATAACACTCAGAAAAAATATCTAGTACCACTCAAGTCAAGTAGAAGAAAGGACTTGAGGACAAAGAAAGTAGTAAGAACAATATTAGTTTAGAAGAAGATAATTTATAACTTCTAATATTCTTATGTGTTATCATGAGAAAAAAATAACCTATTCTTAATCAAGATAAGACAAAGCTTTGATATTATAAGTGTACTCTTGTTAATTTGTTAAGAACATGAACTATAAGATGATGCATAAACCAATGAAATCTGTGTCAAAAAAAAGTAAAAAAATAGAAATAAAGAAGTACATATATTAAAAAGAAATTGGAATGGCTTATTGCTAAAAGACAAAAAAACTTAAGACTCTTAAAACTAGACTAAAAGCAAGAAAGGACTTGACAAGAGTGAAGAAGGCTTTATTCTTGTCTCTATATATACTATCTAACTAGGGGCTATGTGGCAATGTTCTATAGGACCTCCAATATGTGTTGACTTTGTAAGACACATGCCTTAAATTATAAGGCAAGTTTTTCTATATATCCACTATATAGTTAGCTTGGTCCTTAAGCTAATAACATGTGTGGCACATGGCCAACTTGATGCCTATATTTTTAATCCAAAAAGTCAATTAAAGTCATTTATAAAGTCAAAAAAATATCTATAAAGCTTCTAGGAAGCTTTCATAGAAGATATTATAGAATTAACTTACTTTTATCTACTTCTATTTCTATTTATTTATACAAGTAATTATTGGCTTACATGTGAATGTCCGTGACACATACATAACTATAAAATTAGCACAAAGATAAATTTTTTTATGATTTAAAGTATTGTATATTATCAATGAAATATTATTTCTTTGATCTTTGGAATAAGATATGATCTCTTTGATAAAGCGTTTAATAATTCTTGCTGCTTTTTTAATTGATATGTAATCACAAAATCAAAATGAGATAATGACATATTCCAACTTGTTTGATTGCAATTCAAAACCTAATTTGACATAAAATATTCTAATTTTTTGTGATCTGTATATATAATCATAAGATATTTAATGCCTTCTAATAAGTAATACCATTTTAAGAAAGAATCTATAATCACAAGAATCTCTTTATTGGAAATTTTTTTAATTGATCTTCATAGCTACAAATTTTTTAGAATAAAATAAAATTGAGTCAAGCTTCCCATCTTTTTTTATATATGATAGTATAGCTCCTAATAAAAAGTCAAAAGTATCAATCTTAAAATAAAAGGCCTTTATAAAATTTGGATGCATTAAAATTGGGGTTGTATTAAAAGCTACCTTCAAATCTTGAAAATCCTTTTGTGCTTGAAGTCTCTATTTGAATTTATCTTTGGATGTCAATTGAGTAAGAAGATCAGTAATTTGAAAGTAATTCTTTATAAATATTTTATAGAAATTAGCAAACCTAGGAAAATATTGTACATCTCATATTGTCTTTGGAATTTTTCACTTCATTACAGCTCAAATTTTCTTAAGATCCATCAATAAGCCTTCATTAGATATAACATATCCAAGTAATATTACTTTTGGCTAATAGAATATACATTTCTTCTATTTGGCATATAATCTTATATTCTATAACTTTTGTAAGATTAATCTCATATATTTTTTATATTCTTTTATACTCTTAGAAAAAATTAAGATATTACTAAGATAGCAAACAACAAACTTGTTTGAAAATTCTAGAAAAATATCATTTATCAAATGCTATAATATAATTAGAGCATGTATCAATAAAAAAGGCCTGAGATTATATTCAAAATATCCATACTCTATTAAAAATATTCTCTTCTATTCATCTCCTTCTTTAATTTGTATCAAATTGTACGTTCTATAGAAATCTATTCTAATGTACATCTTAGCTTGACCAAGTTGCTCCAAAAACCTTGATATTAAAAATAACGAGTAATAATCCTTCACCATTATTTTGTTGAAGCTAAGATAAAAAATATACATTTATAAAGATCTATTTTTTTTTTTCTTTATGAAAAATATTAGTACATCTATTAGAGATTTGGAATGTCAAATAAAGTTTTTTGCAAGATTTTTATCAATATAATCTTTTAATATCATAAGCTTGTTTTTTGATAAGTTGTAGATTGGACCAAATAGTGGTTGAGTTCTTTCTTAAAGCTCAATGGTACAATCATACAAATGATGTCTCAAAAATATGTCAACATTTTTTTTTTGAAGATATCTTAAAATCTCTTATATTATTTTGGAATAGCTATTGGCAAGCTTACTTCTTTATGAACTAAATTTGCATAAATGAAAAATGGCATCTCTTTCTTAGTCGATTTCATAAAAGCTTTTGCTGCAAGAAATAAGGAATTTGACTTTGTTATTGATGACTTTTTGATAAATTTTTTTCAAAAGAATTCTATGGAAAATTTAACCTTATAAAGCCTTCAATCTATAGATGGATTATATACATGTATAAAATTTAACCTTATAAATTCTCCAATCTTTTTAACCATAAAAGTCCTAAAATGATATGATTAGATGGATTTTTAATAATATTAAATATTATTTTGCTATTATGGCCTTCAAATGATATATTTAATAATATAGTCTCATGAATAATATTACTTGAAGATAAAGATTGACCATTTATTATTTCTATGTATATAAGTTTTGGCTTTTATACTGAAGGGATTTTATGAAGTTTAGAAAATTCTTCATCTAAAAAGTAAGGAAATGTTCTTGAATCTAATAAGGCATTTGTTTGAAGTTTTTTTGAACTAAGAAAAAAAGATATAATAGAACAACATGTAGACTGGGCAGAGAAAGAAGGACCTTGATAAATTTGAGGTGTTGAAATGTTCAATTATATGCTTTCTATTGTGGCTGAATTTCTTTCTTTTCTAAACAATTAAACTCCTAGTCTTAGTTTTAAGTTGTTTCTTTGGACAATTCTAAGATTATTGACCTATTTTATTTTATTATAAGAATAGGCCTTATTAAAATTGATGCTTCTTTTCTTCTATTGTAAGAGATTTAAACCATATTGCATCAATTTAAATATTTTTAGCTTCAACGTGTGGATGTAATATATTTACTGAAGCAAGAAAGTACAAATTTCTAATGCATTGTTTTGCCAAAATCCATGAATTTTGATCTTGACAACATTGTAATAATTAAGAATTGCACATCAAATCTTGGTTGAAAGCTTCATTGAATGCTTGAGGATTAAAAAAAAAATTATAATAGATTTATCACATCATTCTCTAGTCTCCAATAAAATTGATTTATAAGAACTTCTTCATCCTAATTGATGTCACAAGCCAATTTCTTAAAATCAAATGTATAAATTGATACAAAATATGACTCCTAAAATAATAAGTGAATCTTTATTATCATCCATTGGGCCTTGTCATGTTCTCAAAATGCTTCTACAAATGCTTCTAAAAAAGCTTCAAAGTTGTTCAAGATTAGAGATCTTTTTTCAAATAAAAGAACAAACCAAGATAAGACTTGAATTGTGAATAAGGTTCCAACTAAACTAACTCATGATTCTTCTATTAGATAGTGCTTAAGTTATAAAAAAGTTACTAATCAAATTTAATAAATAATCCTTTGAAACTTGGAATATATGTCATTTAACTTTTTTAAAAGACTAATCTAAGGCTCTTTATACTATTGAATAGATAAATTTTCTTGTTGAGGTACATGTACCACCACCTCCTTGGATGTAGAAGTTTGAGAAAGTAGTTGCATCATATGCTAAATTTCTCTTGGTCTTGCATCACCATGAAATCTTGCAAAAATCTTCAATTTCAGCAATTCTATAAGATAAAGCATTCAATGTGTTCATAATAACTTCTATCTTTAGACTCAAGAGACTCAACTATACTAACATCTTCACCTCCATTCATCTTAAAAGAAAAAAGGGGAGTTTTTAAATAATACCAATTTAGAGGAATATACTCTACAATCTCTAAAGTACTTAGATGCCTTCAAGAAGAAGGATAATCTACTCTCTATCAAGAAGGATTAATTTCTAATATTAATAAGAAGGCAATCTCGACAAATTGTCATGAATATAAAATGAAAGAAACAAAACAAGAAGTTGAACAAAATAGTTTCAACAAGAAAGCTACTAAGAACTTGATTAAATGAAATGAATATAAGATCAGTACCAACAAATGTGAGTTAAAATTATAAGAGATCTATTATTAAGATTGAAGATCTCTTCAATCTTAACTTTAATATATATTAGGTATTAAGAAGCTTCTTGAGAAGTTCTCATGTTGTATAAAGATAAAGCAACCTTAAGAAGCTTTTTAAGAAGTTTTCATGTTGCTTGAAAAAGAAGCAAATTTAAGAAGCTTCTTAAGAAGTTTTCATGTTGCTTGAAGATGAAGCAATTCTAAAAAGCTTCTTAGATAATTTCCTTAATTTTCTTAGAATTTTCTAAAATCTGTTGGAATATTTTAAGAACCATTTAGAACCATCTAAAGTATTTTAAGAATCTCTCTAAAATCTTATAGAACCTTTTAAAATCTAATAGAATAATACTAAAATATTTCTAAAATTTTCCAGTTAAATGTTTGTAATACTTATGTTCAACTTCTTATTTGATCTCTTACATTGTATTTGCATGATATCTCTCTAAGAAGAATAAATATAACATGGTCTAATTATAAGTGTTGAGAGATTGGAGGATTTGATCAAATTGACTTTAAAAAGGTGACTAAATGTTGTTACAAAATATATGATAGATATCACAGATATACATATTTATTTTGATAATTATGTATGTAATTAGGTAGAAGTAGGTAAAAGTATATCATTTTTATAATATTTTTTAAAGAAGTTTCATAGAAGCTTTGTAGAAATGATTTTGACTTTACATATGATTGATAGGTTTAAAATTTGATTAATAGGTTAAAAATTTGGTCAATAAGATGACCATTTGTCATATGTATTGGTAGCTTGTGGAACAAGTTTATTATGTGGCACACATATAGAAAACATGATACGTGTCTTGCAAAGTCAACATGAGTTGGAAGTCTCATAAAAGATCATTACATAGATCTTAATAAGATTATATATGTAGAGGCAAGACTAAAGCCTTCTTCATTCTTATCAATGCCTTTCTAGTCATTAATCTTATTTCAAAACTTTTCAATCTTTTTGTCTGTGGCAATAGCTATTCTAATTCAATATATTATCATCTTTAAGTGACTTTTGAATCTTTTCAAGTGATATAAGAGTGTATTGAGTTTTCTTTCTTTGAGATTCATGTCCTTGACAATAGGTGCTCTTCAACTTAAAATTGTTAATATCAACCAATTAAATAGATTTGGAATAATAAACGCCATTTTAAAAGTTCTATGAAAATAGCACTTTGATTGTTTATGGACCTTTACTCCAATTTACAAATGGTATGTGGATCAAAATTTTAGAATAAGATTGGCAAAATCTAATGACAAATGAGTTTCAATCTTAGGCTTAAATTTCCATCTTTCTTGTATCTTACATAACAAAACTTGGCCAAATAATTCTTCAAAGAAACCTTGTCAACAAATAGAATTTCCTTTTTGAAGAAGACTTCTCTTTCAACTAGAATGACATTTGATCTAAATTCTAATTCCAAAAAGAAAAAAAAATATTTGACTTATATAATACAAAAGTGTGATAGTTAATACTTAGAGAAGACAGGCTAATCCAACTATTAATATTGATTGTGCATTATAATCCAACTATTAATATTGATTGTGAAACTATTCTACATAGGTTATGGAAGTATTAGTTAGTTGCAAAATTTAGAATTGAACCACATCCTATTACAAACTCGCCTAAAACTTGTAGGAATGAAGATCTTAGAAAACATTCTTATAGAAATAAGCTATCTTTGAAAGAAAGCCTCTTCCACAAATTACATACTTTTACAAAATATAGTTGCTACTTAGAGATCTATGTTTGTGGACTATATAAAAGCATGTTTTGAAATTAATTAGTAAAATACAAAAAAAATCCTTAATTAACAATTAGGAAGAAATTGGCAGTACATATTAAACATGAGACTACACTCCTTGAGAAATGGGGCAAATCATGAATGATAAAACACCTTCTTGGCACAAGATCAAACCAAACAATAAAATGGAATTTTAGAAAATCATGAACGGATTAATTATACCTAAAAGTAGAAGTCTTAGTTGATAGTTACTTCACTCAGCATGCTCATTCCATCTCTTTGGAATTAGGAGCTAAGAAGTCAATTCATTAACCATGATCCACTGTATCCATGCACTGAATATACCCCATCTTTGTGTCAAAAACACAAAAAACAACAAAACAAAACAATGTGCCATCCAACATCTGTGTAAAAATAGAAATAAAGCCAAAACTAGATCTAAGAAGATGATGGCAACTTAAGTGATTGTAAAATATACAATAGTACAAGGTTATTAGGATGACCGTCTTAATTTCATAGCTCAGAAAAAACAGTCTTGAATTGTTTAGAATAATGCCCTCAACAATACATAAAAATCAATAGTTTTTACATGATTCTCTTTCACCTTTCCATTGTAATAGCACTGAACGCAATGATCTAGAAGTCTCTTTACAAGGTACTACATCTCAGTGGCTGTTGGTAAACACTGTTGCGCAACCAAAAGGGACAGACTTTATGCCTGCACTTGATACGCATTCAGCCACTTGATTGCACAATATTGATGTGACCTCTCCGGGTCCTCCTTCCAAGCACCAGCAACGTGAGTGACGGAACATCGCAAAAACAAAACACATGCAGTCTGAATTCATAAATATCCCACTTCCAGGACTTCCAGGACACCCACTTCCCGGTCCTTCCACCCTATTCCCCAACCACGGACGCCCTGCTACCACATAACTCCACTAAATCGCCCTCCATACTCCATCGCCATGTACACTTCGCACTTCCGTTCCGTCTCTTCGCAGACCGGGAATCTCACCAACTTGTCCACCAGAGCTTCGTCCCTGTTCCTACGAACATAAACATCATCGACACTTAGGGTTACCACCCCCCCCCCCCCCCCCCCCCACCTCCCACGCCCTCCGCTGCGTACGCCCCCAACACAAACCCAGCGTCGCACCCTCCTCAAATCTTGTCGATGTCTTCATCCTCGAATTCCACGTAGTCGTCACCGCCACCGTCTTCCTCATCGTCCATGCCTCCGGCGATACCCTCGTTCAGACGCACGTTCTCGGGCAGCTCGCTGTACGCCTTCAAAAGCCTGGCCTCGTCCGGCTGGTACTTCAGAATCACGTCCGCCTTGTCGTCCTGGTAATCTCTCAGACCCACCAATATGATGTCCCCCGACGCAATCCACACCTTTTTGTGCATCTTCCCCCGGATGTGGCAAAGCCGCTTAGTCCCATCGATGCACAGCGCCTCGCACCGCCCGTTCCCGAGCATCCTCAACACCTGCGCGTACTCCTGCCCATCCTCCTTGAACACCAGCTCCCGCTTCTCGTCCTCCGCCTCGTTCTTTCCTCTCTTCCGGTTCTTTCCTCCCTTTCCCTTGTTCTTCGGCATCCTTGCGGCTTCTCCTCACGCCCAAGTGCAACACCAATTCCTCCTCAGACCACCAAATCCTGGGGTGCGTCCACTGGGTCGCGGTTCGCACACGGATCCGCACTCGCAGCGGGGCTGCACCAAGCCTGAATGAAGCTCCTGGCTGGCTATGGATGGTAGTAGGGCGCAGCACGCACTAAAGGCACACTCACTCACTCGCACACAGCGAAAGCGGGCCGAGAGGCGGGTGCCTGTGGCCGCGTGAGGAGGACCCGTGACCGTCTTCTCACCCACCGCTAAAAGCCCTACCGGGTGAACGTGACCGTCCCCTCCCTCCCCACCCGCGTTCGTTCCTTCCTTTGTTCGTTGGTTCGTTCCGACCCGGGGAGAGTAGTTTTGGGGATGGTTCCACAGTGTGATTGTCCAGTCGATTGATCTTCATGGTGTGATCCCAGTTTTGGAAGTGAGATGCGGTGCTGCAAGTGCTCTCGCGTCGAACATTCCGGGTGCCTCGGTGCTTGGGCTCAGACGGGGCGATGGGATGGTTGCTTGAGCCTCACTGCCTCATCTTGGCTTGTGAGTGTGCGAACCAGCGTTAAGCACTGGACCATACCTACGGCTGCCACAGGGGAGTCGTCATGGCTACGTGGTCGCTTTGCTCCTACAGCCTCGTGTGGAAGTGAGAAGTTGATGTTTCTCACACCGTTGAAAGAGAATGCAATAGGTTAGGCATGGGAAGTTCTCCAGTTTATTTTTTTACATATTTTGCTTTACATAAAGACACATAACAGTGTATACTTGATGCTTTGAATAAGTAGAAAACAATTAAAGAAGAAGGATCAACCTACATCCAACAACTATTTACATGGATGTAAAAGTGGCTGTATTAAAGTATGGACGTAATTAATACTATGTTTGTATATTATTGTTAATTATTAATCCTTATAATGGTATTCTTTGGTTCCATGTAATGATATAATTGGTTCTTGCATTGATTGTATTTATTTGTTATTTATGTCTTATCATCTTTTTGAAAATAGAAAAATTTCAAGTATCATCAATGTTTATGCTAATGGATATTGCCAACAATGCTCAATGTTCAAATATTATCTTTTGTATCTACTTTGTATTGTGTTAGATACAATTAATGCTCTCTATGTTAATGCTCTCTAGCCAATGCTATACATAAATAGTAGACTTTTGCAAGTATTTCTCACAACAACATTAGAGTTTAGTATATCCAATTTATGATCTAATATATTGAGTCGGAAAGTATTTAGAGAGTTTTTAGATCATGAATCTCAAAGTAGAGTCAGATCAACTATTTTAACTTTAGCAACCTTTGCAAGATCATCTTCAAGATGAAGTTGGACCTTCTTAAAGGAAGAAACGCCTATGCTATGGTCAACTCAAACAAAAAAACCTTCAAGATGATGCTCAAGCTTTGATTATTATATTGCAAATATAAAACCAATTCTTATTTTCGAACTCAGAGATGATATTACAAACATCCAACAAGAAAATTTTATAAATATTCTTAGAATATTCTATTAAGTTTTAAAAGATTTTTAATGATTTTAAAAATATTTTAATAGAAGATTTTAAAAAATTCATAAAATATTCTAGTAGATTCTTAAAATTTTTAGTAAGATCAAGGAAGTTTTCCAAAAAGCTTCTTAAAATTGCTAAGTCTTCAAGCAATATCAAAACTTCTTGAAAATTTTCTTAATACTTAGTATATTTTAGAATCGAGGCTAAAGAGATCTTCAATCTTAATAACACAACTTTTAGAGCTTTATTTCACCTCTTTTAGTAATGATCTTATACTCATTTGATTTAATCAAGTTCTTGTTAGTTTTCTTGTTGAAACTCTTTTGTTTAACTTTTTATTTGATTTCTCATATAGTATATTTAAGAAAAATTCTATTTTAATCAAAAAAATTAATATATTATTTTTTAATAACCATCTTTGTCATTTTGTGACTACATTATTTTTTTGAATAATATTAAATAGTGTACTTAAGTTTTCTACAATATAAGTACAATCCTTCTTGACAACATCAATTCCTTCCTTGTTTAGTGAGGAATTTATAATTGCATCAATTTGCATATCCTTCACTTTTAAATATACATGTAGCATTGATATTGTCATTGAATTGTAAAAATGTTACAACTTTTGTCATGGATATACATAAGTACTCTAGTAAATACCTATATAATTAGGTAGGAGTAGGTAGAAGTAGATAAATTTCATAATACCTTCTTAAGAAGCTTCTTAGAAGCTTTATAGATATTGCTTTGACTTTACAAATGTTTGTAGTTGATTGGTAGGTTAGAAACTTGATCAACAAGTTAACCACATGTTGCTAGCTTATGGAAGAAGCTAACAATGTGGCACACATATAAAAAACTTACCTTGCAAATTAAAATATGTATCTTGCAAAGTCAACACGTTTTAGAAGTCCCATAAGACATTGTCATATAGCACCTAGTTAAGAGTATATATAGAGATAAGAGTCAAGCTTTCTTATAATAGGGTATAGATAAGATAATTGTATAGATAGTTAGAATCATCGAACTTTCTAGAATTGGAATTAGATTAGTGGATCAAATAGGATCCATCGTAGAACATTTTAGAAAGAGTTTAGGATGGTTATTTAGATGGGGCCTACCATAGAACCTTCTAAAAAAGGTTCAAGGTAGTTATCTAAATGGAATCCATTACTTAAGAATATTCTCGAAAGTCCAAAGTAATAGGACAAGGTATAACTAGGATTGGCTAAGGCCTTCTAGGACATCTGGTCAGATATGGCTTTGGATCCTTTCTCTTAAAAAAAATTTGTTCTGCACCTTTCTATGTAAATCTGTTCTATTCTATTTCTGTTTATTTAATTTTTTTCTTTCATGTCCTATTTTGTTTAATTCCGTTCATATCTATTCTAGTCTATTTTGACCTATTTTATGATGAGGCTGTATATTGTTGTGGATAAGAAGGATCTTGGATTTTTTAGATAATTTGAACTTATTTCATTGATATCAGAGCGAGTGTTAGATTAGTCTTTGTAGTATGTCAATAGTCATCATCTAGTCCAAAGTCAATTCGTTGTGGTCACAATGGGTATTATGTTGAGGCTACCATAAGCTTCTTTGAAAAAAAAAAAAAAATCAATCAATCAATCAAGAAATGAGAAGACATTAGAGTAATTGAGTCTAGCGGAGGAATTAGAGCATGAGAGATATGGTAGAACAATCCCAGATGGAAGCTCAAATATAACACCTCTTTGGCTAGATAGCTACTTTGCAAAGGCAAATAGAAGCCTTGAGGACAAAGGAGTTGATATCTGCTATCTTGAAATTGTATAAGCCTAGTAAATATTCTAAAACTTCAAGACAAGAAGATGTATGTCAATGGTTCTTCAACATGCAACAATACCTCCAATTATCTGAAGCAAATACCACTGAAGGAATCATATATGCACCTAACTATTTGAAAGATGCGGCAACCATTTGGTGGCGACATTGAATTCAAAGTTAGGGAGCTTAAGGTAGATTTTGTGACTGAGAGGAGTTTGAAATCTAATTTAGGAATCAATTTTGATCCATCAATGTGGAGAAGATAGTATGTGATCAGTTGGCAGATCTTATACAAGCTAAGTCGATATAAGATTATGTCTTCCAATTCAAGTTCCTATGTCTCTAAATTGGCAATATTTCAGAGGTGGAGATGATCAATCAATTTCTACAAGGTTTGAAATTTGGAGTCTAGCAAAGAGTGGAGCTAAATGATCCACAAAAATTTAAAAAAGAAATTTGGATTGTAGGGAGGGACAATGCTATAGATTTTAGAAATCATGGAGCACGACCTATAGCATGAAGTCCTATGGCGCTATCTAATATTATGACACGACAATCAAAACCAATAGAGATTGATGCCTTACAAGGATCATTAACACTACAAAGATAAAAAAATATTGGTACAAAAAGGATTGTATTTCTATTATTGGGAGCTAGGCCATCAGATCGGAGGTTATCCAAAACATTATAATTCAAGTACCAACAAGACAAGGCAAGTTTGTATTCTTGAAATTCACCAAGTCGATAATGAGTTAGAGCAATAAAATAAGGTTCCTCAATAAAGGCGCCGAGGGTCAATACTAGAGATAGCTACTGTCTTTCAAAGAAAAATGGCATAGCCTTACACAACTATAAAAAGAGTCAATTGATGCATCTAATGGAACTACTACGACGACAACCATGTCGAGTGCTTGTAGATTGTAGCTCTACAAAAAATTACATTTTTATTGAAATTCTCAATTAGCTTAGAATTGAAACTAAAGTAATCAAAGATGAAAGTATATACCTTGCAGATGACTGAGAAAACATATTGAGTGAGAGGTATAAAGAAAAAACCTTGAAATTGACAAATGCCTACGTCTTAAGAGAGAGATTTAAAGTGACAAAGCTAAAGTATGATGTTATCTTTGGTATGCCATGGCTAGAGATGGAAAATAAGCAAGTTTATTGGATAACAAAGACAATCTCTTTTAAAGATAGAAGATACAAGGTGACTCTTTGCACTTTTGCATCAAGTGAAGAGGAAAGACAATCTGCAACCAAAGACTTATTCGTAGGAACAACCTTTATAAAAAAAATAAATATAGCATGAGTAACTCATATATATATATATATATATATATATATATGCTGGTTCCAAATTTTATCTTAGTAGTGGAAAAGATAGCCAAAGGAATAGAACAACCACAACAACTCATATGGAAATATGAGGATATCTTTCAAACCAACCTACCTAATAGTATACCTCCTGATTGAGGTGCCTCTTTTAAAATAGAACTATTGCCTAGAGCCAAACCAACTAGTTGACCAATTTATTGCCTAACACCAAAAGAACTTAAAGAGCCGCGAAAGAGATTACATGAACTCTTGGAGAAAGGCCTCACTTGAGAAAGCACATCACCATCGAGAGCACTTGTACTCTTTGTACTTAAGAAAGATGGTGGACTTTGCCTTTACATCAACTATTGAGGCTTCAATAAGCAGACTATTAAAAATGCATATCTACGTTCATAAGTGGATGATCTTCTTGACTAATTTTGAGGTGTAACTATCTTTAGTAAATTGGATCTTTGAAGCAACTATTAGCAAATGCCAATTGCAAGAAAAGATGTAGAAAAGATGACATTTTGTACGTGCTATGGACATTTTGAATGGTTGATTTTATCCTTTGATCTCACTAATGTTTTAGCCTCTTTCATGGATCAAATAAATAGATTGTTTTGAGATATTTTAGACAAGTATGTGGTCATCTTTATTAATATCCTTATATACAATAAAATCCCTAAAGAGCATGAATAACACCTATGAGAAGTATTGTGGTAATTACAAGATATTTGCTTTTGTTGCAAGCAATCAAAATGTGTACTTTGGAAGTCAGAAGTCATCTTTTTAGGACATGTGGTGTCTTCCGAATGCATGTGTATGGAGTAAGATGAGATAAAAGCAGTGAAGGATTGGCCAACCTTCAAAGATGCTTCTGATGTTTGCTCATTTTTAGGTCTTGCTAGATACTATCACCATTTTGTTTGGAAATTTACTCACATTACTGACTCATTGACAAACCTATTAGAAAAAGGTGCTCGATTTCAATAGAAATTGGAGCAATAAAATACCTTTAATAAGTTGAAAGAAACACTCATTACTACTTCAATATTGTAGTCATATGATCATAATCTTCTTTGTACGCTTAACATTGATGTTTTTGACTTTCCTATTGGAGCGGTCTTTCAACAAAACTTTGAGAGAAGCCTTCAATCTGTGGCATATGAATCACGCTAGCTCAAAGAGACAAAGCACAATTACTATGCACGTGATCAAGAGCAATTAGCAATTGTACATGCCACAAAGATGTGGCGATACTATCTATTGGGAAAGCGAGTGATTGTTTGGATTGACCATCAATCATTGCTACTAGATTTGCATTTAAAAAATATAAAATTACTACATCATCATTAAGAAGAACAATTGTAGCTTTTTGATATCAAGCTTAATTACAAGCAAGAAAGATAATATATTATGCTAGATAGCTTATCGCAAAGACCAAATCTAAAGGACTAATCGAGAGATAAAATAGAAGTCGCTATGATTAGTGGTATCATTTTAGATGTAACCAAAGAGGTAGAATGGAAAGAAGCTATGCATCAGGATGCTTATTTCAAGATGGTTAGATATCGACTGAAGGTGGACAATATACAATATCATGATTATACTTTCAGTAATGGCTTATTCTATTACAAGAAACAAATTTATATACCTGACAATCCTAAATTCCAAACACGCATACTTCAAGAGGGACATGATATCCCAATATCTGGACATTTGAGATGAAAAAAGACTCTAGAACAAATTTCAAGGACATGATTTTGGATAGGATTTGATTGTAATGTTTGAACTTTTGTATGCTCTTGTGAATCATGTCAACATAACAAAGTACGCAATGCAATGTCTCTTGGACTATTGCAGCCAATTTTGCCACATACGGCATGTTGGGAGCAAAAGACTATGGATGTCATTACGTATTTGCTACAGATGCCTCATAATCATACCTCGGTTGTCATCTTTGTGGATTGATTCTTGAAGCAACTTCACTTGGCTATGGTACATTTGAATATTGATGTCCTAATGCTTGCACTAGTCTTCTTTGATATCATCTTTCGTCACTATAGATTACCTCGTATCATCATTTTGGATTAGGATCCATGTTTCAAGGAAAGTTTTTAATAAACCTTATTTAAGCTGTTAAGCACATGACTTGCTATATCTATAGCCTTCCATCTCCAAAAAGATGGGCAAACAGAGCATGCAAATTGGACATTGAAAGATATGGTGCAAACATTTGCGGCAGTCCATTATAATGATTGGGATGAATACTTGACACCCTTAGAGTTTGCAAGTAATGATAGTATTCAAGCAAGTATTAATCATTTACCATTTTTTCTTAATATTGATTATCATTTGATTACACTAGCAACTCACCATTGTCCCATTGATACCAACAATTTGACATCGAAAGAATTTATACAACAGCTTACAATGGCCTTACAAGAAGCACGACACCACTGTCATCATGTAAAATGGCTAGTAGATGAAAAGGTGAACAAAATACTATATTTTTAAAGATCTTATTTCAAATATATTGTAACAAATTATCTTAGAAAAATAGATAAGAGTCAAGGGGTAGAAAAATTAAAGTTGCTACCACTGCCTTTTCTACAAATTAAGCTTCTTCTCGCTTTATAGGACCACAAATAGAGAAAAATAAGATAGATTAGAAAAATAAACCATAAATGTACCTTTGAAAATAAGTCAAGAGTAAATTGTAGCAAAAATTACCTTAGAAACCTAAGAATTGATACCCAAAAAGGATCAATTATGAACCTAGATCGAAATCAGACCTCATGGTTTAGAACCGAGCTCCTATGGCAGTTCAAGGGATCTTTTGGAGACTAAAGGGTAGGATCTAAGAACAAACTTAATAGAGTTTCTTTTAGCATTGATTTTGAGTGATTTGAGTGTATATTGACTTTGTATGAGCTTTGCAAAGTTGGAATTTGTTTGGAGTGACTCTAGATTTGTGAAATAAAATGGATGATATTTTTTGGAGAATTTCGTAAGTTTGGCAATAGATCTATGGATGAAGTTTTAAGGCTCTATAGATAAATATGTGTTCAATATATACTATAATTTTGAGCATAATCGAACAATTGAATTGAAAATTATTGAATTTCAAGTAGGTTGAGGACTCAAATATTGAACTTTGAGAGGTAGATAGAATTTCTAATATCTTTAGCAAAATTCTAGTTGGATTAGAATAAAATTTATTTATAAGAATAGTAGACTTGATTTACTATATATATATGAAATTTGATAACAATCAAATAGTTTGAAAGGGAGATTTTGGCATTGAAATTTTATCATTCAGATTTGAGTAGGAGGATGGCCGATACTTGAGCAGATTTTAGAATTGATCTTTGTTTTGGTGATTCAATCTTCTTCAAAAAATTTGTACTTGTTGTCAATTTAATTATTAAGAAGTATATAATTTTTTAATTAAAATCAATGATTCATTTATTAGTTATTAGGAATTACTTGAGATTGATTAAGATTTGGTTTAAGATTAGGATTAGGATTTTATATTTGATTTAAGGTTTAGGATTAAGATTAGGATTTTAGATTTGATTTAAGGTTTGATTATGATTAAGATTTGGTTGGGATTAAGATTTGGTTTAGAATTAGGATTAGGATTTTAAATTTGATTATGATTAAGATTTGGTTGGGATTAAGATTTGGTTTAGAATTAGAATTAGGATTTTAAATTTGATTTAAGGTTTAGAATTAAGGTTAGGATTTTGGATTCGATTTAAGGTTTGGTTAGGATTAGGATTTGATTTTGGTTAGGATTTGGTTAGATTTATTTAAGATATATTTAAGATTTGATTTAAATTTGATTAGTGTTTATTTAAGATTTGATTAAGATTTGACTAGGGCTTATTTAGGATTTGATTTAGGATTTGATTAGGGCTTATTTAGAGGTTGACTAGGATTTGATCAAGGTTTGACTAAGATTTGACTAAGGTTTGACTAAGGTATAATTAAGATTTTTATTTTAATATTTTATCAATATTTCTATTTTAATATATTTTTTTGAATTTCTATATTATTTTTTTATGATTTCTTTTAAAGGTTTGTGGAAATTCTTTGTTTTTCTTGTATAATTCTTTTGAAATTTTAATTGAATTTGATTGATGTTTGATAATATTTTTTAATCTTTAATTATAATTTATTTAAAAATCTATTAGAGTTGTTAGGACTTATTGTTATAATTTTCCTTATATCTTCCGCAGCCAAGTACTTGATGCATTTTCAAACCAAACTTCACATAATATGACACCGCCTTCTTACTGCACAAAATCAACAAAAGTAGTATGCTAATAACTATCAACAATACAAGATCTTCTGAGAAGGTGATCAGGTATTATTCTCCAACACCAACTTGCCACTTGCTACATTAACCCAAATCCATAAACTAGCACTTCAGTGTCTTGGATCTTTTCACATTTTTGCAGTGATTTTTGATGTTGCATAGAGCCTCAAGCTTCCGCCACATATTTGGATCCATCTAGGCTTCCATGTTTTGTAATTTGAAGAATTTCATACTCAACCAAAGCACTTTTTAGATTGATACCAACTACCACAACCACCACCAATTGTAGTTAATGACCAATAAGAATATGAAGTGGACAATATTTTGAAGCATTGCTATCTTTGTTGTAGTAGTGGACATCCACAACTTCAATGCAAAGTTCTTTGGAAAAGTTATCCTATTTACGATGCAACATGAAAACTTGTACAAAATCTCACCCATTGCCAAGAGACAATTTAAAGATACTATCGGGAGCAAAACGAGGATGTTTTGCATTAGTGGATGGGAGTTAATTGTAACATGATATAGATAAGTTAATTGTATAGATAGTTAGAATCATGGAAGTTTCTAAAATTAAGGTTAGATTAGTAGATCAGATAGAATCCATCGTGGAATATTTTAAAAAGAGTTTAAGGTGGTTATTTACATAGAATCTATTATAGAATCTTCTAAAAAAAGCTTAAGGTGATTATTTAGGTGGAATCCACTATCTAAGAATATTTTGGAAAGTCCAGGGTGGTGAGACATGGTATAAATAGGACTGGCTAGGACCTTTTGGAGCATCTAGTCAAGTATACCTTTGGACCATTTCTCTTAGTAAAGTTTGGTTTTTTATCATTTTGTTTAGATCTATTCTATTTTATTTTTGTTTACTCAATTTTTTTCTTTCATGTTCTATTTTGTTTAGTTCCATTCAAATCTGTTCTAGTCTGTTTTGTCCTATTTTGTGATGAAGCTTTATGTTACTGTAGATTAGAAGGATCTTGGATTTTTGAGGTAGTTTGGTCATGTTTCACTTCTTCACCCTTATCATTGCCTTTTTAATTGTTAGTCTTGTTTTCAGACTTTCTAGTCTTCTTGTTTTTGGCAATAGCCATCCTACTTCATTATTATATTATCTTTAAATGACTTTCTAGTTCCTTTCTAGTTCCTTTCTAGTTCAATGACATAAGAGTGTATTGAGGATTTTCTTTCTTTGAGATTCATGTCCTTGACAGCCTTCTTATGGGATTTTTAAATTAAAATTCAAAATACCAATTGTTACACTTCACAACAAAATCAATGTTTGAACATCAAGTAAGTTTAGCATTAATTCTTTACCTTATATTATAATTTGTAGAAAAATTGGCTTATGAATATAATATCATTTTACTTGATATTATTTATAATTTGATGAAATTATAAAGCATGTAATATTTTTTATTAATTATCTTGATACATAATGCAAATCTTATTAGTTGTAATACAAATTGCATCATATTTTCTTTATATAGCTAGAAATTTTACCAAAATAGTGTATAAATTATTTAATATTAGATTATATTATTAAAAAAGATAAAATTTATAATAAAATAAAATTTAAAAGTAATTTTCTAATAAATTTGACTTATAATATTAATATTAGATATCTTAAAATTGAAATTCAATTATCAAATATACTTGATTAATGAATCCTTAAAACTTTGAATTTATGCCATCAAACTTCTTTAGCAATACAATTCTTAGTTTTTTGACACTTGAACAATGTTCTATTATAGAAGAACTAACATAATTTGGTATAGATGTTGAAGCACATTTAATTATTTCTATATTTTTACTTCTAACTAATCTTGTTGCTTCTTGTGGTAGTAAATTGATTTGATGCATTCCAAGCATTAATTTTATTTATTTATTTTTTAAATTTAAGCTATTGTTGTAATAGGGTATAGATAAAATAATTATATAGATAATTAGAACCATAGAAGTTTCTAGAATTGAAGTTAGGTTAGTGGACTAAGTAGGACCTATCATAGAACATTTCTGAAAGAATTTAAGGCAGTTATTTAGATGGAGCCTATCATGGAACCTTTTAGAAAAAGAGTTTAAGGCGGTTATCTAGGTGGAAGTCACTACCTAGGAATATACTAGAAAGACTTGGGTGGTGGGACAAGGTATAAATAGGACAAGCTAAGGCCTTTTGGGATATCAGGTCAGGTATGGCTTTAGACCCTTTCTCTTAATAAAATTTGGTTTTGCATCTTTTTGTTTAGATTTGTTCTGTTTTGTTTTTGTTTGCTCAATTTTGTCATTCATGTCTTATATTGTTTACTTTGGTTCAATTTTTTTATGGCTTGTTTTGTCCTATTTTGTGAAGAGGCCTTATATTGTTATGGATTGGAAAGATCTTGGGTTTTTGAGATAGTTTAGTCTTGTTCCAATTATACTCTTCATTTCAACAAGTTTTGTTATAATAGTACAATAAAAAAGAATATGTTTAATATTGCTTGAAGTAAGTAGAAAATTGAACAAATATTTTTTGAAATTAATATCAATTTAGAAGTGGATAATTTATAACTTCTAATATGCTTATATCTAATCAAAAAAAAGAAGGAATAATTTACTTTTAATCAAGACAAAAAAAATAAAAAAATAAAAAAATAATATTGTAAGTGTTGTCTTTTTAATTTGTCAAGGACAAGAACTTTAAGATTGTATATAAACAAACAAAATATGTATCAAAGAGAGATGACAAAAAATAATAAAAATAAAAATAAAAATAAAAACATAAGTATATAGATTTAAAAAGAAATTGAAATGGTTATTGCCAAAGAATAGAATAATTAGAGATTCTTAAAATTAGATTAGAAGCAATAAATGAACTGATAAAAGTGAGAAAGGCATCACTCTTTCTTCCATATATACTATCTAATTAGAAGTTATATAGCATTATTTTATAAAACTTCTAATATGTATCCAACTTGTAAGACATATATCTAATTTATAATACAAGTTTCTTATATATGTGCCACATGTCCAATTTTTATTATAAGAGGCCAACATGTGCAACACATGGCTAACTTATTGGCCAAATTTTTAACCTACCAATCATTTATAAACATGTATAAATACAAATCTATGTTTATAAAGCTTCAAAAAAATTTGTTCATAAAATATTATTAAATTTACTTACTTTTACTAACTTCTATCTATTCATATTATCTAAGTGATTATTGGAATATATATATATATATATATATATATATATCCATGACACCTAAAGCTCTAAGAATGATTTTTAATATTTGAAATTTATTTAATATAAAAAGTGATTCCTTGGAAAATATTGAAGGAATCACTTTCTATATTAGTATAAATGTGAATACTAAAATACAAAATGTAAAGATTGTGGTCATCTTTATATTTTATAAAAAATATAAAACATCTAAGAAGATGGTAGTCAAAAGCCTTAAAGTTAGCATTATTCATTATCTTAAAGTAGGAATGAGAAGTTAGTTGATTTTTTTTGTTAATTTTTTTTTAAGCAACATAAATTTGAAAAATTAGTTTTAATCTAAAAAAACGTGATGGATTATAATTAGATGCTCCAATTATAATATAAGCTAAGGAAGCCGTGTTGGTTGGAATAAAGTCGGGGAATGTACCAAGAGCCGGACATGGCCGTCAGCCCCTCTCCAGCAGGGCTCACCTGCAGTGTGGTATGTGCACCTACCTTCTATTGCGACCCTCTATCGCAGGCTCACACCCTGCTTACCTACCCTTTCCCACCGTAATCAAGCTCCAGCTCCTTGTTTCTGCAACCATTTCGTATCCTCCTCCATGTCCGTTACCTTTCCATGTGGAGAACTTCCCCGTGATAGCGTGCCCTTGGCGTTTACGGTTGAGCTCATGCTGAATTGTGATTGCCAGGGTGATTGAGCATGTGTATGTCTGTTTGCGTTTTGTTTGCATGTGAATTATTAAACCTTGGCTTCTAGTGGGGTTTTCCGCAGGGATTGGTCGTATGAGGTTTATTCGTCTACTCAATTGTGCAGGACGCCACATTGGAGTCCATATCCTGCATTTGGCTGCTCATGGTGGTGGATAGGAGTACGCCAACTTTCATGTGCTCTACCTTTAACCTCCGTAGGTTGTACTTCAGCTGATCTACGCAGATGGTTGTATTGAGAAATGAATGCTTTGTCATAGCTGTTGAAATCAAGTGCTCAGGAGGTATGAGTTACCCTTTTTTCCGGCCACAGAAGCATGTGTAAAACTTCCAACAGCCAGGAAACTTTACATGTCTCACAGGGATGAGGCCTTGATCGGTGACGATTTCAAGCGCACCTCCATGAACCTTGATTTTTATCCTCTCAGGAATGGGAAATGCTGGAGAAAAATTTGGAATTCCAAGGGAATTTATCGACCATCGTTGACATTACCCCTCCGAGATTCTGCAACTTCTCGCGCTAGAGTCAGGGCATTCAGTAGCTATACGAGCAGATACTCTGAGTCCATGTCTGTTTTCAACGTTGCGAAGGTTTGGCGTGATCTGGAAAAGCAAGCCATGCTTGCAACAGGTGTGTACACTACATCCAGTGTGCCGGGAAATGGTCGGAAGGATGAGATTGTCACTCTAAGACATCTCAATGTGATCCACACCGAGGAACCTGCCTCAGCTTCTGTAAGAAATGAGGTTTGCCGTCGGGTGCGAAGACAACTTGTTTATCTCATTTGTGGAGTGTTATCTGAGCTGGGGCAAGCACCAACGTCTCAATCTTGAGGAACTCATGCAACACCCTTGGATACTGGTGGTGAGCTCTGAATCTGTTTCAAGTCGTGCATGCAGACTAGTTGATAGTTCCTTTGAAGACCATGGTTTCTGCTTCATTCAATTTTAGTAAGGAATATGGATTCATGCCAATCCTCTTTTACGAAGCTTCGACATTAGCATCATTTACGGTCACGTTCACCCGGTAGGGCTTTTAGCGGTGGGTGAGAAGACGGTCACGGGTCCTCCTCACGCGGCCACAGGCACCCGCCTCTCGGCCCGCTTTCGCTGTGTGCGAGTGAGTGAGTGTGCCTTTAGTGCGTGCTGCGCCCTACTACCATCCATAGCCAGCCAGGAGCTTCATTCAGGCTTGGTGCAGCCCCGCTGCGAGTGCGGATCCGTGTGCGAACCGCGACCCAGTGGACGCACCCCAGGATTTGGTGGTCTGAGGAGGAATTGGTGTTGCACTTGGGCGTGAGGAGAAGCCGCAAGGATGCCGAAGAACAAGGGAAAGGGAGGAAAGAACCGGAAGAGAGGAAAGAACGAGGCGGAGGACGAGAAGCGGGAGCTGGTGTTCAAGGAGGATGGGCAGGAGTACGCGCAGGTGTTGAGGATGCTCGGGAACGGGCGGTGCGAGGCGCTGTGCATCGATGGGACTAAGCGGCTTTGCCACATCCGGGGGAAGATGCACAAAAAGGTGTGGATTGCGTCGGGGGACATCATATTGGTGGGTCTGAGAGATTACCAGGACGACAAGGCGGACGTGATTCTGAAGTACCAGCCGGACGAGGCCAGGCTTTTGAAGGCGTACAGCGAGCTGCCCGAGAACGTGCGTCTGAACGAGGGTATCGCCGGAGGCATGGACGATGAGGAAGACGGTGGCGGTGACGACTACGTGGAATTCGAGGATGAAGACATCGACAAGATTTGAGGAGGGTGCGACGCTGGGTTTGTGTTGGGGGCGTACGCAGCGGAGGGCGTGGGAGGTGGGGGGGGGGGGGGTGGTAACCCTAAGTGTCGATGATGTTTATGTTCGTAGGAACAGGGACGAAGCTCTGGTGGACAAGTTGGTGAGATTCCCGGTCTGCGAAGAGACGGAACGGAAGTGCGAAGTGTACATGGCGATGGAGTATGGAGGGCGATTTAGTGGAGTTATGTGGTAGCAGGGCGTCCGTGGTTGGGGAATAGGGTGGAAGGACCGGGAAGTGGGTGTCCTGGAAGTCCTGGAAGTGGGATATTTATGAATTCAGACTGCATGTATTTTGTTTTTGCGATGTTCCGTCACTCACCTTGACGTATAGCTTTTGGGAGCTTGAGTCATGCGCGTGCTGGTTGTGGGCAACTTTGTCCTTGGGAGTTTTTTTTGCACTGTCCCTACACATCTACGGTTCAGTCCTGAAACTGGGGCTGCGGATGTGAAGGCCGTTGCAGTGCAGCATGCAGTTTATAGTTAGGGCATTTCAAGAATGACAGTTACTGGGTGCGTACATATGTCTGACAGATTATTAGTCTGCACGGTACTTTTGTGAAACTGGAGACCAAATTATCGATGTTGAACAGATAAAATTGGTTGCTGTTCGCCGTTGTTTGTCTAACCTAATCGAAATTTAGGTCAGTGTGATCTTGTAGGGCTTACTTTCTATCAGACTTGCTGGTCCTTGGTTTTGCTCTTGTGAAGTTGGAAGATGTCGTTATGATAATTTGGGTTTCACTCTTTAATTTTAAAGAGTGGTCCATTTCATTTAACTCCAGGATGAGCGAGTCCCTTCTGATTGCGACTTTGCTTGACACGGTGGAACTGTAATGTGCAGTGGAAGTACCTAGGAAGTGGTGTCTGGGTAATGTTTAAAGGTGGATTTGGCAGATAACTTGTTTCAATGGGCTTGTCTTGTTCCTCAAATTTCTCAAGTAAAAGATGAGTATAAAGAAGGTAGTAGGGAACAGTCCTCTACAAATCCCTATAATATATTTTCTCAATGGAGGTATCTATGAGTTTTGCTATGAGAAATTGACCTAGCACAGGAAACAATATTAAAGCTGTAATGGTCTTTGATTCTCAAATTGAAGTGAAAGGGATGAAAATATGTGGAACCAATTTGCTTTTCTTCAAATTATTATAAAGAAGCTGATTTGTAAGTTGTAGTATAAATGTGTTCATTCTAATATTTAATGTTATTCAAGTTAAAGGCAATGTGACAAAGCTTGGTGAGTTTTTTTAGGATATTTTTGTTTTGGGTTTTTGATAAGGCTATTTTATTTTAATTTTTAATCTTTGATTGTTGTTAATTATTCATTTGTTTATTTATTCAATCTTAACTCTTTCCTGTTGTATAATATAAATTCTAAAGTTCTGCACTGGTCTCTAAGAATCCATGATTTTTTTTTCTGAAACTTTACAAAATGAATTTCTATTTTAAAATGAGCAAGTAGATTAATTTTTTTTTATTGTAATTTTATTAAAGTCATTTCTTAAATAACATAATTCCAATTCCTGTTTATTTTTTCTTCTCAAATTGGTTTTTATTTTTGCTTCTTTTTAGAAAAAGAATAATAATTTATTTTGTTTTATTTTTTTTTAATCATTTTTAACATAGAAATGCTATTTTAGTGTAATTTAGTTCCATTTTTGTTTTGATATCCTTCTAATGTACAATCAAAAAATGATTAATCTATTTTCTTAATTTTTGCTATAGAAAGAAATAGCTTTTATTATAATACATGTAAAGAATTTTTCTTTCATTGTAATTTAGATATTTTAATTATACATATATATATATATATATATATATATATAAAATTAAGATCTTCAAAGAAAATTGCATTCATTTGGTCTTTGTAAAATAATAGTATTTTGATAAAATTATCATTATTACTTATTATTTATTATTTTATTCTACTTTCGAAAAGTTAAAGAAATAGTCTTTTATTATTTTCAACTCTATTGTTTTGACTAAATGTTTAGAATTATTATACATACTTTTTCAAAATATTTTAGGCTCAAGCCATAAGTATATCCTACGTTGCTTCATACGCACACACACTTCATATTACTATGTGCACACCAAAAGAATGTGGAGGTTTGTGATTTACTGGGTGTTTTTATGTAGATCCATCTGCTTGATATAATTGCGAAAAGAGAGGGAAAGGAATAGGATAGGAAGAAGGAAATAAGAGAGGTGGCAACTTCCCTTTAATGATCTCACAAACAAGTCAATAAGTAGGATCAAGTAAACAACGTGTTATGGATATCCAACAAGAAGATTTTAAGAATATTTTAGGAATATTTTATTAGATTCTATAAGGTTCCAAAAGATTTAAAAAAAAATCTTAGACTATTCTAGTAGATTCTAAAAACTTCTAGTAGGATTAAGAAAGTTATTTGAGAAGCTTTCTAGAGCTACTTTATCTTCAAGCAACATAGAAACTTTTCAAAAAGCTTCTTAATACCTAGTATATATTGGAGTCAAGATTCAAGGGAGACTTAGTCTCAACAACACATCTCTATCTTTTGGAATTTTAGCTTACTTTTCTTGGTGTTGATCTTGTACACATTTGGTTTAATCAAGTTTTTATTAGCTTTCTTATTAAAACTCTTCTTTTTAACTTTTTGTTTGGTCTCTTGTATAATACATCCATAATACCTTTCAGAGCAAACCTCCAATGTCTCTTACAATAATTTTTAATGTCTTGTCAATTCTTGTAGCAGTTTCAAAGAATAATTACAAGCACATATCCATGGCTACTGAGGTTTGGCATAAAAACCGTGAATAGATACCTACAAACTAACAATTGCTACAAACATTGTTGACAAACATTAAGCATTTCATCAATGACTTTGAAACTAGCTAGTTTTTTATTCATTGTCTGTTTGTGAATCTCATTCTATCTTTTTATTTGCCACAATGAGTATGGATAAGTTGTTCATCAATAGAATCCAAACATGCCATCTGTCACTATATACATAATTTGTTTCAAATTACAAGTGATTTCTCATTCATTGCTAATTGTCTTATAAGTAATAGTTGCTAATCTTTTGACATATTAGAGGTGGAATCTAAGTGCTTGAGTCCAACGACACTTTGATAAAAAGCCCACACTTTTCTAGTATAGAAAACTCAATCTTATTAAAAAGAATAAACATAAAATGGATTGTGTCATTGTTCAATTTATACATGTGTATCTATATTATATACATATGTATCTATATTTTTTGGATGTGCATATAGCAATATGAAATGTCAGTGTATATATCAAATTAAGATGTGTATGTAGCTTGAGCTTATATTTTATTCGAAAGAATTTATGCATAGACCTTGGCCAATCTTTGACTTGTAATAACGACTACTAATCATATCTTTTTCATTTCTTTCTTCAAAAGACTCTTTTATCTTTGTTCATTTATCTTTAACATATGTAAAAGAAATTAATCTACACAACCACTTAATTTTGAATTTGACAAAGTATAAATTGGATGAAAATACCTTGAATACTAATAAAATTAAAATCTAAATTAAAAGATCATATTTTTATTTTTTAAAAAGATGTTCAATAATTTTTTACATGAATTCTATAAAACTTGTAAAGCACAATACAAACATTAATCTTTTTTTAAAATCCAAGAGTTGGTTAATAGTTGTCTTCACAATATCAACAATTTATATAAAAAAAAATTACAAATAAAATTTATTTTGTGGATTTTGCCATCTAATCACATTTTATGAGTAAAAATATTTTACTTTATTTTCTTAATATAAATAATATTTAATTTATTTATTTTATTATATATTTTTTATATTTATTTAATTATATATATATATTTCTTTTTTCTTTTTTTATTGATATATTTTTAATTTGTGGTTGTCCTTAAATATATTAGTCATGACAAAATATTATATCTATTTATGAAATAGTTTTATAAACAAATGAAAGAACCAACAACTAATAAATATTTTCTAATATGTTTAATTTATGGAAAAAATGATCAATGAAGAAATTCATTAAAGATGTTTAAAAAAGAAAAAATAGCTATTTATCTATTTTTTTCTAAAAACCATCATGTGTATAGTTAAGAAAAAAACCACCACCACCAAACTTATTGTTATTGAAGACATTATATTAGTGATCTTATTTGAGACATGGTTCACTCCTTCAATGCAAACCATGGTCTCTATTGTTTTCTCTCTATTCAATTTTTAAAATTAAATATAGAGATATCAAATGTAAGACTTATTTAAATAAGTGTGATATCTCTATGTGCAATGGTTTCGGCGGTCATAGAGATACCAAATTCAGCGATGCATTTGATCAATGAGAATCAATTCCAAAGGCTATAAATTATGAAACATACTTATTTAACATTAAGGTAAATCTAAATAGAGCTCATGGAAAAATCTAATTTTATTTTATTGTTATTTTTGTAATTGAAACTCCACATGAAAAACAAATAGATATGTAGCGATGGCCAAAGCAACCAAAGGATAGAAGAAATATTTAAAATAACTAAATAAGTTAATGTATTGAGAGGATTAATACTTTTATTGCTATCCAACATTATATTTGGATTTTCTACACAAAATATACCACCTTGACATTAAGAAAATTATTTTTATTACATGTTCTATTTTTTAAACATTTAAACACTTATATAAACAAATAATTCTATTTATTATTCATTATTTGTCCACCACTTTCAAAGTTCAAAATAATGGGCATGTATTTTATTGGTTGATGAGCAAAACATATTTCTAGACTTAATCTACTCCCTCGTGGATGCTAAAAGATATTTTTGCAAATTAATTCAATAAATTTGTTTCACAAAAACTTGCATTATTAAGCAAATATTTTATTACTATTTAAATTACATTGGATAAATTACAATAGAAATACATATGTATATATATATATATATATATATATATATTCATCAAAATTTACAATTTTCCTGAAAGAGTTCTTTATTCAATAAGTATAACTATTGAACATCTTTGTTATTTATAGTCACTGTTGTAAAATAACATTTAATAAATTGGACACCTTCAAAGCCTCTTTTTGTTTTGTACAAGAACTCTATACCAATTCATCACATTCCCAACATAAGTCATAAATTTGCTAAAGAAATTAATAAGGTTTATATCACTAATACCTTTCATTGTACTTTCAAATTTCTTATCAAGAAACATCTACTTTGTATTATTTAATTGCATTTGGGGAAGTGAGACACTACCATGACTAGTTCGCACTAGTAGATTTACTTCTGTTGCAAAATCCTGATGAACGATATGAACACACAGATGAATTGTAGGTGAAGCAAGACATTTCAAGCTGTGTCAATAACGTATCTGAGATAAGCGTACAAAGACTTTCCAATCATAAGCAAGGTAATGACACTTGAAGCACTGGTCATGCGATAATCCTTAACAGGTCTACTCTTCTCGTAAAGAAGAAGAGTGCCTTAGCTTACGAACAATCCCTGGTAAAATTCACATGTCTCGTGTATCATCACCAGCAAAAGAAAACACGGGAAATATAAAAGTTGAAGGAATACATTTACAAACATTATCGTAATAATACAAGTCCACTTCAGGTACCGTTTACATCAGGAACTCAAGAGTCTATGCAATACCTAGGCCTGGTGGGACGATGGTAATGTCACCTAATTAGAGGCTCAATTTTACAAGGATCATTAGGCGATGCCTGCAGGAGCCTCGATAGCTGTACTTGAAGATGATCCTGTTGTACCATTTAACACAGTCACGCCTCCTTCACTATCCACATCAATAATGGCTGAATCACCTTCTTTAATTTCTCCTGCAAGCATACGCTCTGCCATACTATCTTCTAGTAACCTCATGATTGCTCGTCTCAGAGGTCTAGCTCCATAGCTAGGACTGTAACCCTCATCGACCACACGGTCCCTGAACCGCTCCGTAACCTGCATACACAACACAACAGGCCAGTGTAATCTAAATCAACAAAGCCTCAATGCAAGATATCAATTAAACATAATTAAATAATTAATTTAATTAAAGTACCATAAGCATTAATGATTTCCAAAGCCAAACATACCTGAAGGTCAATTTCCTTCTTCTTCAATCGCTCGAACACCTCCTTCAACATGATGTCGGCAATTTCCTTCACTTCAAGTTTAGTCAACTGCCTGAAAACAATAATCTCATCCAACCTATTCAAGAACTCTGGCCTGAAGTATTGCTTCAATTCCTCGTTAACAAGGCTTTTGATTCGGTTGTAACTTGAATCCTTTTCACCGTAGTCCAACTGGAAACCAATGCCACCGCCACCCTTCTCAATGACGCTGCTTCCAACGTTCGAGGTCATAATCAAAAGCGTATTCTTAAAATCTACAGTTCTTCCTTTGCTGTCAGTGAGACGACCGTCTTCCAAAATCTGAAGCATCATGTTGAACACATCAGGATGTGCCTTTTCAATCTCATCGAAAAGAACAACTGTGTACGGCCTCCTGCGAACAGCTTCTGTTAACTGACCCCCTTCGCTGTACCCGACATAACCGGGTGGAGAACCAATAAGTTTAGATACAGTGTGTCTCTCCATAAACTCAGACATATCGAGTCTAACCATAGCTTCTTCCGAGCCAAAGTAGTACGAGGCAAGAGCCTTCGCTAGCTCAGATTTTCCAACACCAGTGGGTCCAGAGAAGATAAAACTTGCGATAGGACGGTTTGGATTCTTAAGTCCAACACGAGCTCTGCGAATAGCACGGCTGATGGCTTTTACAGCTTCGTCCTGCCCGACGACTCGTTGATGAAGGGTATCCTCCATCTTCAACAAACGGTCAGACTCATCACTAGAGACTTTCTCTACAGGGATACCGGTCCAGGCTGAAACAATATGCTGAATATCTGACTCTTCAACAGTAGGACCGGTATCACCAGCCTCACTCTCTGCCTTCATCTGCTCTTTGCCCTTCTGAGTAATAGCAGAAATTTGAGCCTTAAGCTCCATTTCTCGATCCCTCAACTCTCCAGCCTGTACAAGAAAAAATGTTTAAGTAACCACGATACAGAGAAAAATGAGTAAACGACCCAAAGGATGGCTTACCTATATTTTAAACAAGCGAATAACGACATCAACATAATTTTGCAGGTTGTATATATAACAAACTCTCAACGTACAGGTCTGGTGAATAAAGTATGTCTTGCTTATATCTGATAAGCAAAAGTAAACAAGACAAGTACCTTCTCGAAATCCTGCCCACGAACAGCTTCATTCTTTTCCTTGGTGACACCGCGCAGCTCCTTGTCAAGCTCTCTAGCTTCTTCAGGTAGCTGCAAATAAATAGACAACATATAGTAAGCATCTTTACGACAGCAAAGATAAAATAAGAGACAGTTCAAAGCGAAAAAGAACATACGCACGTGAAACTCCAAAAATTCTGAAATCAATAAATTGCATGCCATTGTGATCTAAAAAACCTAATCGTTGTCATTGTGTTCTGTCATTCTCTCCAGTCACTCCTTAAAACTCTAGACTACAAATAAATACACTAACACCCCAGTAATGAACTCTGTTAGACATCATTGAGATTACCTGAGCGTGCCTTAGACGTACGCGTGATCCAGCTTCATCAATCAGGTCGATGGCCTTGTCAGGCAAAAACCGATCACTGCACATGTAAACAAATGATGCTTAATCACAGGGAAAGATCCCATTGAAGGTACCTGCACCTATAATTAGCTAAAAAGCCAAGATCAAGTACTGGTTCTTTAGAAGTTTAATTGTATTAGTGCGAATAACATACATTCCTCTGTAACACCTACTTCCTCCTGATAAAACATAAGCCAAACATTTTTGAAGTCTCAAATTCTGGATCGGACCTGATGTATTGATAAGAAAGTTGTGCTGCTGCTACCAAAGCCTCATCAGTGTAACGCAGCTTGTGATGAATTTCATATCTCTCTCTCAATCCCTTAAGAATTTGAATGGTCTCATCAACAGTGGGTTCTGGAACCAACACAGGCTGGAATCGACGTTCCAATGCAGCATCCTTCTCAATATGCTTCCTATATTCGTCCAATGTGGTAGCTCCGATACACTGTAGCAATCACAATTGTGTGAGTTTTTGAAGTACACATTGACAAACCCTACTATGACAGTCACGCTATTTTGAACAAGTACATGAAAGAGTGTGTATATATATATATATATATATATATATATTCAAGTGTGTTTGTGTGTGGAAGTGCTCAATGAGATTATATTCAAACAACTCAATTTCTAATCATGAACTATACCAATACGACGACCCAGCATTAGCAAAAGGGTTTAATGTTTAGCTGAAGGATTCAGAATCATGCCTGGAGTTCACCACGAGCGAGGGCAGGCTTCAAGATGTTAGCTGCATCAATAGCACCCTCAGCAGCACCAGCACCAATAAGTGTATGTACTTCATCAATCACAAGGATAATGTCGTCAGCTTGTTTGATCTCTTCCATCAACTTCTTAAGCCTCTCTTCAAATTCTCCCCTGTACTTTGTACCAGCTACCAACAATCCCATATCCAGGGTGATAACTTTCTTGCCCTCAATGGTTTCAGGCACATCGCCAGTTGCAATACGTTGAGCCAATCCTTCAGCAATTGCAGTTTTTCCAACTCCAGGCTCTCCAATAAGGCAAGGGTTATTCTTTGTCCTTCGGCCCAAAATTTGAGTCACACGCTCAATTTGCGGCTGTCTTCCAACAACAGGGTCCAACTTCCCCTATAACAGCAAAAAGATTATAATTGACTCCAATTTTCCTATTATTCATTACTATGCGGAATTTGGAGGAACGCGGAAATCAAGATTTGCATCATGTATGCAGACAATCGACACAAATAGAATGTCTAGAAAACCAACCTCTTCAGCAAGCTTCGTTAAATTTGTACCGTATTCCTCCAAAGTAGGCATCTTATTGCCACTGCTACCACCACCCACTCCAGCACCTACAGACTCAGTACTCTCGCCAACCATCCGAATTACTTGAGTCCGTATATTGCTAGGGTCTGCTCCGAGGTTTTCAAGGACACGAGCGGCAACACCTTCACCCTCCCGCAACAAACCCAGGAGGAGATGCTCGGTTCCTATATAATTGTGACCTGCGATATTATGATAAAACATACATCAGAACTCCACCAACACAGAATAACTCTCAAAACAGAACTGAGCAACCAACCCACAAACTACCACCCTCCAATGCACATGCTCGGAAAAGGAATGCTGTCAATGAGTATGAATCTTACCGAGCTGCCTAGCTTCCTCAAGTGACAGCTCAAGGACTCGCTTAGCTCTGGGTGTGAACGGAATCTCAACAGCCACAAAACCACTACCACGGCCAATGATCTTCTCTACCTCCACACGAGCCTCCTTAAGGTTTACACCCATGGACTTCAACACCTTAGCAGCAATTCCAGTCCCCTCTCCGATAAGGCCTAGGAGAATCTGCTCCGTACCAACAAAGTTGTGCCCTAAACGCCTGGCTTCTTCCTGAGCCAACATGATAACCTTGATGGCCTTCTCGGTAAATCGTTCGAACATTGCCGTAATGACACCCTTGGAGGTCCCTTCTTGATTATCCACCGCAAGCGCAGCTGCCACAGTGGATTTGAAATCCCGTCCTTGTTTCACAGTCAAAGCATCAATTACTGAAGCCTTACGCATTCCAGAAAACGACTGAATCCTTGTGCTGGGCACTGAAGAATTCTTAATCTGCGCTTTTTTCCTGCCTAGAGGACCCACCCTTGCTGGCGTTTGAGATTTGTTACTACTATGAATTTGGCCATGGGATGCTCCCACTGCCGGAACCATCAAGGACTGTGTCACAGCCGCCATCTTGATGTTCTCAGGGATTTTCTGATGTTCGTCGCCCTTAAGTAAAATTTCCTGTTTCCGATTAAAAGAATTTCGATTGCAGCACAATTACACTGTAAAACTACGCTGACCTGTACACCTGCGTTCAATAAGTTGGGACAACAATGTCATTAAACACTACTCAAGGCAATTCTAAAATCGCATTTGTAGAAAAACACGACATCGTATCGATTCCGATGAAAGAAACATTCGTAAGAGGATATAAAGGTGTAACGTCATACATCCCCAAACCTAATACGCTAAGATACACATTTGTGAGGGCTCAGCACAGCTATGATGTTATTAATCAGAAGGGAACTGGTGTGTAGCCTTGAATCAGAACTGAAACAACAGATCCATGGCAGAAAATTCAAATAGGATGGTCGCATCTTTAATTTCACACAAAATATTCATCCCGCCTGTAATACTTTCAATGTTGACAATCCTCTATCCAAACAAAATTATGAATCTCTTTTTCGAAGAAAAGTTACCACCGAATAACATTATCATCAACACCTGTATAAAAGAATTACAACTGCATATTCCCAAGAGTTAATTATTTGAACGTCCTTCACTGCAACTAAAATAAGGAACAAAAAAACGCATCCACTGACGACCAGGTGGATCGGCATAAAGATCAAATAAACCAGCTAACTAACCAACAACTCCGGCAAATCCATACATGCAGACGGCTTACATGTGAAAAGGAAGATAAGAAAAATATTGAAAGGCAACTTTATCTTGGTATCTGCAACAAAATCAACTTTTAAATCCACGGCACTCGTCAGAAAAGTGCCATTGCTGCTAAGAATCAAACAGGAAAATAAAAGAAATAATAATCCGTTCACGCATACACTACACATTTCATCAAATGAATCCGTCGCATATTCTGAATCAAGAGCCCAAACCACAATTCGCTTCACAATGGTGAAATCGTGGATACAGAATCCTTGTTCTGGCACCCATCCAGAGTCATTCAAATTCGTAGCCACAATTCAACTGTACATACCAGTGATTACTCCCTTCATCCCTCCCCTCCCCCACAAACATACCAGGGAAGAAAATACCAAAACACCCAACAAACGAAGGCATGGAGATCGAGCGATGTGCAAGGCGGAACTTTGCAATGCTATCAAAAAAACAAAAAAAAAAAGAAGCAAAGACTCAGTAAAAGCGGTCCGAAGAAGAATAGGAAAAGCCACGAAATCTCCCTCTTGAAAAAGATTAAAAGTTCCTGATGGTCCTTGCACAGAGGATGAGCGACTTTCTTGCATCCGTCGTTACTCGCAGGACTTTGTATGCAAGAGACTCGACCGTCTTGTATCTGCTAACCAAATAACAATCAAATGATGTGCAATTTACGACTGCTCTGCTACCACTGGCAAAGTCGCTAAAAAAATCGTGAAGCCTTCACGAGAATCTTCCAATTCCCCGGTTGGAAGATACCTTAAGGCTTCCAAGATCCGATATACAACACACCGCTCCATCCGAAACTTCTCAGCTCCCAGTTCAGACCAAAAACACCCGGTCACCCTCACCCCTTCCCCTTCTCCAAGTCCGCCCTTCCAACTTCCGAAAGACAAGATGCTGCAAGATACTGTAACTAATGGAACTATCATAAAACTGCAATGTGGATCGAATCGAGAGTCATGATTTAGTGTGATCTCATGCAGAATATCCTGCCAGAGTAAGTTCGACGAAGCTGCAGCGCTCACGTTTCCAATTTCACAAAATCTTCATGGCGAAGTCACGATCCAAAGACCTCAGTCAAACCAAACCAAAAAAAAAAAAAAAAAACAAAACAAAACAAAATAAAACAAAAACAAAAACAAAAACCTCAAACGCATCACAGACCTGATTCCAGAAAGAAGAACATCGACTCACCGGACCGCTCTCAACTAAACCACCAATCGAACACACCACCACGACATGCTTCAATTCCTCTACATTCTCCCCTTGGCTCGGAACAAATTGAGCAGAAACAGAGCAAATTGATTAAATCGGGCATCAAATTGCAGCTACACAATGCCAGAAGCGAGAATTTCAGGGGCAATTGGGAGGCATACCATGTAATCCCGGTCGATCGGAAGCTCCCGCAGTTGCGACGGGGGTGGATACTTCCAAACGAGAGGAGAGTTTGTGCAAGACCATGCATGCACGGGGGAGAGGGTGGGAAATAGAAGGAGAAGCAGAATCGGAAGAAGCATGAGGAGAAGAAGCGGAGTGACGAAGGCTAAAGAGGAAGATAAGAGACGGGAAAGCCCTTGGGCCACAGGCGTCCTTCGGATCCTACGTGGACCCCTCCTGCGGGCACACCATTGGCTGGCACCCCTAGGGCTTCTCTTTGCGGCCTCCGAAAGCAAGTCCCATGCCCCCGTGGCCCTTCGATCGCCGGTGCCACATCAGCGGCCCGTGTTCGTGCGACGTTGCGTTCTTCCTGGCGACGCAATCCCCCTGACGGTGGTAATTAAATAACATATATATTATTATTAGTAGTAGTAGCACTATTATTATTATTTTGAAATCACCTTAAGGAGTAAAAATTTTAAGGATTAGTGATTTGTTTCTATTTTACTCTTGATATTACTCTTCTACGTTTAGAAACATGTGTGTATCTGTAATTAAAATTACTCACTTAACAGAAATCTATTTGTATTTATATTTTTCTGTGACTCGAAGCCGATTCTTGATGTGAAGCAACGTGTCTACTATCATTACACTCCACACTTATTTTCTTAGTTCCGTTTTTTTCTTGATAGAAACTTGTTCGAAGTGGATGGTACCTCATGGAGCATAGTGCGAGCAAGTCTTTTTCTGTTGCGAGCTAAATAACCGCGTTTCAAACAGCCTGTGCAATTATTTTTGAGACGATCATTCGGCATCAAAACGACATGGTGTGATATAGCCACTCTTCTTGAGATAAAAGCAAGCGACGTAAGACATGAACATCGGATGGATTAGTGAATAGGATTTGAGCATATGCAAAATGACGGTTGAAAATAGTTCAGACACAGAACTCGGGCAGTGAAGTTCTTCATTGATCCTGGAGGATTCCATTCTCATCGCATTGGACATAATTTAGGGTAAATTTGGGGTAATCGAGGTCTTGAAGGAGATCCTGAACTAGTTCTTTCTCCACCGCTTAAACTAAACAGTACCCGAACTCCATTGTCGATCTCCGAAGGGAACCGCTCGTTTCTGCACCTTCGTGGAGATATTTTCGAGGAGAAAAAGTCATTACCACTTTTGCACATCCACCCTCCTAATTTGCCCCTCTTGCATGCAACTTACAGCGTCGACGACGTCGACGAAAGTGTCAAACAAGGAAGGAACGAAAAAGAGCATTCTGATTCTCAGCAGATATCTAATCACATCCTGATCGAAGTATCTGCGGGGGGCGGGGGGATTCCGTGAACATCGAACCTCTGCGACACGCTTGCTGCCAGTGACAAAAACGAAATCATGGCTCCGAACCAATCAAAGCAGAACAGACAGATCCTGATACCGCTTCTTCAAAGCTTTTCCGTAGCCGATGCGAGACGACCTGTGCACCCCATCGACCGAGTGTTCAACGCAAGGGCACAAAAAACTGTATCAATGAATTCTTCAATCTGATCATAACTGGGAGTATCTCGAAGTCGAATATTGAGGTCCGGTGTCATACCACTGAGCTCACCCTGAACGGGTATGTAGGCAGGTATATTAATCCTTTCGAAGCGGGTATAGACCGGATAGGTCGACGCTCAGCTGGCGCATCGGTCCCTGACATTGGACGAGGTTCCTTTCTCCGAGGATTTGCGCGACCCCTTTCGTCTTTACTTGGTCAGCTTCTGTTTGTTTGTTTGATGAGTTGTGCCCCGACCGTGGTTTGTGAGCGTGCAACAGAGAGAGACAAGGAAAGATAGGTGTTATGAACTTCTCCGTGGTAGGTGAGTTTGAATTCTACTCATTCGTGTACGTATGGATTTCATACAACGGCCCATGATTTTATTTTAATATTTGTCTTCATTTTTTTTTAGCATTCTTTGTATTTTTTATTTTTTTCTGGAGGTTTACGAGTGGTTTCGCGGAGTGCTCGGTTATGCTAGTTGGCATTGTGATGTTTTGCTTCGTGCTGTACCCGATCACCGTGAGTGTGGTTGATTTGACTTTTGCTTCTGTGCGGGCGATGCTGGAGTAGGTCCTGGTGGTGGTGGTGGTGTGCTTTTTTGAGTCTTAGCTGGAAAGTTGAATGTGTGTCAGGGGAAGAGACTCAGATCTATGGTTTTGTCAAACCGAAATGAATTGTAGATTACACATTTGACTTGGATTATGTAGGGAACATTTTTGCTGTATCCTATTTTGTACGTGCAGGTGGACTTCTCCTTTTGATCATACTCGTTGATTTCTAGCAATGATAGTCCATGTTTATGACTATTGTTAATTTTCAAGTGAAAATTTGGTATTATCGATCTCATGCATTTTTGCGCTGTTAATTGATGATTTGTAGCTATCTAGGGTTTGGGATATTCATGTTGATGTAGAATGTACTTTTTCATTCACTTGAGTCTTAAGCTGATAGTTCATATACAGGGGGTGATTGAAGGTATTGTTCTGTTCAAGAAAATTAGGGATTGTGAAATCCTTAGGTCCAGTGATCTTGTGATTGCTTCTTGGAGCCTGTGGGTCTTCCTTACATTTAGAAATATATAATTTCGCTGTGCGATTTTCAAGGTTATCAAACCCCCATCTTGCACATTCTTGTATTGATTGATACGCTTAAGCGTTCTAAGCATGGTCGACAACCTGAATAGAATCAATGACTTATGGATTCTTAAGGATTTAAGTGGCACCATCATTATTCCAGCTTCAGTAATCATTGTAATGTGATTGACAATTTTTTCCTCGTCACGGATTTTTTCGTTGTTGTGTTCGGTACAGGTTCGTCAAATATAAATATTCAATTCCTGTCTGGGAGTTTTGGAGGATTGACTGGAGTTCATTGCATATAAGTTCTTCTCTGTGTGAAACTTATATTAAACAATGGAGGACTCAACTATCGAGGACTCCCCCAAACAGAGGAACTGGCCCATTTATCTTTACATTCCTAACATTATTGGTAAGCAGATCCATGCATCCTGTGAAAACGTTCCAGGTGCAAGATTGATTATTGGGTTCCATCAATTCAAACACTGCTGTTTTTGCTAGTTGAGTTTATTTGGTGTCCATCAATAATGGACATGGCATTTTTTAACAGGATATGCCAGGATTATCGCCAATGTCGCAGCTTTTGGAGTTGCCTTTACAAACAAAAAACTGTTTGCTATTCTCTACTTTGCAAGGTATAGTCAAACGACAACATGTGTCTTTCAGTTTCTGGCTTATGAGTCTAGTTTTAAAGACCTCTACCTCGATCTTACGAATTTTCTTCTATGAAAGATATAATAGAACTGTCGAAATAAGAATCACAAGTACACTTCAAATATTCATCTTAGTAAGGGAGGGGGTAGTTGGAGCTTGTCGAAGGTCTAAAGTCCCTGCAGGTGTTCCGGATACTAGACCTGGACATTTCTGACCTGCAGAATCACCTATAGTAGTCTTCCTAATAGTGTTTGGTACGTGTTTGGTTGATATATTTTTGCAGCTTTGTATGCGATGAACTTGATGGTCGCTTTGCTCGCATGTTTAACCAGAGTATGCACTCTCTAGCTCAACGTCTCAAACAGCAGATATTTTCTAATGCTACCAAGAATTCTTTTGGCTGCTGCAGATCTTTTTTTGCTGCCTACATAGTTTGAATGACTTTCCTTTTTGGGCACCGTCTAGACAAATTAGTTTGGCCCGTTTCTTTACTTCAAGGGCATCTCCGTCAGGCGCAAGGGACTAAGGATGTAATTTCATTGGTGCTCATGTTTCTGAGACTCGTATGTGTGCCTTTTAACAGAATCAACTTTTGGAGCAGTTTTAGACATGGTGACTGACAGGTAATAAACTTTCCTAGTGGTTTTGCTATCCTTTTTATGGAGTTTGCTTTGTTTTTTTCCTGTATTCCAATTTTCACGTCTGGGTCGTTTCCTGTTTCTGATTGGTATACACGAGTTTGTTCTTCAGCCGAGTTATTCAGTTGATAGGTTCCTGCAGAATGCTATAATCTTGGTGAGATATTCGAAAAAAGAATCTGCTGACCTTCTTGATCCTTATTTGATATTGGTTTAGGGTTAGTACTGCTGCACTCTTGGTACTTCTGACCCACTTCTACAAGTAAGTTTGCTTTGTTACTGTACCCTTAAGCAATACGTTCAGACTCATTTTATTTAATTTTAAGTGTTAACTATTGCTACCTCTCTTGCTTGAGAAATGTATCACGTATACTATTGATAACAATGTGGTTCTTTACTTGCTGAGGCTTGTTTGTTCTGGTTTTATGCCTGATCAGGTCCCATTACGGACTGTTCCTTGGACTTCTCGCTTTGGACATTTCCAGCCATTGGTTACAGATGTTTAGGTCTGCTCTCATGCGAGTCTAAATATTTTTAATTTCGCCACAAAGATCGTGATTTTAAACTAGGCATGCACGAGAAATTTACGTTTAAGAGTTGTGTATTATTATTGTTGTCTTTTTTGCAGCACTCACTTGTCGAGCAAGGCAAGTCATAAGGACATGGGTGACAGCAAGAGCACTCTTCTTCGTCTGTACTACCAGCATCGCTACTTCATGGGATACTGCGCCATTGGGGCTGAGGTGCGAATGTAGTGGACGAAATTATATGTCTTTTATCATCTAATTCTGACGAATGGCAATTAAACTAAACCATCTCGTCACTTCAATGTGTTGTAATAAATTTGAAACGAAACAAGACTTATCATAGTTTTGTGTTCGCGGATCAGATTGCTTATATACTTCTCTACATGCTCGCCGCTGACGGGAACATCGGAAGCCCTTACGAGGTGCTTTTCTCTCTTGGTTCTCTCCCGTTTGATTCTTTGCAAATGTTATCCCTTCTGGAATAGCGTTAGTCCCCAACAAAGGAAAAACAGATTTATTAATGCATCTAGGATTTCGGTCTTATCTCGCAGGTTGCAAGACATGCTGTTGCTGAGAGGACAGTCTACGGTATTGTACTAGTGATTGCGCTCCCTGGCTGTGCGATTAAACAACTTGTGAATCTTGTCCAGGTACATTCAATGTATTATTAGTGCTGTTTGTTGTGGTCATGTTAGTACTGTTGATTTTTCTGCGGGTGCGTAGTCAATTTACGAGGTCTTAGTCGAGAAATATTGTCACATGACAATGCCTCTATACTCTAAATCAGTCTTTGTAGTTCGTGCAGATGTTCGTAGACATTATGATTGATATTTAAGTTTCTAACAAGACGCATATAACTTTAAAATGTTTCCACTAAATGACAGATGAAAACGGCAGCTGATGTGTGCGTAAGATATGACACCCACCGGTATAGTTCCAAGAGCCAGTAGCCTGCATCCCTTAGAAATTCTACGAGTTTTAGTTGTTTTATAAGTAGCTTATAGTAAGGTTGGCACTCAAGTTTTTTATGAGCAACTGGTCATTCAGAATGTATCATATAGCTTGAAATGATTCCGTCCCATTTTGTAGAGTTCAAGTATTGTACAATTTTTTTATTACAATACATCAC
The DNA here is from genome assembly GCF_059467195.1 of Physcomitrium patens. Taxonomy (NCBI): domain Eukaryota; kingdom Viridiplantae; phylum Streptophyta; class Bryopsida; order Funariales; family Funariaceae; genus Physcomitrium; species Physcomitrium patens. The sequence continues at coordinate 13,125,232 of NC_143412.1, read as the reverse complement.
TCTTGTTCATTGTTCAATTTACTTTGTCGTGGTCTGAAAATAATATGCCAGAGTACACCTGCCTAGAATATGCTTTTCGCTATGATCAATAATAGGTGTAATAGGAAACCATTATTGAACTTGGCGGGCATCTGGAAATTTGGTTCATGCTCGAGAGGAGACGCGAAGTTAACTGATGACTACTGCTGAAGCTTGGCAACAGGCCAACATCACAGGATGAAGGCTCTAAATTTTTTTGAAATCTCAGGACAAATGTTGAACCTAGTTGTATCCACTTGCAAGGGCCAAGTCCTTCATGACAGAGCAACGCTGGAGAAAGCATGTTGCATAGCATATGTAACTAGCAAGTCAAATAATAAGGTGCTTTTGGAAAAAATTGCTTAGTTGGGCTGCAAGTTTATTCCCATATTCCTATTTATATAGTGTTGTTGGTCTGATCTGTTCAATCGATGTCTAAAATATGGACGGACATGAGCTCATTTCAACCTCTAAATGAAGAATAAGACATCAAATGATTAAACATGGCAGATAATACTGCAATGGTTTCCTTTCACTGTAGTAACTTCACAATATACTATTAATACATGGACACAGATGCGTATGGTCCCAAACAAACGAAACTACTAGAATTAGGTTCACAAATTTCTAGTTTTGGACATCCTTGTGGTGGAAGTTGCATGCTGAGCACTTAAAAAGGATGCAGATTAAATAGCAAGGAATGGACAAATCTGACCTTCACATGGAAGGAATATATATAAGCAACATGATTGTTGTCTTTTAGGCACAAAGGATGGTGAAAGATCTAACAAAAAAAACTTGAGTTTTCTAGGTTCTTTACCATTTGTATCTGTTATGATTAGTTTAATTGAGGTTAAAATGTAACGAGGAAGAGAACGTGAGATATTTTTGATGTGAGTGTGTGGGTTTAAAGAATAAGTCATATAATTTTCAATGAATAGTTTATGTTATTTCACCAATGGTGAAGTGGATGTCCAGGTCGGCAGGAAGCGCATGGGAAACGACGCCCGATCCAAGGCCGTCGTCGGGGCCCAGCAAGGGCCCTCCCTTATTGCGATGCTGCAGCATACTGCCGATGATTCTCTCCTCCGACCGATTGGGCTCATCGTCTCCCCTTCCTTCTCCATTTGGTGCTGATTCCAACGAGTTATTCAGCACTCTCACAGGTGCAAAGTCCACTGAGAACGAACCCCGCCAGGAGCTGCAATTCGCCACTGTCTGTTGGAGTCTTTGAGAACTGGGCGAGATTTGAGAGCTCCACGTTGCAATGGCGGCCATCGCGGCCGACAGTGGGAATGAGAAGAAGTGGGGAAGAGCGGTGAGCTTCAATCTGTCCTCCGGGTTGGGGTACATTGAGAAGGCACGCAAGGTCGCCACCAACACGGTGCAGGTCAGCCAAAACATGCTGTGGAGCACGAGCAAGGCGGCCTGGGTTGCGGGGACAACGCTCTTGGTGCTCGCCATGCCGCTGTTTATTAAAATGGACCAAGAGGCTCAGATCGTAGACCTGGAGGGCGGAGAAACCAGTTTGATTGGGGAGGTATCACCCGCTACCCCGAAATCTTCACCTATTAAGTGAAGAAGCTGCACAAATTTTGTGTTCGCGTTTCGATATTCTTTAACCATTCTATTCTTCACGACATGGTGGTTGTGATAACCATGTCTTTCCAGGGTTGTCCGTCCGGGAAGGATTGCCTCATTATCGAAGCTTTTTCGACACAGTTTAGTTTTGTTCTAGCTTCTCTTGAGGCAATCGTGGTAGTCTCTCCAAGTAGTGACCTATGCTAAGTTGTGTTATAGGGTCTCAAGTTTGTACGACTTACAATATTTTGATCTCCTCGTTCTGTCCATCTTTCACTATATGTATGTGAGAATTCAGGCAAACTATTCAAGTGAGATGATTTGTCACTGTAGTCATACCTGCTTTCGAAATTGAGTCAATCTATCTTTTTATTTCTTACCATAATTACCTTCTTTGGCCCACAACTCCATTTACTGTAATGGAGTTTGGGCAGTACCATGAAACTCTAGTTTGCTATCTCTTGTAGGCAGATCTCTCAATTGTATCAAATTGTGAACGGTACAGAAATGTGTGCTACTTTCACTGGAAAACATGAACTCTTTATATGAAAGACCTGGAATGGTAAATTCAATGGTTTGCAACTCTTCTCTTGTTTTCATCCTAAGTTGGAGTAACCCATTATGCAAGGCTCCAACGTTCTTGTTGAAAGATGTTACAAGCTGCAGTTTGAAGAATCACTGATTATTCCCATTGACCACAACCCTTTTAATCTTTTTCTTGTACATTTCGGCAAAGAGAGTGAGCTCAGTAGGAGGTGCAAACCAAGTTATCTAGGCTGAAAAAAAATAGTTGAACTTGTGTGTACCTATCCTGACAAGGTCTTTCTCAGAGGAAGCAGAGAGACCATGTCTCATGAGCAGTTTCACCAATTAGTCCACACAACCACTTGCATCCTTGCATTTTCTGTGCCCACTATTCAAGAAAGACCACTAATGCAGATTTTACACCTTCATTTTATTTTGATATTCAATGGATGGATTGCTCAAAAAATACATGAGACACAGGAATACTAAAGATAGATATAGTATGCTAAATTTCAAATTTTGAAATAAGTGATACTAAATTTGGATTGGCATTTTTTTTAAAAGCTTATTAGAAGTTGTACCTGTTTTATACTAGAAATTGAAAACAATCTGAAAACACTGAGTTGTATCTATATAATGTTTACATTAATATAGACAACACATAATAAATCTTACTTTTTCAATTTATTATAAAAAAATAAAATAAAATGCAGCACAAACAACTTATTATTGCAATAAGTATGGATTTTATCAAATTTTAATATCAGGCTTTGAAACTATTTATTTCCAGCATTCCACACAAATTCTCCAGCAACTTGGATCTAATTTTGACTAACAAAAAAAATAAAAAATAAAAAAGTAGTGCTCTTTTTATTTTCTTTTTTCTGTTTTATTTATTTTTCTTCTTTTAAATCTAACAATGATTAGTTTCAAATACAAATAATATAAGCATCACTAGCCTTAACACATTTCTAAAATGTTATATATGTATATGTGTATATATAAATATATGCTGTTAGTCATTTTAAATAGAATCAAATAAATAAAATAATATTATATTTTGAAATAAAAAATATCTAAATTTAATACAAAATAAAAAAACTAGTCTCAATGTAAATAATATTCTTGTTTTTTTAAATAAAGTATTAATAAAAAATTATACAATAGTTTTGTATTACATTATGAAGAATCTCCCTAGCAGTAATGTTTAAATATCTTGGACAAAAATAAAAATAAAAAAGATATATATATATATATATATATATATGTATATATATATGTATGTATATATATGTATGTATATATATATGTATGTATATATATATAGATGTATATATATATATATATATATATAAGATACAATCCACCACAATTTGCCATCCACCACATGTCATTATTTTATTTATTTTTATTTTTATTGAAATCCAATGTATATTCTATAAATTTTTATAAAAATAAATATATTAAAAATGTTAAAAATATTTTTTATTAAAATTTTAAAAAATAAAGGAATAAATTGAATGAGTAGTGGATTGTAGTAGCAATAGCAAACATTATGGTCACATGCGGTAGATGGTAGATTGTAGCAAAAATTATAGTGGCCTTGGCAATACCTTATATATATATATATATATAACCATTTTTTGTAATTTATGTAGTTAAAATTTTTAAATATTACATATATAATTATATGTACTTGTTTATTTAAGTACAATTTTAGCTTTTTAAAATGGTTTCTAATTAATAATTTAGATAAATAAAAGATTATTTATTCAACATTAGAATATTAATGATCTTCTTCAAAAGAAAAGTCACTACAATAATGAGGGAAAATAAATCTCATAAAGTTATTTAAGATTTGAAAAGCTTTAGCAAAACAACTATATGTATTATTTATTTTCAAGTGCGTAACTGTAAAACTTCCAAACTAACATAGATAAATAACTAAATAATGATAATTATTAAAATAAAATACATGAAGATTAAACCTTTACTTTTATAAATTATGATAAGACTAAGAAATAAGGGATTAAAACTTTGAGAAGGTCATAAGACAACATGGATAATACTTTAAGAGACAAAAAGAAAAATGCTACCTCAAACATTGTTTTAATGTACTATGATAAGGATGAAATGATTCTAAATTTTTCATATAGTATTGTAATAATTATTAATTTGTCTCTTTACTTACATAGATCACCATTATAATGCTTAAAAAATCTCCAAAATAGTGTGCCTTGTGAAAAGCATGGACACCTCGAGGCAAAGTCAATTAAAAGAAGGAAGAGTATTCCAACCTAGTTGGAGTTCATAGGATATTTTAAATAAGATGTGTATTAATTGAAGTATATATTAATCAGCCATGGGATTGTGAAGATTTGTAAGTAATAGGGTAATGACATTAGTAAGGATATTCATATTTAGGATCAAGTGATGTACCAACTGAATATAACATTCTAATTTGTGTTAAAAACATAGATGAATACTAGTTTATATATATATATATATATATATATATATATCAATGTTTTAAAATTGTGTGTTCAAAAAAATATAATATACAAATTATGACAAAGGTTATGTTATGAATTATTTTAAAATTTATTTTAAAAATGTACCATAGTTTTTTATGGATAACTCTATATATATATATATATATATGTTTGAATACACATTAGATATTATGAAAATTAAAATATCAACTTTGGTATTGAGCTTTGAGTATTTTCCAACCACTTCAATATTTTTGATTTAGCAGTGTGTTTTTTTAGATTAAATCTTGGTTTGAAATATTGATGCAAAATCTAATTGATACATATCATTATTAAAAAATTTAAAGTATATATATATATATATATATATATATATTGAAATGATAATGTGACCCAAAGTTGTACTAAATCAACCCACATGCCCCATTCCCAGCCATTCTCTTGTTCCCAACCGTCACCTCTATTCTCACCATTCCTAACTCCCCTCCCTTATCTCTAGCAATGGTTGGAAACAAGGAATGGTGGGGAGTAAGGATGGAGGCTCCAAGGGTGCAATGATGCTTAAGATGGAGTAGGTTGCTTAAGTAAAAAATTAAGTTGCTTTATCATTCCCCTATATATATGTATAGCATTTATTTGAAAGATTTATGCATTGCATTTTTAGATGTCAATCAAAATAGAACCAAAATCACACATATAAAAATTTTTTTATTTCATGAATTATAGGTTTATAAGTATTTGTTTTAGAAAATATCAAGCATTTGAATGACATCAATATATTCTGAAAAATTGAAGAAAAAATGAATAAAAAATTCTTTGTTCTTTTCAGCATCTTTTAAATTCTTTACAATCATCATAGTTTTAATGGAAAACACCTTAGAGTAACGATTGAACCTCCTTTTTGCTTCAAAAAATATTTGATTTTTGTGATATTTTTACATCTATTATTTGAAAACTGGATCTATAAATAAATAAAAATAAAAATGTTCATAGTTTATGTTGCTTCAGCTATTGGTTGTGCCAAAAGTATTTAAAGGCTTTAATTCACAAATTGGTAAAACTATGTTCTAAAAAGAATATTGAATATATATATATATATATATATATATATTTGTGTGTGTTGTTTTCAAGGTCTAAACTTCAAATTGAGCATTTCAATTAGTAAGGTCCAAATTAAAACCATTTTGACCTTTCTGACATTGATAGCAGCATCCATGCATTTCTTAAAGTTCTCCCAAAACGTTTGAAACTATGAGCACCCAAATAAGTATTTAATAAAAAAGGCAAGGGACTAATCTGTTAGAACTTAAAGTTAAGAATAATTGTAGAATTAAGTCATTGAATCTCTCTTTCAATTATTTATAGCATAAACTCCATATTATTTGAAGCATGCTTTTTATTTATTTATTTATTGTTAGAGCAGGTAAATACTCTGTTAACCTGTACTCCTCCAATCCAAAAGACAAAACCCACATCAAAGCACACAAGCGTTGAGAGTTTAGATACAACTATTAATCCCACCTTTCTTGTCTTCAATTTACTTGAATAAATTTTCTCTTTCTCTCATCCCACTTTCAAGTATCTTGCAGAAACTTATGCATTGGTCTTTTGAAGATAAGTCTTTCAAAAGTCTGCATCATATGGATGGGAACAATGAGATTGCTTTGAGATTGAAACCATTCTTTCACACGTGGAGATTTCATTTGCATCAATAAATGGGAAGCGTGCAAAGTACTAATGTAGCTCACCGAAGTGCTTTATGAGTTCATTATGAAAAAATCACAAGCTACGATGCACCCAAATCTCAAAGCACCAAAATGATATGAAAAATACTTTACCCGCAATAGAATTAGAAAGTTAAAAGAATTGTATGATAATAAATTCAGAAACACTCCCACACTTTTTGTCTGGAAATAGCAACATCCCACTTGTTTGACTTTTCAGTAACGAAACTATTTGCCATATTCAGCAACCCAGTCACACTCTCACACTCATCGCATACATCCTACGTATTCTAAATCCTACACGCAAAATACGTGTAAAAAAACTATTCAGTTGTTCAATCTTCACAAACAGACACTTGTAGCGGATTGGAGTTGGAAAAAAAACAGAAAGGAAACAAAAAAAAGAACATAAACGAAATTTGCACATACCGTAGAATAACTGACAACCATCAATTTTTGCGCTGCAGAAACATGCTTATGGGATATAAGTATAATACAAGACTTATCATACGAATCCCAAATGGGTGTAATATGTATACACTATTATACGAAGGATATTCCGAGGACAATCGAGGTTCGAGATGTGCACATGACGAGAGCGCGGTCGATCTGCGCGCCGCCAGATCGACGGTGGGAATGGAACGCGGTGGGGATGGAACACTTCATGCACGTTCCCCAATCCCGATCAGAGAGGGGACCGAAGTTAATCGATTTTGGGTTCGAATCCTGTCGGCCACATGATGTGCCTCGTGCTAGCGGAAGCGTGATGGCGCGACGCGGTTGCAGCAGCAGCAGCGGCTGGCTGCTGCTGCTGGCTCGTGCTGCTGCGACGCGAGGGGACTCGTTTTCTCGGCGGACACACGCTGATTTTGCGCGGAAAGGGAAGCACTATAAGCCTCGCCGCTGCCATCCTTCAGTTGCAGGCTTGTGTCTTCTTGTGTTCCTCTGTGGCTCACTACAAGCTTTTTCCCTTCTTCGTGGGTCTGTTGAGCACAAGATTTCTGGAGTAACTGCCGGCGTGTGAGCGGTCGTTTATTTTCTTTTGTTGGGTCTTTTTGCATTTGATTGGGAGGGTGCCCACGACGGGGCAACTCTTGGCCAGGTGAGTGGATGGATCTGGGAATGGAATGTGAGCTATGTTGAGATCTAGGTGTTGTGTGGGTGTGCGTGTGGAGTTGGGTGGCGCTTGATGATGAGCGTTTGTTGGTTCTTGAGCATAATTTCTGAGCGGAAGGGTTTTTTGCATCTGACGACGTGAGTCTTCGAGTGCATTTAGCTTTCTGTTTCGAAGAATTGACTGTTGAGTGTCTGTAGTAAGCTAGCTTAAGATCGTTTTGTGTTTCCCCCTCTTTTGGTTTTATTTTTTCGTTCGATTGTGTTTTTCAGAGGTTGTGAAATCACGGAAATTATCTCTGATTGGAGTATTTGTGTCCTTGATCGTTTCTCGACGTGTTTTAGGTGGGGAGATTCCTCCACATTTATTACTCTAAGACAGAAAGCTGATCATTCCATAGTCTTGGAAATTGAATACTAGTCAAGGTTTTTGTGAATGCCGATGTGTTCGTAGCAATTTTGAAGTTGGGCTACATTAAGCCTCGTATTGAAATCTGAAGCACCTTGCAGGTCTGAGATTATTCTCATTGTTAATCAAGCCCTTCCCAGGGCGAGACTTGTTGGTCGTCTAAGTCATATTTTATTCTGAGATGTAGGTACTACTAAGTTTCCTCCCAATGGACCATGCGAGTTTTGTAGTTAGGCCTTACAGAGCTTTCAGAGCTGATATTAATTCCTCCGCTTTATCATTGGATGCTGCGTTCTTACTTTGTTTCAAGCCATGTTGGAATTTCGGGCATCTTGAGGGTTTATTGAGTGGTTAACCACTCATCCGATACGTGAACGATGTGAGCGTGTTGGATCGGCACGCTTATTAGCCATTCTCGTGCGTTCTTAGCACTCTTAGTTTTAGCGCATCACGACTAGCATGCGCTTCTCCTGTTGCATTACCAAGATTTTGCTTCGTTGGAGCATTCCCACGCATTCTCAGCGCTTAGTCACAGTTCTCTTAGCAGTTGTTTGAATAGCACTCAGATGTGATGCATGGCGTAAATTTGTTTAGTCTGAAACTTCAATTTCGAGGACATCTCCTTGCGTTGAGTGTGTCATTTTGTTGGTTTTAAATACTAGACTTTTTGTGACGTCTTGCTATCGCTTGTTTTCTTCAAATTTGAAGGCTTATTGTTATTCCTTGCGTAAAGACGTTCATATTTCTCATTTCATCATTAAGAAGTATGACGTCTTATGCGGGTGCTCCAGCTAAGGAGCCGGCTCACAAAGTCTTACCGCTTAACTCCCGCATTCTTTCCGGTATGGAACGTCGCACTGTGGCTGCCCACCCGTGGCACGATCTGGAAATCGGTAAGGTTACCTTTTGTTGGCCTATCCACTGTAGACGATCTTCATTCAGTTAAATTTTTTATTTTTATTTATTTATTATTATTATTTTTCCCTTCTGAAGATTTTTATCAATCTCCAACAGTGCCTATCGTTCATATTTATTAATTTTTTTTTTTTGGTTTTTTTCGGTTCAGGTCCTCAGGCACCTGCCATTTTCAACTGTGTAAGTGACGTTAAACTATCCGAAGCAGTGTTCTCCCTGAAAGAACGATTTACATGTATGTGTGTGTCTGTGTAAGTACTCCCTTGATTCTGCAGATCGCACTGAGTAAATGCGTACCAAAAGGAAGTTTCAAAACTTCATCATGCACTTAGACTGAGATTTGGTTCATGTAAGTTTTAGAATACATTTCAAAGTCCAGATTCTTTTTGTGATGAATTTCTGAGCGCGGTTTGCATGCATTTACAGGTTATTGAAATCGGAAAGGGGAGCAAAGTCAAGTACGAGCTTGACAAGAAGAGTGGTCTGATCAAGGTTGACCGTATCCTGTACTCATCGGTTGTGTATCCCCACAACTATGGTTTCATCCCCCGCACGCTCTGTGAAGATGAGGATCCCATCGATGTCCTTGTCATCATGCAGGAACCTGTTCTCCCTGGATGCTTCCTTCGCGCTCGCGCTATCGGCCTTATGCCCATGATTGACCAAGGTGAGAAAGATGATAAGATCATCGCTGTCTGTGCTGATGATCCCGAGTACAGAGACTTTAAGGACATCAAGGAGCTTCCACCTCACCGTCTTGCAGAAATTCGTCGGTTTTTTGAGGACTGTAAGTCTTTCATGTCCTAACTTTGGACCGAGATATGTGAAGCATTCTGTTTTTTATATATTGATATGCTTTGATATTCCCTGCTGTGCGTCTGATTTAGTTCTTGCTAAAGCGGGTACGATATCTTTTTCACTGGCACTTCGTTTTTCGACAGACAAGAAAAATGAGAACAAGTCAGTTGCTGTTGACGAATTCCTGGGTCATGAGGCTGCTATTGCCGCTATCGGCCACTCGATGTAATCAACTCAACTTTGCCGTTCCCTTTTTTACTTGGAATTATTCTAATTTACGCTTCTTGTCCAAATCACTTACGAAGTGGAGTGTCTCATCCAAGCTGAGGGATATCTTAATCTGTTTATCGTTGAGTAGCTTAGGCTATCTCTTGATTTGGTGTGGTACTTATTATCATGGTTGTTGCGTGCAGGGATTTGTATGCCTCGTACATTGTGGAGAGCTTGCGCCAGTAAGAGCCTTGCACTCACACATCCCGTAGCAAGTAGTGGAGTACCACATCGGCTATTAAAATTCAGTTAAAATGGTTGTATTGGAGTGACTACATCGTCATACCGACGCACAATTTTTATTATTTATAATAGTAGTTTATCGAACTAATCTTCTCTCTCGACATCAGTTTTGAACCTGATTGTGAACCTCGCCAAGGATAATCATAAGCTGAAACATGCGTAGTTCATTATGTTACGGATCATAATTTATTGAGACTGTTACCATTATACAAGGCCGACTTATTTGTTCCGATTCAATTTAGTGTCATGTAGAACAACGTTGTTGATGATTTCTACTCACGGATTTGCGAAATTTGTTCTGGAAATTATGGATGTAGTGTAGGTCTGAATCACTTCTCGAATCGAAATTAGCCCCAGCACTTAAGTCTTGCGGAGAGTTCGTAAATGGAGTACAAATAATGAACTTAAATTTTGTTTTCTTTTTACAGGTCTCATGCTCCAGTGCCTAATAAAACTATATCTCGAACCGAATCGTCGAAAATGATGTGCGGTTCGTCGCTGCGTCATAGACTTCGTTCGGAGAGAAAGTCTCTTTTGAAAGAGGAAGTGCAAGAGGAGCCCATCGCGGGGCAGATCTCAGACTCGTCGCTCCAAAGTACGGCAACTGAGGTGCAGAATGGTAGCAGCTGAGCTTCACTGAACGGCAACGCAACTGCCGAACTGCCGCTCCATGCGGCTGAAATGCTTCATACGTGTTGCATTTGATGGCAGGAGCATACGACTCTACTAAAGTGCGCTTATTGAACACAAGGATTTTCTGTGATATCTACTATTCTAGTTCCATGTACAAAATTGAGTGCATGATGTCATTCTGAAGGTATAAGTCATCGTAGTTACGTATTACGTAATTAACGTTCTCGAATGAGTTTTTCGGAGAGTGTTTCAGAATATTATTCTGATAGTCGAAATGACTTGCTCTCCCATGAAATTAAATTTTTAACCTTCACTATTGTTGTCATATGCAAAGTACATACGACTAATGAAAATGCAAGTGATTAATTAGAAATTTGCAACTGCAGAATAGTCCTGTCCATTAAATTACGAAATCAGAAAAACCAACCGTTTTCACATTGCTTGTGCAGACACTTGTTCTTGTACACATCTTAAATAGACATCATACACACCACCGAATCAAACTGCAAAATAATGTTTGTTACCTGTCCACTACTGCTGAAAGTGATGAAAAGTTGTATACTATTTCATGAAATACCCCATCACATGTCCAACACTTTCCAGTTAGTTGCATGTGTCTCTTCCGCTGGCAATATTGCTTACCTGTGTTGCCGTTCTATTGATAGGTTGAATCACACGTATAACAATCGGCGCATACTCTAAGATGAGATTTAAGAGAACAATCATATTCATGAAAAGCAGTGAATCTGGAAGAACAATAGCAATTATCAAAACTGAACGCAATCGTAAAAAGTGATTCCCACTACTGCGCAGTAATTCAGACTCCTCAAGTTCACAAAAATTAATGTAAGCGCCCATTAATCAGGAAAAGCAACATCTTTCTTTCTCGTGCAAAGAAGTACTGATACAATTCAAGGTCTCAAGGGGGCCATGCAGTTTACACTGGTCTGTGGTAATTGTGGTGCCATTGTCCACAGCACAGTTATAACTGGGATAAATGGAGAAGCTATCTACAAAATATTTGTGCTCTCCTTTACGGACATCCTACAAAACGGTACGACATACTTCAAACTACATCTCTACTTCGCATTTGGAATTGATTCATCTTCTACTCATTTGGACAGCTTTGAACGTTCGACATCAGGCTAATTCTCTAATCGACCTCCTGGCAGGGCAAACCCCAAAACAGGTCTAGAACTCAAAAAGACGAGGAAATTCGAAACGAGGCCGAGAATCAGGGCAGTCATATGGTTGGTTTCTCAAGCTGGTCGCATGCGGTCGAACATCTTACTCGTCTTCGTCCACGCCAGCTAGTTCTTCTTTCAGACACTCCCTCATCACATTGGCTAGCTTCGCACATGCATCCAAAGAAACACTCAAGGCTTCCCTCATCGTCGCATCAGGCCACTGTCCAGTGATCTTCAGCTGTGTGATCTCATTCCGGGACGCCATAAACGTGACCATCATTTCACCATCGCTACACTTCTCCTCCTCCAAGGTCGTATCCAAGAGCACCTCCTTGCCCACGTAGCCAGTAGAAACAGCAGAAACCAGGTCGTACATTGCAATGCCGGCATCAGCCAACGCCATCGAAGCGCACGAAATCACCGCCGGCAAGTCCCCTCCACCCGACTGCAGAATAAGCGCAAAGATGTCCACAGTCGTCTTCGGAAACGTGTGAAGCATCACGGCGCCCTCCAATGCCTTGTGCAGCAGCACCGGGAACTCTTTCTCCTCTGCACCCTGGTTCGCTTTTCCCCTAACCGAGGTTGCGAACGACGCATACTGGACGTTGCAATTCAATCTTCCGATCCCACTGAAGGCTTCGGCCTTGTGGCTCTCCCGAGGCCCGAAGACTGAGACGATCACCTTCGTCTGTCCGATCTCCGCGTACGCCGACCCTGCTGCTGAACTCACCGCTCCCGTTTTCAAGAAATTCAGTCGACATTCATGCAGCTGGCGCCCGTCGTGACGGTCTCCATCGGCCGTCAAGAGGCGTGCCGGCCCTCGACTAAAGGCCGCCTCACCAACACCAGAGTTTGCGTCGACGGCATACGAAGCAGCGACCTCTCCCCGCCTCTTCGCCATAGCTCAAGCCCCTTCTGCAACACAACGCAACGAGTCGCTAAAACCCTAAACCTCCCCTTCCCTCCCTCCCTCACGTCAAGTTCCCAATCCACGTCCCAAACACTCCAGATCCCAAAAAGAGACTTTGAGGTCATGTATTATATTCCAAAAAACAAGACCTAATCAATCAGATTAATGTGTAATTTAAGGTTAATTGAATAAATTGTAATTTCTCATTTATTAGGGTTATTTTATGAGAAGATAATGTTGAAGAAATTTATAATGAAGGATCTTTAGATAGTAGTAATAGTAGTAGTAGTAGTAATAATAATAATAATAAAGATTATAAAAGAAAAAGAAAACTACTTATAATATTTCTCTACATATAATTGGAGACAAGAGTTTTAAGGTTATATCATGATTATATTGTAAAACTTCTTTACATTGTTTAAAAAATAAATTAGAAGAATAAGAAATCTTTTATATATACAAATACAAAAATGGCAATCAAATTTTAAAAAATTAAAATTTTTCATTTAGTTAAATTACATATATATCTAATCACAACAACATATACAACAAGGCTCTATAAATAAAGTCTTTAGTTCAATACTTAAAGCCATTCAATATAAAGAATGTTCTCTTTTCAATTCAAATCAAAGCTTATACAAATTCAAAGGTGATTACAACCAATTCTTGAAACTATTACTATAGGTATGAATCAATACAGAGACTATTAAAATATAGATTCCAATTTTTAAATTAAATGAAATTTCAAAAATATGAATAAAATATTAAGCAATAAAAAATATTAATTCTACATAGTCTTACAATAGTGTATTTATAATTATATAAAAGATATAATTACTATTATTTTATTCATTGATGAATTGAATTTTTTTCATTATGTCTTTTTACCTTATATTTAAGAAATCAATCATATCTTGTAAAGATCAATAGAAATAAATATATAATTTTTTGATAGTTGTAATGTTAAAAATATAAATAAAGACAAAATTTTGTAAAGATAATACACCCTGGTATTAATAAAGATAGAAAATAGACAAACAAGAATAAATATGAGATAGAAGATAGAAAGAAATATAATTTAGTTATTTATTACATAAAATCTATAAATTCTTGAACTAAAAATAGAATATAAGAAAAATATTAAAAAAATTAAGGATAGCTTTAATCTTACATCTATATATATATATATATATATATATATATATTAGTTACCAAAGAGGTCTTATGGAAGCTTTTTACAAACTGTGAAGCTTGTAGTTCAAGTGTTAAGTTGTAAATTGTTTCTAGGACAACTTTCTAAAAGGAAAATAATATATAGATTCTTTTTGAATAATCACATGGCTTATCTATAAAAGTCTAATATCTAATTTACATCTATAAAACTTCATAAAAGCTTCTAAAGAAAGATATTATCCACCTAACATATTTCTATCTACTTCTATTTATTTAAATAATATGATCATCCATTATATTATCTTTGCTTTTAGGATATCAATTCTATAAGAAATAATTAAATTATTTTATAAGTTAATAAAAATTAAGATACACTGAATGTTTTTAGTTAAAAGACTTTATTTTTATTTTACATTAAGGTTATTTATAGATTTCTTTAACTATTTATAATGTATCATAATAAGATACAAAGACCACTCAATTATTTAATTGTTATTGAGGTCTTCATGACTATCTTCAAAGAAAAAAATTTATATGCCATAAAGTATGATATTTTCTTCTTATAGTATTACTAATTATCAAGAGTGTTTTCCAAGATTGTGGTATTAAATATGTTCTATATTTTTAAAATATATATATATATATATATATATATATATATATATATATATATATATATATATATATATATATATCTTGTAAAGATCTTCATTTAAATTTTGATGCATTCTAAATTAAGGCTACCTAAGTATTTTATATCACAATTTTATAAATGATAATTCTTGAGATGAAGTTTTTAGCTATTGATTTTTTCATATTGCAAAGAAATTCTAAGAATTAATTTTTAGATTTTTTTTTCTTATTTTGTACCATATTATTATTAATATTTGGTCTTTAATTCTAATGGATGTTATTGATGAAAAATAGAAATAAATCCTAACACATTTGCAAGAATCTTAAGTGGCTCATTATTAGGGACATAGTCTTTAGAACCTTCCAGAGACAAGTTTCTAGAATCTTCTAGAAGCAAATCTTTGGAACCTTCTAGAAGCTTCCTAGTAGATGGAAGTTGCTTGAGAAGCTTCTTAGTTAGTGGAAGTTGCTTGAGAAGCTTCTTAGTTGATAGAAGTTGCTTGAAAAGCTTCCTGAATAGGAGTATATATTGGAATCGAGGCTGAAGAGTTCTTCAGTCTCGACAACACATCTCTTGGAGCTCTAGCTCATGTCTCTCGTGTTGTTCTTATATTCATTTGATTAATCTAGTTCTTGACATTTCTTCTTGAACTTCTTGTTAGATCTCGAGCCTATATTTCTGTGTCCATGAAAATTTCTGTATCCGTGACAGTTTGTCGAGACTAAACTCACCTCAAATATCAGAGCTAGTTTCTTCCTCGTTAGAGTGTGGATTACTCCTCTGCTTGAAGGTGTACTAGCGTTTTAGAGATTGCGGATTACCCTCTTCTAAATTGATACTTCTTTTGTTACAATATTGGAGTCTTATTCTTCTTGGAGAGAGTGGATTATCCCTTTTTTTGAAGCATTTAAGGTGTTTTAGAGGTTGCGGAGTACCCTCCTCTAAACCAATATTGTCTTCTTGTAGAGTCATTTCTGTCCTTCTCTTAGAATGGCCGGAGGCCAAGACATTAGTATGACAAAAAGTTTGGAGTCCAAGTTGGATGTTATTATGAATGTCCTTACTACATTATCGCAAAGAAGTGCAGAGATTGAAGGAGTCATGGCAAGGCTTCATAATGATGGAGCATCTGGGATGGCACAATCTAGGTTGCACCAACCTCAAACTTCTGCACTTGGAGAAGCAACTTTGCCTCAAGTTTGACAAGCACCGCTGGTTCTACAACATAAGGAGTCTCAAGTTAGCCTTCCAGACAAGTTCGATGGTATGCGTTCCAAGTTTCGAGGATTCATCAATCAAATCAGGTTGATAACAGTTTTACAGCCCGAATGCTATCCAACGCAGGAGTCACATGTTGGACCTGTTGGAACCTCACTTATAGGGCAAGCTCTATCATAGTTTGCTCCTTTGTTTGAGAAACAATCATCCATACTAAACAACTTTGAAACCTTTTTGGAGGCGTTTGGGGAAGCATTTGGTGAACACGACAAGGTTCAATGGGCTACAACAAAGATCCGATCACTACGATAAGAGATGCACTCTACATCAGTCTATGCATCGGATTTCAGGCAATTAGCATATGACATCAATTGGGATGAAGAAGCATTGATGAGTCAATTCTATTGGGGTTTAAAGGACGATGTGAAGGATTTGTTGTTAACTCTTCTTGATCCACGAACGCTCAACGAAGCTATTAGCCAAGCTATGAAGTACAATAACTACCTATTTCAACGTTGCCAAGATCAATGTTCAAGATAATATATGATTTGCCACGCCCCAACTATGTTGGCAAGTAGCGTGAATTCACATTTAGATGTAGAAGACATGCAAATTAATGCGATACATGTCAAATCTCTTACTCTAGAAGAAAAAAAGCAACGTATGGAAGAAGGTCAATGCTTATATTGCAGTGAAGAAGGCCACAAAAATGGAAGCTGTCCCAAGAAGTAAAATTGATACACTGTCAGGACCAAGGATGCGTTTGTTTAGGAAAACGAAGATGTCAGCTACAATAGGAACCGTAAGGCTGGACAGTGAAATATCGCAACAACAACCAGGTTCCTTTCTTTCCGCTCAACCTGCCCTTTGTTTTATAATCCCTTTGTTCATTGGCCCTCAAAAACTGAGAACCTTAGCATTATTAGATTCAGGAGCATCTGCTTGTTTCTTAGACGAAGAATTTGCGAAGTGTCATAAGATCTCTTTAGTACAAAAATCCAAACCTGTTAACGTTGAGGTCATAGATGGACGACTTTTATTGTCTAGTAGTGTCACCCATGAATCAGAACCTAAAGAAGTGACGTTTAAGGGCCATAGTAGTCATATTATTTTCAATATTATTAAAACTCCATCAAATTCTGTTATTCTTGGTCTTTCCTGGTTGAAAAAGCATAACCCATTCATAGATTGGAGGTTGTGGAAGATGACCTTTTCCACAAAACCACCCAAGAACAAGCCTAGTAGAAAACCCCGAATAGAGAAATCCTTATTTATTAGAGCAAGAGCGTTTATAAGATCGTTCAAGGAAGGTACACTGTTTGTCATTTATGCGGCTCTAACTACTGGAGTGAAGATCTCGACAGCAAGTATATCGAAGTAATATAAGGATTTTAAAGACGTGTTTCAAAAGAAGAATGCCGACATGCAACCGGAACACCGACTATATGATTGTGCCATAGACTTGCAAGAAGGAGTACAACTGCCTTTTGGCCCAATCTACAATCTATCGCAGACGAAGTTGGTGGAGTTGCAGAAGTACATCGACGAGAATCTAGCCAAGAACTTCATCCGTCATTCAAAATCGTCAACTAGGACGCCCATCTTATTTGTGAAGAAGAAAGATGGCTCGTTGTGGATGTGCGTGGACTATCGAGGCCTCAACAAGATAACAAAGAAGAATTGTTACCCGTTACCCTTGATTTTTGATCTCTTAGAATAACTTGGATGTAGAAAGATCTTTATAAAAATTGATCTAAAGAGAGCTTACAACCTCATACGAATCAATGAAGGAGATGAATGGAAGACAACGTTCCGTACAAGGTATGGCCATTTTGAGTATAATGTCATACCTTTTGGTCTTACCAATGCTCCAGCGGTCTTCCAACATATGATGAATGATATTTTTCGGGAACACCTTGATAATTTTGTTGTCATCTACTTGGATGATATTTTGATGTTCTCTAGAAACGAAAAAGAGCATGAAAAGCACGCTCGTTTGGTCTTAGAGAAACTATGTGAGCGAAGACTATATGCCAAGTTGGAAAAGTGTTTATTTCACCAAATGGAGATGGAGTTTTTGGGGTTCGTTGCGACTACGAAAGGCTTGAAGATGGATCCCAAGAAGGTAGAAGCAATCGTGACTTGGGAGGTTCCAAAGATGGTTAGAGACGTACAATGCTTTCTTGGTTTTGCTAACTTCTATCGGATCTTCATCAAGAATTACTCTCAAGTTGCTGCTCCTCTCACTCGGTTGACATGCAAGGATAAGCTGGAATAGGAACCTCTAGCAGAGAAGGCGTTTCATGACCTGAAGACCACATTTACTACGGTTCCAATCTTGATACATCCAGACTTTACGAAGGCCTTCTATTTAGAAACTGATGCTTCGGATTTTGCTTTGGGAGCTATACTTTCACAAATGGGAGAAGACAAGAAGCCCCATCCGGTTGCATTCTATTCTCGAAAGTTCTCTACTACTAAAATCAATTATAAGATCCACAATAAGGACTTCTTGCTATAGTGGATTCTTTCCAAGAATGGCGTCACCTTCTTAAAAAAGCTACACATCCAATGATCGAATACACAGATCACAAGAATTTAGAATATTTTATGTCGGCTTGAGTTCTAAATCGACGTCAAGCTCGATAGAGTATGTCGCTATCTAGGTTCGATTTTGTTATCACTTATTGACCTGGAAAGCAACAAGGACTATCGGATGCCTTATCGAAGAGATCGTATCTTATACTAAAGGCTAGAAAAGTAGTGTTTGATCAACAATGTACGATGTTGTTGAAGCCAGAGTAATTTTGGCTTTGTGCTACTATTGTGCCAATTGATGTTGATTTCCTGATCCAGGTATGTGTTGTGACCATTGAAGATTCAGTAGCCATTGATATCAAGCAACATGCTAATGATGACAAGTTCAAGGTGGAGGGAGATCTTTTATACTTTGAGGAGCAGTTGTATATTCCGAAAGGACCAACACAACTCAAGTTCTTCAATCTTGCCACGATTTTCCAGTTGTGGGACATTTTGGATTCAACAAGACTTTGAAGCTTATTTCTCAAGATATCTGGTGGCTCCAAATGTGGAAGGATGTGAAAGATTTTGTCCTCTCCTACCACATTTGTTCAAGATCCAAGAATCCTCGACATCGCCCTTATGGACTTCTACAGCCATTGCCGATTCCACGTCGACCATGGTCTTTAGTTTCCATGGACTTCATCACGGACCTGCGATCACCGAACTCATTTGACAACATCTTTGTCATCGTAGATCGGCTTACAAAGATGGCGCACTTTGTCCCTTGCAAGAAGACATCGTCGAATGAAGTCATAGCAAGGCTCTTTCTCGATAATGTGTATCGATATCATGGGCTATCAAATGATATCATATCAAATCGAGGAACCCAATTCGTATCAAAGTTTTGGAGATCTTTCTTTGAGATACTGAAGGTGCATATCAAGCTTTCTTCGACTTTTCATCCTCAAATTGATGGCCAAACGGAATGGGTGAACCAAGTCTTGAAACGATACTTACGATGCAGCATCAACTATCTGCAAGACGATTGGACTGCATATCTATCGCTAGCCAAGTTTGCATATAACAACACCCTCCATGTGTCGACTCAATATACATCATTCTTTTCCAACTATGGATATCATCCAAAGCTTGATTTATTGAGTCCGTCAACAAATAACAATCCAACAGCTGAAAGATTTGCGAAACAACTATCAGAGCTTCAAAATACATTGAAGCTTCAATTACAATCCGATGAAGAATCCTATAAGGCGTCTGTAGATAGATTTCGGAATCAAGCACCTACTTTCAAAATTGGAGATAAAGCATAGCTTTTTTGATGGAATATCAAGACCAAGCGACCATGTGATAAGTTGGACTATCGAAGATTGGGACCATTTATCATCCAGAAGCAAATCAATCTAGTGGCGTACCATCTGGAATTACCGGCTTTTATGAAGGTACATCCAGTCTTTCATGTTTCTTTGTTGGAGCCTTATCAAGAGTCGTCTTTTCCTGGAAGAGTGCAATATCTGCCAACTAGTATTGAGATTGAGAACTACGAGGAATATGAGGTCAAAAAGGTGTTGGATACACGGCGAAGGCGGGGTAAGTTGGAGTATCTTTTTCTTGGTGCGGCTATGACATTAATGAGGAAACGTTGTCGTATTACGTGCTTTCCTGCTCGAGAACGTGTCGGGCATCTGGCTATAGAAGGTAGTATGGAGATTCACCAATATTCAAGCAGTCTATCGATTATTGACTGTTGGAATATAAACAACTACAAGAATATACCATAAATCTATATGGATGCCCTTCGACTGCTTGTCGAAATCCTTTTTGCCCCAGCCGGTAGGTCTCTAGATGTTACAGAGAACCCCGAACAACCCAAACTGCTAATCTTTGATACCACTTTATACTCACGAACTTGTATCAACTGATTGTCTTGTTAGATTAATCCAATAAATTTCATTCACTCTGCATACTCAATCCTATAAACATCCTTTTAATTCTTCATCACAGATGTAACTCGATTTCACAAAACAGTCAAGAGTAATCACACCCACTTCATTAAAATCCCGATTCACCAGTACCGTATTGACTTCAGCAATGATTGCCTCAGTCTTCCCAAAACCCTATGAAGAAAAAAAAACCCAATTCTCTGTCTTTTTTTCCCTTCCCGAAGCATGAAGCTAGCTCTCCGATCCCTCTAAAAAAACTCTCTTCTTCCCCCTCTCATTTCTTAATCTTAATTTTGAATTTCTTCAATCTTCCATCTTGGATCCGAAATTGGCTCTCGCCGTCAAAGCTTTCTCCTCCGTTTTTACCTTTAAGAGATCTTTTTACCGAAAGGATGTTCCTGGAACAGCACAAAGGACGGAATAGCCTGAAATGGAATCGGAGCCCCGTAATCGGGACCACATTGAGTCGCCCGACCAATTCAGGTCTCATATTGGATAAGAGTCGAGTAGTAAGACCCGGATGTTCCCGTAATTGGATCAAATTGGTCCTTCGCGTCAGATTGGTTGAGGCCCATAGTAAGACCTAGATTTTTCCGTAATTAGACTACATTGGGTTGCCCGACCAATTTAGGTCTCATATTGGGTAAGAGGACCTGGATTGGATGTCTTGAAATTGAATCCAATTGGCTCTTCGAACCAAGCTCACCCGTCATTGAATTGGTCCTTTCCCTTTTTTGCTGACTCCCGTTATTGGAATTGAACGGAGCATTTCAGTATGCCCCAGCTGACTCTAATGGGGTGACTGACCCTGGCCTCCCAGTATTTGCACTGGAATTGGTCGTTGCCCCCAATATTCGAGGTAACTAAATATTAATAAAAGTCTCTTTTCTTTATATTTTCAAGGTATACTCGTGTTACAACACGACAACGTGGGAGCCAGTTGAAAATCTCGCCAATGCGTCGCAAAAGGTACATGAATTTCATCAACAACTTCTTCATAAACCTAAGCTGGTTCGACAATAGCTTCCTTCTAAAGCTTGCTCACCCAAGAATACAAGAAAGGGGGAGAGCATCACCAAAATTCGTAGTTGATGTAGTTATTTTCTTCAAGATAAAATAGAATTTTTTCAATAGCTATAGTTTGGTCTTTTGATATGGATAGCCAAGAGATAGATACTATGCAATCAAATTATCTCAATCGACTAGCTCATGAAGGCGACCTCGAGATGAAGAACCGCCTACACCACGACAACAACGAAGGATACCGAGTAACCGATCACTGGTGATTGTATTTGAGTTCGAGCCTGCTTATGATGGTCAGCTAGAAGGCGTATTTGTAGGACAATTTCACAATGAGGACACGGAAGGTCATGCTTGGTCAGAAGTCGAAGGCGTGGGTCACTCCCATTAGCTTCAAGGGTCGATGAACCACTTGCCTCGTGAACAACAATTGGAGTTCATAGCAGACATTATGTGACAGATCTTCATTTTCTTGCATTGGTACTGATTAACAACAACATTGCTTCTCAGAGACCTCGAAGCTAAAGGAGGGGGTGATGTTAGGGACATAGTCCTTAAAACCTTCTACAGACAAGTTTCTAGAACCTTCTAGAAGCAAGTCTCTGGAACCTTCTAAAAGCTTCTTAGTTGATGGAAGTTACTTAAGAAGCTTCCTAATTGGTGGAATTTGCTTGAGAAGCTTCTTAATTGGTAGAAGTTGCTTAAGAAGCTTTCTAGTTGGTGGAAGTCACTTGAGAAGCTTCCTAGTTGATAGAAGTTACTTGAGAAGCTTCCTAAATAGGAATATATATTGAAATCGAGGCTGAAGAGTTCTTCAGTCTCGACAACACATCTCTTGGAGCTCTAGCTCACGTCTCTAGTATTATTCTTGTATTCATCTGATTAATCTAATTCTTGTCATTTCTTCTTGAACTTCTTGTTAGATCTCGAGCTTGTATTTCTATATCCGTGACAATTTCTATGTCCGTGACATTCATATATGTATTCATTAATATAATATGTGTAATAATTTACAAGAAATTCTAATTCATTATAATACTTCTTTAAATTCTTGATAGTTTTTTTTTTTTATTTTAACAAGATATGGTGGCAAATATTTTCTTTTTAATATTTAGATTGTAGTTCAAGGCTCAATGAAAAGAATATAAAATATATTATGAATCTTTATTAAATATAGTAGTTATAATTAACATGTAAGTTGATTAATTTATTTTTAGAAAATAAATAGATCAAACCTTAGATAACCTAACTACTTATAAGATTAATTGGTCATAATACTATAATAGAATAACCATGTTTTTATTATAATATTGAATAAAGTTTTTCCTATCTAAGAATATTTGTATTTATTTTTTATAATTGTTTAGTCTTCTTTAGATGTATCTTCATTGTTGTGTTAAGATCTTTCAACCTACTTTTTAATTCCTTTATTATTAGATTTTTTTCTTTAAAAAAGTAAAAAATATCAAATTATAAATAATATCCATCATTGGAAATAAATAGATTTTTTGAGTGAATGATTATATTCTATTATTATATACATTTTTTGATAATGACAAGAGAGTTTTTTTTTTTTTTTTTTTTTTTTTTTAATTATCTTTATGATAGGTAATAGTAAATTATAGATATTACTTTGTTACTTCTTTCACTTGTTAATTTTTTCCATAATTTTATTAATAAAAAACTATAGATAACTCAATATCAATATTTAATATGTTAGAAAGTATCTTCTAATATTTTGATATAAACTAAGATCCTTGATTAGATGTAATATGAATTTAAAATCCATAATATTGATAAATATTATTAATAAAATCATGGATATTTCTTCACTTATTATAGATTTTGTACAAGGTAAAAAAATGTGTTATTTTGGTTAGACAATCTGCCAATGTAAAAAAGTTACAAAAACTTAAATTTATAATATTTGTGATAAAATCCAAAAAAGCATACATTCAAGGCTATTTTAAAATAGATAGAAGTTGAAAAAATCTATAGGATTGATTATTTAGAGTCTTTGATTAAGAATACATATGTCAAGATTAATCAAATTCTTTATTAGCTTTTTATATTCTAGACTATTTAAAATCTCTTAAAATAAGTTCTAAAATTTTATTATATTCCAAAATACCATAATTTTAAAAAATAATGTTGTACTTGAAGTGCACAAAATGTGCTTAAACTTTTAGAATATATAAACGTCTTTTATAATAAAAAATATTAAACTTAAAACCAAAAAATTTAAAGCCATTATTAAGGATAATTATAATATTACAAATAAAAGGGTCTATTTATACACTTGAATTTTTTTATTAAAAATAGTATTAACTAAAATTATTGACTTAATGGCTTGAAGTTGTTGCTTTGGTCTTAAAATAAAAAAAATTATTCATCTTATGTAACACCTTCTTTTTTTGATGCAAGAAAAGAATAAAAAATAAAATATCATCTTTTTAGAATCTATTTGAATTCCAATGTTTAAAATGATATATTCCAAAAATTCCACTTGAATCATATATATATATATATATATATATATATATATATATATATATATATATATATATATATATTTTATATCTCTGATTTTTTTATGTGATATAATTTTTTTATAATTTTTTATATTCTTATAATATACAAATTTATTTTTAAAATAACATAAAAAATTATCTAGAAATATATAGATTATATTATTCTTCAAAATTTATACAACAATTGGAATATTTTTAAGTCGAAAATACATGCCATTGTATTTAAAGTGACTATATAAGATTAAAATATAATTTTCATTTATTTATTTAATATGTATAAAATCATTAAATTTAAGAAAACATATAATTAATATAAAACTTACTTACAATCAATTGACACAAGAGCCTTAATAACAAAAAAAAAAGGATAATAATTCTTAGAAATCAACTTTTTGCATAAACATTAATCTCCATAGATATATAAAGATATAATTCTTTTCTATGTAAAGCAGATTAGTGCAAGTATAGATTCTATTGCAACCTTCATTTGAATGAACATACAATATAGTATTAACAAAAAATAAAACTTAATTATGTTACTTTAATGTAGAGCTTGATAGCAATATAAGGTATAATGGAGCATATCAACTAGATTTTTTTTTTCTTTTTTTTTTTTTTTTTTTATATCAAAGTTTTCATGTCAAATTCTTGTTTATAAGTTTAAATTAAAAAAAGCCCATCTACATCTAATTTGGGATTACATTCCTATTGCACAATTTTAAAGTTATATTTATATAATAATAAGGCATATTTTTAAACTTGCCAATGTATTTCTTTTATTCCATGAGCTACTTTAGAAATTGGTAGTTAGTCACAATTGTAAACCGTTGCTTATATAAATAAGAACAAAAGTACGTAATGGCATAAACCATTATCAAAGCTTCTTTCTTATAAGATGAGTAATTAGATTCAATATTGTTATTGCTTTTAAAAAGAAATTCAATGACATACTTCTAGCTTTTACCATCTTTTTGTATTAAGACTACCAATCCTAGTATAATCTAATTTTTGTGCAACTATAAGAGTCTAGTAGAATCATAGCATTAAAGCATATTACTTGAATCTAACTTCTACTTCAATGTATCAAATGCCTATAGTTGCTCACAATTCTATCTCCACAAATGATCTTTGTTTATAAAAATAGTCAATTGCTTAGCAATGAAGTTGAAGTTCTTGATAAATTGGCAATACATGCAAAATAAAATAAATCCTAGAAATCCAAATTAAGATATTAGAATTTAATGCTAGGCCTAATAGAAATTAGTATTAATCTTTGGTGAAGTCATGAGTTGCTACAGTAATTGTCAAAAGATCCATAGCTTATTTCTTCTTAGTGGTAATAGTTTTTTTTATTAGTCTAAAAAATATCATCTCAAATTTTACATGGCTGATATGCTTAAAATTCAGAATGCCTAAAATAGGTCATTGAGGTAGTTAAGACTGCTTGAGGTACTTCAAGATTGTTGACCAAGGCTAGTAACATCTTATTTTTGTAGGTAACAAGTAATGAATTCTAATAGTTATCCAAAATATCATCTATCTTAGAATTAGTCGATCATTGAACTGTAAATTTTTTTGAAATAAGCACTACTGATATAATCAAGTTGATTCAAATCCAACAAGGCTAATAAACACAAGAATCAAAGGTTGTTGCATCCACAAAGGTTGGAGGATAAAGAAGTTTGTTTATATATTGACCATCCTTGCAAATCTTCATTTAAGTATCTTTTAAAAACGTATATATATCAAGGATATGCATCAAAAACAATGAAAATCTCAATATGCACTTGTGATACTATAAAAGAATGGATATTCACTCAAAGATGGTAAAATATTAGGACTAAAATGGCTATTGCATAAGGCAAAAAGATTAAAGATCCTTGAAATAATACTAAGAATAAAAAAGATATTAATAAGAGAAAAGAAGGCCTCACTTTTGCTTCCACAAATACTATCTAACTTAGTACTATATCATTATATTACGTTTTGCCTTACTTGAGAATATATTGGACACTTGGCTGTAGAAGATAAATTAGAAATTGCAATAGCAAAGGTCATAAAAATTCTTATAGAATCTTACAAAAATCCCAATTAAATCTTAATAAAATATAAAAAATAATAAAAAATAATAAAAAATAATAAGTAAACCTTAAAAAATACTAAAAAATCTCATAATATATAAAAAAATTCTAAATAAATAATAAATAATATTAAAAATAAAAAATATGAATAAATCCTAAATAAATCTTAATCGAATTTTAACGAAAACTTAAAATATTCTAAAATATCTTAATAAAATCTTAATAAATTTAAAAATAAATCCTAATAAAATTTTAATAAAATAATAATTTAATATTTATAAAAATTTAAAAATCTCAATAAATATTAATTGAATTTTCAATTTGGATTATTTTTTTAAATATTTAAATCTTTAAGAAAAAAATACAAAATTTGAAATAAATAAAACTTATTAATTGAAAAAAAGAGCTTCTAATATTCTTAAGTATTAGCTGTCTTCCCTCTTTAAATTAGATGTTGATCTTTTAGTAGCAATTACTTTATAGTAAACCATTTAATTTCTTTTTAAATTATCAAAATATATAATTTTGAGCCTAATATGTATTCACAAAATATTTCTTCAATCAAACTAGAAAATTTGTCAAGATCATAAAAAAAATTAATTTATTTTAAAAGTAAAATATTTGAAAACATAATTCAATAAAATTTCCATATCCTTCAATCTAACAATTTGATTGACAAAAAAAATTAAATTTACAAATCCACAAATTTTCACTTATATACCTGCTACAATACTAATAAATTTTTAAAATATGTAAACATCTTTTTATTTCTTAAAATACAAAATCACTTAAAACTTCTCTTATTTTAAATAGCTCTTTGAAACTATTCCTCTAAATCACTTGAAATCAGCCCTAAAACAAACCTTCTAAAGTTTTTTTTTCTAAACTTGCTCTTCAATTAACAAAAGTATCTCCAAATCAATGTACGTACATGGTTTGATATCTTGTGATCAAATTTAGATCCCAATTTATAATCAATCCTCTCCAAGTATCAATTTTTAGTTTCTTAAGAATAAATTTGCTACTAACTATTTTTATTTCCTTCCTATAGCTAACTATATTTTTTTCTTCATCTATTTTTTTTTGTCTTATTTATGGCTATACAAAGTAAGTAGAAGATTTTTCTTTTTTATAAAAAAAAAACATCAACATCTAAAATTTTTACTACTTCATTTATTTATATTAATTTTTTGCTACTATATTTTTTAATTAGGCTCCTTTATAATATAATTTATATTTTAATCTTTCACCATATAATTATATTATAATATAATAATATGGAAATATTTTATAAGACCTCTAATACATGTCCAACTTGTAAAATACATGTCTAGCTTGCAAAACAAGTTTCTTCCATATGTGCTACATTGCCAACTTGTATCACAAGTTATAAATATATGCAACATGTGGCCAATTTGTTGGCTAAATTTTTAACCTATCAATCACTTACAAATATGTATAAAACCGAATTTATGCTTCTAAAGCTTTAAAGAAGTTTTTCTACAAGATATATTCAAATCTATTTATATCTACTTATTTCTATTTAACATCTTTAATATAGATTAATGTATATGTGATATTATACTTTCTTTTAAAGACAAGTTCTATATGGGTTAGTGATCACATGTTGAGGAATTTTAAGATGCAAAAAATTATATTTTCTACATACTTTTCTTTTTTTTCCTTACAAAGGTAATTGATAGGTCCTTTCAACCATCAATAATATCCTATAAAAAAATAAAAAGACCACCATATTATTTAATTATTGTTGAGGCCTTCATAGTTTTTTTAAATAAATCCTTTGGAATACCATCAAGAATAGTTCTTACCTTCAATAATATTTTCAAATATCTAGAGTTTCTTCTAAGGTCATACTACCAAATACATTATATCTCACTTTTTATTTGAAAAAATACATGTTGTTCTTGATGATTTTCATCTCTATTATGTCAACTTGAAAGATATAAATTTTTTAATGCCTTTTCTTGTAAAAAAAATAATAAATTTTGTATTGGAATTACTTATTATTGAATTTTTATCTCTTTAGTGCCACAATTATATAAAAATTATGAATAAAAATAAATAATAAAATATAATCTTTATTAAATATTATTTTTTTCATATTAAAATTTTTTATAATTTTTTATATAAAAGATATATATATATATATATATATATATATATATATATATATATTTAGTTTTATAAGAATTTATTAAAAATAAAAAGTAAACAAATTTAATAATATCTTATAGGAAAGTTTCTTAAAAGCTTCATAGATGCGGATTTGACTTTATATTTGTTTGTAGGTATTTAATAGGTTGAAAACTTGGCTAATAAGTTGGCCATGTATTGCACATATTAATGACTTCTAAAACAAATTGACTATATAGTATTCATATAAAAAACTTGTCTTATAAGTTAGACTTGTATTTTGCAAATTAGACATGAGTTGGAGGTTATATAGATTATCACCATTTAGTTTTTAGTTAGATAGTATATATAGAGGCAAAATTGAGGTATTAAAAAAAATTGAAGATATATTTAATTGAACTTGCTTAAAAAAAAATTAAATCAACAATCAATGTTGATTTTATAGTTCAAAGATAAAATTATTCTAGCTTCAAACGAATAATTCACTATTAATCAAAAATTACATTTCTTTCTTTTGGTGCAAGCTATATACATATAAAAATATATTGAATACAAATTTTGATATGGACTTGCTCAAATAGCCTTTTCAATTGTTCAAAATGGACATTGATATAAAATGCTTAAGATTCTTATAATTTGTATAAATTTTTACTAATTTAGAAGTACCTTCTAAATAATGATACTATTCTTAAAATGAATCCACAATTGTAAGAAGCTTTTTGTCATGGATCTTATTGTTAATTTCAATTTCTAAAATATTTTTGAATGAAAAGCTATTAAGTGAAGTTTAGCATTTTCTCCCATTTGTGACAATATCACACCCAAGGCAAAGTCCAATGTATTTGTTTCCATAAAAAATGCATCAAAAAAGTCAACATGATACAAAATTAAAATTGACTTGAAAGCTTTTTAATGATGATTTAACTTTATTATTCCACTCAAGTTTGTCTTTACAAGTCAAACATACAAATAAATTGCAACTTGTATATTTAAGTTTTTTAAGACACAACAAACATAAAATTTATATTTTTATATATTTTTAGAATAGATTAAAATATAATTTTTATAAATAATAAAAAATTATTTAAAATATATCAAAAAATATCATTTATTAGATATTAAAAAGTATTTGGTACATTTGTGAATTTAAAAGGCATGATATTAATTTTAAAATACTCATACATAGTTCAAAATACAGTCTTCTATACATCTTCATTTTTTAAATATAACAAAATGTATACTTCTTATAGTTCTATTTTTGTACAAATCTTCACTTTCTTTAATTGATCAAAGAATCATAATATCTAAAATAGAAGAAATCTATTTTATGTGGTGATCTTCTTGAGCCTTCAATAATCTACACACATCCACAATGAATTATTTTTTTTTCTTGATAAATAAAAAACAAATCATGTTTGAGATTTTAAATGGAATAAAAAGTTTTTGGCCAAT
Organism: Physcomitrium patens; assembly: GCF_059467195.1. NCBI lineage: Eukaryota > Viridiplantae > Streptophyta > Bryopsida > Funariales > Funariaceae > Physcomitrium > Physcomitrium patens. The sequence goes on along the minus strand of NC_143412.1, from coordinate 13,095,670 downwards.
TTCTTAGTACTATATTCCTTGAGTGCATTCAACTTATTTAATTATAAACTATAGATTGGTCCAAATAGCTATTAAGTTTGTTCTTAAAGATCAATTGAGCAATCATAATTATAATGTTCTAAAAGAATATCAATACTATTTTTTTCAAAAATATCATAATATTAATTATATTGATTTAAATAACTAATTTAAGACTTTCTACCATTAAAAATGGATATGGCATAAATTACAAATGGCAACTCTTTTTTTGGAGCATTCATGAAAGCTCTTACAATTATCACTAAAAATTTGGTTATATTAAATGTATGACTTTTTACCATGATAATTGAAAGGATAAATTTTATTCTTTAATCCAAATTATAAGATGGACTTAATTTAAAGTTTCTTATAATTGATGGTATAAAGTGAGGTCAAAAAATAACAAAAAAGGAAAAAAAATAACAAAAACAAAATAGTTGAAATAAATTTAACCAAGCAATCACATCCTAAAACTAAATCAAAGTCTATTCACTAAATTTTTAACCAATAAAAAATAAAAAAATAAAATAAAATAAATATATTTTTAGAAATTTAATTTTATCATCTTTTTTATGATGTAAAAAATATGTAAATCCAAATTAATATATGTAAGTTATGAAGGTTTATAGATAGTCCAAAAACCTTACATGACCTTCAAATCTTGATCCATTTCTTCATAAAAGCTTCTAAGGAAGTAAAATTTAATTTTGCGAAAGTTTTATAATTTCTTCTAAAAATTCCTAAAAACTTCTAAATAAATTCTAAATAAAATTTAAAAACTCTTATTTTTTTTTTTATATTTCTAATATCAATTTAAAACTATAATTTTTACTTTTTATTTTTTTATAATAATAAAAATAATTTAAATTCATAAAAAATCATATTTCTAATATAAATAAGTAAAAAGACATGAGATTCTTTTTCATGCTTCTTTTGACTACTAATCAAAATTTATAGGTATCTTTATAAGTAACACATACAAATAGAAGTCCAATAGATATTGGTCTCAATAGCTAATCATTAATGTTCAACAATAAATAAAAAGACTAAGCCAACTAAGATAATTATGTCAAAGACTTACAAAGTTTTTATTTTTATAACTTTTTTTAATAAGACTCTTGTATCCTATAAACATTTTTAAATTCTAATAAAAATTCATATGTTCAAAAAAAATCTTTAATTCTATTAGTTATATGTTTAAATAACTTTAAAATATATTATTTATATTTTTAGCAATTAAAATCTATTGATGGGACTTAAAATAAGAAAAATTTGGATTATGCTACAGAAAAAAAATAAAATTACTAAAATTTTAGTCTATTTAGAGATTATAATTTTTTAGCTACAATAAACCTAAGATGACTAGGTTGAAGGGAAATATGATGATAATAAATATTATTAAGCTATTTTAATTATTTTTACTATATCTATATATATATATATATATATATATATACATGTAAAATTTTTAAAAGATAAAAAATAACTAACTATGTCTTTTATATACACAAACTTAGTTTATTTAACTTAAGTTTTATTATATTTTTTAATAAAGTATTTTTCTATAATAAAATTCAAAGCTTTTGAATCTATTAAGGTAGATACTTTATGATTTTTTGGTCCAAAAAAAATATCTATTGTAAAATAAGGTGAAGAATTTGAAAAAAAAATAAGATCTTTATTAGGTATTTTACAAGATTCTAGTTGCACTATCCTTATTATAGTTGGAAAATTTTGTTATCCTATACATTGTCTTTTTTAGTAACCATGTGCTTCATTTTATGATTGTATTACTTCTTTGAAAAATGTTAAGTAGTGTGCCTAGGTTCTCCATAATATAAGCACAATTCTTAGTGATAATATGAAATCTATTCTTGTTTAGTGAGAGGTTTGAAACATATCATATCAATTTGTGTAGCTTCAAGCTTCAATAAGTTTTTAATAACTTCAAAGTTATCATCATGACTTGACTTTTTCTTCTTCAACCAAATCCTTGTTTTTGGTATCTTCCAAAAAGTTGATTGTTGCATAGAATTCTAATTAAATTCTAATTAAATTCCATATAACAATAAAATTTAATCAAATCTTAAAAAAATCTTAATCAAAATCTTAACCAAATTCTAATTAAATTCTAATGAAATTCTAATCAAATTATAATTAAGTCCTAATCAACTTTCTAATTATATTCTAATTAAAATTTAAATAAATCTTAATAAAATCTTAATCAAGTTTTAACCAAAATCTTGATTAAATCATAATTAATTTCTAATCAAATCTTAGATCAATTCCTAATCAAATCCTGAATTCTAACCTAAATCTTAATTAAATCCTAACAAAATCTTAAATAAATCCAAAAAAATCTTGTATAAATTTTAATCAATTCCTATAGTTATTTTAAAATTTCAATATCTATTAATCAAATCATTGATCTCAATTAAAATTTCATCTATATTTTAATCCACAAGAAATTTTTATGTAAAAAAAGTTTAAAGAAAATTAAATCCACAAATTGAAAGAAAAAGACTTTAAAACTCTTGAATATTAACCACCGTCCTTTTCTATCTAAGATATTGATATTTTAGTAGGGCTTTCTTCTTCTTGAATTGAGAAATTAACTAATGTATAGATAGTGAATTCTAAATTTCTTTCACCAAATTCTATTTCAATTAAACAAGAAAACTTTTCAAGATTGCAGATATCCTCATTGATTCTTAATTTTAAATATTTGATACTTTAATTCAGTAAAAATTTCATATTCTAAAATTCAACCATTTAACTGACATCAAATTTATAAGACATATTTAGAATAAAAATAATAAAAAACTTACAAATTTTCACTTATAAATTTACTATGGATTCATTCAATCTTTAATTTTGTTAATCTCTTTTTATTTCTTGAAATCTGAAATCATTGAATACATCTCACTTTAGAAAGCCCTCAAAAATTCAATATGCAATCATAGCACTTCAAACCAATGCCCAAAGAATTCTTTTAAAAATTCCTATATAATTTCTATTTTTTTAATTTACTTTTTTTTGCCTTACTTATAGCCTTATAAAGTAAATAGGAGCCTTCTTTTATATAAAGATAATATTTATATAAATTTTTTTACTATCTTCCTATCATTTATCCATATTTTGTTATTAGGCTTTTGTATAATAAAATCCATATTTTTATCTTTCACTATATAGTTGTGTTACTGTACAACAATATAATTCTTATTATAAAGATAGAACATTAGTTTGAACTATCATTTCTTGATTACTTCCTCTAAATATGGCTATAAATACTTTCAAGAATAAATTTAGATCACAAAAGAGTCGTAATTCATTTTTTGTTAAAGATGCAAATCAAGAAAGAGTGCTTCTAAATTGAAGTGTGCATATAAATCGAACTTAAGTAATCCATTAAGATAATAAAAAGGATGTAACCTTACAAGAACTTGTCTTATTGTAAAATCCTTGAAATTTTGTTTTTCTTCTATCAAACTTCTCCAACATATTGATTCTTATCTCTTTCATACTTATAATAAAAAGACTTTTTAGATTCAATTTTGATATTAATCTACTTGCTTCTCTTAATTACAAAATTTCTTGATGTTGTCATGTGATAAAACAACTATATGGTGAAAGATGAAAATATAGATTTTAATACAGAAGAGCCTAATAGAAAGATATAGTAGCAAAACATGGATAAATAATAGAAAGGTAGTTAATTTTTTTTGTATTAATGCTACTTTTTTATAAAAAAAGGCTTATTTTTACTTTGTAAGGCCATACAAAGAATTTTTAATTCTTTGTAAGAATTACTATTCAAAGAGGACCAATTATGAATTTGGATCAAAATTGGATACTAAGAATATAAATTGTGCATCTATAAAATTTGAAGATTATATAGTTGATTGCAAAGTGGAATTTAAGAGAAGACTTATGAGTAGATTTTTAGAAGTTAATTTTATATAATTTGAGGATATTTTGATTTTTTGAAGATTTTTCAAAGTAAGCAATGTACTTAGTATTTTTGGGTTTTGAAAAATAGAAAGAAGTTTATAAACTTAACGATTGTATGAATATTATAGTACATTTACAAGTAAAATTTTGTAAACTTGTCATTGTACTTATATTAAATATATTTGAAATATTTGATATCGATTGAATACTTAGAAAAATTAATATGAGAGTTTTATTAAATTAGAGTCTTAGATATTTGAGATTTAGGATTAGTGAGGATTTTTTTAATCCTACAAAAACTACCATTTTGATTGAAGCAAAAATTGGTGAGAGCAATTTGAACTTAAAAATCTACAAACCAACCAAATTTGATTAAGTAGAATAGGTGAATATAAAATAATTGAATAGTTTAAAAAAAAGAAATTGTTGCTAAAAGCTCAACATCTTAGTTGGAAAAGAAAAACAACCGTATCACGGACATATACATTTACTTCAATAGTTACTTATATAATTAAGTAGAAGTAAATAAATATAGAATAATTTCATAAAAATCTTTTAGAAAAGCTTCGTAGAAGCTTTATAGATGCGGTTTTGACTTTAGATGTATTTGTAGGTTAAAAAGTTGGCCAAAAAGCTAACCATGTATTGATAGCTTGTGGAACAAGTTATCTCTGTGTAGTAGCTTGTGGAACAAGTTATCTCTGTGTAGTAGCTTGTGGAACAAGCCAGCTACATGGTACATACATAGATAACTTGCCTTGCAAGATAAGAAATATCACTAGCAAAGTCAACATATGTTGGAGGTCCTATAGGACATGGCCACGTAGCTCTTAGTTAGATAGTATATGTGGGGGCAAGAGTGAAGCCTTCTTCACTCTTGTCAATGTCTTTCTAAAGTTAGTCTTATTTCAAGACTTTTTAGTCTTTTTTTTTTGGCAATATCCATTCTAATTAATATTACATCACCTTTTGAGTGACTTTCAAGTTTTCTTCAATGATAGAAGAGTGTATTGAGGATTATCTTTCTTTGAGATTCATGTCTTTAACAGTTTGACAAGAGTGCTAACATATTATTTTTGTCTTGTTTTAGAAGTGAGTGGATTACCCCACTTCTATTGTTGTATTTTGAAGGTTGCAGACTACCTACCTTTAAACAAAAAATCTTGTTTTCTAATACTGATCTTTTTCTTAAAGTGAGTCGATTACCCCTCTTTGTGGGATTTGTTTTTAGAAGTTATAGATTATCTTCTTCTAATTTAACTTTTGAATTTGTTTGAATTGTCTTCGAAAGGAAAGATTATGGATGCTACTCCCAACGGAAGTGAGAACAGATTTGCAACTATCGTAGATCTTCATGAGCTTGTTAATACTCTAAGAGTGGAAATCTCACGTATTTCTAATGTGAATCATGGAAGTACTATGCCTACGCCTATGAAAGAAGTTCAGAGTCATTAGTAAGAAGTTGATCAGTTGAAGATAACAAGTAAATCAATCTTACAACCAAATCCAGGGAATTTTGCTTCTATAAGTATGACAGGGATAAAGATTAGTATGTCTGAGAAGTTTGATGGAAGAAGATCAAAATTTCGAAGATTTTTGCAATAAGTCAAGTTCTATTTAAGGTTGCACCCTTTCCAATATCCTGATGGATTTGCCTAAGTCGGATTCATAGGTACACTATTATCAAGAAGTGCTCTCTTTTGATTTGCACCTTTAATGGAAAAAGATTCACGACTCCTTTATAGTTTGAATTCATTCCTAGAAGTGTTTACGGCTACATTTGGAGAAAGTAATAAAAAACAAGTAGCATAAATCAAGCTTTTATCCTTATGATAAGGATCACGATCAGTGACTATATATGCTGCTAAATTCCAAAACCTTGCTTGCGATGTAGACTAAAACAACAAAGTACTTATCAACCAATTTCGATATGGTTGAAGGATAGCATCAAAGATTTGTTATTAACAATACTGAAAGTAAAATCTTTGGAACAATTTATTACTCAAGCTATTGCATGCAAAAATCATTTATTTGAAAGGCTTTAAGAATAAAGATTTGGTTAGAGAGGAACAAGTCAAGTAATGGCAGTAGCTCCCAAGTTTTCTGAAACGTATTCGTCAAAGCCAAAACCAATGCAAATTGATATGATACGTTTTAAACTTCTCACAAAGAATAAAAAGACTTGACATCACCAAGAGGAGTTGTGTTTATATTATGGAGAAGCTAAGCACATTGCTTAACATTATCCAAAGAAGTAATGCAATTACAAAATGAGGAGCACAATTACCAAAGCAGATAATGTATCGAAAAACGAATTTTTCTAGCTACAATAGGGACCATGCCGCTAGAATAATGTGCAATACCTAGTAAAGGTCTTATCTTCTCCTAAAACCCCTTACCTTGTTTTATAATAGAAGTATATTTAGGACCTAATAATCACAAAGACTTTGTCTTGTTAGATTCAAGAGTCACAGCATGTTTTATAGACGAAGATTTTATCAAAAATAAAAAAATATGTTTAGTAAAGAAAGTTAAATCCGTACATGTAGAAGTCATAGATGGTCATTCATTATCTTCTGGAAATATTATCCATGAAACTATTCTTTTAGATGTAGCAATCAAAGATAATAACAGCGTAGTAGTATTTAATGTAATAATCTGATTATTTTAGGATTATCATGGCTAGAAAAATATAACCTTCAAATAGATTGGATTTCTCGTAACCTTAACTTTATTGATATTATAATTCAAGATCGCATTAATACAGTAGAAGTATGTAAGTCCAGTACATCCAAACCTTCAGTAATAGGTGCAAAAGCTTGCATGCATGCTGCAAAAGAACAATCATCTTTTGCTATATATGCTACACCTATTTCTAATGGTGAAACAACGTTGAGTGGTATTCCAAAAAATATCAAGAATTTCAAGATATTTTTGAAAAGAAGAATGTAGATATTTTTTCCAAGCATCAACCTTAAGATTGTTCAATTGATCTACAAGAAGGAGCTCAATCACCATTCAGATCAATCTATAGCTTGTTGCAAAATGAGTTGGTTGCATTGAAGAAGTACATTAATGAAAATTTGGCAAAGAACTTCATACGCCATTCTAAATCTCCAACCGGGGCTCCTATTTTATTTGTGAAGAAGAAAGATGGATCTCTGCAAATGTGTGTAGATTATCGAGGACTCAATAAGATCACCATCAAAAATAGATATACTTTGCCTTTGATTTGAGGACTTCTTGACCAACTCAATCAAGCAAAGTTCTATATCAAAATAGATCTATGAGGAGCATACAACTTAGTACATATCAAAGAAGGAGATGAATAGAAGACTACTTTTTGAACTAGGTTTGGATATTTAGAATTTAATGTCATGCCTTTTGGACTCACAAATGTACTGGCCACTTTTCAACATCTTATAAATGATGTTTTTCATGAGTTTTTAGATGATTTCATTGTTTGCTATTTAGACGACATTCTAATCTATTCTAAGAATAAAGAAGAACATGAGCTTCATGTTTGTTGCGTGTTACAGAAACTTAGAGATCCAGGATTATATGCCAAATTGGATAAGTGTGTATTCTACACTATTCAAGTTGACTTCTTAGGATACATCATTTCCAAGGAAGGCCTTATGATGGATCCCAAGAAAATTCAAACTATCATAGATTGGAAGATTCTAAGAACAGTACGAGATATGCAATACTTTTTGAACTTTGCTAATTACTATCGAATCTTCAACAAGATTTTTTCTCAAGTTACAATTCCACTTACACGTTTGACTTGTAAAGACAAACTTGAGTGGAATAAAAAAGTAGAAGCATCATTTGATGCTTTAAAGAAGGAATTTATTTCTGCACCAATCTTATATTGCGTTGACTTCTCCAAGACATTTTTTTATAGAAATAGATGCATTAGATTTTGCTATAGGTGTCATGTTATCATAAATGGGAACAGATGACAAACCCCACCCTATAGCTTTTCATTCGAGAAAATTTTCAACAACCGAGATTAATTATGAGATCCATGACAAAGAGCTCCTTGCAATTGTGGATTCATTTCAAGAATGGTGTCATTATTTAGAAGGCACCTCAAATCTAGTTACTATATATACAAACCATAAGAATCTCGAGTACTTTATGTCAACACATGTCTTAAATTGTCGTCAAGCTCATTGAAGCATGTCTTTATCTAGATTCAATTTCAAGATCACTTATCGACCCGAAAAACAACAAGGTATATCGGACGCTCTTTTTAGATGTTCTTATCTTGCACCACAAGAAGAAGATGCATCTTTTGATCAACAAAGATCAATTCTCTTGAAGCCCGAGCATTTTTATTTTTGAGCTATAAAATCAACATTGATTATTGATTTAATATTTGTGAAGCAAATTCAATCAAGCATGTCCTTTGATCCTCTTATTCACGATATCAAGGATACTTCCTCTAAGTCCTATGATACTTCTAAGTTTGAATTTAAGAATAATCTATTATATTTTAAATGATGCCTATATGTTCCAGAAAGTGAAGCTCAATTACGTATTCTTCAAGCTCATCATGACTTTCCAACAAAATGATATTTTGGATATAATAAAACTTTGGAACTAATATCCATGGATTTTTAGTGGCCGCAAGTGTAGAAAGTAATCAAAGATTTTGTACAATCTTGCGATGTTTGCTCAAGATCAAAATCTCTTCATCATCGACCTTACAGACTTCTTCAGTTGTTACACATTCCTGAACAACCATGGTCATCTGTTTCTATAGATTTCATCATGGATCTTTCAATCTCAGGTTCTTATGACTCTATATTTTTGATAGTAGATTGTTTTATCAAGATGGCACATTTTGTACTATATACAAAATCTATCACAGGTGAAGAAACAACTAGGCTTTTCACTAATAATATCTATTGCTATCATGGATTACCAAACGATATTATATCAGATAGGGAGACTCAATTTGTATCAAGATTTTAGAAAATCCTATTCAAGATTCTAAAGATGGATATAAATCTTTCTTCATCTTTTCATTCTTAAACTAATGGACAAATGGAACGAGTAAGTCAAGTTTTAGAGCAATATTTGAGATGTACCATCAACTATCATCAAGATGATTGAACAACTCTTTTACCATTGGCAAAATTTGCATATAATAATTTGGTATATTTTTCCACTCAACAAACACCTTTCTTTGGCAATTATGGTTATCATCCATGTCTTGATATTTTTTACTTTTCAAAAATTGATAAGTAGCGAAAGATTTAGCAAATCACTTGTCAAAGCTACATACAATAATAAACATAAAATTAAAAGAAGCTCAAGAACGATAAAAGATCAATGCAGATGCCTATTATAACCACAATATAATATGGGTGACAAGGTATGGTTATTTTGTCGTAATATCAAGACTACTTGGCCTTGTGATAAATTAGATTATTGTAGGCTGGGATCTTTTCCTATTTATGAATGAATCAATCATGTTGCCTATCAATTACATCTACCGGAGTTTATGAAGATCCACCTTGTATTTCATGTTTCTCTTTTGGAGCCGTATAAGACAGTGAAAATCTTGCGAAGAAAAAAAATGCCACCTCCTCCTATAGAAGTGGATAATAACTAAGAGTTTGAAGTAGAAGAAGTCTTAAACTCAATGTGGCGCTGAAATAGGTTGAAATATCTTGTTCATTGGCATGGATATGATATTAATGAACACACATGGGAGCCATCAAAAAATCTTGCAAATGCAACAAAAAAAGTTGAAGACTTTCATCTACAACATCCATCAAAATCAAGATGAAAAATAGCAACTGCTCGCTATAAAAGAAACAAGATTAAAAGAAAATAATATTCTACCTTCTATCTTTCATTGCACCTTCTGTGTATTTTTGATGAGATGGACCACCAACAACTAGCAAATTCAACTCAAGAGTTTTCATTTACGAACTTACCAGACAAGACATTGTGATTGTCACAACCTTCAAGACGACAAAATCGAGATGAAGATCCTCAAGAACAACATGTCCTTCCTCAAATAGATGGCGAGATATAACGTGTTTGGTATTACGACCTTAGAAGAGACTCCCGATGTTTAAAGATTTTATTAGAGGTAGGAACAATTCTTGACAATGTTCCAAATGTTTTATTTGAAGGGAGTTATAAAGGCTTCAATAATGACCAAATAACAGGATAGTCTTCTCGTCCTAGTATGAGACACTATAGATGGTTGAGAGGACCTATCAATCATCTTCAAAGAGAGCAAAGATCGGAGTATGTAGCAAATACAATTCACTACATCTTGGACTTCTTCAACATATGAAGACTGCTCTACGTGGAACTCATCCCTAGAAGGGGGGATAATGTCATGGATATATATATTTACCTCAATAATTACTTATATAATTAAGTAGAAGTAGGTAAATATAGAATAATTTCATAAAGTCTTCTAGAGAAGCTTGCTAGAAGCTTTATAGATGTGGGTTTGACTTTAGATGTATTTGTAGATTAGAAACTTGTCCAAAAAAGCTAACCATGTATTGGTATCTTATGGAATAAGTTATCTCCATATAGTAGCTTGTGGAACAAACCAACTACGTAGCGCATACATAGATAACTTGCCTTGCAAGATAAGACATGTGGCTAGCAAAGTCAACACATGTTGGAGGTCCTATAGGAAATCGCCATGTAGCTCTTAGTTAGATAGTATATATGGAGGCAAGAGCAAAGCCTTCTTCACTCTTCTCAATGCCTTTCTAGACTTAGTCTTATTTCAAGACTTTCTAGTCTTTTTGTTTTTGGCAATAGCCATTCTAGTTAATATTACATCACCTTTTGAGTGATTTTCCAGTTCTCTTTAGTGATAGAAGAGTATATTGGAGATTATCTTTCTTTAAGATTCATGTCCTTGACAAATTAACACATAACAAATTTAGAAATTTTTTTAAAAAAAAATTGATGAATTCAAATTTACTCAAATTTTTTATATTTTTGAATAAATATTAATTAAATAATTGATTTCAACTAAAATTTTACTCAAAATTATTTTAAGGATTTAATTAAGATTTAAAATTTAATTAGAATTTGATTAGAATTTTAAAGATTTTATTAGGAATTAATTAGGATTTTTATTAGAATTTAATAAAGATTATTTAAGATTTTGTTAGGATTTATTTATAATTTTTAAAAATTTTATTAGAATTTATTTAGTATTAAATTAAGGTTTGATTAGGATTCACATAAGTTTTATTTAGGATTTATTTAGTATTTATATTTTTAGCATTTCTTTAGATTTCTTTGTCATTTTTTTAAGGTTTATATTTTATATTTATTTAAGGTTCTTTGTTCTTCCTTGAAGGCTTTTATTTTACTATTTCTTTAGGATTTTTTTTATTATTTTTCTTTAAAATTAATATTTGACTTTTTTATGTTCTTTTAGTAATTTCTTCTAAACTTCTTTTGGATTGATTAAAATTTGATTAGATTTATTAAGATTTTATTAGAGTTTATTCAAGATTCTATTAGACTTGGTAGAATCTTTTTGTTGAATTTTTTTTTTTAATTTACCTTCTATAGCTAGATACTTGATATATTTTCAAGCAAGAATTTATATTATATGACAGTGTAGACTTTAAACTTTATTGTTGACGTCATCTATAGAAGTAGAAATAATACCTTTATAGTGGAAATTAGTAATACATAAAATTTCCATTCTTAAAGTGTTAGTAAGTTCTTAAAGATTTATAATAGTTACAAATCTATTTTTACTCCTGTAGAATGTAGCATCTATAATTTTTTCTTCTATATCTATAACAAATAACTTTAACGAATCCACAAATTAAATTAGAAGAGTGTAATTAGAAACCACTAATATCAAAAAAAAAAAAAATCTTCAAAGAATAATAGTTACTTTTTTTTTTGAAAAAATCAATGTTAGAAAATAAATAATGTTTGTTTAAAAGTAAGCTGTCTACAACCTTCTAAATACAACAAAAGAAGTGAAATAATCCACTAAAAAAAAAAACAATAGTGAATCAGCACTCTTGTTAAACTATCAATAATATGGATAAAAAGAAAAAAAAAAAGATCAATATATCCTTGTACGACTCAAAAATGATAGTTAATTACTTAAAGATTGTATAATATTAAACTAGAATGATTACTACCAAATATAAGAAAATTAAAATCTCTTGAAATAAGAGTAAGAACATAAAAGATGTTAAAAAGAGAGTGGAAGGCTTTATTGTTCTTTAATACCTCTTATGTAATCTTGTATTAGATTAAAATTATCCAATCTTAAAATATCAATAATTTATATTTTAATTTTTTTTACCATTCTAAAATATAAATTTCTTAATATTTTTTATTAATAATTATACATATTTGATTTAATATATATATATATATATATATATGTATAAATAAATCTCTTTAATATATAAAACAATAATAATTACTTATATTTTATTATTCAACTATTCTTAGATAATTTATTTTAGTACTATATTTTAATACTTAAAAAACTCTTTGACATATACTTTTGATTGATTTTCTCTAAATAAATCTAAAATACAATATTTACAACATTATTAATTCTATATATAAAAATTTACTAAGATAAATTTTAAAAAAAAATCAATAGATACTAATTAATTTAAATTTACAAAGTCTTTTAATTCTATTTTTGATAAAAAATGATATTAAATAAATTATAATTGGTAATTAAAAATTTTATTATTTAATAAATATTCAATTAAAGAAATAATTCAACGGCTCTTTTTTATTTTACTTTATTTTTAGGATAAAAAATATAATAATTTTAAAATAAATAATAAAACATATTTTTATTAAAAATATTATATACTAACATATATATATATATATATATATATATATATATATATATATATATATATATTATATGAATTATTTTGTGAATTAAAGTAAATCATAAATATTACTTGTTAATACTAATACTTATGGTCAATTATATTATTATTAATTTTTTATTTTATTTTTTCATAATCTTTGAATTTTTATTCCAGAATTAAAAATAGAATTTTGTTTATATGAATCATTTAGATAATCTTAAAATTTTAAAATTAATATTTTATTTTTTTATAATAGAATTTTATTTCTTATGATAATAAAATATGGTTCAATTTTGAGTTATATATTTTAAAATTATATTGTCTAAAAATAGAAATATACTTTGCAAAATTTTATTTTAAATATCCAAATAAAATTCTTATTTTCTCTTGTTAGTAAGCAACAAAATTTATTATCATTTTTTGCTTCTTCTTATTTTTATTTTCTATTTAAAAATTAAATTATTATATGTCCTCTATTTACATATTATTTTTATTTTTGCTAAACATTGGTATTGAAATTTTCTCTCTCTCTCTCTCTCTCTCTCTCTCTCTATATATATATATATATATATATATATATATAATCCTAAAATAAGTTTATTTTTTTCCAAAATTTCTAAATATTTTTTCACTTTAGAACTTCTTTTGAAGTCTTATGTTAAAATATTTGGCTTATTTTGTTTCTCTTAGTGAGTATTCATTTGTATCACTTTTACTGATAGATATCTATATCAATCTCTAGTTGATTAATTTCCAAGTCTATTATGACTTCAATGCCTAAATAAATCAACACAGACTTCTATGTTATTCTTTAATTTACAAAATTGTCCCACTTTAACACATTCACATCTTACATTGAATTTACCCAAACAATAAACCTTAAATTGACCTTTTATTTTGGACCTATTATAATAAATGTTAGCTTGTTCTCTTTTGTAAATCTTTACGTTACAAAGACTCTATTGTTTTTTTCATATATATATATATATATATATATGCAATTTCCAAAAGAGAAGTAAAGTGAAAAAGAAGCCAGATAATGGAAAACAAAAACCTGAGACAAATTGGAGTTTGGAAGCCGAGGAACCACGTCAAGCTTTGTTGTGGGTTGGACTTGGCGCCTGCCTGCATGGCCGAGTGGACAAGGGTTACACATGAGCTGCAGAAAAGTATTTGAAAAGCTGATGCAAGATTTGTGGAAGAAGCAGCTGCAGCCACAAAGTCGGGACGTTGGCTCCCAAACGGTGGGAACTGGGTATATCCTTTTTGGAACATCCACTACCCACCCTTCCTTTTCTGTTCATAATCAGGGGGCCTTCAAATTCATTCATCCGTGGCCGGCCCTCCCTTTACTGGTTGCTCCCTTTTTCCAATCTGGGCACCACCTCCACACATTGCCCAACTTTATTAGTCTTCTGTGTTGGGCCTCTCACTGACTTTAGCCTCCCTCATGTGGCCCCTTCTCAGTTGGTGTGTGATTGCCTCCAACTTGAAGCTTCCCATTTCCCAACTGGCCTACTGGTCATGAACACCCCACTGCCCACTAGCACACTCCATGGGTGTCTTCTAATTTTATCAGTGAGCCTTGATAGCCTTAGTAGCCTTAATAGTGGTCGCTTGGGATTTGGAACAAGTTGGACTGTTCCTTGTTTCTATTAAGATTGGTTGATTAGATCTAGATAAATTTGTGACAAAAGCTTGTCTTTTGAATTTATTAAGGGCTTTGCTCTTGTACTTCACCATGTCCCAACTGCTTCACACTCATTCAATAAACTGGATGTTTTGCATCGTCAGGTTGCAATACAGTAATGTTCTCCACTATGAGTGGTCAATCTTTCAACTTTGGGTAGTATTGATGGGCATGTTGGAGTATTAAGGGTGTGTTCTTCATCAAATCCTACAAATCTGTTTGTGATCAGCATGGTTTAGGGCTGGGTGACACCTAGTTCAATTCATAGGAAAACCTGTTGCCATAATGTAAGGATTTGATTAAATGTCACACCTAGTGCATTTGCTTCAAAAGCACACTCATTGTGCTAGATGTTTTTACCTGTGGAATCTGGTTGCCAAACCCCCCCCCCTTTTGCTTTTTCCTTTTTTTTTTCTCTTTAGTGTATATCAGAACTGTTAACAAATCTCTAGCTGGCCATCCTGCTGGAGTGGCCAGATCATGGTAGAGGTTCTAGAATAATTTCATGTTGAAAGTTGAATGCTCTTGGCCTCCACAATCAGACAAGGGCAACCCTCTGCTGCTCATCTAGTCACTCATGATTGGAAATAATGGTGCAATGACAATGTGTGCTGTCTATAATACATCTACCATGTGGTTTTACCATTCCAAGATACAACCACTCATCTTCCTTCATGTTCCAGTTTCTACAAAGTAAACTGAGCAATAATGCACCCAATAGACATGCACCAGTTTGACCTGCAGGTTTGTGATAATGCATCTTCAAACCAGATTGATTTGAAAGTGGTAAGTAGCCATATCAACCAATCTATTTCAAATTTAAATAATTCTATGAAAGCAAAGCAATGAAAGAGTATGGAGCATGTTTGGAGATGTGCCCATGACACTCCCACTAAGTCATGGCCACTGTCTTCCAAAATGTGTAGCAATCTGGTTGAATGAGTTGCTAGAACACACAAGGTTACAAGGGCAACTCTGCTGCAGCAAAAATGGATCCAAAAACTGTCACACATGGGCAGTGGAATTGCAGGGGTGGCAATCACTCTGACCCAGGAGAGGGGAGGAACCAGGGTGCGAGGGAGTGCATGGTGAAGGGAGATGGGGGGGGGGGGATTCCACATGAAATCAACACAAGGACAGGGTGGTCAGGGGGAGGGCAGGGCAGTTGGGGGGGGGGGGGGGCACGAAGTCATGAGGACGAGGCATTTGTCACGAGGACTATTCGCAGCCGCGCTGCGCATCGAACGCGGAGTTGGGGGGAAGGGGGGAAAGTGGACAGAATTGGCAATGCGCCATGGGCTCCTTGTCCAACATCGCCGGAGATCATTCGTCCGTGGATGATAAATAGGCGGGGATGGACGAGACTTCGTGGCGGGGGGGCTCTATTAGAGAGCATGTAGCAGAGCAGCTCTGCTCAAGCACAGCCCAAGTCCCACGTGCCCCTGCCTTCTCACCGTCTCGCTTCTCTGCCTCGCCGCCCTTGCCTTGCCTTGCCCCGCTCTCGCATTTCATTCCCCCACGCGCGTTCCTTCCTGCGCTTCCCTCTTGTTTGTTTGTTTGTTTGTTTGTTTGTTTTTTTTTTTGCTACGCGCTGTCCAGTTCCGTCGTGTTTTTGATGTTTTGATCAAGTTGCTGCGAGGATAGAGAGAGGAGGTCAGTCGGAGGTCCGCGCGGTGAGCGCGGGTTGGAAGTTTTGAGGGGGGCGAGGAGCTGCATTGGGTGCGGGTGAGCAGATCTGATCTTCTCTCTGAGCTTGTGTAGCAAGTTGGAGTGCAATTTTGAACGGCATTATGGTTGAAAACTGGATCGAGAGGGAGCATTGGGGAATGTTGGGAAGTTGGGTGTGTTTTGGCCACGGAGAATGGTTTGGTTCTTGTCGTATTTTGTCAGGAGAGCTTCAAATGTGACTAGATACGAAGGAGTTCGCTGTCGTTGGAAGACATTCTTTACGCTATAGAATTTAGATCAGGAGGAGCAGTGGGCTAAATTGACAGTCCATTGTTGAGTGTTGGCCTGGGAAGTGGAAGTTCGTGGAACAAGACGTTCAAGAGTGTTGATCAGATTCGTGCTCGTTGAATGAGTATTGAAGCTTGATTTCTGTTCTGGAAGTTTGGATCATGTTTGGGCAGCGTTTTGTTCGGGAATTTTTCTGTTCTGGTAATTCCATAGACAGAATCTATTGCCATTCGTTGCTGGGCCGCTCGTCCTGGTTATGCGGTCGTTTGAAGAGATTATGCGGCCAGTTACATCTCCATCGCATTCCACTTTTATCCTACCGTTTGCGCGAAAAGCTGATGAGGCGGATCCGAAACGTGTTCTGAGCGGTAGTTTTCACCGCGTTTCTTCCCGTTACTTCACATCGAGTCGGAGCAAGTTGTAAAGTTAAATGGTAGTGAAAGTTTCCAAGATAAAGCCAGTTCATCTATGGCCATTAACCCCTCAACCTCTCTAGTAGCCCTTGTGAGATTCGTTTTTCTGGTGCCTGGCGGGTGGTATTAAAATTACCTTTGTGTGTCTTCTTAAATGTAGGAAGGATTTCTGAGATACATAGAGTGAGCTTCGGGGTGAAGCTGACAGCATGGCTTCCAATGGGGTCGCAGCAGTTCCATCGAAGAAGGGTTCAACTGCAGTTCACAAGGCTACTCCACTGAACAGCCGGATTATGACGACGATGGAGCGTCGTACTGTCGCTGCACATCCATGGCATGATCTCGAAATCGGTATGTGGGTTTGTACCGACAGGATTTTTGGTTAGTTGTGGAAATGGCCGCGAGTCGGGAAGAGAGTGTCATAGGTGTTTATCGTGCATTGCTTATCGTTGTAGGTGTAGTTGGAAGTATCTGAATGATGAGGTTCTGAATTGGTGTGTGTTGTATTGCCTTTTTCAGGGCCTGCTGCTCCAGAAATCTTTAACTGTGTAAGTCTCTCATGTATGTAAGACAGTCGTGTTTGCGGGTGTTTTTTCAGTGTGAGCGTTGGTGGTTTTTTTGTGAGTTTCTCGGTCGTATTTTGGAACACTTCCTTGTGTAGAAAAGTTGTGTACAATTTGGAGCAGTTGGCCTTTAGAGGCGATATCCATGGCTGCGGGGGCCGGTGGTAATTGTGGACAAGGTTTTCGGCCCGTGGGGTGTGATAATTTCACAGCAGCATATCCCGCAGCACGGCTGGGAGTCATTTAGATAGTCACAGTTTATGACAAGGTTGAGCCACACGTGCAGGTTGTCGAGATCAACAGAGGGAGCAAGGTGAAGTACGAGCTTGACAAGAAGAGCGGTCTGATGAAGGTGAATGTTTAGATTGGGAGATTTCTGAAGGGGTTTGGTAATGCATGTTGACGAGATGTATGCTGTGTTTCGACCGCTCATTGTTCTGAACATCGGTTGCTCTGCAGGTGGATCGTATCCTATACTCGTCTGTGGTGTACCCGCACAATTATGGTTTCATTCCACGCACCCTTTGCGAGGACGAGGATCCCATCGATGTTCTGGTCATCATGCAGGTAGCGTCCTTTGTGCGTGAATGAAGTTAGTGGCACGACTGTGCGTAATCCCGCTATTGGATGAGTTGAGAGCAGAAGAGGCGTGTTTGAATGGAGTGTGCGGGCTGAAGTGTGAGGTGTCGTGCTGAGAAGCGTGGTTGATTGGCCGATTGTGGAGATACCGCATTCGTGCTCAGGAGTAGTGGGTTGGGTGTCAAACATATCCCTCGCTCCGGTGTGATCGGTGGCAGTTTGTTGTGAGAACTATGGGTCGCAGTAGACAAGTCGTTTGCCGAGGTGGATGTTGTCTTGGATGTGGCGAGTTTGTGAGTCTAGCAGCGATGGCTGGTGAAAGGGTGTGATTTGTGTTCGTGGTCGCAGGAATTTGTGATTTTAGTTGTTCTTGAATGTAGGCCTTGATGTGGTGGAGAAGCAATGGGATTTGTTGGACACTTGGAAGGTGGTGTGCATTACTTTTTGGGGGGCAGCACTGATGGTTGACTTGGTTGCAGGAACCCGTGATGCCTGGATCGTTTGTCCGAGCTAGAGCCATTGGGTTGATGCCTATGATCGATCAGGTTAGAAGCTGTTGCGCTCGCACTGTGTGGCTGTTTGTGTCGTGGAAAAGGTTGTGGATGTGTTTTCTGCGGGTTAGCAACGTGAGATCTGTTCGGAATGCAGGGTGAGAAGGACGACAAGATCATCGCCGTGTGTGCCGACGACCCCGAGTACAGACATTTCAAGGACATCAACGAGCTTCCACCGCACCGATTGGCGGAGATTCGGCGGTTCTTTGAGGATTGTAAGTGCCGAGTGAGGTGACGCGGTGATGTGCATAATGGTCCAAGATGTGGACGTGAGAGAGAGAGGTGTCTTTGCTTGTGGTGATGTGTGACGTTTGTAACCGGCAGGGATGGGTTTGGGGTGAATCAGACAAGAAGAATGAGAACAAGGAAGTAACGGTGGATAACTTCCTGGGCCACGAAGCTGCGATTCAAGCCATCAGTCACTCCATGTAAGCGTTCTTGTCGAGAATTCCTATTTGATGTGTTGAGATGTGTTGGAAGATGGCATTTCCTATGAAGATGCAATTTGATTGCCATGGAGCTGATTTGTGATGTATGATTGGGTTATGAGTAACAGAGTTGTTAGTCGTGCGATTATGGGGTGTTCGGGGCCTTTCATGAGTGGTGTTTTTTTCAATGAATACAATTTTCTTTTTTTTATCACGTTTACATTTGTACAGGCTCATGGATGGCGACGTGCATTTTGCAGGGATCTTTATGCGTCGTATATCGTGGAAAGTTTACGACATTGAAAAGAACTATGCACCTGCTTGCCAAGACGTTTAGTTGTAGGAGAGGGTCAGCGGTAAAAGCATGCAAATTATTTACCTGATTGTGTGACCACTAGAATCGCTCATTTGCGACGGGTCATGTTGCGGCATGAGCCTGACGAGGAGTTTTAGGTCCACCTGTTTACTTCAATGCTACGGTCTCGTCTTGGTGGTGGTAGCGTCGTCAGAATCGATGAGTGCTCCATCTATAGCTTCAGGTTCTGGTTGGGTGGTTGTTGTACTGAGCGTTTTGTTCGGGACAAGGTCACCACCACTAGTCGGTTCTGAGACGGCACAGTTCCTAGCTTGCCTGATTTTTATTTAAATTTATTAAGACAGAACATTCTTTGGAAGCTACTCTGTGCAAGCTTTTGATGATGAGATAGAGATATTTTTGAACTGTTCTGGATTGTTTAGAATGTAACGCATTAACTAAAATTATTTTGCCTATTGCATTCATCACATGTTTGTCTGTACTGCTGAATTGCTTTTATTTGACTCTTTTTAATTTTAAGTATTGTTGAATCTTTTCCTGGATTGTGTTACAGCTGTCCAGTCGGTTAATGATAATATTGTAGTGCAGTGACTTCTGATACATAGGATTTTAGTAGTTGGATTGATTTTGTACCGAGTGTGTTTCTAAGTAATTGTTCATAGGGAAAATGGTAGAGGATCTTAGGAACATACGGCAGCATTTTAAAGATATAATTTTATCGAAGTAATCTTCCATAATTTGGGATTTAGGTTATTATTTAGGTAATCCGAGTGTAGTTAGATTGGTTATTAAAAAATTAGAAAGTTTCTAACCAGAAGGACTTTTTTCATTTAATAATCACTTTTGACAAAAATAATCCAGGTGATTTTAAGTATCAATAACATGGTACAACTTAATAAATGTTTTTTACAAAACTATCCTTATATTTAAAACTAATGATTTTTGTCATTGAAATATTAAAGTAAATCTATTTGGATAGACTATTGTAAAATTACTTTGCCATCCATTAGAAAGAGTACATAGAATCTACAGTCTTAATTTTACAAAATTAGAATCTTAATGTTAATGTTAATTGAATCTTAATGTTAAAGCTATACTTACACGAAAATATATATATATATATATATATATATATATATTGTTGTTGACATGATGACAAATTTTGCTTGATGCAATTTTTGAATTCAAACCACAAACCTCCTGGGAAAATATTTTAGAATTTTTAGGTCCAACTTGCCATTATTAAGTAGTTTAGGGTCATTGCAAACCATCATGAAACAATTGTATTCTATTTACTAACCAACTCTATACATTTCTCACATGATTAACTTAGCAAAACAAACTATACTACTACCATTCTAAAAACCTTAATAATATTGTATGTTTTTTTTTTTTTTTTTTTTTTTTTTGAAAATCTCTTAAAAAAATTGAACTATTTGTTGATCATATGGCATTTGATTATTTGATGAAAAAATCTTAGTTGTCAAGTCAAGTTACATTATAGATATTATTATTTATATAATATAAATTCATGGTAATGTCTAAGGTCAATAATTTGCATGGTGTGGTACATGCTTAGAGTTGCATAGTCCACAAAAAACTTGTCACAAGAGTTATATATTCAGTTTAAGATGCCACTCTTTTTTGTGAAGGATCAAAATGGCTTACCAATGTATGACAATAATTATCTCTAAAAAAAACACTATTATCTATAAATACTCAGAAACTTAGAATGTTTGCTTGTAAAGCCATTTTATTCACTTGTAGCAATAAGAAATTATAATATTGCAATATAAACTTAGTTCAATGTCATATATTATACCCTATTGAAGTTTAATAATTTTTATGAGCTATGCATTTGGATTCAATATGTGGCTATTTTTTTGTAATATTATAATTTAGAATTATTTTATAAAAGATATTAGTGATCTATATTACATGAAGAAGTATACAAATTCTATTAAGCATGTGATCATTTTTATAAAAAAATTCAAATAATAGTACTAAATTAATTAATTCTATTTCTTTACTTTTTTCAAAAAAAGAGTAGACAAAAAGAATTATTATTATTATTTTTTTGATAATATATCTTATAAAAAAGATAAAATGAAGGTCAAATCCAATAATTATATGCATTAATTCTTTTACTTAACTTCTTTTTCATGTAATAATTTTAATATTATTTACTCTTTATACACCTATGCGATTATTTTAATTAATTAATTGAAATAAACAAAAACATACATCTTTAAGAAAACTCAATACTATAAAAAAATATAAGATAGTAGAAAAAAAATACTTCTTTTGCAAGATCACAAGTGGTTTTATTAAGTGTAGCTATTGTTTTTTTAATCATAATTCAAATGAATATTTTAATCTAGATTGACATCTAATAAACATAAATTAATATGCTAAAGTCTTTAATTTAATGTTTAAAATTATTTTATTTGATATACTAAAATCTTCTAATTTTTGCCTCATTTGTTTTAATTTAATACTCTTAAATATTTTTGAATATATATTATTTTTACAATATATCTGCTAACATGGTTTTTTCTAATCTTATTTATATTATTTCTTTGAAATTTAGCTTATTTCATCATTCTTTTCAAATATTCAAATTATCAATAAATATTTTATTTTAAATTGTTTTTTATTAAATTTAAATTTTTAATATATATATATATATGCATATATTTTTTAAAAATAATATCAATTATAATCTTTAATTAAATATCTATTTAAAAAAATTATATAATATAATATTTATACTAAAATATTTACTTCCTCTAAAGCTATAGATTCTTAGGTATGAGCTATTGTTAGGGACATAGTCCTTAGAACCTTCTAGAGACAAGTTTATAGAACCTCCTAGAAGCAAGTCTCTGGAACCTTCTAGAAGCTTCTTAGTTGGTAGAAGATGTTAGGGACATAGTCCTTAGAACCTTCTAGAGACAATTTTCTAGAACCTTCTAGAAGCAAGTCTCTGGAACCTTCTAGAAGCTTCTTAGTTGGTAGAAGCTGCTTGAGAAGCTTCCTAAATAAGAGTATATATTGGAATCAAGGCTGAAGAGTTCTTCAGTCTCGACAACCCATCTCTTAGAGCTCTAGCTCACCTCTTTGGTGTTGTTCTTGTATTCATCTGATTAATCTAGTTCTTGCCAGTTCTTCTTGAACTTCTTGTTAGATCTCGAGCTTGTATTTCTGTGTCCGTGACAGTTTGTCGAGACTAAACTCACCTCAGATATCAGAGCTAGTTTCTTCTTCATTAGAGTGTGGATTACCCCTCTGCTTGGAAGTGTACTAGCATTTTAGAGGTTGCGGATTATCCTCCTCTAAACTAATACTTCTTTTGTTATAATATTGGAGTCTTATTCTTCTTCGAGAGAGTGGATTACCCCTTATCTTGAAGCTCTTAAGGCATTTTAGAGGTTACGGAATATCCTCCTCTAAACCAATATTGTCTTCCTGTAGAGTCATTTTTGTCCTTCTCTTAGAATGGCCGGAGGCCAAGACATTAGTATGACGAAAAGTTCGGAGTCCAAGTTGGATGCTATCATGAATGTCCTCACTACGTTATCGCAAAGAACTGCAGAGATTAAAGGAGTCGTGGCAAGGCTTCATAATGATAGAGCATCTGGGATGGCACAATCTAGGTTCCACTAGCCTCAAACTTCTGCACTTGGAGAAGTAATTTTGCCTCAGATTCGACAAGCACCGCTGGTTCTACAACATAAGGAGCCCCGAGTTAGCCTTCCGGACAAGTTTGATGGTACCCGTTCCAAGTTTCGAGGATTCGTCAACCAAATCAGGTTGATAACAGTTTTACAGCCCGAACGCTATCTAATGGAGGAGTCACGTGTTAGGCTTGTTGGAACCTTACTTATAGGGTAAGCTCTATCATGGTTTGCTCCTTTGTTTGAGAAATGTTCGTCCATACTAAACAACTTTGAAACCTTTTTGGATGCATTTGTGGAAGAATTTGGTGAACACGACAATGTTCAATGGGCTACAACAAAGATCCGATCTCTACGATAAGGGATGCGCTCTACATCAGTCTATGCATCGGATTTCAGACAATTAGCATGTGACATGAATTGGGATGAAGAAGCGTTGATGAATCAATTCTATTGGGATTTAAAGGATGATGTGAAGGATTTGCTATTAACTCTTCCTGATCCACAAACGCTCAACGAAGCTATTAGCCAAGCTGTGAAGTGCAATAACTGCCTATTCTATCGCTACCAAGACCAACGTTCAAGACAACATATAGTTCGCCATACCCCAACTATATTGGCAAGGAGCATGAATTCACATTCAGAGGTAGAAGACATGCAAATTGATGCGGTACATGTCAAATCCCTTACTCTAGAAGAAAAAAGTGACGTATGGAGGAAGGTCACAAAATTGGAAATTACCCCAAGAAGCAAAATCGATACACTGTCAGGACTAGAGGTGGGTTTGTTCAGAAAAACGAGGATGCCCAGCCACAATAGGAACCGTGCAGCTGGACAGTGAAATATCGCAACAACAACCACGTTCCTTTCTTTTCGCTCAACTGGCCCTTTACTTTATAATTCCTTTATTTAATGGCCCTTAGAAACTGAAAACCTTAGCATTATTAGATTCAAGAGCATCTGCTTGTTTCTTAGACGAAGAATTTGGGAAGCGTCATAAGATCCCTTTAGTACAAAAATCCAAACCTGTTCACATTGAGGTCATAGATGGGCGACCTTTATTGTCTGGTAGTGTCACCTATGAATCAGAACCTATAGAAGTGATGTTTAAGGGCCATAGTAATCATATTATTTTCAATATTATTAAAACTCCATCAAATCTTGTTATTCTTGGTCTTTCATGGTTGGAAAAGCATAATCCATCCATAGATTGGAGGTTGCGGAAGATGACCTTTCCTACAAAACCACCCAAGAGCAAGCATAGTAGAAAATCTCAAATAGAGAAATCCTTATTCATTAGAGCAAGAGCGTTTATAAGATCATCCAAGGAAGGCACATCGTTTGTCATTTATGCGGCTCCAACTATCAGAGAGAAGATCACGACAGTAAGTATACCTGAGTAATATAAGGATTTTCAAGACGTGTTTCAAAAGAAGAATGCCGACATGCTATCGGAACACCAACCATATGATTGTGCCATAGACTTGCAGGAAGGAGCACAATCGCCTTTTGGCCCAATCTACAATCTATCGCAGACAAAGTTGGCGGAATTACGGAAGTACATCGACGAGAATCTTGCCAAGAACTTCATCCGTCATTCAAAATTGTCAACTAGGACGCCCATCTTATTTGTGAAGAAGAAAGATGGCTCGTTGTGGATGTGCGTGGACTATCGAGGCCTCAACAAGATAACAAAGAAGAATTGTTACCCGTTACCCTTGATTTTTGATCTCTTAGAATAACTTGGATGTACAAGGATCTTTATAAAAATTGATCTAAGAAGAGCTTACAACCTCGTACGAATCAAGGAAGGAGATGAGTGGAAGACAACGTTCCGTACAAGATATGGCCATTTTGAGTATAATGTCATGCCCTTTGATCTTACCAATGGTCCAGCAGTCTTCCAACATATGATGAATGATATTTTTCGGGAACACCTTCATAATTTTGTTGTCATCTACTTGGATGATATTCTGATGTTCTCTAGAAACAAGAAAGAGCATGAAAAGCACATTTGTTTGGTCTTGGAGAAACTATGTGAGCGAGGACTATATGCCAAGTTGGAGAAGTGTTTATTTCACTAAATAGAGATGGAATTTTTGGGGTTCGTTGCGACTACGAAAGGCTTGAAGATGGACCCCAAGAAAGTAGAAGCAATCGTGACTTGGGAGGTTCCGAAGACGGTTAGAGACGTACAATGCTTTCTTGGTTTTGCTAACTTCTATCGGATCTTCATCAAGAATTACTCTCAAGTTGTTGCTCCTCTCACTCGGTTGACATACAAGGATAAGCTAGAATGGGCACCTCTAGCGGAGAAGGCGTTTCAAGACCTGAAGACGACATTTACTACGGTTCCAATCTTGGTACATCCAGACTTTACAAAGGCCTTCTATTTAGAAACTGATGCTTCGGATTTTGCTTTGAGAGCTTTACTTTCACAAATGGGAGAAGACAAGAAGCTCCATCCGGTTTCATTGTATTCTCGAAAGTTCTCTGCTACTAAAATCAATTATGAGATCCATGATAAGGACTTCTTACTATAGTAGATTCTTTCCAAGAATGGCGTCACTTTCTTAAAAAAGCTATACATCCAATGATTGAATACACAAATCACAAGAATTTGGAATATTTCATGTCAGCTTGAGTTCTAAATCGACGTCAAGCTCGATGGAGTATGTCACTATCTAGGTTCGATTTTGTTATCACTTATCAACTTAGAAAGCAACAAGGACTATCGGATGCTTGATTGAGGAGATCGTATCTTGTACCAAAGGCTGGAGAAGTAGCATTTGATCAAGAATGTATGACATTGTTGAAGCCAGAGTAATTTCGGCTTTACGCTACTATTGTGCCAAGTGATGTTGACTTCCTAAATCAGGTATGTGCCATGACCATTGAAGATTCAGTAGCCATTGATATCAAGGAGCATGCCAATGATGACAAGTTCAAGGTAGAGGTAGATCTTTTATACTTTGAAGAGTGGTTGTATATTCTAAAAGGACCAGCACGACTCCGAGTTCTTCAATCTCGCCACGATTTTCCAACTGCGAGACATTTTGGATTCAACAAGACTTTGAAGCTTATTTCTCGAGATTTTTGGTGGCCTCAAATGTCGAAGGATGTGAAAGATTTTGTCCTCTCTTACGACATTTGTTCAAGATTCAAGAATCCTAGGCATCACCCTTATGGACTTCTACAACCATTGCCGATTTCACATTGACCATGGTCTTCAGTTTCCATGGACTTCATTAAGGACCTGCCATCATCGAACTCATTTGACAGCATCTTTGTCGTTTTAGATCGGCTTACAAAGATGGCGCACTTTGTCCCTTACAAGAAGACATCATCCAGTGAAGTCTCAACAAGACTCTTTCTTGATAATGTGTATCGATATCATGGACTACCAAATGATATCATATCAGATCGAGGAACCCAATTCGTATCAAAGTTTTGGAGATCTTTCTTTAAGATACTGAAGGTGGATATCAAACTTTCTTCGACTTTTCATCCTCAAATTGACGGCCAAACGGAACGGGTGAACCAAGTCTTGAAACAATACTTACAATGCAGCATCAACTATCAATAAGACGATTGGACCGCATATCTGCTGCTAACCAAGTTTGCATATAACAACACCCTCCATGCGTCGACTCAATATACACCATTCTTTTCCAACTATGGGTATCATCCAAAGCTTGATTTATTCAGTCCGTCAACAAATAACAATCCAACAGCTGAAAGATTTGCAAAACAACTATCAGAGCTTCAAAATACGTTGAAGCTTCAATTACAATCCGCTCAAGAATCCTACAAGGCGTCTGTAGATAGATTTTGGAATCAAGCACCTACTTTCAAAATTGGAGATAAAACATAGCTTCTTTGACGGAATATCAAGACCAAGCGACCATGTGATAAGTTGGACTATTGAAGATTAGGACCATTTATCATCCAGAAGCAAATCAATCTAGTGGCGTACCGTCTAGAATTACCGGCTTCTATGAAGGTACATCCAGTCTTTCATGTTTCTTTGTTGGAGCCTTATCAAGAGTCGTCTTTTCTTGGAAGAGTGCAATGTCCGCCACCTAGTATTGAGATCGAGATGCACGAGGAATATGAAGTTGAAAAGGTACTGGATTCACGGCGAAGGCGGGGCAAGTTGGAGTATCTTGTTCATTGGAGCGGCTACGACATTAATGAGCAAACGTGGGAGCCAGCTGAAAATCTCGCCAATACGTCGCAAAAGGCATGTTTGCAGGACAATTTCACAATGAGAACACGGAAGTTCATGCTTGATCATAAGTTGAAGGAGTAGGCCACTATCGTTGGCTTCAAGGGCCGATGAACCACTTGCCTCGTGAACAACAATTGGAGTTCATAGCAGACGTTATGCGACAGATCTTCATTTTCTTGCGTTGGTACTGATTAACAACAATATTGCTTCTCAAAGACCTCGAAGCTAAAGGAGGGGGTGATGTTAGGAACATAGTCCTTAGAACCTTCTAGAGACAAGTTTCTAGAACCTTCTAGAAGCAAGTCTCGAGAATCTTCTAGAAGCTTTTTAGTTGGTAGAAGTTGCTTGAGAAGCTTCCTAAATAGGAGTATATATTGGAATCGAGGCTGAAGAGTTCTTCATTCTCGACAACACATCTCTTGGAGCTCTAGCTCACCTCTCTGGTGTTTTTCTTGTATTCGTCTGGTTAATCTAGTTCTTGCCAGTTCTTCTTGAACTTCTTGTTAGATCTTGAGCGTATATTTCTGTGTCCATAACAGCCATAATCTTAATTCTCTTAAATTTGAATATTAAAAGTAAAATAATTTCTTAATTTTATTTATTTATTTATTTATTTTTAAATAAATAATTAAAATCTATTTTTATATATACTTTCTATTATACATACATTGATTCAAAAAATTATCTTAATGTTTACTTTTATCTCACATCTTATCCTCTTGTAACCTCATCATAACCTTAATTGACATATTGCTTAAATAATGAACCAAATACTATTATTTTTTATGTCTAGTGTTAGAATGATAGTAATTGGATGTGTTTCCAAAGAATAATAAAACCACATATATATATAAATCAATACTTTTTTGACTCTCTCGTTGCCTTTATAATTGCCTCTATACAACAAAGCATGTTATTTACAAGGTTCAAAGTTACTTTCTAAACAATTTTTTTTCTACTCCTCTTCTACTTTCTTCTACAACAATAACTTTTTAGATGGTTGCCGTAGTTGAACATTCAAACAACATTTGAGATGCTTCTATAAGTGTCCTATTGGATTAAAGTCTAAAGATTGTCCTTGCCATTGTAGAACTTGTAAGCAAAGTTACTCAAAGTACTATATTTTTTTTTAGAAAGTTTGCTTCGGATTATTATCTTATTAAAAAATTATAACATCAACATTCAAATTATAATAACCTAGTGTCTCTATGAGCTCTTTGTATAAAATCCTACATTATAAATTTGCATCCATTTTTCTTTCAATTTTAATAAGTTAATCTATACTTTAAGCAATCATATAATTCTAGACTTTAAACCAACTACCACTAGACTTGCCACTTGCCAAATTAGTAGAATTAAACAATGCTTCTCTTTTTTGCTTTTAATACCAAATCTGCCTATTTAACCTTGAATAATTTATCTTGGTCTTGTTGGACCACATAACTTTTTGTTAGTCTTTAATAATCTTTTGCTCTTGAAAATTGCAAAAATATAAATAAGATTAATGGTGATAATGTGATAGCAAAAACTTCTTGATTTTTGGAGTTGTTTGCAATTTATCTATTTTGAATAAAACAAAAATTATATTAATATGCATTATTAGATTGGCATTATAAGAAATTCTTCCAAAAGCTTTAATTGCAATATATATCATGCTTGTTGTGATATTACATAAGAATTTATATTTTCTAATGCCAAATAGATTTGTAATTGGCTTGCCTTGGTAATAAAATAGCTTAAGGTATGTCTTTTGCAAATGTAACCAACCATTGTAGAATTAATAAAAAGTTGAGCTAATACCTTACGAAGTGATAGTCCTTGCTCTAATAATTCTAAAGCTGCATATTTTTGTCTTATGCAACAACTAACATGGTGACAATGATATAGTCCAAGTGAGCATGGCACAATTGTTAGACCAATAATTCGGCATATGTATGTTGGCAAAAGAATGCAAAAATTTCTATAAAACTAAAGAAATAAAAGAATTGCATAAATGAATGAGGTGATGCAAAAATGAATAGTAATGAAGGCTAAAATGATATTAGCAATGAACAAAAAAATAAAGAATAAAAAAATTATTTCAATAAAAAATTCATGCATAAATAGAATATTTTTTACTTATAAAACTATTTCATAAAAATATTCTACTTTAAAGGCTCTTGAATTATTTACAAACAACTTTACTTATTAGATTAAGTACCTATATATTATATTATTTCTTAAAAAATTAAATAATTCTAATTTAAATACATTGAGATAAAATTTTAAGTCATTGTAGTCCAAAATATCTTTTTGAAAATGCTTTTTTGGCATTATATTAATACTTTTATCTATTATCATATATTAATAATTTTTGTCAAACCATGATTTTTTTTGTGACAATTTTTTTTTATTTATTTAAAAACAACATAAATTTCTTCTTATAGCTTGTCTAATTGTGTAATTTGAAGTTCTCACAATATTTTTTCCTTAATATATTCATCTATGCATAAAAATATTCAAATAAGAAAAAATTTATATTTAAGTATTAATAGAAACTATCTAAATAGTAGTTCTTTTGGCATACATTTTTTAACTAAGTTTTGTATTATGCTATAAATCCAAAATTAAAAAAGAAGAAAACTAGGCCAATCTTTAGAATTTTTTCTATATTCTTTAAGTGATATATGAATAATTAGTAAATATATATATTTTTTTGTTCTACATTCTACAAGATAATAAACTTTAATCAAATTCTATACTTAACTAATAATTTAGAAGTTTTTAAATTATCCAATTTATCTATGTTTATCCTTATTTTAACAATATTTTTATATGTTTATCCTTATTTTAACAATAAAGATAAGCATATAAAAATATGTTTGTTACTTTAAATTTTAGTGTCTTTATTTCTACATAATTTAAAGGTTCTCCAGCCAATGGTAAATACTTTATCTTCCAAATTATAATTGGCATAGAAATTAAATCTATAGTTTATTAAAACTGTACAACTAGTAGATA
Source organism: Physcomitrium patens (assembly GCF_059467195.1). Classification (NCBI taxonomy): domain Eukaryota; kingdom Viridiplantae; phylum Streptophyta; class Bryopsida; order Funariales; family Funariaceae; genus Physcomitrium; species Physcomitrium patens. Next base: position 13,065,424 of record NC_143412.1, on the reverse strand, counting down.
AAAAAGTCATAATTCATTTGATATCTTTCTTTTAATTGTAATTAGTACTCAATGCAATAATTTATAAATTCTTATGAATTTCTATATAAACTCTTCTATTAATGATATTCTTTAATCTTTTTTTACAATGCAAAAATGTCTCTATGCTTTGTCTATAATGTATCATTAAAATCTTTTAAAACTTAAACAATAGTATTTTAATCTCCAACCACTTTTATTAAAATTCTATATTTTCAATTTGGACTCTCTTTAAAAAGTTTATTTTGTAGAAAATATCAATAGAATTAATATTTAATATCTTTAAAAGTCTTATTAAATCAATCTTTTTAATTTTTTTATTATTTAATTATAATCTTATTTTCTTTAATTTACCTTTATATATATATAGTTTAGAATTGATAATTTTATTACCAATTTTTTTCCACCTATAACAAAAAAATAATCTTAAATCATATTTTCTTGATTTTTTTTTATCTTCAAGTACTAGTATTTTAATTATTTTTAAAAAATGGCTTTTGATAATATATTTTTTCTAAATTTTTATTTTTAGATTATATAAGACAAATCAAAGATTAAAATATTTATTCAAGCAATTCATCTTAATATAAAAATATTTGGTATTAAAAAATTAAATGTAATTTTAAAAAATATTAATTATTTATTCTAATATCAATTATTGAATAATGAAACTAATCATTTAGTTTCTATTACATTTCAAGGATATAAATGCACTCCATCACCTTGTCCAACAGCCCATCCAATTGCTATTAGTCTTTTATCAACCATTGTAATTACTGCTTTTATATCAATAATTAATACATTAATTTTTTAAAAGAGATTTTAAAATTTCTTATAAATCCTCTATAGCCCCTATACAAATCTGCATAATATTTTAAAAATATGAGCAATATGTGGATTTTTTATATGATAAAAAATACAAGCTCCAAAAAATCTCCTTATCTAAATTACTATTGAATAAACTTTTATTTTTGAAATGTAATTGATTTTTTAAAATTTGATTTCCTTCGATAGCTTATATATATATATATATATATATATATATTACTATTAATATTTTTTGTATCTAAATTATACGATTTATAAAATATAATATTTAAAAAAAAATCTAAAAAATATAAGTAATATCTTTAAAGTTATTTTTTACAAAAAAATTGCATTAGTGTTTATCTAAACTGATGATTTTATCTTCTTTCCTAAAATATTTATTAAAAATATGATTTTGAAAAGATATGGTCATTTTAAGCAAAAATTTCTTAAGATTTATTTATAATATTTTTCATATGAAATACTAAATTAATTACATCTTATGGTAGTATATATACATATACAAAACCTAAGAAAGACTTTATAATAGCCAAATCCTTACTTTCTTGAACCAATTAAAATTGATGTAAAATAAAATATAGATAATCAATAGAATAGATTATTTGGCTTATAAATGCCATTTTAACTTCATCTATAATTTTCTTAGCTTTAATATTCCTTCTAGTTATTAGATGCTTTGATTATATTTCTTAAATAAGTTTTAGTATTCTTAATTTTTTGTCATAACAAACCAACTATTTAAATAAGAACTAATAGAAAGATCTAAGAATTTTTATGTCTATTTTTTTCTTTTGATAGGTTAAAAATTCCACTAATGCATTTAAATTGGTGGATTTTTGTATTTCTTAAAAAGATCAAAAGAAATGGCTGAGTAGAAATCAATTCCTAAAAGATTCTTTACTACTCTTTATAAATAGAATTAATTTCTTATCTTCACATTTTTCTTTTTTTTATTGTTAATTCATAATTTATTGAAGACCCTTGAATTCATATATCTCTTTTGTATTGGTGGATCATCAATGTTGAGGAAATAGATTATAAGCAATAGCAAATTAAAACAAGATAACATGTAGCATTCATACTTAAACATGATTTAATATCAAGAATTAAAATTAAAATTTTATATTACTTTTGATACATATTACTGAGCTATTAGGATATACTTTAGATTCTAGGCTTCTACTTAATACATAAATTAATCCTTCTTATTAATTCCATGTTAGAAAACAAGTTTGTCTTTGGTTGTGTGACCAACAAAGTTATCTTTAGTTGAACATATACATTATTGCTTGTAAAAGAGCTCCTATCCTTCTATTATACTTTTCTTAGCAATAACTACTTCAATCCAAGTCTTGCCTCACAATTCATGTTCATACTATATTTAATAAGAAATTATCTCTCTCTTTCTTGCATTGTGACTCATGTACTTTTGTTGTGAGTATCATCTTAATATCTATTCACTTTGCTTTAGCACCCAATTTTGCTACTCATGTGCACTATCTGTCACGGACATACATATAATTACCTATATGAATAGATAAAAGTATGTAAAAGTAGGTTAATTGTGTAATATCTTCTAGAGAAGCTTCTTAGAAGCTTCATAGACGCTGCTTTGACTTTATAGGAGTCTATAGTTGACTTTTAGGTTAGAAACTTGGTCAACAAGTTAGCCATGTGCCACGCATGTTGGAAGCTTAAAGAACAAGCTAACTACGTGGTCCATCCATAGAAAACTTGCCTTGCAAGCAAAGGCATGTGGCCTAGAAAGTCAACATATATTGGAGGTCTTATAGAACATCGCCACGTGGCTTCTAGTTAGATAGTATATATAGAGGCAAGAGTGAAGCCCTCTTCACTCTTGTCAACTCCTTTCTTGCTTCTAGTCTAGTTTCAAGGGTCTCTAGTTTTCTTGTATTTTGGCAATAGCCATTCCAGTTTCTTTCTTAATATACATATTTCTATTTTGTCCTATTTCTTTTTGAGAAAAGTCTCACTTACTCTTTAGCTTTCATCGAGTTCTTGTCCTTGACAGATTGACAAGAGTACACTTACAATATCAGAGCTTTGTCTTTTCTTGATTGAGAGTGGATTACCCCTTTTTCTTGATAAGACATAAGCGCATTAGAAGTTGCGGATTACCCTCTTTTAAACTGATATTGTTCTTAGTATTTTCTTTGTTATCAATTCCTCTCTTCTATTTGTTTTGAGCGTTATTAGACATCTTCTCTTTTCTAAGTGCTACTATGGCAGAGCTTGTTGAAATGAAGAGTGCAATGGCACAGATGCAAGAACAATTGAGGGAGTTAATGCTTGCGATGCATCAACTCAATTTACCACCACAAGGAGCAACAAGAATGGTAGAAAGTAAAGATATAGAGATGATTGGGGCTGCTTCAACATCTGCACCAAACCATGTCCCTTCTCCCAGAATGGAACACCCTTCGAGTGTTAGAGAACCGAGAGTTGCCTTGCCTGAGAAGTTTGATGGTACCAGATCCAAGTTTCGAGGATTCATCAATCAGGTCCAACTAGTGATTGAACTTCAACCCCAGAGCTATCCAACTCGAGGGTCACAAGTAAGATTCATTGGTACACTTCTTTCAGGTTCAGCATTGTCATGGTTTTCATCTTTTCTTGAACGACGAGATCCAATATTGGATAATCTGGAGGCTTTTTTGGCGGAGTTTCGATCCATATTTGGAGAACATGATGCAATTCGTGTTGCAACCAACAAGATCCGTATTTTGCGACAAGGCAATCGATCAGTAACATTATATGCTTCGCAATTTCGACAACTTGCAACTGATATCAAGTGGGATGATGCCGCACTTGTGAGTCAATTTCTCTACGGATTACAATATGAGGTAAAGAAATTGATGCTTAATTTACCTGATCCTCAAACATTGAGTCAAGCAATTGACTTTGCTGTGAAGTGCGACAATCGACTTTTTGAATTTCGATCCGAGAGTCGCACAAGTGGGCCTCAACGTTACTACAATTCAATGGCAACACCGACGTCTCCTCAACACATACCTTCAGAAGTAGAGGATATGCAAATTGATGCGGTACGTTTCAAACCTCTTACTGAGCAAGAAAAGTCTCGTCGTCGACAAGAAGGATTGTGCTTATATTGTGGAGAACCTAAGCACACTGCTCAACATTGTCCAAAGAAGCGACGTAACTACAAAATGAGGAGTACGACTGTCAAAGAAGACAGTATGTCGGAAAACGAGTACGTCCAGCTACAATAGGGACCGTGCGGCTGGAATCTTGTACAACTTCTAATAAAGGTCCTATCCTCTCCTCAGAACCATCTCCTTGTTTTATAATAGATGTGCGTTTAGGACCTAATAATTACAAAGCCTCTGCCTTGGTAGATTCAGGAGCCTCATCTTGTTTTTTAGATGAAGAATTTGCTAGATGTCATAGAATATCATTAATACAAAAAACTAAACCTGTACACGTAGAAGTCATAGATGGTCGTCCGTTGTCTTCTGGAGATGTAACTCACGAAACACTTCCTGTAGATGTAGTAATAAATGGTCATAGTAGTTGCGTAATTTTTAATATAATTAGATCTCCCTCTAATCCAGTAATTTTAGGCTTATCATGGTTAGAAAAGTATAATCCTCAAATAGATTGGATTTCTCGTAAACTTGATTTTCCTCGAAGCATTAGTAACAGTTCTATTAACCAAGTAAAAAACCATGACTCTAGTATAGTAAAACTCGCACCTATAGGTGCAAAAGCATTTATACACGCAGCAAAAGAAGGATCAACTTTTGCTATTTATGCTGCACCTATTTCTGAAAGCGTAAAGACTTCAAGTGGCATTCCAAGTCAATATCAGGATTATCAAGACGTTTTTGAGAAAAAGAATGCAGATATTCTTCCTGAGCATCGCCCATACGATTGTTCAATCGATCTCAAGGAAGGAACTCAGCCACCATTTGGACCAATTTACAGTTTATCGCAAGATGAGTTGGCTGAACTCAAGACATATATTGACGAGAATTTAGCGAAGAATTTCATACGCCATTCAAAATCTCCAGCAGGAGCTCCAATTTAATTCGTAAAGAAAAAAGATGGATCTTTACGAATGTGTGTTGACTATCGAGGACTCAACAAGATCACAATCAAGAACAGGTATCCATTACCTTTGATATCAGGACTCCTTGACCAGTTAAATCAAGCTAAGATCTATACAAAAATAGATCTAAGAGGAGCATATAATCTAGTACGGATCAAAGAAGGAGATGAATGGAAGACTGCGTTTCGAACCAGGTACGGGCATTTTGAATATAATGTCATGCCTTTTGGACTCACGAATGCACCAACTGCTTTTCAACATCTCATGAATGATGTATTTCGTGAATTCTTAGACAATTTTGTCGTCTGCTACCTAGACGATATCCTGATTTATTCTAAGAATGTTGAAGAACATGAAATACATGTTCGTCAAGTATTACAAAAACTCAGAGATGCAGGATTGTACGCCAAGATGGAAAAGTGTGTATTTCACACTACTCAAGTTGACTTTTTAGGATACATCATTTCAAATGATGGTCTTATGATGGATTCTAAGAAAGTCCAAACAATCATGGATTGGAAGATTCCAAAGACTGTAAGAGATGTCCAATGTTTCTTGGGATTTGCCAATTACTATCGGATCTTCATCAAAGACTTCTCACGAGTTGCAGCTCCACTTACACGCTTGACTAGTAAAGATAAATTCCAATGGAATCAAGAAGCGGAAGCAGCATTTGAAGCCTTGAAGACATCGTTTGTCTCTGCACCAGTCTTATATCGTGTTGACTTTTCCAAGGTATTTTTTATGGAAACAGACGCATCGGATTTTGCCTTGGGTGCAGTTTTATCACAAATGGGAACAGATGACAAACTTCATCCGATAGCTTTTCATTCAAGAAAATTCTCAGCAGCCGAGATCAATTATGAGATCCACGATAAAGAACTTGCAATCGTGGATTCTTTTCAAGAATGGCGTCATTATCTAGAAGGCGCTTCTAGTCCAGTCACTGTGTATACAGATCACAAGAACCTCGAGTATTTCATGTCAGCACGCATGTTGAATCGTCGTCAAGCTCGTTGGAGTATGTCTTTGTCAAGATTCGACTTCATTATCACTTATCGGCCAGGAAAACAACAAGGTTTGTCCGATGCCCTGTCTAGACGTTCTTATTTTGCACCAAAAGAAGGAGATGCAGCTTTTGAGCAACAAAGAACGGTCCTCTTGAAACCGGAGCAATTTCATCTCCGAGCAGTGAAATCAACATTGACTGTTGATTCAACTTTTCTCAAGCAAATCCAGTCCAGTATGTCCTCAGACCCTCTTGTTCATGATATCGAGAATAATTCTTCCAAGTCTCATGATTCTTCTAAGTTCGAGTTCAAGAATAATCTATTATATTTTGAAGGACGCCTATATGTTCCAGAAGGAAAAGTACGTTTGCGTGTTCTTCAAGCACGTCATGACTTTCCAGCAGCAGGGCACTTTGGATATAATAAGACTTTGGAACTCATATCAAGAGATTTTTGGTGGCCACAAATGTGGAAGTCAGTCAAAGACTTTGTACAATCATGTGATATTTGTTCAAGATCAAAAATTCCTCATCATCGACCTTATGGACTTCTTCAGCCATTACCTATACCAGAACAATCATGGTCTTCTGTTTCTATGGATTTCATCACAGATCTTCCAAGCTCAAGATCTTATGATTCTGTATTTGTGATAGTAGATCGTTTCACCAAGATGGCACATTTTGTGCCATATACAAAATCTATCACAGGTGAAGAAACAGCTAAGCTTTTCATTGATAATATCTATCGCTATCATGGATTACCTAAAGATATCATATCGGATAGGGGAACTCAATTTGTGTCGAGATTCTGGAGGACTCTTTTCAAGATTTTAAAAGTGGACATAAAGCTATCTTCAGCTTTCCATCCTCAAACTGATGGACAAACAGAGCGCGTAAACCAAGTCTTGGAACAGTATTTAAGGTGTACCATCAACTACCAACAAGATGATTGGACAAACCTTCTGCCATTGGCAGAGTTTGCTTATAATAATACGGTACATTCTTCCACGCAACAAACACCTTTCTTTGCCAATTATGGCTATCATCTACGACTTGATACTTTTGATTTTTCAAAAGTTGATAATCTTGCAGCAGAAGATATGGCAAATCGGTTGTCAGAGTTACATGCAATAATGAAGGCGCAGTTGAAGAAAGCTCAAGAACGACAAAAGATAAATGCAGATGTATATCGTAAAGAGCAACCACAACTCAACGTGGGTGATAAGGTATGGCTACTTCGTCGCAATATCAAGACCACTCGACCTTGTGACAAATTGGACTATCGTAGGCTTGGCCCCTTTTCTGTTTCTGAACAGATCAACCCAGTTGCATATCGGTTACATCTACCGGAGTCAATGAAGATCCATCCTGTATTCCACGTGTCTCTTCTTGAACCATATAAGACAGTGGATATACAAGGAAGAAGACAAATACCACCGCCTCCTATAGAAGTAGATAATAATGAAGAATTTGAAGTGGAAGAGATATTAGACTCAAGGCGGCGCCGAAATAAGCTGGAATATCTTGTTCATTGGTGCGGATATGATATTAGTGAGCGCACATGGGAGCCATCCAGGAATCTAGCAAATGCATCAACTAAAGTCAAAGTTTTTCATCAACGACATCCATCAAAACCAAGATGAAAACCTCTCTTATAAAAGAGACAAGATTGAGGCAAGATAACATTCAATTTCCTATCCTTGTTTGTAACTTCTTTGCATTTTGTGACGCTAATTAGATGGAGAGCCAACAACCAGCGGATTCAACTCAAGAACCTTCGTTTGCTGACTTACCGGATGAGACATTGCGATTGTCACAACCTTCAAGACGACGCAACCGAGATGAAGACCCTCAAGAACGACATGTTCTTCCTCGAATAGATGGTGAGATACAACGCGTTTGGTATCACGACCTTGGAAGAGATTCTCGATGTTTGGTGATATTATTGGAGATAGGAACGACTCCTGATGGTGTTTCAAATGTATTATTTGAAGGAAGTTATGAAGGCCTCAACAGTGATCAAATAACAGGGTGGTCTTCTCGCCCTGGAATGGGACACTATCGATGGCTAAGAGGACCCATCAACTATCTTCGAAGAGAACAAAGATCAGAGTATGTAGCAAATACAATTCGCCACATATTAGATTTTCTCAATATATAATCACCGCTCATCGTGGAACTCGTCCCTAGAAGGGGGGGTAATGTCACGGACATACATATAATTACCTATATGAATAGATAAAAGTATGTAAAAGTAGGTTAATTGTGTAATATCTTCTAGAGAAGCTTCTTAGAAGCTTCATAGATGCTGCTTTGACTTTATAGGAGTCTATAGTTGACTTTTAGGTTAGAAACTTGGTCAACAAGTTAGTCATGTGCCACACATGTTGGAAGCTTAAAGAACAAGCTAACTACGTGGTCCATCCATAGAAAACTTGCCTTGCAAGCAAAGGCATGTGGCCTAGAAAGTCAACATATATTGGAGGTCTTATAGAACATCGCCACGTGGCTTCTAGTTAAATAGTATATATAGAGGCAAGAGTGAAGCCCTCTTCACTCTTGTCAACTCCTTTCTTGCTTCTAGTCTAGTTTCAAGGGTCTCTAGTTTTCTTGTATTTTGGCAATAGCCATTCCAGTTTCTTTCTTAATATACATATTTCTATTTTGTCCTATTTCTTTTTGAGAAAAGTCTCACTTACTCTTTAGCTTTCATCGAGTTCTTGTCCTTGACACTATCTTTATAATTCAACTATTGATATCTATATCAATTGTTAATGGTCTATGCATTATAATATTCATGGTTGGAGGATGTACATTTATTTCTAATATATGTCTAATAGAATGGTCCATTAGACAATGTTCAAGGACGGAGTTGGCCATGGTATAAACAAGGTTAAAATTCCTTGATATTCTTCGATAGTGTTGAAGCAATTTACTACATAGCTATAGAATTCATCATCAAAATTATTGTATCAGGAATTAAAATTTAAGTGCAAAGCTTATTGATCTCAAAAAAATTGTTGTATATAAGACATCATTCTCAATGTCAATATTTCCTTCTTTTAAGAATTGGTGACATCAGCTGCTTCCAACCAAGGTACTTTAAATAGAAGAAAAAACTAAGAAGAGATAGTTACGTCTATTATAGTGAAGTCAATAGAAATTATGGTTTCTTCTATCATAGCTAAGATTTGTTTTAGCTCACCTATATTTTTATTTTATTTTATTTTATTTTTAATTTGTAGAATAATAAAAATTTATGAAGATGAATTTTGCATCTCAATTCAAATTACAAGATATTTTTAATTTAGAATTTTTTATGATTGGTGGTATAAAGTTAGATAAGAAAATAATAAGAAAAAAAAAGAAGAATAAATAAATAAAATCAAAGGATTGTATTCAAGTAATTACACACCCTAAAACTAAATCACCATCTATTCATTAGATTTTTATTTAATAATATATATACATTTTTTTAAAATTTAAATTTATTTCTTTATTATTCTAATGATGTAAAAATATATAAATCTAACTTACTATATTTAATTTATAAAGGTTTAAATATAATAAATAAATAATTTAAAAAATAAATACATATATTTTACTTCAAAAATATTTTTTTTATAGATCAATGATTCAAGCCACAACAAGGCTTACATATTGTGTATATGGATGTTCTAAAGAGGCTACAAGGCCTTAGTCTTATCTTCTTAACTACATCCAAGGTGCTACAATCCATATGGGACTTGTATACATCCCTTCCTACAAAGACTACATTAGTTGTTGGTCCTTCTATCTCTAAATAGTAGGACTACTTTTTTTATGTTTTTGACAATACCATGGTATTTAAAAATATCCAATTAGTTCAAAAACCTTGCATGGCCTTCAAATCTTGCTCCATTTCTTCATAATAGCTTCCAAGGTGGTAAAATTTAATTTTTTTAGAATCTTAAAATGTTTCTCTAAAACTTCTTAAAAACTTCTAAATAAATTCTAAATGAATTCTAAAAATTCCTATAATATTTTTATAATTCTAATAATTTTTTTTTCTTTGATATTTTTTATAAAAATACCAGCAATATAAATGAATTAAAAATTATATTTTTTATATAAATAATTAGAAAGATGTGAGGTTCTTTTTTATGTTTTTTTTTCTTACTAACTAAAATTTATAGGTATCTTTATAAATAATATATATATATATATATATATATATATATATATATTTAAATAAAAGGCCAATGTAGACATTTTTTTTAATAAATTACTATTAATATTCAATAATAAATAAAAATACTAAATCAACTAAGATAAATACATCTAAAACTTACTAAGATTCTATTTTTATAAAAAATTCTAATGAAATTTTTATATCTTATAAATTTTTTAAAATTCTAATGAATATTTATATAAAAAAAATTCTTTAATCTTAAATAAATTAAAATTATATTTTTAATTTTTTTATCAATCAAGGCCTATTGGTAGAACTTACAAGGTTAGATTGATCCTTGTTACTCCTAATGCTTCTATGATAGCTTTAGATATGATATTGACTAAAGAGCAAAAATTAATTCTACAATGTTTGATCAACAATCTATCTATGGTTACAAAGATAAGTGGATTATTACACTTGGCTACATAAATATCAATATTCAAAATAGAAGCCAATTTCTTCTTGGTTAAGTTCCTCTTAGTTTTTTGCAACTTTGATTGATCAAATCTAAAATCAATAATTCTAAGAAATTTGTCTTAATTTTTTTATTTGACTTTGTAATAGACAATGGCTTACATATGGATGATTGTACTCATTCCAAGTAAGATGAGGAATTGAGTGTTTGAAGTCATTTTTATAGCAATGTATCAAGGTCTAAATTTGTTAGTCTTGGCTTTGTGATAAAAATCAGCTTCATTATACATGCGCATTTGAAAATTTGATGTTTTTAGTTGCATGGATTGGATAAGGAATCTGAAGTTGGAATAAGCCTATGCATTATGCAGCCTACTACAAAATATGTATTTGGTAGATATTTTTAAGTATTAGATAATTTATGGGTTCTCTCTATAATTGTGGCACCTAATATAGAGGGCTATTACATCTTGATTATAGCATTTAAGAATTAAATCTTATAAATATTATTTATAGTGAATAAGCAATTAGTTGTAATAGATGTTTTATATTATGTGAAAAAATATATTGTGATGATTTTTTAGTTTTTTTTTTTTTTTTTTTTTTTTTTTGGAACCAATATTCTTTGTATGTATGGTTATATTTTTTGTAATATAAACATGATATTATTTCCTAAAGTTCAAAATACCATGCATTTGATGTATTTCAATTTTTTGTATCTTATTCAAAAAATGCTAGATTTAATATTAGAATCCGTAACTTGTCTTTAATTTTAATTAATGAAGTAGAGTTATTTTTCTATCTTGACTATGAACTTATTGACCAGCTTTTCCATTTTTTTGCCAATAGAAGAAGAAATTAATATTCCTTTAGAATGTCTATTATATAAAGTGGTTTTTTATCCCAAATAATAGGAAGGCCTATTAGAATCTGTAGAAGAAGCTATGTATGCTAATATTCAATGGAGCTTTGGTTGCATCCAATATGTAAGATAGTAAAATTTGAAGATATGAATTTTTTCTTAATTTCATTATGGCTAATATGACCATCAATTCCCAGACTTCTTATAGTTCAAAATGTATGAGATTACTGCCATAATGCAACCAATGCCTCTAGGACATTATTACACTACCCTTTTTACTAATATCCTATCTTGTCTATATTTTCTCTCTTAAATCTTAATGCAAAGTCATAGAAGAATATCCTACTTGTATCAACTATCTTTGCATCCTCATATTGTGCCTTAGTTTGACTCACTATTTTTCCTAATTGCTCTTTGTACTAATTTTTTTCTTTGACTAGGTGATCTTGATCCACATTATTTTCCATTCAAAATGTTCTATGTGGCTTTTTACTACTACATTATATTACAAATATAATTAATATTAGAAACAATCTATATAAAAATAATTATGTAAAAATAAGTAAAAATAGATAAATTTGATAATATCTTATAGAAAAGCTTTTCAAAAGCTTAATAGATGCAAATTTGACTTTATAAATATTTAAAAGATGATTGACAAGTTAAAAATTTAGCCAATAAGTTGGCCACATATTATACATACTGGCTACTTGTGGTACTAGCTATATGGTGCACATATAAGAAACTTGTCTTGAAATTTAAATATGTGTCTTATAAGTTGGATATAAGTCAAAGGTCCTATCAAAAATTGTCATTTAGCTTCTAGTTAGATAGTATATATAGCAACAAGACTGGGGCCTTATTTTCAATTGTCAAATCTTTTCTTATAAGAAGTATAGTTTCAAAAATCTCTAGTTTTCTAGACTTTGGCAATAGCCTTTCTAGCTTCTTTTTTAATATACATACTTTTTAATTTCTATTACTTATTTATTTTTAAAATAAATTTTTTTTATGCATCTTCTTTAAGTTCTTATCTCTAATAATTTATTAAAAAAATTATCTCTAATAATTTATTAAAATAATATTTTGATTTTTTTCATATAAAAATAATTTTAAAATATTAGGTTATTATATTTATTTGATTTTTTGGGTACTAATTACGTTTTAGAAGGTTTTATAATTATTTTTTTTTTAAATCTAATATTAATATCTGTATGGTCATTTCTTTTATATTTTTTTTAATAAATTATCCTAATTTCTAAAGATTAATATCTATTTTATATAAATATATATAAAATATCAATTAATAGGAAAAAATATTTAAAAAGTATAAAAAAATATTATGTATTTTTAAAATTTATGAAAAAGATATAGTTTTTAATTTATTTATATTAAGTGCATATATTTTAAATAGATTGTATTACCTTAGATATAGATAGAAAGATGAAAATAAGATCTCATAGTTTTTTAGAATACTTAACATACCACTTATAAACCTTAGTGAAGTTCAAATCATTGACCACATAATCAAATTATTTAAAAAAAAAGATCCCAATCGCCTAATTTTTTTATGAAAAAATCTAATCTTTAAATTATGATAATTTTTTTTGATAGACCTAAGTTACTTATTTTTTATGTCATCAAAATATATATACATCAAAATATATATACATCAATATATATATATATATATATATATATATATATCCTCTTTAGTATTTTTGCTTAAAAATTTTGGTTTTGTTTGAATAGGTTGTTTTGATTTTTAGTTGATTTTGTAAAAAATATATTTGAAATAACTTGTTTTTTTTCTATAAGCTTAAATTTTTAAGAAGGGAAAAATATCATATAAAAAATTAAGTGATATTATAAATAGATTTTTTTTCTTTTTATATAAATTTTAAAATTATCCATATGTTAATTCTTTTTAATTAATTTTTATTTTACTTGGTCTTCATTTTTTATGTAAGTTAGTAAACTAGTTCTAATTAAGATATTATCTTTTATTTTTAGATTATTAAAAGATCTTTATTTGATATTTAGTTGGAACATATGGATTGCTATTGTAAAAAATTGATTTAGAATTTATGGATTAAATAAAAATTGATTCAGAATCTAATAAATTTAAAATTTTAATACAATAAAAATCTGATCTTTGAAATAATTTTTTATAATAGAACCAATTTTCTAAAAATATTTTTATTTATACATCTCACTAAAACACCTATGGCTTACATTCAATTATTTAAATTTTAATTTTTAAACATTTTTAAGATAGTCTCACCACCCATAATTAAATCTTTTTTCTTATTTTATTTTATTTGTATTTCATTTCATATCTTTCATTTAAATAACTTAAATCTAGAATCATACAATATTGATAAGTACTATTACTTATTAAACCTAAAAAATCACGTTTAAAACTATTAAAATTTAAAAATGTATTAGTTAAATTTTGATATACGTCCTTATACATTTATTTAATCTAAACACTTTTTAGAAATTTTTAAATTTTTACATGGATTTAATATGAAAATTTATCAACTGATCTCTATTTTTTTTGTTTGATTCAAATTTATTGTGATTTTGTTTTGTTTTGTTTTGTTTTGTTTTTTTTTTTTTTTCTGTTTTTTGTTTTTTTGGTAATTACAACTTATGATTTTTACAAAATGATTTTTTTAATCTAATACTGCAGCTTCGATTCTAATAGCAATAATACGCTATTATTCAAGGATTTTAATTTAGGTATGTAGAATTTTATATAAAAATTCTATTCTACAATCATATCTCCAATTTTTGACTTAGTTGATAGATAAGTCATAAACTAATGATCTTTATCTTTTAGAGATGCTATATATAAAACCCTACTAACATAAGTTATTATAGAAGATTCTCAAAGTCTAATATTCTTTAACACAATAGAATCTCTTATCAGTATATATTTTAGAATTATTTTTGTAAAAACTTCTAAATTTAAATAATTTGTAATTTTATAATATCAAAATTATTTAAAAATACGAAAAAAAAAATCACACCAAAAAATAAAAATAAATAAATAAATAAATCGTATCTTATGTCTTAAAAGCCAAAACCTTATTTATAATAATTAAAGAATATATAAAAAATTTAAAAGAAAGAAATATATTTATTATTTATGTAACATAAATTTTATATTTAAATAAAGATTGTAATAGAATCTTAAAACAATGTAAAGAATATCAAAATGTATTTTTAAAAAAATATGAATATATTTTTAAATATTAATCTTATTATTATAAAATTGACTTTCAAGAAAAAATCAACTACTTTTTGGATCAACTTATAACTTATTGTAAAAAAATATTTCTACTTTAGTGAATGAAATCAATAAAAAACTTATAAGGAATTTTATATGACTTTCAAAAACCTATGCAATTGTGCCAAACATATTTCTAAGTAATTATTTATAGATTATCATGCATTTAGTAAATTAATTATTAAAAAAATTTATTTTTTATTTTTAATACTTAGATTTTTTTTAGTAAGTAAGTGAAGCAAAGATCTATTTTTAAATAGATTTATAAATAGTATAAATTCTAATATATAATAAAATAGAAGATAATAAATAGAAGATTGGATTTTGAGTTAGATTTGACTACTTTGAATACAATGTCATGCCTTTTAGACTTATAAATACTCCAACTTCTTTTTAAGATTTAATAAGTGATATACTTTATGATTTTAAGAATAATTATTTCTATAAATTATTTTAAAAAATATTATTATTTATTCTAGTAGTGTGGAAGTATATGAATAATTGCCTTATGGTATAAAATTTTGATATATAGAATTATGTAACAAAATAAATAAATATATATATATATATATATATATATATATATATATATATATTATATGCAACTTAAATAGAATTTTATAATATATTATATCAAATAACGATTTATAAATGGATTCTAAAAATATGTAAATCATTATAGATTTTAAAACTCTAAAAATAATATTTATGTTGAATAAATCATTAAACTTTTAAATTATTATTAAATATTTATCATGATTATATTTTAAAAATTATTATTGTATTTAAAATTTTAATATGAAAAAAACTTTAAAGTGAAATAAAGATGCAGAAGTAACATTTGAAGGTTTTAAAAAATACTTTTTATCTTAGTATCTATATTATATCATTTAATTTTTTTAATGCTTTATTAATAGAAATAAATGCATTAAGTTTTACATTAGATAAAATTTTATTATCAATTAATGCCAAAAGTTAGACTCACAATACTTTCTAATCTACTCACAATTTAAATTCATTATAAGAATCTTAAATTTAACATACTAATATATGTTTTAATTTATTATCAAGTTTATTATAATATATATTTATTATAATTTTTATTTAATATATAATATTTTTTAAAACAGAAAAACTTATTAAATATTTTTTCTAAATATTATTATTTCATGTTATTAGAGAGGAATGGCACCAACAATAAATAATAAGTTTTATTTTAATTTAAAAAATATTCAATTTTAAGCTATTAAATCAATGAAGATTTTTTTAAATATAATTCAATTAGATAATTTAACTTACCTTTCTATTTTGAATATTAATAATAACATTTATGATGACTTAAGAAAAAAATTAATTATTGAAAGAGTCTTTTTTATGAAAGATATTTACATAATTTAGAAAATTAAATATAATTAATGTGAATTTAAAGTAAAATATGACTTTCCAATAAAATATAACAATCATAAAATTACTTGTATATAAGATGTACCATTAGTTATTACTAAAAAAATTAGACAACTCTTTTGCTATTAGTTTATTATAGACATAACCAATACTTATAATATCTAGATAAGAGGAATTAAATAGAAGTAAATAAATGTATATAAAGTTGATAATATCTTATGCAAAAGCTTTTTAGATGCTTCATGGATGTAGATTTGACTTTGTGCATGTTTGTAGGTAACTCATAGGTTAAAAACTAGACCAACAAGTATGCCATGTATTACACATATTAGTGAATTATGGTACAAGTTGGCCATGTAGAACACATATAAAAAAACTTATCTTACAAGTAAGAGACATGTCTTTTAAGTTAGATACAAATTGAAGGTCTTTTATAATGTCATCAAATAGCTCTTAATTAGATAGTATATATAGAGGCAAGAGTGAAGCCTTTTAAACTCTTGTCAATATCTTTCTTGTTCTTGGTCTTATTTCAAGAGTCTCTAGTCTTCTTAACTTTGGCAATAGTAATTTTAATCTTTATATCATACCACCTTTCAATGGTTATCTACTATTTTTTTAGTGACTTAACAATCTAGTGATCCTTTGATTCTTTGTGATTTATGTCCTTGACATAGCTGAAATTATATATATATATATATATATATACAAGCTTATCAATATTCTTAGGGTGAAAATTTTACATATTATTAATATCAACTATAAAGGTACTTTTCCAAAAAAATAAGTAATCAACTTCAAAATTGAATCTCAAAAATCTTGCTACTACATGTATGATAAAGATAAGAATTAGTATATTTAAAAATTTTGATAGAAAAAAATCAAAATTTTAAGGATTTTTACAAAAATCAAGCTCTATGTAAAGTTACATCTTTCTAATATATTGATGGATTTACTCAAGTTTAATTTATAAGCATACTCCTATTTAGATTTTTTTTTATTAATTTGTACCTTTAAAAATAAGAATTCGTGACTCTTATTTAATCTAAATTAATTCTTAGAAGAATTTATTGCCTTATTTGAAGAAAGCAATCAAAAAAAGATTGCAAAAAATAATCTTATTTTTTATGATAAAAATAACAATTAGCTATCATATATATTATTGGATTCTAAAACTTTGCCTATCACATAGCTTAGAATGATAAAGCCCTTATAAAAAAAATCAAAATTAATTAAAAGATAATGTCAAAGACATATTATTAAAAATATAAAAAATAGACTTATTAAAATATTTTATTGCTTAAGCCATTGCATGTAACAATTGACTTTTTAAAAGATACCAAAAAAAAATATCAAGTTAAAGAAGTGTAAATTAAGTCATGTTAACTTTTAAGTTTTCAAAAACTTATTCATCAATGCCTAAACGTGTATAAATTGATTCAATAAATTTTGAATACTTTACTAAATAAGAAAAGATTCAAAGTCATTAAAAAGAATTATGCTTATATTTTAGAAAATCAAAATACATTACTCAACATTATTTAGAAAAACAATAAAATTATAAAATAAAGAGTATGGTTGTAACAAAGGATGATATATTAGAAGATAAGTTTGTCTAATAACAATAAGAACCATGCTATATGAATCTTGTACAACACCTAATAAAAATCTTATTTTCTACTCAAATACTTCATCTTAATATATAATAGATATTCATTTACAACCAAAAAATTATAAAGTCTCTATCTTTTTAGATTCAAGAGTCTTAACTTATTCTAGCAAATAAAGATCTCAATAAAAAATATTGAATACATTTAATTGAAAAAAACTAAGCTTGTTATTGTATGAAATGATTTACAATCTAAAAACACACTAGATACTTAGTTGTAAAAAGTTTAGCTTTGATTTATTAGCCAAGATTCAATAAGTGATTTATTCTTAATATAAAGAATAAATAAATATAATATTATGAAAAGATATTCTACTAATAAAAACCTTTTATATTTAAGAAGGTTTGTACATAAGGATTTTTAGAATATCTAGAAATTTTCTAATATCCTTTGTTATATCAAATCATGACTAACCATTTATTGATAACTTAGATTTTTAATAAATTCAAAGAAAATCCATAATCTCCTTTTAAAATTTATCTTTGTATCAAAATTTTATTAGAGCTTTATATATCTATTTTTAATATATATATATATATGTATATATATGACCTTGGATTCTAAAAATTCCTTTATTTTGAATAAAATATTCATATTGTAGCAAAATTCCTTCAAAATATGTTTTTCTATATAGGTTTATTTTTATTTTTATTTTTTTCTTCTTAAACTTTAGAATTTCATATCTATTGATCTAATCAATTAGTTTTTTTGAATTTTTAGATAATGTAGTATTAATCTTTAATCTTTACTACAAAAAAATAAATAAATATATAAATAAATAAATTTAGTGTCAATTATCTCACATCTTAGAAATCCTAGCAAGTGCTCTAAACTTCAATTTATAAGCATTTAAGTACTATTTTCTTTATACCTCAAAAAATTCAAAATTCAAATACTACAAAAAATTATATATAGCTTAATAGCATGATAATATATATTCTTAAAAATTTTAAATCAAAATCTTATCAAATTGCTTAAGATATAGCTCAAAACACAACCACTAGCAAATTGGGTCACTTATTGCCTTTAGATTCTATGTATTGACTTTAACTTCCAATATCTCCTTTATCTTAATTTAAAATTTATCAAACAATAAATGTAAAATATAGCAACGAAAGTTTTTTTTTTCAACTTCAATTGCTGATTATTTATTGCTTTTTGTATGCATGCATTGTACTCCAAAGAATGACAATAGATAAAAAATCAACACCTTGATTTTAAGCGCCTATATTTCCTTCATAAAAACTCCAAATTATTTAAAATTTATACCAAAATCATATCCAAAACCTAAAATTGTTGATTTTAGCCTTTGATACTTAAATATCTTCAAAAAAATAATCCGAATTTCTAATAAGGCCACAAGCACCTTCCATGAGGCCCATTGGGTATGACTTTTGGCCAATAGGAATAGAGATTTTTATCATCCATCTCCATTCATCTATATGGATGGCATAAATATTTCTTTTGATAGCAAAAATCTTCCTCTAATCTATTTTTTAAATAAGTTTTACATAATATGTGTCCTAAATATCAAATAAAAAAAAAATAACAAGATTTTAAGAGTCACAAATATCTAATAAAGATGGCTCTAAATATATAAAACTCTTATCAACATAAAAATCAACCTCAATAGTAGCCATTTTTTATTAATTACTTCAAAGTAATAATCTAATTACATTTATAACTAATTAAAATCGAATAATATAGCTTTCACTATATTGTATAATAAATTATATATATATAATAAATATAATATATATATATATATAATAAATATAATATATATATATATATATATATAATAAATATAATATATATATATATATATATATATACATATATTATTTTCACATAGTAACTAAACCACAATATGACAATGTGTCTCTTCTTGAGCCATACAAGATTGTGAATATCTTAAAAAGAAGACAAATGCCACTTCTTCCTATAGACGTGGATAATATTCAAGACTTTAAGATGGAAGAAGTCCTAAATTCAAGGCAACACCGTTATAGGTTAGATATCTTGTTCATTACCATGGATATGATATTAATGAATGCACATGACATCCAACAAAGAATCTTACAAATGTATCAATAAAATTTGAGACTTTTCATCAATAACATCCATCAAAACCAAGATGATTGATATAAAATCTTTGCAATAAAAGAAACAAGATTTAGAAAAGATAAAATTCTATTTTTTATCTTTTTATATAGTTTTTTTGTATTTATTATGCTAAAGACAGAAAATTAACAATCAACAAAATTCAATTCAAATGTTATCATTTTTTGACTTATAAAATAAAATATTATGATTGTTACAACTTCCAAGATGATGTAATTGAAATAAAGATCTTCAAAAATAATATATTTTTTCTCAAATAAATACCAAGATATAACATGTGTAATATCACAATCTTAAAAGAGACTTCCAATAAGGTGGAAACAACTCCTAACGATGTTTTAAATATTTTATTAAAAAAAAGTTATGAAGGCCTCAATAATAATCAAATAATAGGATTGTCTCTTGACCTATATATAAAACACTATCAATGGCTGAGAGGACCTATCAACCATCTTCAAAAAGAATAAAGATCAAAGTATGTGGCAAATATAATTTATTGCATTTTGGATTTTTTTGACATACAATGAATGCTCCCTATATATATATATATATATATATATATTCTAATATTACATATATGATTAGGCAAAAGTATGTAAAAATAAATTAATTTCATAATATTTTCTAGAGAAGCTTTCTAGAAGCTTTAAAGATGAATCTTTGACTTTACATGTATTTATAGGTTGAAAACTTGGTCAACAAGTTAGCCACGTATCACACGTATTAGTAGCCTATGGAACAAGCCAACTATCTAGTGTACATATAAAAAACTTGCCTTATAAGTTAAGACATGTGTCTTACAATTTTGATATGCATTGGAGGTCTTATAGAATATTACCTTTTAGCTCTTAGTTAGATAGTATATATAGAAGTAAGAATGAAGCCTTCTTCATTCTTGTCAATGCCTTTCTTATTCTTAGTCTAGTTTTAAGAGTCTATATTCTTCTTGTCTTTGAAAATAGCCATTCGAATCTTAATACTATATTGCTTTTGGAATGAATATTTATTCTTCTTCACTTATATAAGAATATTTTAAGATTCTTTTTATTTTTATTCATACTCTTGATATTATAATATTATAAATAATTCTTTTATATCTTATAATCTTTTTTATTTTGAGAGACATTAATATATTTTAGAAAATAAAGCAATTACTTTTTTTTCAAGCTTACTACGATTTTCCAATTGAGTGACATTTTGAATACAATAAGACCTTGGAATTAATATCAAAAGATTTTTGGCACCTTCAAATGCAAAAGTCAATTAAAGACTTTGTACAATCATTAAATGTCTCTTTAAGATTAAATACTCCTTGTCATTGAGCTTATAAATTTTAACTATTACTTATAGTAAAAAAAATCATAATCTTTTGCTTCTATAGATTTTATCATGGATCTTCTAATCTCAAGTTCATATGATTATATCTTTGTGATAATAGATTTTTTTTATTAAAATGGCAAATTTTGTATTATGTACAAAAACTATCACATGTGAAGAAAAAACTAAATATTTTTTTGAAAATATTTATTGCTATAATAACTTATTAAAGAATATTATACTGAATAAAAAGATTCAATTTATATTATAGTTTTAGAAAAATATATCTATATATATATATATATATATATATATATTCAAGGTGGATGTAAAATTACATTCAATTTTTTTTATCTTCAAATTGATTGACAAGCAAAAAAAGTGCATCAAGTTTTGAAGTAGTATTTAAAATATACTATCAACTACTATCAAGATGATTGGATTAATTTTTAGCCATTGGAAAAGTTTTCTTATAATAATATGATGGATTCTTCTATTCAATAAATATTTTTTATATTAATCATAATTATTATCCACATCTTGAGACTTTTGATTTTTTAAGAATTAATAATCATATAACAAAATATTTAAAAAATTATTTATTATGGCTATATATAGTAATAAAAGTATAATTAAAGTAAATTCAAAAATAACAAAAGATCAATGTAGATGTCTATTTCTAGGAACAATCTCAATTCTACATTAGCAACAAGGTATAATTTCTACATCATAACATCAAAACTAATTGCATTTGTAACAAGTTGGATTATAATAGACTAAAACCATTTTCTATTTGTAAACAAATCAAAATACTTAATTATTGATTACACCTACTAGATTCTATAAAAAAATTATCTTATGTTATAAATGTTTCTTTTTGAATTATATAAGATAATGGATATATCAAAAAGAAAACAAATACCACCTCTTTCTATAGAAATAGAAAATAATTAAGAATTTGAGGTTTAAAAAGTCTTAGATTTAAAGAAGCATTAAAATAGGTTACAATAACTTGTACATTGATGCAAATATGATATTAATGAATGTTCATGAGAGCTAATTAAGAATATAGCAAATAAAACAATAAAAGTTGATATTTTTTATTAACAACATCTATCAAAATTAAGATAAAGCATCAAAAAATTATTACTATAAAAAATAATATTCAATAGATATTGTATTCTATCTTTTATTTTTGTTTATAGATTTTATATATTTGTGGTGCTAAAAGAATAAAAAATAAATAATCAAGAGATTCAACTTAGAGCTATAATTTGTTGAATTATCAAATGAGTCATTGAAATTGTTTTAGCTTTTAAGACGATTTAATAGGAATAAAATTTCTTTAAAATGACATGTTTTTTCTTAAATAGATGGTGAAATATAATGTGTTTAATATTACAACTTTAAAAGAGACTTTCAATGTTTGGTGAAATTATTAGAGATGAAAACCATCATAGATGATATTTTAAATGATATATTTGAAAGAAGTTATGAAGCTTAAATAATAATCAAATAAATAGGTAGTCTTTTTAACTTGATATAAGGCATTATTGATTACTGAAAAGATGTATCAATTATATTCAAAGAGAATAAAGATCAAAGTATGTAATAAATACAACATGTTGTATCTTAGACTTTTTCAAATATGTGATCACTACTCTTGATGAAACTTGTCCTTAAAAAAAGAGATAATTTCATCGACGTAATTAATAGTTGTATTTATTTAGATAAGAGAAGCTAGATAGAAATAAGTAAAAATATGTAAATTTAATAATAACCTATAGAGAAGTTACTTAGAAGCTGAATAGATGCTTATAAGAGAATTGTCTTGCAAGTTAGATATATATTTAAGGGCATATAGAATTTTGCCACATAACTCTTAGTTAGATAGTATATATGGAAGCAAAAGTGAGGTCTTCTTTACTCTTATTAATATATATATTTTTTATTAGTTTTATTTCAAGAATCTTTAATCTTTTTGCTTTCAGCAATAATCATTTTGGTTTTAATATTGTACTATATTTGAGTGAATATCTATTCTTTTTAATAATATAAGAATATATTAATTTGTTAATTGCATGTGATTCATATCATTGATGCAATAAGACTTACATACTAAATATTTAATTTATAAGATATTTTGTAATAATTTTTTATATATAAGAAACTCCTATAAGAAATTTTATATAACAAATGAACACATATAAGAATATCTTTAGATCTTTTTAACTTAAAAAATTAATTAGATGTTTTCTGGTAAATTTATTTTCTGACTAATGTATTTCTGACTAATATACTTCAACATGCTTCTACTTAATTTTATTTCCAAAAACATTATAATCATTTATAAAATTGTCTCAAATTTACTTTTTGGAATAAAATTTAAGCTAATAATTAAGGTAATAAGACTAATATATAATTTTATTTATATTTATAAAATAATATTAATTCAAATATAGAAATCAAGATATTTTATATTAATTATTTTTATCTTTAGAAATATCAATAATTTGGAAATATAAGTTCTAATTTTTTTAATTATTTAATTTAGTAGAAGTTATAAAAAAATTTGTATCTAATATTAAAAATAGTAATCTTGATAAATATTTATTGAAATACTAATCATTCATCTTTTACTTTATTCAAAGTATTTTTGTATAATTTTTTATTGAAATATTTTATTTTTAAAATTATATTTTTGTTATATAACTTTTTTAAACATATCAATTTTTTACTAAATTATTCATACACGTTCCATGAATTAATTTTATTAATTAATTAAATTTTAAAACTTTAAAATAAAAATTAAGTATTAATTAAACTTTTGGTAGTTTATAATCTAAGAACTATCAACCATAATTATTTTAAAAACTAACTATATTTCTAAATTTATTAATATAAATATTAAATTATTTTTCTATAAAAATTGAATTATTTTTTAAAATAAAAATTAAATTATTTTTTAAAATAAAAATTAAATTATTTTTTATTATAAAAATTTAATTATTTTTTAATATAAATATTATTATAGAACTTATATATTATATATATAATAGATATAAATTGGATTTAAAATTTTAAACTCTTTAGAAATATAGGCCAAAATTTATTTTATAGTGTATTCTTTTGTGTATTAGGAGAAATCACCATTACCTTAAATATATATATATATATATATATATATATATATGAAAATTTAAAATTAGCTAAAATATTTGACATTGTAAAGTTATAATATAACATACAATGAATGTTTAAAAGCAAATTTGGTGCAAATAACTAACTATGATCTTTTATTGTTTACCATAGAAATCTATTATTGAATAAGTGATACTTTAATTTCAATCGAAAATAGGATTGTCCTGCTGTCTACAGACTTTATATCTATTCTAATTAACGCAGTTTTTGTTTTGTTTTGTTTTTCTTTTCTTTTCCAATAGACTGCCATTCTCAATCCAAGTATTCATTCTTTATTAGAAATAAAGAATTTTCTATATGATATAAAATTAAATAATATATAAATTTTTAATTAACTTATTTAACTTAAAATGTTCTTGGAAATAAAGAATTATGGGATTTTGGTTAAATTTCTTTAGCAAGTTTTTTATTTTTTAAGATCTAATTTATTTTTTCAATTTTCTTCAGTAATTATTTATTTTACAATTTAATTGAAATAATGAGGCTTTTAATCAAAATTACTAGAATTTTTCTATCAACTGAAATTTTCAAATCATCACTACTATCATTAATTAAATTTTTTATGTCTAATTTTCATGATAAATTTTTTTGTATCAATATCACAATTTTAAATACGACTTAGGGTTTATATTGTTTTTAACTTTCATTTGACCTTCTTCACCACTATTTAATGTATTGGAATAAGCTCAGGTCCTATTTGACCTCAAGTTTCATTAAGAGACTATCAATATTTTATAATTTCACTCTTTTTAAAATACACATAATTAAAAATTTCTTCAAAAATCTACACTCTTTTGTTTCAAATCATATAAGTATTAAAAGCCACTCTTTTTCTTTTGATTTTCGAAGACACCATGATTTGCAATTATAAAAACATTGAATATAATTCCAAAAAACATACGTGATGCAAAAAAGTTAATCACAATCTAAATCAATATAGTTGTAGTTGAAAGGTGCCAACTCTCATCTCTCATTTGATTTGAACAGCTAATACTTATTTCCCATTGCCTTCTGTGACTTGATTGCCTCTTCATTCTGTTCCAAGTTTATTTCTCTTCACCTCCACTTTCTCACCATTCTCAAAAAACAATGGTTCATAAACCTCCAAGGTCCTTTGCTTCTCTAGTTGTATGCATTTCTGTATCTGTATTGTTGCATCACATTTTATTTTTGAAAAATCTCAATGCTATATATGTTTTCATGTTGTTCGTTGACATTCAGGAGCCAACGATGGGTTTGTGAAGCTTAGAGACACTGTATGGAGGCCCCTAAAGAAAGGAGCCCAAGAGGTGAATGGCCACCAGTGGTTCCTCTATTCCAGCACTGCACATGACAATGCCAACCTGGCACTCCCCCAAAGCTCAGTCACAGGTGGGTATTATTTACTAGAAACATCCCTACCCCACCTCCTCATCAACAGCTTTGCCAACTTACTAGTCCTTATCTCAAATTCTACGGTTATTCTATTTTATGCTTCCTTTGTGAAGCAATTGTTGAAAAAGCAAAACGTGCCCAGCAAATCTCTGAAACACTAAAAGGTATAACATTGTATCATGCAAGAAAGGTTCCTTCTTATCATTTGTTTTTCACCTGCAAAGAGTTATGATTTTCTTTCTTTCTGAGGAGGAGGTGGTGAACTCCTTCATTGCAAGGAAAAGACATGAAGCTTGTCAAATGGTTGCTCATTCTTGAGCTTTAATCCAACTCAAAGGGCGATTCTGCTTTGAATACCTCAAAAGTACCCATGCGAGTAGGGAATACCTCATGATCTCATTTATTGGGTGCCTTGTGGTGGTACCCATCAATTAGCTTCCTTTATTGCATGAACTGTCCAAATAAATCATAATGGGCAAGGAAATAGTGTGGATACTCATATTGGTTATTTGCAAAATTCAGAATGGGTTCCAAATACACCTCATGCGTGCTATACAAGTGAAGAACCATACACTGAGAACATAAACCCAATGAGAAAATGCCTTTTTTTGAAGGTGTTCTTCATTTCCAAGCTTGATACAAAGCCTTGGAGGAAAAAAAATCGAGTGAAATATGATTTGTTTCATTTTTTAAAATTCAACTGTTTGTAATAAAAGATGTTTTTATTTGTAGTATTTATTTTAGAAGAAAACATAGATGAGATATGACTTTTGGGTGATATATACAGCATATATGAGAAGTGTTTACCACCAATTTATCACTTGAAGTCCACAATTTTGGTTGTATAAATTACAGTGATATGTGTACAATGACATGCTCCCCACCTTCACAATTCAGGTCCCCATATATTTTGTTTCCCTCCCAACTAAACTATCTGGCACATGACATAATTCCATTGCACTAACAGGTTTCAAGTCTAGCATTTCTTATCACATTTGTCATAGCCATTGTTATTCTACAAATAAATGATCAACTTATTTCATTTTAAAAAATCATCAAAAGATGGTTCAGGTCATCAAATTTGCTGACATCTTGGATGCACTAAAATTTGCAATCGTTAATGAAAATTGTTCAAATAGAAATTGCACTCCTGGAGATAAATACCCTCTAAGATGAACAGTCCAATTCTCCTGTTGGATTAAGTTCATATTAAGGTGGATCATGTACACCAAAGGGTAATCTCACACAGTTTCAAGTTTTTTGTATATATATATATATATATATATGTCTTCAATAGTTTCAAGTAGTTATCATTTAAATCACCCAGGTCATTCTCTAGTATGAGGGGTGGTATGGAGTAATTCCCTGTGCTAAGGTTTGATTACTCTTCCACCCATCAAAATACGCCCCACTTTAAATCCCTTCATATCTAAGTATAAATTTACCAAAATCACACCCTTTGAAACTTGGAATTGTTCACGCTCAAAGGAGCAACTCCCCCAGAGAAAATATAATGAGTGACTAAATCCCGTTTTGAAGGAGAGGAAATCAATGGCCCAAGTTTCAGTGTGGTTTGGTCTAGTGTTGCTCCCATACACAAAGGTTGTTGAAAACACTATTATAAGGAAGTAGCTCCAGCTACAGGCAGGGCGGTTGGCTCCATAACAAGGGGAGCTAGGAATATGCTATTTGAACTATACCCTCACCTTCAATTTTGTTCATAATCTGGGTATTAATTCATCCATGCTGGCCGTCTGCCCATTTGCTGGCATTTTTCCAATCCGAGCACTTCCACATCAGCCAATTTTTCCGGTTCTCACAAAGCTCAACTGGCTTTAGCCCAACACGCTGTGGTCCCTCTACAGTGGTTGATTGCCTGCGTCCAGGGAACCTATGAAAGTTCCAACTTCCCAACTACCCTATAGCCCCATGTGAGAGACCTCTCTAACCGACTTCTAATTTGAGCAGACTGTAAGTCTAATTAATGGCTGCTAAGGATTGGGGTAATATGGGCTGCTTTTGTTCATTTTAGCATGATTGTTTCAGTCCTGGGTGACTTCATCTGCAAGCAGTCGCACACATCTTTGTTTGTAAGTGAAGGTACTGGTGGGTTACTGCTTCAGCAACTCACCAATTTATAACTGCTTGGAAATTATTGTTGTTCAATAAAGCTTACAAAATCTAGGGATTGAACTCAAGATTCACCTTTGAATGGTAACAACAGTTACTTGATGTTGTACCCTCACCTCCACCTTCTCAGTTACTAACCGGTAAGCTGTCTATTGTAACTCCTCCATTCAATCAATACACTGGGTTTACCTTGTTTTCATGTCAAAAAATAAAATAAAATCAAATCTGGAGTCTCATTTTGATGAAGTCCGGAACATCTATGTGGTTATTCATTTAATTTGGACACGTGTGGCTTATTCAACCGCATTTTCAGGGTATTCATCCCCATTAGCATCTAAAAACCTATGTGGAAGTAGAATGATTTTGGGCAGCACTGCATTGGAGTTGCTGCATAGAAAAACCACAGGCTATGATTGTTGGATTTCTTTATGCATCCTGATTTTGGCACATGCTTCCAAGCTACACACATCATGCAATTTCTTTTTTTATGCAGAAGCTGGTTGGCACTCCCTTTTCTCTTTTGAGTCCATCAGGATGGTTTATTCATCCTGAGTTGGCCATCTCCCTGCTGATGTGGCTCAGCCATGGTTGTGGTTCAGGAATGCTTTCTTTTAGAAGGTTTGATCCTTCACAATCAGAGAAGAGCCAACCTCAGCTGCCCACCAATCACTCACTTATGATTGCCTATGATTGTGGCAGGACAATGTGCAGTGTCCAGTGTTACAAAACCAGCGAGTATTTTTAGAACATATGGAAGCACATTCTTGGTTTCCATTGTGTTCCAGTTTGTGCCTCATTACCACACAATCAACTTAGCCATAATGTACCCAATTGCCTTCTACCGTGCAGGAATTTGTTGAAATAATCCTAAATTGACCTGAACCTTGATTTTAATGAAAATAACACAATGGTGACACAGTCTCAGTATAGAAACTGAATCAGCATTGAGAAGGGTCATATTTTATCAAAACACATAAAGCATGTGAGACAATTTTACAAGACAGATCATCATCTCAAAGCACCTCAAAGCACCTCAACTTAGCAGAAACATAGACCTAATTGTCAAATTATATGCATTGTCTCTGATGAACTACAAACTAATCAATGACTTCCTCTGTCAACTGTTAGACACATCCAGGCACATGTATGTTCTATTATGAGCCTGCAATTAATCTGTAGCTACAGCAACAAATCTATTTCAAATTTAAGTCATACTTGTGCAAGCTGTTGAGAATGTTTGGAAAGACATAAGACTAGTTGGAAGTAATATACACAAACACACACACACACACACAAAAATAAGACAATATTGATATGGTTGTCTCTTGTATACAAAGAGAAGGGGAGAAGATAAACAATTTCTTCCTATTATATTCCAAACACTATAGCTACAATATTTATTGTAAATTATAATAAATATTATGGAGAGCGTTGGCTACATTTAATGCTCTCAACACGCCTCTTTGCTTGTCATAATATTTATATTATATAAAATTTGCATAGAATTATGATCTATACTTTTTTGTAATCTTGCAAGATCAACAAGTGTTGCCTCATTAAAACCTTATTTGGAAAAATCTTATTGTGTTCAAGGACAAAACCATAGATGAAGGAAAAAGAATACAACATCATTTTTTTTTTTTGTAATTACTTAAAGAATTTATTAATTTTTTGCTCAAGAAAAATAAGTGGCCACATGCCAATGCCATAAATAAGTCGGCAATGGTGGCACAAAGGGAGATCTTTGGTGAAGAAATCAATAAGATTATTTGCAGATTCAATTTTTTTAATCTTAAGTGCGTGATTAGTAATCAAGTCATAAATATAACTAAAATACTTTGGATCAATATGCTTTATCATATTGCCTTTAATGAAAATAACTTGCATCTATGTAACACAAGTACTATTATTTTCATATAAGATAGTTGGAGAATCATCATGTGAAAGTCTATAAGTTGTCTAAATGAGTTTATCAATTGATTGCAACCAAATACATTCATGAGATGCTTCATGTAAGATAATAATTTTTGTATGATTGGATGAAATTTTAATTATAGTTTGTTTCACTCATTTTCATGATATTGCAGTTCCATGTCTTAAGAATATATAGCTTGTTTAAGATTTAACTATTGTAATATCAAATTTATATCTTGCATCATAATATCTAATCAATTTTGGATTTGCAGATTGTATGTAATATAATCCTAAGTCTTCAATATAATTCAAATAACATAATAAATGTTTGATGTCATTTCAATGTTGTAGTATTGAACATATAATATATCTTGTAAGAAAACTAATTACAAATACAATATTTGGTCTTGTAGATGTGGCTAAATATAAATGTGTTATAACTGTTACAAGGTATGGATACTGATCTCCTAATAAATATAGATTATCACCATCATGACCACGTCCAATCATTGGTATTGACAAAGGATAAACATCAATCATATTGAATCTTATTAAGATTTATCTAATATACATTAGTTGGTAGAGAAAAATGCTATTATTTGTAAAATGTATAATTTATAGATCAATGGAGAAAGTTTTTATTTTTATTTTTATTTTTTTTTGTACTTTCATCTCAAACTCAAAGATTAGTAGGTTAATAACTACAACACATGTAAATCTAGTACCCACTAGGTTAAGTTTATCAATATATTTAGCAATGATCACAAAATTAATTTTATTTTGTTTGATAAACAAACAAGAAATTAGTGGATCACTTACAAACTTATTTGTAATTAAATAATATTAGAGACGTCAATACCATGTGAGTTTAAATTATTTTAGATTATATAGGATCCTATATAATTAATACCATGATATTTTTTTGAAGCAAGTGCATTTAGAATTCTTATTTTTAAACTAGGTAGATCATTTATATAAATATCTATATCAAAAAAACCATACAAATACATAGTTTCCATATTCATGAAATACATCTCAAGGGTGGCATAAATTGTCATTCGAATAATATATCAAAATATAATTGAATCCATGAGTGGAGAATATATGGATTCATAATTAATGCCAAATCATTGGATAAATCCTTGAACAACAAGATGAACTTTATAGTGGATTATTTGACTCTTAGCATCTTATTTGTATAGTAATAGCATCTTATTTGCATAGTAATACCATCTTATATTCTATGAGGCGAAATATAAGAGTATCTATAATTGGACCAAAGATTTTCTTTTTATGCAAAGAGACATACTCTTCTACAATGGTATTTTTCCATTTTAACCAATTAGAGCGATACATTGCTTCTTCTATGGTTTGTGGTTTAAGATCTTCTTCTTTGTAAAAAAGAGCTTTTACAATCATGCATGCAAATAATTAATCTATTCTAATAGATGGTCTATTCCAAATGTTGTTTGTAGCACAATATAGAATAGATAATTTTATATTCAACTTAATTTTATTCCTCCTAATTTCAAGTTTTTCTATTGCATGAAATAAAGATATAATTCATGGTCTTATAGGTTTAGTAGGAACTTTGACAAAAAAAATACAAGAATTAGTACATGTTATAACTTTCTTTTTATATAGTTGCTTATCTAGTCCATGAGTCTTTTTAATTTTTGATGTTATAATGCGAGGTATATTAATTAGTAGTATTGTAAATTGAAGAGGTGCATTCTAAGCCTCATTAATGGAAACTTTTGTAATATGAGGCATATCATTGAAGCCATCAAATGTTTCATTTGCAATCCATTTTAGATACAAAATCTTGACAATTTCAGTTTCAATCAAAGCTATTCTAAGATCAAGATTTATTGTAAATATTTTTGGTGCTTCAAATATAAGTATTGTATTTCTTTGTCAATTAGATACTCTTCTTCAAAGAGATGAAAATACATTCTCTTCAAAATAAAAATTTTAAAAATGTGCATGTAATTATGTACCAATTGTTGGATCAACAATACAAATAATACTTGATGAATCAAAACTAATATATATATCTTCTTGTCAATGAGCTTTAATGGTATGTTATTGAGGTTCTAATATTGGAAGCCAAGCATAGCGATCAAACACATGTAGGTGAAATGTATTTGAAACACGACTTAAAATGAGCTCTTAAGGTGTAATAATTTCAAATAAAGAAGGACGGATGCATATTAATGCTACAACATGCAGAACTGTATGATCCTACATAGATATAGATAAATTTTTTTGAAGAAGAAGTTATCACATAATGAGTTGTGTATGCTTTATAAATTACTTTGTAAGTCCATTTTGAGTATGTTTATACAGAACAAAACATGTCAACTCAATTCTTGTTGTAATACAATAGTTTTCAAAAGACTTTGATAAAAATTCTTTTGCATTGTCCATACATAATGTTTTGATAAGATAATCAAGAAAATGTGCTAAAAAATGAATAAGGGTATATATAAGAATGACAAACACTATGTTTCAGATTAATAATAATGAAACATATGATTGTTTGCCTCATGCATCAACAAAGATGAAAAAATAACAAAATAATTTAGATATTGGATTGATAGAACCACAAATATCACCATTCAACCTTTCAAGCATTGGTAGTAATTCTTGTGGGAGTTTTCAAATTGAAGACCAAGCAATCATCTTGTCTTATATACATGCACGACATAATTCTATAGAATCTACATTTATAAGTCTTAAATTATACCAAGTTATACATGGAATTATCTTCTAAAATAATACAGATCTTGGATGTCTCAATTGTCTATGCTAAAAAAATATGACTTTTTGTCATAAATGATGCAAAATCAAATATAATGGGAGGTTGGATTGCAATCCAATATAAACCATTTTTCACAACAAATGCTTTTGAAGAACTTTATGATTTTGTTTAAAAACCAAAATCTTTTACATATTTAGATTGATGATTGAGAGGTAATAACCATTGGCATGCACATTTTGATAACTAATCAAACTCCTAGATCCTAATAGTGCAAATATTACATGTTTACATTTCATGATGGAATCCACAAGCAATTTTACTATTGCTCTTTTTTCTTAGAAGTGAAACATATTTGATCTAGCCATAGTCATAAAAATTTTAGTTTTCCAAATTGAATATTTTTTAATAAAAAAAATATCTATCCCACAAGATAACATGTGTTGTTGCATAATCAATGAGTGCATCATTTGATTCATCATTAGAAGTTTTTTTTTTTTTTTTTTTTTTTTTTTTTTTTTTTATATTCATATAAGCCTCTAAATCATCAATACCAATTGAAACTACAGACGCATTTATAGTATAAATTTTATAAGCCTCAATTAGAAGTTTCTTATTTTTTTGAAATATTTCAATAAAATATTTTGAAGTATGGCATACATGTAATAAATGTCCAATCATCCCACATTTATAGTAAGAATGCATCTTTGATTTTTACTTTTTATTGTAATAATAATAGAACATTTATTCTTTCAATATGGGAGAAAATAGTCATAACCATGATTACTTTGGTGCTTATGAGTACTTTTTCCATCTTTGTATAATTTTTTCTTAGACTTTGAAATATTAAATACATGAGATTCTAAAACCTTGGTTCTAACAAGACAGGATTCCACATTATACAAGAGTAGTTCATTTTGTTTCTCTGCAAAATGTAGATAGGACATGAAATTAAGATGATTATGAAATTTCATGTTCCTATGTTATTGTATAAATACAAAAAATGCAAGAAGAAATGTAGAGAGAGTTTTCTCAATTATTTCTTCTTTAGAGATGCTTTGTCCACACAACCATAGTTATGAGATAATATGATATATTTTATTATTAAAAAAATTAAATTTAGAAAATTTAAGATACATAAATATGTCGAATCATGACATGCATATTGAAGAAAAATGGTCTTTTAATGATCAAACTTGGATTTAAAAATTTCTCAAAACTTGGTTGGATTTTCTATTTCCAAATATTGATGTTGCAATGTAGATATAAGATGATGACAAAAGAAAAGAAGTAGTTTTCAATGGATAGCAAGAAGAATAAAAGTACTTACAATAGGAGATTCTTTAAACAAAATTGCATCTATGAGTTGTTTTGCAAATAAATTTATTTTTGCTATTTTTGTACATAATAAATAATTATTTTTATCAACAGCCAATGGTAGAAATACAAAAGCTTATAAATGTTTGAATGTAGTGGTGATAGTTGGAAATATAGTAGTAGTGGTTGAGGATGTTGAAACATTTATTATAAATAAATTTGTGAAGAAAATATAAGATCAAGTAAAAAAGGTTGAATAAAATACACCTTCAAATATAAAGCCAAATAAAATAATAAAATTGAACTTGAAATAAAAAATATTAAAAATTTGAAGATATTTTATTATTTTATTATTTTCACACAAACAAGGATTTGTGATGGACTGCAACAACAACAATAGATGGTAGTAATAGTGGCAGACTGTAGTGGTAGACGACTAGGCACAATAATTTTGCAAATAGGCATGATAGTTTGATAGGAATAGTGGCAAACAACAATGGCACACAATGGGAGGTAATAGGCAAGGCACAAAAATAGCATGGCACAACAACAATAGGATATAGTAACAAGAGGGCAAAATATGCTAGGTGTAGTAGTAGTAGGGCATAGAGCAATGCAATGTAGAGAAAAAAACAAGGAAAATGCAAAGGACAAGGTGCACATAGGTTTGTAAGAACCAAGACTAGTGCATAGGAGCAGTCGTGCTGAGAATATGTTGAGAATGTTTGAAGAGATATAACAGTAGCTAGAAGTAATATGTACAAATACACACACAAAAACAAGAATATAATGATGTAGTTGTCTCTTGTATACAAAGAGAAGGGGAGAAGATAAACAATTTCTCCTCACTACATTCCAAACATAGTAACTACAATATTTATTGTGAACTACAATAAATATTATAGAGAGCACTGGCTACATTTAATACTTTCACGACAAGCAAAGCAATGAAAGAATAGGACGGAGAATGTTTGGAGATGTGCCCATGACACTCCCACTAAGTCATGGCCACTGTCTTCCAAAATGTGTAGCAATCTGGTTGAATGAGTTGCTAGAACACACAAGGTTACAAGGGCAACTCTGCTGCAGCAAAAATGGATCCAAAAACTGTCACACATGGGCAGTGGAATTGCAGGGGTGGCAATCACTCTGACCCAGGAGAGGGGAGGAACCAGGGTGCGAGGGAGTGCATGGTGAAGGGAGATGGGGGGGGGGGATTCCACATGAAATCAACACAAGGACAGGGTGGTCAGGGGGAGGGCAGGGCAGTTGGGGGGGGGGGGGGGCACGAAGTCATGAGGACGAGGCATTTGTCACGAGGACTATTCGCAGCCGCGCTGCGCATCGAACGCGGAGTTGGGGGGAAGGGGGGAAAGTGGACAGAATTGGCAATGCGCCATGGGCTCCTTGTCCAACATCGCCGGAGATCATTCGTCCGTGGATGATAAATAGGCGGGGATGGACGAGACTTCGTGGCGGGGGGGCTCTATTAGAGAGCATGTAGCAGAGCAGCTCTGCTCAAGCACAGCCCAAGTCCCACGTGCCCCTGCCTTCTCACCGTCTCGCTTCTCTGCCTCGCCGCCCTTGCCTTGCCTTGCCCCGCTCTCGCATTTCATTCCCCCACGCGCGTTCCTTCCTGCGCTTCCCTCTTGTTTGTTTGTTTGTTTGTTTGTTTGTTTTTTTTTTTGCTACGTGCTGTCCAGTTCCGTCGTGTTTTTGATGTTTTGATCAAGTTGCTGCGAGGATAGAGAGAGGAGGTCAGTCGGAGGTCCGCGCGGTGAGCGCGGGTTGGAAGTTTTGAGGGGGGCGAGGAGCTGCATTGGGTGCGGGTGAGCAGATCTGATCTTCTCTCTGAGCTTGTGTAGCAAGTTGGAGTGCAATTTTGAACGGCATTATGGTTGAAAACTGGATCGAGAGGGAGCATTGGGGAATGTTGGGAAGTTGGGTGTGTTTTGGCCACGGAGAATGGTTTGGTTCTTGTCGTATTTTGTCAGGAGAGCTTCAAATGTGACTAGATACGAAGGAGTTCGCTGTCGTTGGAAGACATTCTTTACGCTATAGAATTTAGATCAGGAGGAGCAGTGGGCTAAATTGACAGTCCATTGTTGAGTGTTGGCCTGGGAAGTGGAAGTTCGTGGAACAAGACGTTCAAGAGTGTTGATCAGATTCTTGCGCGTTAATTTAGAGTCAAAATGTGATGTTTGTTTTTTCCAGTTTTGACTATTGCTGGCAACGTTGTGTGAGTGGATCGTTCTGTCCTGATGATCCGATGTGCACAGTCTATTGCCTTGCTGGGCCTTTCTCCGAAGTCGTGAGATCATTTGAAGAGGGTTTACGGCCAGTCATAGCGCCATCGCATCCCACTTTGATCGTCTCTTCATCCAGCACGAAAAGCTGATGGGACAGATCCGAAATATCGTTGGTCCAATTGCTTCGATTCTCTCCTTCTCAGTTGCTCTAGACGGAGTCCGTGGATGTTGTGGAGTTGAATGGAAGTGATGGTTTCCAAGATGAAGCCAGAGATTTCGATATTCGCCATAAACCCTCCAGCCTTTTGGAGTTGCATTTGTGAGATTTATTCTTCAAGTGTCTGGAGGGTTGTGGTGGACTCCTGAAGTTGATGCTTTGCACCAATTGACGTACCGTGGTGAATTTCGTTGAATGCAGGAAGATTTCCTGAGATACGGACAGCGGGATTCGGAGTGAAGCTGACATCATGCCTTCCGATGGGTTCGCAGAAGTTGCAACAATGAACGGATCATCTGCTGTACACAAGGCAACTGCACTGAACAGCCGCATATTGTCGTCGATGGAGCGTCGCACAGTGGCTGCGCACCCATGGCATGACCTCGAAATCGGTATGTGTGTCTGTCCGGGCAAGGTTTGTTGGCGAGATGTGGAAATGGGCGGAAGTCGGTGAGAGGGTGTGATAGGCGTAGATCGTGGTGTGTGAACTGCTTCTTGTTGGAAGTTATAGTGGGAAGTATCCGGAGGAAGAGGTTCTGAATTGGCGTGTGTCGGATTGCGATGTTCAGGGCCTGCAGCACCAGAAATCTTCAACTGCGTAAGTCACGTTTGTTAGGCAGTCGTGGATTTGACTGTTGATGGAGAAGCTGTTGCGGTCATAGTGTGGGGCGTGCAGGATGTGGTAATTTCGCTGCAGCATGTCCCCCAGCACGGCTGGGAGGGGTGTTGAAGGTCTTAGTTTATGACAAGGTTGTTGAAGGAAAGAACTCATTTAGTTGTTGCTAATGGTCAATAGAGTATATGAGTAATGAGGGATATCCTACAAGGTTAGTTGCTGGTCTATAGTACCTTAGAATACAAGGAGAGGGCTGGTCCTAAGAGATATCCCATATGGGTTGTAACACATGGTACCTTGGTACTAGTATATAAGATAAGGGTTGGCATGGGAAGAATCATCTCATACCACATTCTATTTGTGAAGTGCAACCTTGCTGGTCCTAACTTGCTTGTGTGGAGTTTGCTTTCTATGTTTCAATAGGTTATGGGCCCACACTCTCTTACTAAGTAAGTTGTTCTTGCATTATTTTCTTTGTTGCTTACTTTGGTGGTTGGGATCTTATGGTAGAGTGTTGCTAGTGTGTTGTTGAAGTCATTGCTCCTGGATTTGTGAGTATATGAGTTTTGTGCAAGACCTTGATAGTGTCTTTGCTGAAGTAACACTAGTGTTTGAAAGTTTCATGAGATAGTGAGTCATTTTGAGTGGAGTGACGTGAGGGAGACTTATGAGAGCCATAGAATTACTTTACAATTCATTCCCCACCATTTAGACGTGATTTGGACTCATAATTTACAAAAAGTTGCAAAACAGCGAATTCTGGGTTTGTGGTTCAGCGATCTTTGAGTAGTGATATCTTCTCCATTACAACTCCAAATCAAGAGTTTTTTGGACCTACGTGTAGCTTGAGATGGCATCTTTTGAGGGTGATAGCTTGAGAATGGTTGAAAAGTTCAAAGGTGACAACTTTCACCACTGGAAGGCCAAAATGGAGCTACTTTTGGCGTCATTGGATCTTTGGGAGATTGTATGTGAGGAGGAAGAGGCACCTGGGGTAGAGGCAAGCATCAAGGAGCATAAGGAGTTCAAAAGACGAGAAAAGAAGGCTTTTGGCATAATTGCCACCAATTTAGATGAGAGCAACTTTGCTCATGTCATTTCTTGCAAAGGGGCAGCAGAGGCATGGAAGACTCTTTGCAACGTCTATGAGAGTAGAAATCTCTCCAATGTACTATGGTCAAGGCAAAAATTCTTCACCGTGAAGATGGAAGAAGGTGAAGATCTCATGGCTCATGTGAATAAGGTAAAAGCACTTGCAAACCAACTTGCTGTTATTGACAAGCCTTTACCTGAAGAAGATGTTGTGATGACATTGCTCTCAAGCCTTCCGGACTCCTATTCCTCCCTCATTGTGGCATTGGAGTCAATTTCAAGAAAAGATCTTACTTTGGACTATGTCACGGCAAGACTAGCCCATGAAGTGACCAAAAGAAAGCAAAAGGAGTCTATTGGAGAGCAATCAGCACTATTCACGAGACCAAGTAAGGCAAGTACTTCCATTCAACGTAATCTTCCCAAAACTTGTTATATTTGTGGAAAACCAGGGCATTTTGCTAGGAATTGTTTCAAGGCAAAGAGAGGAGAAAGAGAGAATGCCAATAATGCTTTTCATGACCATGGAGGTGATGACTTTGCATTCATGGCAAAACAAACTTCTTCCATGCTTGATATGAGCAAATGGATCGTGGATTCTGGATGTACCAAACACATGACTCCATACAAGTGTTCATTTAACACTTATCAACAAATTCCAGCAACTAAGGTTTGGTTAGGTGATAATGGTATGGTACAAGCCATTGGAATGGGCACCATTGTAGTGGAAGTAGTGGTCAAGGGCATAAGCAAGAGGATCACACTCAAGGATGTGTTGCATGTGCCAAAGATGAAGAAGAACCTCCTTTCGGTGAGTAAACTTGTAAGTCATGGGTGCAAAGTGCAATTCAATATGAATGGATGTTTTGTGAGAACCATGGAAGGCAAAGAAGTAGCAAAAGGGATTAGAGATGGCAATCTCTATATTATCAATTGCAAGCGTATCAATGGAGTAGAGGTTGCTGCTTTTGCTGAATTTCCATCAAATGAAGATAAGGTGGGCATTTGGCATCAAAGACTTGGACATTTGAATGCCAAAAGCATGAAGGAGCTTCAATCCATGGTAAGTGGCTTAGACCTTGGCCATTCTACTATGAATCTATCTTGTGAAGGTTGCATTCAAGGCAAACAACATAGGACACCATTTCCTAGTGGAATTGCAACAAGAGCAAATCAATTGCTGGAGCTTGTGCATTCGGATGTTTGTGGACCCATGAAAACACCATCTATGAGTGGAGCAAGATATTTTGTCACATTTATTGATGACTTTTCAAGGAAGGTATGGATTTATATCATCAAGGCCAAAAGTGAGTGTTTTGCTAAGTTTAAGGAGTGGAAAGCACTTGTGGAGAAGCAATGTGAGCACAAGATTAAGGTGCTGCGATCGGACAATGGAGGTGAGTATTTGTCCAAAGACTTTGATGAGTTATTGAAGCATGAAGGCATTGCAAGACAAACCTCCACTCCCTATTCTCCACAACAAAATGGAGTTGCTGAAAGAGCAAATCGCACCCTTGTGGAGATGGCAAGGAGTATGATTCATGCTCAAAAGCTTGGATATGAGTATTGGGCGGAAGCTGTGGTAAATGCCGTATATACAAGAAATAGGTGTCCCACAAGTGCACTTGAAGGAATGACTCCCGAAGAAGCTTGGACGGGTAAGAAACCTTGTTTATCTCATATGAGGATTTTTGGATGCATTGCATATGCTAAAGTTCCAGATAGTATGAGAAGCAAACTTGATGCAAAGGGCACAAGATGTGCATTCCTTGGATATTGTGAAGGCACCAAGGCATATAGGCTCATGTGTTTAGACACCAAAAAGATCATCAAAAGTCGTGATGTAGAGTTCTTGGAGTATAAGAGTGCAAGTGAAAAGTGGGAGATGTGTCCAAGTGGGAGTAGTGGTGTGTTTGTGGACACATCTTCAATTTCAGCAAACAAAGAAGAAGATGAAGAAGAGCATTCTCAAAGTGAAGATGGAAATGAAGATATCATTGAAGAAGAGCCCAACTCTATAAAGACTTCAATTCCAGCAAGATACAACAAGAACAATGAAGAGAATGAAGATGAAGAATATCAACCAATGAATGAGAGAAGGAAGTGTATGAGCCATAGAAGGCAGCAAGAGGTATATGAAGGCTCATCTTCTTTGCATGAAAGAAGATATCCAACACGTGAAAGAAGACCACAAGGTGAATGGTGGAAGAACCACATCTTTCCACAAGTAAGTGAAGATCAGGCCAATGTTGCTCTTCTTGATGATCCATTGACTTTGTGTGATGCAATGAGGTGTGGTGATGCAATGAAGTGGGAGATTGCAATGCAAGAAGAGTACAAATCTCTTATGGACAACAAGACATGGGAGTTGACTCCACTTCCACCAAATCGTTCAGCAATTGGATGTAAGTGGGTGTTTAGAACCAAGAGAGATGCTATGGGCAATGTTGTGAGGTACAAAGCAAGATTGGTTGCCAAAGGCTACTCACAAGTTGCTGGAGTAGATTATAATGAGACATTTGCTCCAGTGGCCAAATTCACTACCATTAGAACTATAGTAGCAATTGGAGCATCAATAGACTTGGAGATGCATCAAATGGACGTCAAGACAGCCTTCTTGAATGGAGAATTGGAAGAAGACATCTACATGGAGCAACCTCAAGGATTTATTGATCAAGACAAACCCAACCTTGTATGCAAGTTGAAGAAGTCATTGTATGGACTCAAGCAATCACCAAGAGCATGGTATCAACGCATTGACTCATTCTTTGTGAAGGAAGGTTTTATAAGAAGTGAAGCTGACCATTCTTTGTATGTGTTGCAAGCCAAGGACTTCTTGCTGGTTGTAATCCTCTATGTAGATGATTTAATCATCTTAAGCAACACCATGGTAAAATTAGATTGGTTGAAGAAGAAATTGGAGAAAGAGTTTGAAATGAGTGATTTGGGAGAGCTTCATTATTGTTTGGGTGTGGAATTTACAAGGAATAGAGTATCAAAGACCATCACATTGAGTCAAAGCAAGTACATTGAAGAAGTATTGAAACGATTCAATATGCAAGATTGCAAGCCCATTGGAACTCCTTTGGAAGCCAACTTGAAGTTGATGAAGCTCACGGATGAGGAATATGCTGAAGTGGAGCATCAAATGCAAGGCATACCATACAAGGCAGCAGTGGGCTCATTCATGTATGCAATGGTGGGTACAAGGATGGATCTTGCATTTGCAGTAAGTGTTGTAAGTCAACACATGGCAAAACCAGGTCCTATGCATTGGGCAACCATCAAAAGAATCATGAGGTACTTGAAAGGCTCTTTGAACCATAAACTATGTCTTGGAGGAAATAACATTGTATTACATGGATATTGTGATGCGGATTGGGCTGGAGATACAAATGATAGAAGATCAACAACGGGCTATGTATTCTTTGTTGGAATGGGAGCCATAGCTTGGAATTGTAAGAGACAACCAACCATTGCAAGTTCCACAATGGAGGCGGAGTATATGGCAGCAAGTCATGGAGCAATGGAGGCAATTTGGTTGAGGTTGTTATTGGAAGATATTGGACTTGTGCAATTGGAGGCCACTCCATTGAGGTGTGACAATCAAGGATGTTTGGCTTTTGCAAAGAATCCAAAGCATCATGCAAGAACCAAGCACATTGATATTCAACACCACTTTATAAGAGAGAAGATAGAGATGGGAGTTATTGATATGATGTATTGTGAAACCAAAGACATGTTGGCTGATTTGCTAACAAAAGCCTTGGTGAAAGAGAGACACAACATATTGAGTAAGGCATTAGGATTGATAGCTAATTGACCAGTAGCAAAGTGGGAGTGTTGAAGGAAAGAACTCATTTAGTTGTTGCTAATGGTCAATAGAGTATATGAGTAATGAGGGATATCCTACAAGGTTAGTTGCTGGTCTATAGTACCTTAGAATACAAGGAGAGGGCTGGTCCTAAGAGATATCCCATATGGGTTGTAACACATGGTACCTTGGTACTAGTATATAAGATAAGGGTTGGCATGGGAAGAATCATCTCATACCACATTCTATTTGTGAAGTGCAACCTTGCTGGTCCTAACTTGCTTGTGTGGAGTTTGCTTTCTATGTTTCAATAAAGATTGAGCCACACGTGCAGGTTGTCGAGATCAACAGAGGGAGCAAGGTGAAGTACGAGCTTGACAAGAAGAGCAGTCTGATGAAGGTGAATGTTTAGATTGGGAGATTTCTGAAGGGGTTTGGTAATGCATGTTGACGAGATGTATGCTGTGTTTCGACCGCTCATTGTTCTGAACATCGGTTGCTGTGCAGGTGGATCGTATCCTATACTCGTCTGTGGTGTACCCGCACAATTATGGTTTCATTCCACGCACCCTTTGCGAGGACGAGGATCCCATCGATGTTCTGGTCATCATGCAGGTAGAGTCCTTTGTGCGTGAATGAAGTTAGTGGCACGACTGTGCGTAATCCCGCTATTGGATGAGTTGAGAGCAGAAGAGGCGTGTTTGAATGGAGTGTGCGGGCTGAAGTGTGAGGTGTCGTGCTGAGAAGCGTGGTTGATTGGCCGATTGTGGAGATACCGCATTCGTGCTCAGGAGTAGTGGGTTGGGTGTCAAACATATCCCTCGCTCCGGTGTGATCGGTGGCAGTTTGTTGTGAGAACTATGGGTCGCAGTAGACAAGTCGTTTGCCGAGGTGGATGTTGTCTTGGATGTGGCGAGTTTGTGAGTCTAGCAGCGATGGCCGGTGAAAGGGTGTGATTTGTGTTCGTGGTCGCAGGAATTTGTGATTTTAGTTGTTCTTGAATGTAGGCCTTGATGTGGTGGAGAAGCAATGGGATTTGTTGGACACTTGGAAGGTGGTGTGCATTACTTTTTGGGGGCAGCACTGATGGTTGACTTGGTTGCAGGAACCCGTGATGCCTGGATCGTTTGTCCGAGCTAGAGCCATTGGGTTGATGCCTATGATCGATCAGGTTAGAAGCTGTTGCGCTCGCACTGTGTGGCTGTTTGTGTCGTGGAAAAGGTTGTGGATGTGTTTTCTGCGGGTTAGCAACGTGAGATCTGTTCGGAATGCAGGGTGAGAAGGACGACAAGATCATCGCCGTGTGTGCCGACGACCCCGAGTACAGACATTTCAAGGACATCAACGAGCTTCCACCGCACCGATTGGCGGAGATTCGGCGGTTCTTTGAGGATTGTAAGTGCCGAGTGAGGTGACGCGGTGATGTGCATAATGGTCCAAGATGTGGACGTGAGAGAGGGAGGTGTCTTTGCTTGTGGTGATGTGTGACGTTTGTAACCGGCAGGGATGGGTTTGGGGTGAATCAGACAAGAAGAATGAGAACAAGGAAGTAACGGTGGATAACTTCCTGGGCCACGAAGCTGCGATTCAAGCCATCAGTCACTCCATGTAAGCGTTCTTGTCGAGAATTCCTATTTGATGTGTTGAGATGTGTTGGAGGATGGCAGTTGGTTTTGGAAGGTTGATGAGGTGTCTGGGGTCCTTTTTGGTTGTTTTTTCTGCTTTTCTCGGATTGTTAGTCCTGTGTGCGATTGTGGAGGCTAAGGGATATTGGTGTGCTTTTCGCAGGGACCTTTATGCGTCGTATATCGTGGAGAGTTTACGACAGTAAGAAACTCAGCACTTACTTGCTAAGGCATCTAGTTATTGGGTATAGTCAGCGGTGCAAGCATGCGAATTATTTACCAGATGGTTTGGCCACTACAATTCGCTTATTTGAGATGAGTCATGTTGGGACATGAATCTGAGGAGAAGTTGATTGTCCAGCTATTTTTTTCAGTGATCTGGTCTGGTGTTTCTGGTGGCACCAATGTGAAAACTGTTAAAGCGATGAGTATTCCATATAGAGTTTCATGTTCTGGTTAGGTTGGTGCTACAATGAGCATGATATCTAGGACAAGGTTATGAGTACGAGCTCAGTTTTGAGACGGTGTAGTGTGTAAACGTTTCTAGCTTGCCTTACGATCATGTGTTACATTGTAGAACAGGGATGCATTGTGCACGGGAATTGGATCATTATGAGATAACATACTTTGGAGGGCATACTTTGATCAGTGTGGTTTGATTGCGTGAAGATGTATTTTATCTCTTTCAATGAGTTTTTATGTGGATTTGTTCTTTTTACATGTAGTTGTGAATTTTTCAGGACGCTTTCTCCGACTCCTGTTTTACTGCCTCGTTCCTCGTCGGAAGAGTTGTGCGGCTCAGAGATTCGCCATATCATTCGTCAGCAGCGTAAAGCTGGTCGTGCATCCCCTCCTG
Organism: Physcomitrium patens; assembly: GCF_059467195.1. Lineage (NCBI taxonomy): Eukaryota > Viridiplantae > Streptophyta > Bryopsida > Funariales > Funariaceae > Physcomitrium > Physcomitrium patens. The sequence continues at coordinate 13,021,014 of NC_143412.1, read as the reverse complement.
GCGGTCGCACGTCACCATCACCAACGAACGGCTCTATGTCACCTCCTAATGGCCATGCTTCACCGCCGATGAGTCCCGATCTTACATCTATTAGTGACCATGCGTCGCTGGCAAAGAGTCCAGATCTTCCACCACTTCCTGACCATTGCAGAGGGGCGTTCACTGATCTTCCTGCACCTGTTTTCTCTCATGCTTAAAATCACACTGCCTTCCACTTTTTAGTGCAGTCTCAAACTTTTCATTCTTTCGTTTTTCTTTTTGAATCGTTACGAGCTGGGTTCTCTTGTTATGATTATTATGCTCTTAGTACATAGTTAGTACATATACGAGGTTGACAAGTTTTCACGATATTTTTTGACTCGGTTTAGGAGTCGTGCAGTTAGCAAGCATTCTGTAACATGTAGAGTTAGAATACTCCAGTATTTTCACGACACTTGATTCAGATCATCTGTGCATAAATCTCTCCCTGTCCATTTTCACAACGTTAGGTTCAGCTCAATTACGAGAAGCATACTCATTTACTTGGATGCCCTGTAAACGTTCACATTATTTTACTTGCTCCCTGCTAGTTGAGTCAAACTCAACACTGGAGTAGCTACACGTTTGTTACTTCCTTTTTCAACTAATAAAACTTACACATTGATACTACGACACATACGATTCTGACTTATTTTGGGCGATTTTGATTGAACACTTGGATTTATATTGCATGTCTGATATATTTCGAATTGTTACAAATTTGGCATTGAAGTGTAGACAATTTTTTTATATTTACACAGCCCATTGTACAAACTTATACATCTCTTCATTGAACTCAAGGGTGGAGGTAAGTTCAAATGTGGGTTCAAGAGAGGGTCATGCAGTTTATTAACTGTCCTCCCACAGGTTTAAAGGGTAGCATCCATTCATAGACAGACTCTTTGAACCTTGTCTTCATAAGAGCATCACATGATCAAGCGACTATAATTGTTGATTAATTGGTGTTAAACATGTATCTCCTGATTAGTGTTTAAGAGGGAGTTTTCATTGAATGAGGAAATAAATACAATCATTTGGATGACCTGTAATCACACAGGTTCTACCTAATTGGATGAGAGGATTACGTTACTAACAAACAAAAAGGAATAAGACGATGGGGTTTCATTTCTCTTTTCAACACCCCCTGGAAACCCTACAATCAATGAATTCAGACAGCGAATATTTCAATTGTTTGTGCATATTATTTTTAGCCATAGTGCTTTTTTAGAAACATTAACTAATGCTCTATATCCTAATTTGGTGAAAGATAGTAAAACACATGATTGCTTCTTTACACTTCATGTAATTGGTATACAATTGATGGTGAATAAGTAGCTCTTTGGGGACTTGCATTCATGAAGATTCTTCCTTCCTTTCCTCCCTCTCTTCAATCAACATCAAAGAAGTTGCAAAGAATGAGTATAGATAAATTTATATAAAACATGTTATGATTGATTGTGCCTTTGATATAGTGTATGATGGATTTTTTAGCTTATAGATGGAAAGTTTGAAGATTTCTTATAAATTTAAAAACCATATTAATTGCAATGGTCAAAGCTTGTTTAAGCACATTGTCGTATGGCGTGATTTGTAATCTGAGAATACATGGAATATCTAGCTGTAGAGAGTTTAGTTTTAACTTATTGACTAAGCTCCAATAAGTGATTTATTCCACCTTTAACTTTTATACAAAGTCTCGGCTTCCAAAACCTCTTCCCTTTATATAAAATGCCCAAATTGTAGAAAAATCCTTCAAAATATATTTTTTCCATAAAAGATTTTTTCTTCTGAAACTTTCGAAATTCATATCTTTTGATCCAACTATTTAGTTTTTCTGAAATTTTTATATTATATAACTATTATCGTTAATTTTTACTACAAAAATAAAAAATAAACTGTAAAATTGCTATCAATCTTTTGGCATCTTAGAAATCCTAGTAGGTGCTCTAAATCCTAACTTACAAGCACCAGAGCACTATTTTCTTCATATCTCAAAAACCCAAAATTCAAATGCCACAAAATTTGTACATAAAATTTATCAACATGACTATACACATTTTTAGAAAATTTGAGCTAAAATTTCATCAAATTGCTCAAGATATAGCTCAAAACACAACCACTAGTAAATTGGTTACTTACTACCTTTAGATTTGTATGTGCTAACTTCAACCTCCAATATCTCCTTCATTCCAATTTAGAATCTATAAAACAATATATCAAAAGTATAGCAAAAAAAAAAGCTCTCTCTAATCCTAGCCGCCAATCTTTGATTACTTTCTGTATGCATGCGTTATGTCCAAAACAGTGAAAGTAGGCACAAAATCAACACCTTAACTTTGAGCGTTCATATCTCTTTCATATAAACTCCAAATCACAGACATTTGTACCAAAACCATAGTCAAAAACTTAAGCTTACTAAACCTAGCCTCCAAAGCTAAAATGGCCTTAAAAGAATAATCCTAATCTCTATTAAGGCCTTAGGCAGTCTCTTTGAAGCCGATCGGACATGATTTTTGGCCAATAGGAATGGAGATTTTCATCATCCATCTCCATTAATCCATATGGATTCTCTAACTTCTCTTTTTTGCTTCCAAGACCCTTCTCCAACCCTTTTTCTAATAAGATTTATATAATATATGTCCTAAATACCAAATAAAAGAACCAAAATAAAACTTCAAAGATTATCAATGTCTAACAAGGATGATTCTAAATGTTTAAAAGTTACTACTAATAAGATCAACTTCAAAAGTCACTATCAAAAGAAAATAAAGTTATATTAATTTTAATAATAGTCATTTTAAACAACCTCTTTTTAGGATAGTAATCTAATTCTATTCTACAACTAACCAAAATTCATTAATATGGCTCTTTCTATATTATTTAGTAAATTATATATTAATCATATAAACACAATATTTTCATATAGTAGCCAAATCACAACACGGCAATATACAAAGCTTGGTTTAGTTTACATACAAGATTTTTATGTTTTTATTTTTAAAAGCCTTGCGGCTACAACACATATACATCTTCTTCAAGTTTTTTATTTAAAAATGTAGTCTTAATGCCAAGATGTTATACTTATCATTTGTTGATGCCAATAAAAATATTAATTTTTTTTATTGTATGATACTTTATAAACAATGCATATGCTTTTATCTAGTCTATGTCATATATTTGCTAATATTCTTAAGCTATTAGTCTCACCTTCAATCTTTTTGAACCATTGTTAATTCTTGGTTTTTTTTTGTAAATCCATTTATAAACTATTAATTTTTTTTCTAATAGCAATTGAATTAGTATCTAGGTTTTTATTTTTGAAATAGATTATATTTTATTATGCATAGGAATTCATAAGTTAGAATCATAGGTAATATTTTTATAGTTGAGTTTTTATTCTAAAAAAGCTATGTAGAATTTTTAGAACACCAAAAGTTATCTTAGTAGAGTAGACTACGAAAGCATTCATTGCACATCTTGCTGTAGTGGTAGTTGTATTGAGGTTCCAATATCAAGAGTTTGAACGGACCCGTTAATAAGCAATGGTGTAATGGAAGAAGTAATGCTATTATTGCTATGGACAATTGTGACTAAACAATAGAAAGTAGCAATGGAGTCAATAATAGAGTATCAATTTGTTTTATTGAGATTAAAATGTAGATTGTTGTTTGAAGCTGAGGTTGAAATAATCTGTCTTAATAGAAGTTATCTAGTATTTTAGCTTGAATATAATTAGATACTATATCTATTTTTATTAAAATTTATATTACATAATATAATAATTTTATATTTTATAGGGCAATAGTACTTATAGTCTTTGATATATGGATCAACTCCAAGCAATATATACTTGAAAGACTTAACATCAAACTTCAATCTTTGTTGAGTCAGCAATCAAGGACATGAACCTCAAAGAACTAAAGTATCAATATACTCTTGTGTCACTTGAAAAGACTAGAAAATCAATCAAAGAGGATATAATATGAAATTAGAATGGCTATTGTCAAAGACAAGAAGACTAAAAAGTCATGAAAGAAGACTAAGAATTAAAAAAACATTGACAAGAATGAAAAAGGATTCATTCTTGTCTCCATATACACTCTTAACTAGAAGCTACGTAGCAATATCCTATAAGACCTCGAAAACATGTTAACTTTATAAGACATGTATTTTAATTTGCAAGGTAAGTTTTTTATATGTATGCAATATAGTTAGCTTATTTTGCAAGCTATTAACATGTGATTAACTTGTTGACCAAGTTTCTATCCTATCAATCAATTACAAACACATGTAAAGTCAAAGCACCATCTATGAAGCTTCTAAAAAGCTTTTCTAGAAAATATTATAAAATAAATTTATTTTTATCTACTTCTACTTAATCATAAAGATAAATATTACAGTAAGTATGTATATCTGTGACATCAAGATGTGTACATATATTCTAGTACTAAAAACCTTTTATTGAGATATATCAAGTTTCACTCTTGTTAGTAGCTCTTGTAGAATCCAATTGTTTAATGCCAAATGCACTCTGAAATTTAGAAGATAGTATGCATGTTTAATAATTTCTAAGTAGAGTGGTTTTGGTAAATGGTTTTAATGCAATAAGTATTTGGTACTTTTGCAGATGGATTGATTGGTGTATTTTGTGGTATTATTATTTTTTAGTGTAAATGGTTAAGTCTATTGATAAATAATTCTATTTTCAATACAATATTATTGAAATTTGATTGATAAGTACTTTTTGTCATTGTCTATTATTAAAATCTTGATTTTTGTGCTTGATAATATTTTGAATTTTCTTTTAAATCTTATGAATTTTAGAAGAACTTAAAATTTGAATTTTAATGAAATAATTTATGTATACCTAGTATGGTCATCAATAAACATTATAAAGTATAATACTCCATTGTATATAGGATGTTTGAATGGTTTGCATATGTTACCATGAATTAGTTGAAGCAATGAAGTTGATATTGATGTACTTTGAGAAAACTTGTTTTTAGTTTGTTTTTGCAATTGACAAGTCTTACATATTTTGTCCACATATATAAGTTTAAGGAAGCAAGAGATTATTGCAGATTTAGATAGTTCATATAAGACTTAAAAATTTAAATAGCGAAGATGCTAGTGCCAAAGTTTTAATTTATTTATGAAGCTTAATTCATTTATAGTATAGATTTCAAGATTGATGATGCTTTGTACACTAAGTAAATTATTTCTAAGTACTTAATAAGTTGGTGGCATTTTCCAAAATAATTCATAATTTTTTATTCCAAAGAATATAAATAAAGATCATAAATTTAAGATGAAAGCCATTATCAACGATGATACCAATTGAAAGTAGATTTTATTTGATTCTAAGTATATTCAAAATATCTTTGATCTATTTTATTTCACCAATAGAAAATGTGATGAACACATTCTTTTTTCTTGAAATAATATAAGATTCTCTACTTGTAATTATCATAGGAATGGTAACAAAAGGATGTAGTTCTAAAATTATTTTGGAGTTGCTACTTCTATGTTGTATAGCCTTGGAATCTAAAATCTATAATGTAAATAGGCTTGTAATAATAATAGACATGGATAAATATTTAATGTGAAAAAATACCAATTGCATTAATTTGAGTGAATTGAGTTTTATTGATTCAAAAAGATATGTTTTAATTACATCTTTAGTATCAATGTTGGTTCTACTTATGCTATTAAGTTATTCATAAGATCTTTGCTTTTTCATAGAATTGACTTATAATTTAATCTTACAATTTAATTTGTTAAATTTTTCTTGTAAAGCCTTCATTTATTCAATCAATTTTTAATTTTTTTATTTCACACTTATTTTTTTAGTCTCTAAGTTCTTTGCAAAAGAAATATTTGTCCTTAAATCTATGATCTTTGACTCTTGATTTATATAGTGGTTGTCTATATTCTCTTAGTTGTTTGTTTTGAATGATGGCTAATCTTATTAGATGATTTTTGTATTGTCAAGGTGTAAGGCTTTAATTAGAAGAAGTTGGTTTTAAAGTTTTTTTTTTATTTCTAATAAACAACGTTTTGTTAGAAGCTTTGTATTTTAGATCTAGTTTAATTTAGCAATCTTCATCTAATAATTTTGATTCTAAATAAAAAAAAATGAATAAATTGTTACCAATGAAAAATTTCTAAAACAATTGGTACTACTTGTATAGAGAATGAAGTAGTACCAATAATACTAGATTTTCAAGGATAGTAACCATTGTCATACTGTAAAAATTTATAGTATGTTAAAATTAGTTAGAACATATAATATGTTTATAAGTCTTGGTGTATGTTAGAATGGTTAAATATATTAATTTAAAGAGAGTGGATTTAAGAAACATTATTTTGAGTTTATCTTTTTAGTTATAGCATTTCAAAAAAAATATTATAGAACCTAAATGTTTAGTATGGAGCCTTGAGAGGAGATTAGAGCCTAAAAAAGAAATTCTTAACTAGTAGGAGGCTTATTAGGAGGGATGAAAGCAAGGCATGGTTGGATGAAGGCAAGGAATGGAAAACTTCATTCCTATTGGTCGAAGGCCATGCCCAATGGGCTTCAAGGAGGCTGCCAGAGGCCTTATTAGGGATTAGGATTTCTCTTTCAAAGTCATTCAAGCTTTGGAGGCTAGAGTCAGCAAGTTCAGGGTTTTGGGTATAATTTCGATGAAGAGTTTGTGTGATTTCGAGTTTTTAAGAAGGAGATATAGGTGTTCAAAGTTAAGGTGTCAAATTTGTATCTACTATCATTCTTTGAAGCATAACATATGCGTACGGAGAACAATAAAAGATTGGCAACTAAAGTTCGAGTGAAAACTTTCTTGGCTACACTTTACATGTATTGTTTGACGAATTCCAAGTCTGGATGGAGTTATAGGGCATTGAATACAGCACATGTAATTCAAAGGTAGTAAGTGAGTCATTTTATTGATAGTAATGGTTGGAGCCATATCTTGAGTTTTTGGACGAATTTTTGACTCAATTTTTTTACAAGTGTGAGTTATTAAGTTAAGAAGCTATAGATCAAAGTTTCATGGTATTTGAGTACTTATTTTATGAGATATGAAGAAACTAGCACACAGGTGTATGTAAGCTAGGGTTTAAAGCTATTTTTAGGGTTTTGATGATATCTTAAGATCTGTAACGATTTTGCAGTTGAATTCTTGTATAGTAGTTTTTGAAAGCATATCAATACTTCATGTAAAATTTAGAATTTTTTGGACATTCCGATCGTGAGATATGAGCTATTGAAATTCGAGAAACATCTCTCATAAAGATATATAAGGTTTTAAGATACCTTATCATACATTTGGGTGTTTTCTTAGTACTTGGGCTTATGTTTTGATGTAATTGCCGAAAAATGGAAAATATTATATATATAACTTGGTACTTTTATATCTTAGACTTGATTGAGCATTTAGTGGCAGCCAGAAGCCCAATGCTTTCTTGATGCAAACTCTCTTTACCTTGACACCTTGATTGCTTTCAATTAATCAATTGTATTCTTTATATCTTTTAAATATGCTTCTATGCTTGTTATGTTGTCTTTTCTAATAATAATTAGTTTTTTGAGAAGCATGAATCATCAAAAACTTGTATTAGTTTTTTATTTACTTTAGAGATGCTACAAATATTTATATGGATCTTGATATTATCATATAATAGAAATTTGTGAGTCTTTCATTAATTTAGCTATGGCATCTAATGCTACTTATCTACAATCTATTTCTAATTCATTGAAAAAATATGATGTTAGATTTATATTGAATTGCTAGAGGCAATATTATCCTAACATTTTAATCATCTTGAACAATTAGACTTAGTAATTTGTTTCTCCTTCTAAGTAACTTGTATCCAATAATAAGAAATCTGATCTTTTAGTATATTATTTTGAGTAACTTATGATTAATTTTATTTGTCAATTCTTTGGATCATATATTAGTTGTAATATTCCTTCATAGTTTTCAACTTATAATTTTCTCTTTATGATCTACTATAATGACTTAAAATACTATGAAATTCTATGATACTCTATACTAAGTTGCTAAATACATTAAATCACAAATTAATCTATAGATTTATGTACAATTATCTCTAGTACCATGTTAAACATATATCTATTGATTAATATTTAAAAAGGAGAAATAAAGAAATAAAGAAATAAATACAATCAATTGAATAACTTTTAATTATATAGGTTTTGCCTAATTATTGAAGATCATCTTGAACAATTACTTTGACAAGAAAAGTATCTAACTTATACTTTGGTAATTTGGCACATGAATGAAAAAATCACTTTTTATTCTCCTATACTTATTATTTGTCCATTGCCTAACAAGTAAGCCAAATTAAAATCATTATATACAATATGAGATTAATTGACAAAGTCATCAAATAAATTAACTAGTACCAATGGTAATGGATTAAGAAAGTAATCAACATTAATAGCATTAAGGTATAATTGAGATTAAATTTGGCTAATTGCATAAGAGATTGTTTTTGCAAAAACCAAGTCTTCTCCTTCTTTGCATTGTCTTAGCCTACTCCCAATCAAGGCTATCTTGTTGTGTGCTGTTGTCAATCCTAAGTTCCAATGCTAACATGCAAGTATAATAAGTATATAAAATAATTGTTAAAATTTCTTTAAATTTATTTTTTGATAAAAACAAATTTACTATGATATTAATTAGGCACATTTGTTTATCTAGCCATATACAATTGAATTTTAGATTTTTTTTGAAGCCCATCAATTTATTTTATTGTATAATTGAGTGTACTTTATGAAATTTTAAAATATATATGTATATATATTTTTGATATATATAATTTTTTTTATATATAATAAATATTAAATAAATAAAATTTTATTTATATTAAATTTTATATTATTGATTTTGATTTTATATATGATTCAATATTAATAATATAATAATAATAATAGATAAATAAAAAATAAGATAATATGGTATAAAAATAGAATTTTTTAATACCTATATTAATGACATAATTTATATTGAATAAAATAAAAATATCATAAAATAAAGTATCATATATATATATATATATTTATTTTAATAATTACCTATATAATATAAGTAGATAGAAATAGATAAAAGTTGAGTAGTTTGATAATATCTTATAAAAAGAAACTTTTTAAAAACTTCATAGATGTTGCTTTGTATTTTTATGTATCTATAGGTGATTGATAGGTTAAAAACTTGGACAATAAGTTGGCTACTTGTGGTACAATTTGGATCTATGGCGCACATATAGAAACCTTGTTTTACAAATTAGATACACATTCTATAAGTTGGATCCATATTGGAGGTCCTATAGAACATTACTATATAGCTCCTAGTTACATAGTATATACAAAGGTAAGAGTGAGGCCTTCTTCACTCTTATTCAATCTTTTCTTGCTTCTAGTTTAATTTCAAGAATCTCAAGTTTTTTTGTCTTTTGGCAATAGTCATTTTAGTTTTTTTGAAATATATATATATATATATATATATATATATATATTTATTTATAATTATTTCTTTTTTTTACCATCCTTCTAAAAAAAATTGACTTGTTTATTTATATTTTTTGATTTTTTTTTTTTTTTGACAAATTGAAAAAAATACACTTACAATATTAGAACTTTGTCTTTTCTTCATTATAAGTAGATTATTTGTAAATATGATGGAGATGAAGCATCAATGTATTCAATTGTCAAATATTGGGATTAAGTTGCAAGGTATTACATGCCTCTGTGTTTAGAAGTGGGAAGGTGATATCAACATCCCCTTGCCAATTACATCCATTCAGGTGAAAAATGATAATGCTAAATCCTAAATCCTACATAGAAGCCACCTTTATGGCAAAGTATTGTATAAACTCAACCCTGTTGTCACCACTTAAAATCTCATCCATAATCCCAAGTCATTTTAATATTCATGATTGGAAGACATATTTCAATACAAAAACGTTCCACTCACTTGATTGGAGCAGATATTTCTATGGTAGAATCCACGTTCTTTCAGTCAGTCGGCAAATGCTTGATGCACTCTGACATTAATGTCGTTGGTATAATTTTAGACTTACGACAAGGGCACAGACCTGAGGAAATCAGCACCTGATCGAACTTAGAAACGGGGAGACGTCATCTACGCGTGGTAAGTTCCATCTGGATGAAGTGGCTACTTCTTTTTTAATGTGGAATCGAGGATATCGGTCATGCGAGCAGTGATCACCTGAGCAAATGGGCGGATCATCAAATCTAAAGTGGTGGACATTTCAAGCCATTTGACGAGGTGGGAGCTGGCACGCCGGTCAGGAAACCGCAAATGTTTCGGTGTTTCTTCTGGGAAAAAATAAAATAATAGTCGGTTCTCTGTAAGAGAATACTTTCAAGTACCAACTACAAGTTCCTTCCAGCTGGTATTGTGTCGTGACAGGTTTTGAGTTGGTTATAGAGGGCACAGCTCCAACGTGATCAGCCCAGAAGCCGGCCGGGGCGGAATCGGGGTTGCAAGAATCATATGTCCGAAATGTCTTCGAAGATGAACTTTACGATTAATATGGTGAATGGTTGCGGCCCCCTTAGACACGGGGCAAGGACAGCAGCACAAAAGCGCACTACCGCAGAGTGAAGAAGTTTTGCACCTCCGCTTCACCGCCCGTCCGGAATTATGAGCGCTGGGATACAATGCGACGTACACATTTGACACTGATGGCATGTACTTGTTGGCTTCATCGGCGCACCGGAGAATGATACAAACTAATCTCTCGCCAATCTAGTTTCACTATGCACCAGGAAAGAACTCGGATCTTTCTAGACTTTCCGGCAATCTGCTTTGTTGAATCGTCTCCTTAAAGTTTTGTAGTATAGAAGTTCTGGGCTTGATTCCACTTGAGTAAGCATTTAGTATTTCTAAAGCAAGGGACGACTTCACCAAATGAAGAAAGGTGCTACCCATGCTCCGTTGCATTGCACACTGTCTGCAGGCCCATTTGGAGACTTCTACGACGTTTACAACATGTGCATGGCCGAGGATCATAGCAAGGAATTTGTTGTTCAGTTTTTGAGAGCGAAACCAAGCAGCAATGTCAACATGTAAGAGTCCCTTCTAGCTCCAAGACTCCACGTTCCTTTTTGTTGTCCAATCCAACAACTAGCGGATGAAGCCTGTAAGTGCCCAGAGTGGTAGATCCGTTTCTGCGGCACGAGACAATCACAGTCTCTGTACGATTTGCACCATCTTGGCGAGAAGTATGTTGTTGACTCTGCTGTCTCCAGCCTTAGCTCATCTGTTAGATGTGTAGTCAGATGACGTTCTAGAACTGCCCTCATTTTCCGTCATCTTGAACGAACCCTGTTTTTCTTGGTTATCTTTGCGCAGGGCTGTGACGTTTGTGAAAGGGCTGTCAGAGAGATATAACCGGCAGCGTTGTGTTCGATGGCGGCAAGTATTCCCGCTACTACGCAAATGGTATTCTATACCAATGTATAGTTGAGGACGAGAGATTCGAAATTGGAATGAAGATCGACTTCACTTGGGGCTAAATGACTTCTTGGGGCTAGAGCCAAAGGTGGTAAAATGCAAAGGCTTGTGATGATGCATGAAGCTAATTTCTCCAAAACTTTTCACTTGAATACGCCAGCTGCCTGTTCTAGGTGATGTCGTATCTGCAAGTCCTCTTGAAGGATTGTTGAGTATGCTGGATACAAGCTTATTTGGAAATGAGGATACCGAGTCAATCCTGGAGGAGAGGGATTGCGGTTTTAAAAGTTCGGTACACGCATTAAATCTTTTGGCGTGCGATGCAGATGACAAATCCCGGGACTTTTTCAAACTTACAATTTCAGGTTGGAGGCATCGGAATAAGCCAGAGCCACAGGCAAGCACGGAAGTGGCTCCCCTGCAAGAATCTATCAGCAAGTCTTTGATGGAGTCTACGGTGGAGGAAGACACTTGTCCTCCTCAGCAAGCAACAGGACAACCCTCAACAGGAAAAGATTGTGATCCCTCCCAGCAACAACCCCAGGAGAAGGAAATAAGGTTTTCCGATCATCCGGAACATGAGCTTGTCCTAACCCCCGAGAACTACTTCAAGGACATCTATGACGCAATTTGTGATGCGTGCAATATGTCTGTTCGAGATGCTAAGTGGACGTACAGATGTCCAACGACGGATATAGCTGCAATTATTTTGTTCACGCCGCTTGTGCGAAATTACCACGGACGTTCCAACACCCGAGCCACCCAAAGCACACTGTCGAGCTCCGCAAGCTCTCATATTTGGAACTTAAGATTTGTGATGTTTGCAAGGGGAGCATCTGCCGGTTTCTCCGCTACCATTGTGCACAGTGCGACTTTGATGCGCATTTGGCATCAATCCAGGGCGAAGTCGGGCAAGAGGATTCGAATCCTCCTGAACAAGCATCAAAAGACGAGACCCAGAGGAGGAGCAAGGAGAGTGGGATCCATCTCAGCACATGGGTAAGTCTCTGGAGCAATATTTGGCATACCTGGAACAGAAAAATCAACAACAAGCACAGTTGCATGCATTTCAACTCAATACAGCCAGACAGAGCGCTGCGTTCATGGTGAACTCTGGCCGAGCTCTGGCTAATTTAGCTCCAGGCCCTAAGATTTGCTTCAGGGGCTGTTGGACAGGTTGTTGCACTTGTTGATACCGGTACATCACAACATTGACCATGCTTCTCAGCGGCACCACTAAGCATGAATTAGAGTACACCTGGGTTAACTCAGATCTATATTCCACTTGTCTCGGTAGTTATGGCTGGGCCCTCCGGTTGGAGCGTTGCAACATCGTTGAAGTAGCATGCCTGCTTAGTAATTTGTAGAGTGCAAGGAAGTATCATGATCCTTCAACAACTGAATATTGAGTAGCTGAAATCCTGTGAAATGTGACAAGATAATCTCATTCTGTTTCTGGTATAGATGATATTGATTACTCAATAATACCAGAAACAGAATATGTACTTGACATTTATATGCATATTGTTCGTCCCAGCTCTCAAAGGTTGATATCTAGTCCATTGTAACCAGGACCTTTCCAGTAGAATGCCCATCTATCTGTTTCTCCCAGGCTTCCTTTGCTCTTGACAGTGGGAACGTGGAATCCACCACTGTCCTCAACTTCCCCTCACTGACAAGGTTTCCTAGCTATGCAAGGTCGTTCCCGTTGGCAGTCATGAGAAATGGCACAAATTTCTGGCTTGAAAACGTTAAGAGCTGGACACCAATAGTAAGAAAAGTTTTCGCCCTTGGACTAAGGTCGATTACTCTGGCGGTCCTGGCAAGCTGGGGTTTGAAGGTGGAGCAGTGTTGGGATTCTGCACAGTGTATGACCACGTCGTACTTCCTTCCAGAAGGACTCTGTAATGTGGCTCCTTCAGGTGTTTTGTAATCCAGCACCTCATCTGCCCCGAGGCTCTTGACCAAATCGACATTTCGAGCTCCACAAGTCGCTGTCACGTGTGCTCCTCCCAATTTCGCAAGCTGAACAGGCAACCATATGCAACCAATGTTAAATTAATAAGTATTGTGTCCTCCTTCACATTAATTATAGAACTTTAATCAATCATATCCATGCACAATACAATAAAGATGGCGAAATTCAATTCATGAAAAAAGGTGCAAGACACAAGAGCATTAGGTTCTTAAAGAACAACTGTTTATTTGGAAAAGAAGCTCTATGGAGTGAGAAAACAGTATCCATCCCATGACTTCAGTACCTTGCTGAAGGGTGGGATTAGGGCTGGCATATGAACAATATGAACAACTAAATAATTTAATGAACATGATTTAGTTGTTCATATTGGATCCCGAAGCGAGGCTATTTCAGACATGCTTAAATTCAAATTTTAAACAGTTGAAAATTATGTTATGCATGTATGCAAGGGATTGAGTCAGCACCTGCACAGCGTAGGTGCCCACACCACCAGAAGCCGCTGTGATGAGCACATTCTTGTCTACGCAGCTGCCATCAAGTTTAATTCCCCCAGAATCACGCACACTTTGCAAAGCACTTTGGCCGGCGATGCCAAAAGAGGCCCCATCAAGTGCTGATACATTTTCTGGTCTCTTTATTGTATATTTGAGGGGTGATACAACGTACTCAGCTAACGATCCTCCGTTCTAAAGAAAATGTCACACATTAGATTGAAACCATTTGGCGTAACATATGGACTATGGTTTCACAGCAAATGCGGTTTGATTGAATTAAAGCTATTACGAAATCAGATGATTTTGTTTTCCGGCTTTGGTATCATTGCCTGGATCTGTTCATTATGGGCTATGGTTATGGCTGTCCTCTTTGGGGATCTAGTAAAGTTATGGGCCGTAATCTTGAAAAATCTTATCCACCAAGCCAAGGTCCATTTGAGTGGTTGGAGCGTAAGGATTTTGCTGGACGCTGCCTCTGGGATTTTTTTGAATGTTTTCGAAGCCCCCGAATACTGTTTTTTCCGTAACCGAGATGTAACTCTGATATGGTCTTGTTCTCAATGATTAAATTGGCAGCTTGTAGAGGTGCCGGTGCCTGTCCCTATGAAGGATCAGGTATTGGTGAAAGTAGACGCTACAAGTGTGAATCCAGTTGACTGGAAAGCCGTTCAAGCTGGTGTAATGAAGCTGCTATGTGTTCCGGCTAAGCTTCCGCACATACCAGGTGCAGATGACTACTTATGGATCAATTAGTGCTATGGTCGATTCCTTGAGCAGGTATCGAGTGAGAAAGACTGGAATCAACGTTACATTCTAACGAATGGGTGCAGTTTAAACATTAAAAACCAAAAAGATTATGGTTAATCGATCAAAAAACTACGGTTGCAGTCAACCATTCGAAGCAGAACTAGAAATTAAAATTCGCAAAAAAACAACCACGCGCAGACATGGACAACAACTGGGAAAATGAAGACAAGTCCATAACTGAAGGATATATATCTTGATCTTAATCCGGCAAACTTAGTAAGACAGAAACTACACCAAACATATCATGCTAGAAGGAGCAGAGAGTGAGATGCATACACGGACTCAAGAGCTGCAGCTCCCCCTCCGAACTTAGAAAACTGCAGTGCACGCATCCTATCCGGAGTACTCGCCATGACTGATAACCAATCTATTCAACACAGAATTAATTGACAACCAAAAGTTACCACCACAACCACCTCAACCTAGAACCTGAACTAGTCGACTGTAATATCGACACTAGAACTAATCCTCAGCCTGTGCATCTCTCTCTCTCTCTCTCGGAGTGGTAATCCAGCAACAGACCACGGCGAGGTCTTTTTCAAGTGAACGTCCAAACCTGATCCCTGGGGGGGGGGGGGGGGGGGGGGGGAGTGTTTGCTGCACTGATATCACCATGCACCGTGGGTAGATAATTGGTGTAGCTACATTCATCCATTTGGACAAATTATCGTTTACTTGAACAGGAGTTCATCCACTTGAACATATTTTCATACAATTTCGATGAATTTCACAATAGTATATTGTGAATATAATTATTCGCGTGGCCGTTCAAAAATACTGTGATCCTCCAGTGCGTACTATGACCTTTCAACTCCATAATTATGGAGTTGAAAAGTCAACAATGCACGCATGACAATTTGAAGAAACATTTCATTGCTGTCACGAAAGGGTAGATTGGAGTAGGCGACCAAGCGGGAGCCCGCGGGAGTGGATGGACAGGAGCAGACCAACAGGCGGGAAGCCAAGCCATGGCAGCTGCTGCAGTCGTCCACTCACCCATTCTGACGCCCACCGATGGGTGCACTGTCACAAAGTACGTACTAGCATATTTCACGCCCGGCTGTGGGTGGAAAGAGGGTGCCCAGTGATGAGAACTTGGTCACGAGAATGTTGACGCTACCACGCAGTTCATGAACGTCTCGAAAACGTTCTGTGATTGATTAATCATTCTTGCTTGATTCCAAAGCGCTTCCGCAGAAACTACTGCAAAGCTTCCTCAGAAACTACAGCAACTCATGAGGCGCTGTGGTGTCGACGGTGATCCAGCACTTGAGGGCTTGTGCAGTGATTTTCTCCATATGTTTTGAGCTTGGTTGATCACTACACGCAGTGGTGTTACCAATGAGGGAGCTTGATGGGGTGTTTGTGTCTTCACATATCACTACATTGCCAGTGCATAACATTAATTAGAAGGTGAAGCTACCTGCAAACGAAATAGTGATAGGAATAGTGGGAGAGCAAATTGGAGAAGGAAAGAAAGACAGTTGATTGACCTTTTTACCTCTTGGTGACCTTTCTACCTCATAGTTTATTGTTTCCTCCACTTCATCCCTTCTTCTTTTGCTCAATTTTAGGTAATGATGACCTATAGTAGAGGGGATAGCTCAGTTTTATTCCTAATATGCCATCATAAGAATGAACTTGATATACAAGCTTTTGAGATGTGTGGGAGTTTCTCACCTCTGCACCCGCTACTTCATGTTTCACGAGGGTGTGTGGCTACGATCACTTAGAGTATCAACATATCTCAGCCCATCCATGGTTCCGTGGAAACTTGGTCCAAAACTGAAGAGTAAAACCAAGTTGCTGAGTGGAAAAAGCTGTAAGTTGGGGCACTAAACAACAGTGGATTAAAAGATGTGAATCAAATTGTACACAAAACTGCCGATTAAATGTCAATGTATTGATGAGTTTTCTAAGTCTAGATTGAAGAGCTTACAAGCTCAAGAGAAGGAGGGTGTCCACGACAAGTGGCATGCTTTGATGACCTTGCAAGTTGTCCATCTTGATACATTATATTTCTCTTATTGATACTTTATTAGTAATCACTAGCCACTTGTGAAGGATATATTAATACTAAGGCTATATACTTATACTTGTGTACTAAGTACATATGTACACCCAAACTAGATTGCATCCTCATCCAAGATATTCTGCAAATTTTCATCCATTCAGTTGATGGCATCAGTCCTTGGCACCTACTCACAAACTGGACAAAGCTGCCAACGTTGGAACAACATTATGACAAGGAGCTTCAACAGGTTTATAACATATGGTAGAGACACCCTTTTATACCAACTACCCATTCCTCCCTCCTATTATTTCACCAAAAACAAATTGGCTGTCAATGTGAAGTTATTAGAAACTTCATAATGTTTGGAACAAATGAGACATTATTTGGGACAAATGTCATGCATGAATTCAATGCTACCACAGTTCATATGTTTTTTTAGTAAGTCTATGGCCTTATATAGGTGTATACCAAACACCTACTTCAAAAAATCATGAAAAAATTCCTTCATTGCAAAAATTCTAATTTCAACCTCTCCTTGCATTTGCAAAACAAATTCATACTTTAATCACATGTAACATTCACACAAGATATGAAACCTCATATTCTGGCAGGTTTAGGTGTCTCTACCTCATTCTTTGTGCATTTCTTGTGATACCCAACTAAGTATCACAAGGATAATAAACTCTGTCCGTTGCGTGACGACGTTAAATAAGTGCTAATTTGAAGGAGGGGACTGTCACTTTACGCCAGACAAGAACAATTCTCGCAAGTGAAACACATTCCAGCCCAGATTTTTGGTACTCACCTTCTGACCCTCTCCCTGTGCAGAGGCATCAATACCTTGAGTACATTGTAGACGCAACCTGCCCTCGGCGCTGGGAAGACTCTGATTCAGGAGCAGGATAAATATTCATTCGGACGTCAAGTGATTGAGTCGCTTGACGGTACAAGTACTAATGAAAGCCAGGTGCAGGACACTCCCGGCTAATGCAACACAGTGGCAAGCTACTCTTAGATCAAGTATTGCTATTGATCATTCTTTTAAAGCGCTGGACTTTTTCCTGTCTTGAGGGCACAGGGCATCTATGCAACAGAGACCATGCGCTCATTAGGGTTGCTAGGTAATGATCTCGACAGAAAAAAACCTAACTTCCTTCTGACATTGCAGAGACTTCATCGATAATTCCACATCCTCCGGAGATACAATTGCACTGCTTGTCCGAGATCGGAAGAAGATTCTATGCAACTACGCAAGCTGAATGCTCTCTTCTTCAACACTGACAACAGGTTTCTAAAACCACACATAGAAACAGTGCCCCTCCACTGCAATTGTGCTAATCTCTGAGCGCAAGCACGAACAGAGTGGAAGTCGACCTTACCGCCCTCCACCCACGATTCAAAACCTCGGACGAAGAATTCAAGCTCCTAAAGTCTATCCTCTTCGAGCCGGCTTTCCTTGAATCAATCCAGCCCGTTCCTCAACGTCGCTTGTAAGACCATCATCAAGACGACACGATATGCGCGTATTCGTGAGGGAGACGGATGGACTCGAGCTCACCAGGGGCATGCCGGTACAAGCGCGAAGAGGATGATGATTACTTTTGATACTGCTATTGTTATTCATTTATACTTTTCCTTCAACCCCTGTAGTGTACAGACCCACAACAGGCACGCAAGCATGAACCATTGGAGAGAGGCTCAACTCCTCAGAACCTCCGATTCTGAGCTATCGTCGTTGAGCTCTGTAACACTGGAGAAGGCGCTACGTGTATAGGTGGAGGTCATCGATGAATCCGGCGGTGCGTCCCCACTGACCATGTGGAGGAAATCATAATGCAGAGGTGCATGGTCCACGTCCACTACGCCCTCCAACATCTGCACCACCTTGGCCATGGAGGGCCTCATGTGCGGAGCATCTTGGATGCACCACATCGCAATCATGAGCACTCTCTTCACGTGCTCCCAATCTTCTGGGGTCAGGGAGCCTTGGATTCGCACATCGATAATCTCATGCCAGGATTTCTCCTGCATGCACTGGACTGCCCAGGCAGAGAGGTACCACTTTTGAGGGCTCTCATGAACATCAACATTTCGACGCCCGCTCAGAATCTCCAGGAGCACCATTCCGTAGCTCCACACGTCACACTTCTCGGTGATGCCCGTCTGCAGGAGCCACTCGGGGGCAAGGTACCCCGGCGTGCCTCGCATCCTCGTCACCACTTGGCTCGTGTCCCTGTCAAACAGCTTTGACATGCCAAAAACTGCCACCTTGGCGTGGAAGCGGTCATCCAGCAAGATGTTTTGTGGCTTCACACCTAGGTGGATTATCTTGTGCCTGCAATCTCTGTGCAAGTAGCACAACCCCTGGGCAGTGTCCATGGCGATTTGGTATCGAGCTGCCCACTCCAGCACGGTGTCGCCAAACAACCATCGATCCAGAGAACCATTTGTCATGCATTCGTACACTAACATCCTGTGGGCACCCTCGGAGCAGAATCCCCACAGGCGGACCAGGCAATGGTGGTTGATTCCACCGATGGTGGCTACTTCGGCCCTTAACTCCGTCTGCCCCTGCTTAGAGTCTCCAAGCCTCTTGATTGCCACCTTGTTCCCATCTGGCAGATCCCCTTCGTAGACAGTGCCAAATCCGCCCTTGCCCAGGACCTTCATGAAGTGGTTGGTTGCTAATGCGAGCTCGTTGTAAGAGAACCTTGGAGGAAGACCGGGAAGCGACCCCAAAAATTCTTCCTGCTCCACCTCATCACTTGACATCTTATGCCTTAACACAAACATACGCACGAATATTGCACACATAATGAACAGAATAGCTCCACTTGCGATACCAACGGCCAATTTCCATGCAGGCAACGTCGATGAATTAGCGCTTCGATCCTCTACTGAGGCCAAACAAACTCCAGGGCAGTCGCAAATTCGTTGCCGATAAGTAAGGCCACTAGTGTCGGTATGTGGACACAACGCATTTGCCGGTGCTGTGACATTCGGGCATTGATTTGCCGTTGACAATGCAAACTGTAAAATATAAACACTCAGAAAGTTCAGGTATCTCCTTCTAGACATTCCAAACTGTTCTTCGACCTTATGCTAGAAAAATTTAAATCAAATCGTACGAACAAATTATCATGGATTGAAAATAACTAAAACGAAAAAAGAAAAAGAAAAAAGAGTTCAAAATACCATGCTCTTTGAGACACTGTCAAATCACTTACAGGACATGGAAGTAGTGGCGGCACAAGGTTGAAAATCCCGTCTGTGTTGCGATGATTTATTAAGGCAGTTGTAAAATCATATTGTGTAACAGGTCCCAGGTAATCAAGAAGAACGTCGATGGCAGCAACACCGATGAGTGTGTAATTGTCAGCAAAAGCCGGGAAAATCACTGTTATTACATTCACCTGACCGCCAGCATCCAGATAGATCCCGTCTAAGATGGCTTGTTGTTGGTTGCAGTAAGCCGCAGTCTGGCCAGAATACCAAACTAAGACCGGAGTGTCCAGAGAGGATCCTTCACGAATGTTATCTTCTCGTAAGTCCCAAAGCAGTCAAATGCAATCTTTTGTAACCCGGTCGGTGCATTGGGAGGCGCCCGATCAAAACTAAAAATCTGAACCAAAGTGTTGATCGATCGGATGGAGTCGAAGACATTTCTGGTGTTGGCCATGGTTCCTGAATCCACAGGCATAATTTGCCCGTCGGTGATTATCAATATGACCTATATTTGCAACATGAAACAATCACTGAAAAATTACCTTCAATATTAAAAAGTTTAATGTGACAAAAATCAGATAAATCAAATGACTAATTTTCAATTCACATTCCTGGTTATTAATTGGCTTCTAGATTTGAATCAATGGCTAAGTTTACAATGTCTGCTCATGCCATCGACCCAATCCCATTAATTCCGGAACGAGTTTGGCTTTTTGGATCACGCGATTAGAGGATCTTGTTGCTCAGAGAAACCACTGTCAGGGAGGTTATTGGCTTTACCTTACAATTTCATAACTCAGGGACCTGCTTACTCACGGCCAGGACCACAGTCTCAAGCTGGTGATTAGCACATTGAAGAAAGATTTTCACGAATTTAAAGCCAGGGAGCGAACGAAGATATTTTTAAAAACCATCCACGATGGGATCAACTATCACAATGTTTGCACCCATAAAATGGAAAAATAAAAAATTGACAAGCAGTGAGCGACTTCCTGCGCAATTAGATTTGAAAACTCAAGCTTCTGGCGGTCGTACCTTGAGTGCAGTGCCGCTTACAAACGTTTGATTCGCCAAAATGAATGCATTTGTCAAATTAGAGCCGCCTTGCGCATTATCAAATGATACATTATTTTGTAGTGCGGTTTTCAATGGCTGAATGGTAGTGGCATCGCCAGTAATTGTTATCTGCAAAACATACGTACAATCCTGTGATACCACTGCGGAGCCAGGCTGGTGTTAGGAATGCATAAAATACACAAGAAACAAATCTAGACCTGCAAAAAGCTAGCGGACGCTTGAATCGTGATAATTTGAACATACGTAGAGACTATCTCAGCAATATATATATATATATATATATATACATATATAGTGTAAAACTGATGGAATTTCACTGTTTTTTTTTTTTTATCTATCTTCTCTTAACTTAATCATACACTATTCTGTACGTTTCACTCTACATAATATTATGTGAATTCGTGTACTGCATATACTTACTGTATATGAACATAACGCTAATATTTTAGAAACTGCCCTTGGGCACATTTATTAAGGGTTTTTCTATTTTGTGTGACGCACTGAAGAGATGAAGGGTGCAGTCACTGTTACTTACAGTCGGAAGAACGATTTTTGCTCCAGAACTTGTGAAAGTGATAACTGTTACACGATCGCCATAAGCCAGTGTGTCCGAAAGCTCTGTCACAATTGAGATACAGCCACTCAACTTGCTCATGTCAGCAGTGTCCAACACGTCGCTGGGAAGCTTGTCGCCCATGGAATGTCCAGCATCAAGAAGCACCATCACGTCCTTCTCCACTGAGGTCGCTCCAATGTGTATGACCAGGATATGAGTTCAAATTTCAGTGTGCAATGTTTGAGAAACATCGTTGTGATAATTAAGCCAGTTGCAAATTCCCATAACTACGGCTTCTTGCATAAACTTCAAATTTGCAAAACTTCAAATTGAAATAAAAAATTAAGAAGTTGCATTAAGAAACTCAAGAAGTGTTGCAAAAGCAAAAGGAAAAAAGAAAAAAAGGGAGAAAATTATTTTCCAAAGTGACCAAATTTGCATTAAAATATGGATACAATTGGTCTTGTTCCAAAGACCAATAAAGCTTGTTTTTGTAGGCATAATCCCAGTGATGGAGGATCTAAGAATCTCACCACGGCCGCTTTCGCGGTTCAAACTTGCACCCGTTTTCTGGTGGAAAATCTTGCAGCACACGACACTTCAGAGATTAATCGAACGAGGACATACCAATTCAAAATTGAATTGGGTTAAGGAACTGCGGTGGCAGTTTTATGAGAAAATTATTTCTGAAATTTTAGAGTGAGGACGCACGAGACCAGGAAAGTATCGTTGAACGCCTTCTATAGAACCAAAGTAAACCGCATAGTAAGCACGTGTCGAATTTATTGTAGTGGGAGATAATGAAATGTTTTTTAAAGTAGCATCCAACATTCTTTGAGAGCAAATGATCGCCTTTTCCTCAGATGTCAGATTGTTTGGAGGTGTCATGAGTCTGCACATTACACATAATCTCCATGTGTTAGAGGTGCAACGTCCTGAGAGATTGACGTCTTCAAACAATGTCTTCAATAACAAGATAATAGCTCCTAAATTGCTGAATTGTTGCAACATGTGAAGGAGCAGTGTATAATGTAGTTTAGTTGTAGATGGCAAGTTTACCTGACGAAGCTCTTTGTCAAGGAGAAACGAATCTTTTGACACCCCAGAGTGCCATCCGTGTTAAAGCAATACTTGTTGTTGTTAGCAAATTTGCAGACATAGCCCTCATCAGCCTGCACTGGCGTACAAGCGTGCCTGCTGCAGTTACCGTGACATGACGCCAGTAATTCTGGAAAACCCCGAAATTCCTATGAGCTACTTGACAAAACTTGAATAATGCTTCCTAATACAGCTCTACTACAGTTCTCAAGGAATTCCGCAGAATGCTTGGAAAATCTCTACTACGCACACGGGATAGATACACTTGCTTGAATGAGCAGCAATTATCCTTTCATTCTGCGCATTATGACTACTAACGGCAAATCATGTGAGAAAAACTATTTCCTGCAAAATACTGATAGACTACTGAAAGAAAGACATGTAAGAATATTTACCGCAGGAGCTCATGAAATTGGTCACAGCATTCCGCGAAAGTTGCATGACCTGGCTCTCAAGGGTGTTGATTAAATTGTCTGCGTCCGTTGAATTCTGTGCATAGCAAACGCTGAGGACGATTGCAGTCACGACAAGAAAACCGCACCTTACTCGTGCGTTTCCCATCCTCAAATTGAACACTTCTGTTTTTTTCCCGTGATTTAAATCTCTACAGGTTTTCATAGAACCTACTAAGAAGAAAAAGGCGCTGGAGGTCCCTGCGTTGGTAATAACCGATTGAGGGCACCTTCCACCTTCCAGCTTCTGTCACCAGATGTGATTCCCCCACTCTAGCGTTATTTCGCAGAGAGAACTCATCTTCCAGCGCTCTGCATTACCAAGAGACGGAAGCTTACGCAGGTAAATTTCTGGATAGAAAAGACCTGGACAGATTCTCGGGCCAAGCATGTTAGAATATGCAAGGGTGACATGGCGAAAGGCTCAAGATCGAACGACAAACAACCGGTAACGAAATTACAGTACCTCTCTCTGCAGAAACCCTCAGCCTATTCCAATTGACATTTCTGTTCTCGCCCTTCGCCAAAACCCATCAAGAACTTCGCTATTTCAATCCGATCGCCATTCTCTTCTGTGTCTTCCTGCTACCTTCAAACCAAACACTCAGACTCTTCAGAACCACAGATCGAACATCGAACCACATCCACATCGATCCCTAAACCTTCAGAACCACGAGCATTATCACACCTCAAGCGCGAACAAGTGCATCGGACCACAGCTCCAATCGCAAGTCCTCCAATACTCCGGAATGAAGCTTGTAGAGTCCACTCCCTCATCCTGGTCCAATCCTGCTCCTCCCTGCCACTCCCGGTCCAGTGTATGTTAGCCCCGCTCCGCCTGCGCTGTCAGTCAATACAAGAAAGCTTCCCGATTCGCAATTTATCAATGCGCATTCTAGATCTGCACGAACTCGAGGCCAAGTGTCCGGCCGGGGAGAGTCGAAGGCCAGAGTCGGAGGCTCGATCTGCCCTCCAGTCCACCCGCAAGTCAAACCGCCCGGACAAGAGTCAAGCTCCTACCCGATTCAACAATTCCACGTCGGCCCCGAACGAAACCGAACAGTCACGCGCTGTGACACTTACACAGAAGACATGATCAGAGCTGCAGAGAATTGCGAGATGAGCACGGGAGCCTGATTTCAGATGCTCTTCAAGAGGGGACCGGGAAGGACTTGGCACAAAAAAACAGGAAGAGCGTGATGCATGAGTTCCTCCCACACAGGCTTAGATCGCCATCGGGTGTTGCAAGGGTCTTACGTGTGATACGATGATTGCGGTGGTCCAGGAGTGCATACTGGTATCGGACTAAAAATATATTTAAGTTACACGTCCTTCAAGTGATTGTTTAGACGTTTTCCTCAGCCTTGATGTGTTCAGCACCAGTACAGTAAATCCGTTGATCAGCAAAAATACGGAGCCACATGGGAGACAATGAAGGTGTGGAAACCTACACATAGTAAAACACTGAGGATCATGATTTTGATCATAACTAGCTTGAGTAAAGCAGCAAACCAATAGGGAAAACAAATTATCATGCTCCACTTGAGCACTGCTAGTGACCAGCTTTGGAATCTCCCAGCAGGGTATTGCACCGGATTTTGATTTCCTTGTACAGGTATGTTCGAGGGGCCGCATTGGGTGCGGGTGAGCAGATCTGATCCTCTCTCTGAGTTTGTGTAGCAAGTTGGAGTGCAATTTTGAACGGCATTATGGTTGAAAACTGGATCGAGAGGGAGCATTGGGGAATGTTGGGAAGTTGGGTGTGTTTTGGCCACGGAGAATGGTTTGGTTCTTGTCGTATTTTGTCAGGAGAGCTTCAAATGTGACTAGATACGAAGGAGTTCGCTGTCGTTGGAAGACATTCTTTACGCTACAGAATTTAGATCAGGAGGGGCAGTGGGCTAAATTGACAGTCCATTGTTGAGTGTTGGCCTGGGAAGTGGAAGTTCGTGGAACAAGACGTTCAAGAGTGTTGATCAGATTCTTGCGCGTTAATTTAGAGTCAAAATGTGATGTTTGTTTTTTCCAGTTTTGACTATTGCTGGCAACGTTGTGTGAGTGGATCGTTCTGTCCTGATGATCCGATGTGCACAGTCTATTGCCTTGCTGGGCCTTTCTCCGAAGTCGTGAGATCATTTGAAGAGGGTTTACGGCCAGTCATAGCGCCATCGCATCCCACTTTGATCGTCTCTTCATCCAGCACGAAAAGCTGATGGGACAGATCCGAAATATCGTTGGTCCAATTGCTTCGATTCTCTCCTTCTCAGTTGCTCTAGACGGAGTCCGTGGATGTTGTGGAGTTGAATGGAAGTGATGGTTTCCAAGATGAAGCCAGAGATTTCGATATTCGCCATAAACCCTCCAGCCTTTTGGAGTTGCATTTGTGAGATTTATTCTTCAAGTGTCTGGAGGGTTGTGGTGGACTCCTGAAGTTGATGCTTTGCACCAATTGACGTACCGTGGTGAATTTCGTTGAATGCAGGAAGATTTCCTGAGATACGGACAGCGGGATTCGGAGTGAAGCTGACATCATGCCTTCCGATGGGTTCGCAGAAGTTGCAACAATGAACGGATCATCTGCTGTACACAAGGCAACTGCACTGAACAGCCGCATATTGTCGTCGATGGAGCGTCGCACAGTGGCTGCGTCACCCATGGCATGACCTCGAAATCGGTATGTGTGTCTGTCCGGGCAAGGTTTGTTGGCGAGATGTGGAAATGGGCGGAAGTCGGTGAGAGGGTGTGATAGGCGTAGATCGTGGTGTGTGAACTGCTTCTTGTTGGAAGTTATAGTGGGAAGTATCCGGAGGAAGAGGTTCTGAATTGGCGTGTGTCGGATTGCGATGTTCAGGGCCTGCAGCACCAGAAATCTTCAACTGCGTAAGTCACGTTTGTTAGGCAGTCGTGGATTTGACTGTTGATGGAGAAGCTGTTGCGGTCATAGTGTGGGGCGTGCAGGATGTGGTAATTTCGCTGCAGCATGTCCCCCAGCACGGCTGGGAGGGGTGTTGAAGGTCTTAGTTTATGACAAGGTTGAGCCACACGTGCAGGTTGTCGAGATCAACAGAGGGAGCAAGGTGAAGTACGAGCTTGACAAGAAGAGCGGTCTGATGAAGGTGAATGTTTAGATTGGGAGATTTCTGAAGGGGTTTGGTAATGCATGTTGACGAGATGTATGCTGTGTTTCGACCGCTCATTGTTCTGAACATCGGTTGCTCTGCAGGTGGATCGTATCCTATACTCGTCTGTGGTGTACCCGCACAATTATGGTTTCATTCCACGCACCCTTTGCGAGGACGAGGATCCCATCGATGTTCTGGTCATCATGCAGGTAGCGTCCTTTGTGCGTGAATGAAGTTAGTGGCACGACTGTGCGTAATCCCGCTATTGGATGAGTTGAGAGCAGAAGAGGCGTGTTTGAATGGAGTGTGCGGGCTGAAGTGTGAGGTGTCGTGCTGAGAAGCGTGGTTGATTGGCCGATTGTGGAGATACCGCATTCGTGCTCAGGAGTAGTGGGTTGGGTGTCAAACATATCCCTCGCTCCGGTGTGATCGGTGGCAGTTTGTTGTGAGAACTATGGGTCGCAGTAGACAAGTCGTTTGCCGAGGTGGATGTTGTCTTGGATGTGGCGAGTTTGTGAGTCTAGCAGCGATGGCTGGTGAAAGGGTGTGATTTGTGTTCGAGAAGGGGGGCTGCTAACATAGAAGTTGTGTCAGAAAGCCGTGCAAGGGCAGGCGGTGCATGAGAAGAGCCGACAATACGCGGATCCAGTAACGTAAGGTCTTGCGAGAGGGGGTCACTGTGAAGGGAGGCACAGCAGCAACAATGCAAGAAGGCAGGGTCATGGAGCTCGATGAAGAAAGCGCTGAATGGTCAGAACTGGGAGAACCGAGTGTGTGAGAGAACAAGGGATCCTGCTGAAAAATAATGTTCAAAACAAGATCAGGTGCTTTAGAAGGAACAAGGGGGGCCGATCTTCATTGAAGTACACATCACAAGAGATAATAATGTCCCATATTTGAAGTTTTTGAAGCTTGTATCCTTTGTTGAGAGCACTATAGCCAAGTAGGACACATTCAACAGATCAGATGTCAAGCTTTACCTGAGTAGCATCAGGAATTTTTGCAAAAGCTTGACTTCCAAATACTTGAATGAGGAATAAATTGGGTTTTCTTTTGTTCCAAAGTTCAAACAGAGTTGTATGTGGTGGAATGGCTTTGGTTGGGCGCCTATTTTGAAGATAAGAAATACATATTACAACTTCACCTCCAATATGACTTGGCAAGCTGAGCCTCATGGAGCATACACTGGTCAAATTAATCAAAGTATAATTTTCTTGTTTAGCAATGCTATTTTGATGGAGTATATAAATGCTATTTTGATGGAGTATATAAGTGGTGGCAACTTGTTGTTGAATGCCAAGAGTGATAAGATATTGATCAAAATCAGAAGAAAGGTATTTGCCCCCTTGATTGAAACAAAATATTTTAAATTTATGCTTGATTTGAGTTTTAATTCAAGTATGAAAGATTTTGAACATAGTGAATCATTCAGTTGTTTTTAAAGAATCATTCAGTTTTTTTTAAAGAAGATGTACAACTATGTACTAAGAAAATTCATCTATAAAAATAATATAATAATTGAATCTAGAAAAAGTAAGAAGAGAGATTCTTCCACTAAGACTAAAGTGAAGAAGTTCAAATGGATGAGAAATGCGGAAGGATACCACTTTAAGAAACTTTTTTGCACTTTATTTGCTTATAGCACTACAAATTAAGCCACATTCCAAGGTGATCTTAGATTATTATTTTCTTTTTACAAGGCAAATGAGAAAGATAATATTTTTTATTTTTTTTAATTTTTTTAATATGAATTAAAGATCCAAAGTCAAAGATAGAACTAGGGGGCATATTGTAAAGGAGTTGATGCAACTAAGATACTATCTTTAATGAATTATCTAATATTCAATTACACTTAAGCTCAAAAATTATTCAACACTTACAATACTTAGAAATTTTTAGAAATAAATCAAGATTGTCTATAAATAATAACTAAGGAAGCATGTTGGAATGAACAAAGTTAGTTGTAATTGTTATTTTAAAATAATAATAGAAATGGTTTATACCTCATCACATCTTCTCAAAAAGTCACATTTAATGAAGTTTTTGTATTGATAAGATATATTCTTTAATTTTTAGTGATTATTTTTAGAAATTAAAAAATCATATATATATATATATATAATAATTATATAAATCTTATAATTTTTATAATTATAGTTACAAGAATTTATAATTTTTTTTATTATTGAATGTAGGCTCTGATGTAGTGGAGAAATAATAGAATTTTTTGGATACTTAGAAGGTGGTATGCAATACTTTTAAAGTGCAACACTAATAGTTAACTTAGTTGTAAGAATCCATGATGCTTGAATCATTTGTCTAAGCTAGATCTATTGAGTTGATGCATATAATTCATCAAATTGGAAGCTATTTGTTAAGGACATGAATCTTTAAGAATTGAAAGATCAATACATTCTTTTTTCACTTGAAAAGATTAGATATTCACTTAAAGATGATATAATACTAAACTAAAATAGCTATTGCTAAAGACAAAAAGACTAGAAAGTCTTGAAATAAGATTAAGGATTGAAAAGACATTGATCTGAGTAAAGAAGGCTTCACTCTTGTCTCTATATATATCATCTAACTAGAAGCTATGATGCAATGTTCTATAAAACCTCTAATACATGTTGACTTTGTTAGATACATGTCTTAACTTGAAATGTAAGTTTTTTATATCTATGCCATATAATTAGCTTGTTCTACAAGCTACCTATATGTATAGCATGTGGTTAATTTGATCAAGTTTATAATCTAGCAATCAACTATAAATACATATAAAGTCATAATTTTATCTATAAAGCTATTAAGAAGCTTTTCTAAAAGATATTAAAAAATTAATTTATTTTTATTTACTTCTACCTAATCATATAGATAATTATTGGAATAAATATGTATATTCATAATATTATCTCTTTTTCTAAGGATGAGTTCCATAAAGAGTGATCATCATCTTTCATGGATCATATTTTTTTCATCTTTATTTTAATAGGTGTTGTCGATGAAAAGCCTCAATCCTCTTTGCCACATTTGTAAGATTCTTTGTTGGTTTCCATGTATATTTATTAATATTATATATGTACGAATAAACAAGATATTCCAATCTATTTTAGTGCCGCCTTAAATCTATAATTTCTTCTACTTCAAACTCTTGATTTTTATCTACTTCTACACAAAGAGGTGGCATTTGTCTTCTTTCCAAAATATTCACTATTTTATATGGCTCAAGAAGAGACATGTGGAATACGGAATGGATCTTCATAAATTCTAGTAGATATAATTGATATGCAATAAGATTGATTTTTTTATAAATTAGAAAAGGTCTAAGCTTACAATAATCCAACTTATCACAAAGACAAGCAGTCTTAATCTTATGATGAAATAACCATACCTTATCACCTATGTTGAATTGTGATTGTTCCTTGTGATAGACATCTATATTGATTTTTTTATCAATTATCATTTTTGAGTTTCTTTTAAATGTACTTTTATTGTTGCATGTAGATTTGACAAATAATTTTTTAAATCTTTTATTATAGAATTATCAACTTTTAATAAGTAAAAAACATCAAATCATAGATGATAACCATAATTGGCAAAAAAAAGTGTTTGTTAAGTAGAAGAATGTGCCAAATTATTGTATGCAAAATCTACCAATAATAAAGAAATTGTCCAGTCATCATGATAATAATTGATAGTACACTTTAAATACTACTCTAGAACTTGATTCACTCGTTTTATTTGTCCATGAATTTAAGTATAAAAGATCAAAGATAGTTTTATATCCACCTTTAAAATCTTGAAAAGGATTCTCAAAAATCTTGATACAAATTAAGTCACCTTATTTAATATAATATCCTTGGATAATCCATGATAGCAATAGATATTGTCAAAAAAAAATTTAGATATTTTTTCACTTATGATAGAATTTATATATAGTATAATATGTGCCATCTTGATAAAATGATCTATTATTATAAATATAAAATCATACAAACTTGAGATTGAAAGATCTATAATAAAATCCATAGAAAAAAAAGTTAATGGTTGTTTTAGAATAGATAATGGCTATAAAAGTCCATAAACTCAATGACAAGAAATTTTAGATCTTCAAAAAATATAACATGATTATATAAAGTCTTTGATTACTTTTTATATTTGAAGCTACTAAGAATCTTTGGATATTAGCTCCAAAGTCTTGTTGTATCCAAAATGACTGACTATTGAAAAGTCATGATGAATGTGAAGAACACTTAATTATACATTGTCTTTTGGAATATATAATTGTCCTTCAAAATATAGTAGATTATTTTTGAATTCAAATTTATAAAAATCATAAGATCTGAAAGGATTATTTTTAATATCATGAACAAGAAGATTAGAGGACATATTCAATTGAACTTACTTGAAAAAAGTTGAATCAATAGTCAATGTTGATTTTATTGCTCAAAAGTAAAAATTCTTTAGTTTTAAGAAAATTATTCTTTAATAATCAAAAGATGAATCTTCTTCTTTTGGTACAAGATAAGAATATTTAAAAAGGGCATCTAGTAAATCATATTATTTTTAAATCAATATGTGAAGTTAAAATTAAATCTTGATAAAGACATGCTCAAGTAGCTTTACAATAATTCAAAATATGTATAGACATGAAATACTTGAGATTCTAATAATTTATATATATGATGACTGAATTTGAAGCATCTTCTAAATAATGATGCCATTCTTGAAATGAATCCACAATTGTTATGGATCTCATAGTTAATCTTGGCTGCTAAAAAATTCTTGGAATGGAAAGCTATCAAGTAGAACTTATCATATGCTTCTATTTGAGATGATGTATCCTAAAAAATTAACTTGAATAGTGTGTAATACACACTCTTTGATAGTATATAATCTTACATCTCTTAGTTTTTATAATACATGATGAATAGAAATTTCATGCTCTTTTGTATTTTTAAAGTAAATTAAGATATTATTTAAATAATAAACAACAAAATCATGAAAAAACTCACAAAAGACATTATTCACTAAATGTTGAAAAGAAATTAATGCATTTGTGAGTTGAAAAAGTATAAAATTATATATAAAATGCCCATATTTGGTTTGAAATGCAATCATCCATTTATCTCCTTATTTGATGTATACCTAGTTGTATGCTCCTTATAGGTCTATTTTTTTATAAATCTTTGCTTAATTTAGTTGATTAAGAAGTTTTAAAATCAAAGGTAGAAGACACCTATTCTTGATGGCGATCTTTTTGAGTCTTTAATAATCCACACACATCCATAGAAATCCATCTTTTTTCTTCACAAATAAGATAAGAGCTTTGGCTAGACATTTAAAATGGCATTTAAAATTTATAAGTCATTAAATCAACTCTGATTTTTTTAGAATAAAAAGATATGTTAAAAATATAAAATTATAATTATTAGGTGAAGGTTAATTTAGAAGACTCTAGATGAAGGAAAATTAGTGTTAATACAAGATTCAAGCTTGTATTTTCAAAAGAAAACTATGAATATAAATAACAAATCACTAGTTGAATTAATGTTAATTTTTATTAATTTTATTATATATTATTAGTTATAATAATTCTTTAATTTAAATTATGCTAATAATGATATCATAAGTTAGTTAGAAATAAATTAGAAATAATTTAAGAATAAATTAAATTCAATTCTAATTGCCATATTTTTAATCTTCATAAGTATTTCAAATTCTTATAGATTAAGGCATGTGAATAGTCAATCTTTATTAAAAAATGTGTTTTAAAGACATTGATGAAGTTAGTTTGGCCAAAAAATTATTTCTAAGGCTCATTCAATGGCCATTAGTCTCAATCTTGGATTTTGACTCTTGGATGAATGAAGGCCATAGATCTAGATTAGAGATGAAGGGTGGAGATGTGGCCTCCCTTCCATAAGCCTCTACTCAATTGCATAAGAGTCGCTTGGTTGCCCAAGCTCTCTCTCTTTTTCTTTTGTTGATGGGCAAAGCCATGTCAAAATTTTCCTAGGATTTGTAAGTGGCTAGTTTTTTCAACTTTTTTCTTTTAGTTTTTAGAATCAATTCTTGAATTTTTATATAAAGGTAGAACCTTTTTTGCAGTTCTTTAGATATAAAAATCTTAAAATTTAAAGTTTATATGAAAAAGAACCATTGTATTTAGTAAAGAATGATATTCTATTTTTATAATTTAGTAGCTTTTTTTTAGAAGGTCTTTTCTTATTGCACATAAGGTAAAAAGAAATAAAGATCATTATATTAGATAGTTGAAGAATTATATTTTTTAAAAAAACTAAGAATCAACCACATTGGATATAAAAAGTAGTAGTAATATTCATTCTGGTTGAAAGGGATCTATTGTCTCTAAATTCAAGTAGCTGAGTGAAAGTAAAACTTTTGAAGAGAAGATCACTGGGTTTGAGACAACTCAAGGATTTAAACTTTAGAAGAAGGTGTTATTTGAAGTTTGAATTTTAAAACGCTTTGAATTATTAAAGGACAATCAAAGACTAAGGCATGGCATTTTATTTTATAATTTTTTTTTGTTGCATTTCCAAATTGAAGCATCAACTTTATGGAGCAATATTTGAAGTTGAAACCAAGTTTGATGGTGAAATTTATTGAAGAAGGAGAGGCTTTAAGTTTAGTTTCTAAAAAGCTAAGGCTTACTCAAAGACAATCTTCAATAAAGAAGTAGTGATCATTTTTGTACAAGGGAGTTGTTGTTAAGACGTGGGAGGTGATGGCTCTTAATTTTTTCCAATTTTTAGCATGTACCTCAAATGAACTAATACAATTAGATAAAAAAATTTCATGTATGATAATTGAATGAAAAAATTTCATGAATTCAATTTGGATGAAATTTATAGATGAAAATTTATAGATGAATATTAATTAAAAATCGATGAATTTTTATTTGTAGATAAAAAATTATTATTGGATAAAAATCTATTTATAGATGAAAATTTATAGATGAAAATTTAATTTAGATGATAATTAATAATAAATTAAATTAAATTAAATTAAAATCATATTAAAATTTCTTCTTTTAATTGTGGTGTGATTGAATTATTTAAGTATTAGAATTATTGTTTTATGATTGTTTGAATGTGAATTTAACTATCAACTAGTTTAAGTTCTTTTATAAAGAAGTAAGAAATAATTTTATATAACCAATTCATATATTAATTAATAGTTGTGAACTAGAATAAATAATCTAAATTAAGAGATTATTTGGCTTATAAGTGAGAAATTATTATATTTTTTGGATATAAATCAAATACTTAGGAATTTTTTTTAGGAGATTTACATAATTAAAATTATTATAAATTAAAGTAGACTTTCAATTAGTAGGGATTTATTTTAGTTCACAAATTTGTTAGCCAAAATTTCATCAATGTATTTTTTGAATGTAACCAACTCATTTTGTAATAAGTTACAGATTAGTCCAACTAGTGGTTGAGCTTTTTTTTAAAGATCAAAGGATCAAATATAAAGAAAATACTCTAGAAGAATATTTATATTTTTTTTTCAAAAATATCTTGATAATCTTGATAATGGCTTGAAATGCCACTTGAAATCTTTTCATCCTTAAGAATATGTTTGGCCTTGTTGTATTGTGATTTAGCTACTATGTAAAAATTATATATATATATATATATATATATATATATTTAAAATATAATTTACTATAAAATATGATGAGAGCCACATTATTAGATTTTAGTTAGTCATAAAATATAGTTAAATTACTACTTTGAAGTGGCTGTTTAAAAGGGCTATAATTGAGGTTGATTTATGTTAATAATAATTTTTATATATTTAGAGCTACCTTTATTAAACATTGGTGACTCTTGAAATCTTGTTTTGTTTCTTTTATTTGATATTTAGGACATATATTATATAATTCTTATAAAAAAAGAATTAGAGAGGAATTTTGATAGCAAAAAGAGTTGTTAGGGCATCCATATGGATGAATGGAGATGGATGATGAAAATCTCCATTATTATTGGCCAAAAGACATGTCAAATGCACTTCAAGGAGGCTGCCCGGGGCCTTATTGGGGTTACTCTTTGGAAGAAGTTCAGAATTAAGAGGCTGAGATCAAAGAGATTAGATTTTATGGTATGGTTTTGGTGAAAATTTTAGGTGATTTGGAGTTTTCATAAAAGAGATATAGGTGCTCAAAATTAAGGTGTGGATTTTGTATCTAATGTCACTCTTTTAGATATAACATGCATATACGGAATGCAATGAAGGATCAACGACTGAGGTTGGAAAGAGCACTTTTTTGGCTATACTTTTCATATATTTCTAAATGAATTCTAAGCTCAAATAAAAGAATTATAGGAAGTTAAAGTCAATACTTGCAATCTAACGGTAGTAAGTGATCTGATTTACTAGTAGTTGTATTTTGAGCCATATCTTGAGCAATTTGATAAGATTTTCAAGAATATATATTATCATATTAATAAACTTTGTATATAAATTTTATAGCATTTGGAGTTAGGATTTTTGAGACATAGAAAAAATAGTATTCAGATGCTTATAAATTAGGAATTAAAGCACTTGCTAGGATTATTAAGATGCTAGACAATATGTAATAGATTTATAATTTTTTTTTTGTAGTAAAGATTAAGGATAAATTCTACATTACCTAGAAATTTGAGAAATATTGAATAGTTGAATTAAGAGATATAAATTACTAAAGTTCAAAGAAAAAAATTCTTTGCAGGAGAAAAATGTATTGAAGAGGTTTTACTATAATTTGGACATTTCATGCAAAGGACAAGAATTTTTAGAAGCCAAGACTTTATATATATATTAAAAATAGAAATATGGAGCTATAAAAAAATTATGATATAAAGATGGATATTTATAAATGCATTATGGATTTTCCTTGAGCTTATGAAAAATCAAACTTATTGGCAAAAAATTAGTTATGATTTGATTTAAGAAAGGATTTTAAGATATTTCTAAATGCTTTAGAAATCCTTATATATAAAGCTTCTTAAATATAAAAAGATTTTATCAATAGAATATTTTTTGATACTATCATATTTCTTTGGCTTCCTTAATAAGAATACATCATTTATTAGAATTTGTCTAATAAGTTAAAATTAAACTTTCTTTTGCTAGATACCTAATATATTTTTAGATAGAAAATCACACCATACAACAATGTCTATGAACTTATAATCTATATTGTGAACATATGATTGTTCTATAGATTTTCTATACCAATCTTTTGATATTTGTGAATATATTATCACCTCACTTTTAATTGTATGGCCACTAGAAGTTTTTTTGAAGTATAAATAAGGATTAATTTTATTCTTTTTTATTCTATCTTCTAGATTGTGAATTTGAGTGCCATTAATATTAACTTTTTAAATATATTCACAATTGATGTCATCTATCAAAATTTTCAAATTTACTTCTAAATTATTTTATTGATAAGTAAAAAAACCTTCTATAAAATTTATATTCACAACTTCATCTGCACTTCAACTAGGGTGATCCTTCAACCATTTAATAAATTCTCCATCTTCTTTTTAATTATACAATCCAAGCTCCATACATCCTATTAAAGTTGGTTGGATAATTTTTGAATAAACTTTTTTTGCTACCAAATCAATTAACCTAATCTTTTTTTAAACTTATTTAGGATTTGTGGATTTGAAATCTCATCTTCTAAAGAGTAAGATGAAATTTTGGCTAAAAATAATTTTTGAGGTTGAATAAGTATTTTTGTAAGGTTTTTTGATGGACCATAAATAATATGAGGCTTGTTACTACTTCAATCAATTTGTGCATTAGCTACCCTCAATCAAGGTCTATTTAAGAGAAAAAATTAGAAATTTTTACTTGAGTACATGTGAACAATATGGAATGTGAGAGAATACTCTTCACCACCTATTATCACTCTACAACCATTAATCTGCCATAAAAAAGTGTCTTGGCTTTGATTAATAATGTTAATTATATAAAAAGAAGGTCTAATGATACTAAGTCCTAATTTTTCTATAGTTCTCATTAGCATAATATTTATTCTACTACCTCCATCTACATTAGTATAGAATATGATTTTATCTACAATGGACAATTCTAATTCAATTGCCTTCATCTCTTATGTTCCTAGAATAGTTTTAATATAGGCATGAATTTTTGCCTTAGACCTTTGATATCTTTTAATGGATAGGCCCATTTTAAAGTTCTTTTTTATTCTTGAAAAAACCTCCAATAATTGAGGAATTATTATATTAGCCTTATTTTTTTGAAATACTCCTATAAATTATATAATTTAATTTAGCTCTCACTTTTAAGTCGTATTAAACTATCACATTTAAGGTTGAGAATTCTAGATCCTTTTCACTCTTTTTTAGAAGAGAATTCTTTTGTTTGGATATTATACTTCAACTTCTCTAATAGCCTAATTGGCATAAAATCTAAAATCTGAGGTAGTTCTTTAGAAGCCCTAATATTGGCCATTGCATCTTTTGTAGCTTCATTTAAATTTAAAAAGTGGAGAGAGTCTTCCAAACTATTCTCACTATCAATTGAGGTAGGAGGAGAAGGACTAATATACCTAGACCTTGTCATAACTACTAAAGGTGGCATATTAGAGAGTTCTTTGTTCTTATGAGAAGCTTCTTCATGAGAGATATAATTAGTTTGGAAAGAAGAAGGCTGATTTTTCATAAATTATGGATTTTTTTCTTTCTTTGATATTTCTAAATACCTCACATCTTATAAATTGTGGCCATTTTTTTGTTGGCATCATTGGTTTTGATCCAAATTCAGAAGAATATATCCTTTTTTAATATTTAAATCCAATGGAGGATGTTTTTTTAAAAAATTATTATTATTATCATAGAAAAGATTGGAAGGTTTTAATATGTTGTCTAAACTAAGATTCCTGGTTCCTTTTAGATTTTCTTGGGCTTATTGTTGATAATTTCCTTATAAAAAATTTAAAAGAACTAACTTATCAGGTTGTTTACACATCTCCATAGAGTGGTTGCCTCTACAATTTCCACAAATAACTCTATTTTTTATCCAACAACTACCAAGTAGGTATCTTTTGCCATAAGTGAAACAAGTATAATCAAGCAATTGTACACTATAAAACTAGTCATAGTCTGTATACTGATTTTTTATGTAATAAAAAATAAAAAAATAAAAAAAAAGGATATTTTAAATGGATAATTTTCTTATTTTTTCAATGATATAAAAAAAATATAAATCCGAGTTACTATGAATAAATTATAAAGTTTTAAATATAACAAGTAAATAAATAAAAAGTTACATGAAAATATCTTACCATAAAGGTAACTTGTTTATAGATTAAGGATTTGAGCCTCACCAAAGCTCACATGAAGTATATATGGGTGTCCAAGAGAGGCCACGAGGGCTTAGTCTTATCCTCCTAACTACCTTCAAGGTGCTACAATCCATATGGGACTTGTGCACCTCCCTTCTTACAAGGATTATACTAGTTACTCGTCCTCTTATTTTCTATTAGTAAAATCAATAATTTTGTATTTTTGACTTTAACATGGTATTAAAAAAAATCAAATCAGCTTAGGAACCTTGTGTGGCCTTTAAATCTTACTCCACTTCTTCATAATGGCTCCTAAAGTGGTAAAATTTATTTTTACCAAAATATTAGAAATTATTCTATAAATTCCTAAAAAATTCTAAATAAATTCTAAAAATTCTCATAATATTTTTATATTATTAATATCAATTAAAATCTATATTTTTCTACGTTCCTGATTTTTTATCATAATAAATTAAATTTAAATTAATTATAAATTATATTTTTTATATAACTAATTAAAAAAACATGAGATTCTTTTTTATGCTTCTTCTAACTACTAATTAATATTTATAGTTTTTTTATAAGTAATTTATATAAATAAAAGGCCAATATAAATATTGATCTTAATAAATAACCTTTAATATTCAATAAGAATTATAAATAGTGAATCAACTAAGTATCATGGACACAGAAATACAGACTCGAGATCTAACAAGAAGTTCAAGAAGAAATGACAAGAACTAGATTAATCAGATGAGAACAACACCAGAGAGGTGAGCTAGAGCTCCAAGAGATGTGTTGTCGAGACTGAAGAACTCTTCAGCCTCGATTCCAATATATACTTCTATTAAGGAAGCTTCTCAAGAAACTTCTACCAACTAAGAAGCTTCTAGAAGGTTCCAGAGACTTGCTTCTAGAAGGTTCTAGAAACTTATCTCTAGAAGGTTCTAAGGACTATGTTCCTAATATCTTCTACAAACTAAGAAGCTTCTAGAAGGTTCCAGAGACTTGCTTCTAGAAGGTTCTAGAAGTTGTCTCTAGAAGGTTCTAGAAACTTGTCTCTAGAAGGTTCTTGAAACTTATCTCTAAAAGGTTCTAATGATTATGTCCCTAAGATCACCTCTTCCTTTAGGTTCGAGGTCTCTGAGAAGCAATGTTGTTGATCAGTATTAACGCAAGAAAATGAAGATCTATCGCATAACGTCTGCTATGAACTCTAACTGTTGTTCACGAAGCAAGTGGTTCATCGGTCCTTGAAACCAACGGTAGTAGCCCACTCCTTCAACTTCTGACTAAGCATGAACTTCTGTGTCCTCATTATGAAATTATCCTGCAAACATGTTTTCTGCCTAACCGTTGTAAGCAAGCTCAGACTCAAATACAATCACCAATGATCGGTTACTCGGTATCCTCCGTCGTCATTGTGGTGTAGGCGGTTCTTCATCTTGGGGTCGCCTTTGTGAGCTAGTCGGTTGAGATAATCTGACTGGCATAGTATCTATCTCTTGGCTATCCATATCAAAAGATTAAATTATGGCTACTGAAAAAATTCTATTTTATCTTGGAGAAAATAACTACATCAACTATGAATTTTGGTGGTGCTCTCCCACTTTCTTATATTCCTGGATGAGCAAGCTTCAGAAGGAAGCTATCATCAAACCGGCTTAGATTTATGAAGATGTTGTTGATAAAACTCCTGTACCTTTTGCGGCGCATTGGCAAGATTTTCAGCTGGCTCCCATGTTTGCTCATTAATGTCATAGCCGCACTAATGAACAAGATACTCTAACTGGCCCCACTTTTGCCGTAAATCCAGTACCTTTTCAACCTCGTATTCCTCGTGGTTCTTGATTTCAATACTAGGTGGCGGACATTGTACTCTTTCAGGAAAAGACGACTCTCGATAAGGCTCTAACAAAGAAACATGAAAGACTGGATATACCTTCATAGAAGTCGGTAATTCCAGAGGGTACGCCACTAGATTGATTTGCTTCTGGATGATAAATGGTCCCAATCTTTGATAGTCCAACTTATCACATGGTCGTTTGGTCTTGATATTTTGTCGAAGAAGCCATGCTTTATCTCTAATTTTGAAAGTAGGTGCTTGATTCTGAAATCTATCTGCAGACGCCTTGTAGGATTCTTGAGCGGATTCTAATTGAAGCTTCAACGTATTTTGAAGCTCTGATAGTTGTTTCGTAAATCCTTCAGCTGCTGGATTGTTATTTGTTGACGGACTCAATAAATTAAGCTTCGGATGATACCCATAGTTGGAAAAGAATGGTGTGTATTGAGTCGATGCATGGAGGGTGTTGTTATATGCAAACTCGGCTAGTGGTAGATATGTGGTCCAATCATCTTGCTGATAGTTGATGGTGCATCGTAAGTATTGTTCTAAGACTTGGTTCACCCGTTCCATTTCGCCGTCAGTTTGAAGATAAAAAGCCGAAGAAAGCTTGATATCCACCTTCAATATCAAAAAGAGAGATCTCCAAAACTTTGATACGAACTAGGTTCCTCGATCTGATACGATATCATCTAGTAGTCCATGATATCAATACACATTATTGAGGAAGAGCCTTCCTATGACTTCACTGGATGATGTCTTCTTGCAACGAACAAAGTACGCCATCTTTGTAAGCCTATCTACCACGACAAAGATGCAGTCAAATGAGTTCAATGACGGAAGGTCCGTGATAAAGTCCATGGAAACTAAAGACCATAATCGATGTGGAATTGACAATGGCTGTAGGAGTCCATAAGGGTAATGCCGAGGATTCTTGGATCTTGAACAGATGTCGTAAGAGAGGATAAAATCTTTCAAATCCTTCCACATTTGGGGCCACCAAAAATCTCGAGAAATAAGCTCTAAGGTCTTGTTGAATCCAAAATGTCCCACAGTTGGAAAATCGTGGCAAGATTGAAGAACTCAGAGTCGTGTTGGTCCTTTTGGGATATACAATCGCTCCTCAAAGTATAAAAGATCTCCCTCCACTTTGAATTTGTCGTCATTGGTATGCTGCTTGATATCAATGGCTACTGAATCTTTAATAGTCGCGACATGTATCTGATTCAAGAAGTCAACATCAATTGGCATAATAGTAGCGTGAAGCTGAAATTGCTCTGGCTTCAACAACGTCGTACATTGTTGATCAAACGTTGCTTCTCCAGCCTTTGATACAAGATACGATCTCCTCGATCAGGTATCAGATAGTCCTTGCTATTTTTCAGGGCGATAAGTCATAACAAAATCGAACCTAGATAGCAACATACTCTACCAAACTTGACATCGATTTAGAACTCGAGGCAATATGAAATACTCCAAATTCTTGTGATCTGTGTATACGGTGACTAGGTGTGCAGCTCCTTCAAGAAAATGACGCCATTCTTAGAAAGAATCCACTATAGCAAGAAGTTCTTTATCGTGGATCTCATAATTGATTTCAGCAGCAGAGAACTTTCAAGAATAGAATGCAATCAGATGGAGCTGCTTGTCTTCTTTCATTCGTGAAAGTACAGCTCTCAAAGCAAAATCCGAAGCATCAGTTTTTAAATAAATGGCCTTTGTAAAGTCTAGATGTACCAAGATTGGAGCCATAGTAAATGCGATTTTTAGGTGTTGAAATGCCTTCTCTACTAGAGGTCCTCATTCTAGCTTATCCTTACATGTCAACTGAGTGAGAGGAGCAACAACTTGAGAGTAATTCTTGATGAAGATTCGATAGAAGTTGGCAAAGCCAAGAAAACATTGTACGTCTCTAACCGTCTTCGGAACCTCCCAGGACATAATTGCTTCCACCTTCTTGGGATCCATCTTCGAGCCTTCCTTAGTCGCAATGAACCCCAAAAATTCCATCTCTATTTGGTGAAATAAACACTTCTCCAACTTGGCATATAGTCCTCGCTTTCATAGTTTCTTCAAGACCAAACAAACATGTTTTTCATGCTCGTCCTCATTTTTGGAGAATATCAAAATATCATCTAAATAGATGACAACAAAATCATCAAGGTACTCTCGGAAAATGTCATTCATCATATATTGAAAGACCGCTGAAGCATTGGTAAGACCAAAGGGCATGACATTATACTCAAAATGGTCATACCTTGTACGGAACGTTGTCTTCCACTCATCTCCTTCCTTGATTCGTACGAGGTTATAAGCTCCCCTTAGATCAATTTTTGTAAAGATCCTTGCACATCCAAGTTATTCTAAGAGACCAAAAATCAAGGGTAATGGATAACGATTCTTCTTTGTTACCTTGTTGAGGCCTCGATAGTCCACGCACATTCGCAACGAGCCATCTTTCTTCTTCACAAATAAGATGGGTGCTCCAACTAACGATTTTGAATGACGGATGAAGTTCTTGGCTAGATTCTCGCCGATGTACTTCCGCAACTCTGCCAACTCCATTTGCGATAGATTGTAGATTGGGCCAAAAGGTGGTTGTGCTCCTTCCTGTAAGTCTATGGTGCAATCATATGGTCTGTGTTCTAGTAGCATGTCGGTATTTTTCTTTTGAAACACGTCTTTAAAATCCTTATATTACTCCGATATACTTGTTGTCGAGATCTTCTCCCTGGTAGTTGGAGCCGCATAAATGACAAACGATGTGCCTTTCTTGGACGATCTTATAATCGTTCTTGCTCCAATAAATAAGGATTTCTCTATTCGGCGTTTTCTACTAGGCTTGCTCTTGGGTGGTTTTGTGGGAAAGGTCATCTTTTGCAACTTCCAATCTATGGATGGGTTATGCTTTTTCAACCAGAAAAGACCAAGAATAACAGGATTTGATGGGGTTCTAATAATATTGAAAATAATATGACTACTATGGCCCTTAAACGTCACTTCTATAGGTTTTGATTGATGAGTGACACTACAAGACAATAAAGGTCGACCATCTATGACCTCAACGTGAATAGGTTTAGATTTTTGTACTAAAGGGATCTTATGATGCTTCACAAATTCTTTGTCTAAGAAATAAGCAGATGCTCTTGAATCTAATAATGCTAAGGTTCTCAATTTTTGAGGGCCAATAAGCAAAAGGATTGTAAAACAAAGGGCAGATTTAGTGGAAAGAAAGGAACCTGGTTGTTGTTGCGATGTTTCACTATCCAATTGCATGGTTCCTATTGTGGCTAGACATCCTCGTTGTCCTGAATAAACGCACCCCTAGTCCTGACAATATGTCGATTTTGCTTCTTGGGGCAGTTTCCAACTTTGTGGCCTTCTTCACCGCAATACAAGCATAGACCTTCCTCCATACGCTGCTTTTTTTCTTCTAGAGTAAGGAATTTGACACGTACCACATCAATTTACATGTCTTCTACCTCTGAATGTGAATTCATGCTGTTTGCTGACATAGTTGGGGCGTGGCGAACCGTATGTTGTCTTGAATGTTGGTCTTGGCAGTATTGGAATAGGCGATTATCGCACTTCATAGCTTGGCTAATAGCTTCATTGAGCGATTATGGATCAGGAAGAGTTAACAGCAAATCCTTCACATCGTCCCTTAAACCCCAATAGAATTGACTCATCAACGCTTCTTCATTCCAATTGATGTCGCATACTAATTGCTTGAAGTCTGATGCATAGACTGATGTAGAGCGCATCTCTTGTCGTAGTGATCGGATCTTTGTTGTAGCCCATCGAACCTTGTCGTGTTCACCAAATGCTTCTACAAACGCCTCCAAAAAGATTTCAAAGTTATTTAATATAGATGATCATTTCTCAAACAAAGGAACAAACCATGACAGAGCTTGTCCTGTAAGTAAGGTTCCAACAAGCCCAACACTTGACTTCTCCGTTGGATAGCGTTCGGGCTGTAAAACTGTTATCAACCAGATTTGGTTGATAAATCTTCGAAACTTGGAACGCTTACCATCGAATTTGTCTGGAAGGCTAACTCGTGGCTCCTTATGTTGTAGAACCAGCAGTGCTTGTCGAACCTGAGGTAAAATTGCTTCTCCAAGTGCAGAAGTTTGAGGCTGATGCAACCTAGATTGTGCCATCCCAGATGCTCCATCATTATGAAGCCTTGCCACGACTCCTTCAATCTCTGCAGTTCTTTGCGATAACGTAGCGAGGGCATTCATGATAGCATCCAACTTGAACTTCAAACTTTCCGTCATACTAATGTCTTGGCCCCCGACCAGTCTAAGAGAAGGACAGAAATGACTCTACAAGAAGATAATATTGGTTTAGAGGAGGGTACTCCGCAACCTCTAAAATGCCTTAAGAGCTTCAAAAAAAAGGGTAATTCTCTCTCTCTAAGAAGAATAAGACTCTAGTATTGTAACAAAAGAAGTATCAGTTT
The DNA here is from genome assembly GCF_059467195.1 of Physcomitrium patens. Taxonomy (NCBI): domain Eukaryota; kingdom Viridiplantae; phylum Streptophyta; class Bryopsida; order Funariales; family Funariaceae; genus Physcomitrium; species Physcomitrium patens. The sequence continues at coordinate 12,977,023 of NC_143412.1, read as the reverse complement.
AGAGGAGGGTAATCCGCAATCTCTAAAATGCTAGTACACTTCCAAGCAGAGGGATAATCGACACTCTAACAAAGAAGAAACTAGCTCTGATATCTGAGGTGAGTGCAATCTTCATAAACTGTCATGGACACAGAAATACAGACTCGAGATCTAACAAGAAGTTCAAGAAGAACTGGCAAGAACTAGATTAATCAGATGAGAACAACACTAGAGAGGTGAGCTAGAGCTCCAAGAGATGTGTTGTCGAGACTGAAGAATTCTTCAGCCTCGATTCCAATATATACTTCTATTAAGGAAGCTTCTCAAGAAACTTCTACTAACTAGAAAGCTTCTAGAAAGTTCCAGAGACTTACTTCTAGAAGGTTCTAGAAACTTATCTCTAGAAGGTTCTAAGGACTATGTTCCTAATATCTTCTACAAACTAAGAAGCTTCTAGAAGGTTCGAGAGACTTGCTTCTAGAAGGTTCTAGAAACTTGTCTCTAGAAGGTTCTAAGGATTATGTCCCTAACACTAAGATAATTTCTTCAAAGACTTATTAAGATTCTATTTCTACAACTAAAATTTTAATTTTCTATTTGTCTAAGGATTTCTACACTATTCACCATATATTGTGATTTTAAGCACTTTAAATGCATCTTTTTATTGTAAAACAACTAGTGAGTTGATTTGATGATTTACATGTGGCATCATTACTTGCAACTCATAAGCAACAATCATCTCCAACAACTTATTTTTATGCATGTAGTTATCAGATCATGACTTTAAAATATTTCTTCATAAGTTTTTTTTAATACATATTCATGAAAATTAAATAATAACTAAGTTTTTAAAAGTTATTATAATCCATATTACATAGCTTCTTGAAATAATATATTTGGATCTAAATTATTATATAGCAATACTAACTTTTTTCAAGTTTTGAATACTATATTATTTTTATTGATGATTTTTCTTATTATATAGTACTATCCTTATTTTGTCAAAAAAGTGGATATTTCTATATTTTTAAGATTTTTCATCTTTAGGTGGAAATCCAAATAGAATGTAAATAATACTTCATGTATATTAATCAAAGAAGAGAATATCTCTCCTTTAACTTCAATCACTATTTAGAGAATCATAGCATTCAATCTCTACTCTCAATGACATAAATTTTTCATCAAAATAATATTACAAGAAGAAAAAATCACTCTCTTTTAAATATTATATAATGCATGCTTCATAAAGCTAAGCTTTTTAAATACTATTGGAGCAAGATTGTTATATGTACCAACTATTTGTAAAATTAGAGCTTCACCAAAATCATTGCTTGTGACACTACTCTTTTTAAAATATAGCATTCAAAAAAACCAAATATTATCCATCTTTGTATTTTTGAAAGCCATTACTTTGTAAAAAGACTCAATCTAATTTGAGTTAAATTTGATAAAATATTACACAAGTACATACTCTTTTGTTATTATTTCCTCATTAAAGGCAACAAAATTTAAAAAATTATCAATGACAAATTAATCATCCTTCATGATGTTTTTTAAAAAGAACCTACTTCTCGCATTTTTTCAATTTTTTAGCTCTTGTGACCTTTTGATATTCATCTTCTAAAGAAAAATATATTATTTCCATCTTTAGGCAACATCAAATCTTTTCAAAATCACTCTTTTGTATAAATCTTTTTTCTTATAAATGAGCCTCCAACTATATCTTAGAGTCTTTCTTTGGAGACTATATCTTAAAGTCTTTCTATATAATTTGCTCTATTCTGTACCTCTCAAGATTATGCATTCTAACATGCCATCATTGAATTGAAATCTTAGAATATCTTTTTAGAGCTTGCTCCTGTCAAGGACAAGAACTCGATGAAAAAATAATCCAGACAAGTGAGCCTTCACTCAAAGAAAGGTAACAAAATATAAATAAATAAGTATGTATATTGAAAGAGAAACTAGAATGGCTATTGCCAAAAGACAAGAAAACTAGAGACCCTTGAAGCTATACTAGAAGCAAGAAAGGAATTGACAAGAGTGAAGAAGGCTTCACTCTTGTCTCTATATATACTATCTAATTAGGGGCTACCTGGCAACATTCTATAGGACCTCTAATATGTGTTGACTTTGTAGGACACATGCCTTGACTTACAAGGCAAGTATTTCTATGTGTAGGCCACATAGTTAGCTTGATCTTCAAGCTAACAATATGTGTGGCACATGGCCAACTTGTTGACCACGTTTCTAATCTAAAAAGTCAATTAAAGACACCTATGAAGTCAAAGCAACGTCTATGAAGCTTCTATATTAAATACTATAGAATTAACTTACTTTTACCTACTTTTATTTACTTCTACTTATTTGTATATGTAAATACTAGCTTATATGAGTATGTCCGTGACATTATCCCCCCTTCTAGGGACGAGTTCCATGAGGAGCGATCATCATATGTTGAAAAAATCTATGATGCGACGAATTGTATTCTCTACATACTCTGATCTTTGTTCTCTTTGAAGATGATTGATAGGGCCTCTCAACCATCGATAGTGTCCCATACTAGGGCGTGAAGACCACCCAGTTATTTGATCATTGTTGAGGCGTTCATAACTTCCTTCAAATAGAACATTTGGAATACCATCAAGAGTTGTTCCTACCTCCAGCAAAATTACCAAACATCGGGAGTCTGTTTCCAAATCGTGATACCAAACGCATTGTATCTCGCCATCTATTCGAAGAAGAACATGTCATTCTTGAAGATCTTCATCTCGATTGCGTCGTCTTGAAGGTTATGACAATCGTAATGTCTCATTCGATAGATCAGTAAATGAAGGCTCTTGAGTCAAATCCACTAGTTGTTAGTTCTCTATCTCTTGAACGTCATAACTACAAAGAAGCTACAAACAAAGATTAAAAGTAGAATGTTATCTTACCTAGATGTTGTTTCTTTTATAAAGAAGGTTTTCATCTTGATTTTGATGGATGTCATCGATGAAAAGCCTCCACCGCCTTTGTTACATTTGTAAGATTCTTTATTGGCTCCCATGTGCATTCACTAATATCATATCCGCGCCAATGGATAAGATATTTCAACTTATTTTGGTGCCGCCTTGAATCTAAGACTTCTTCTACTTAAAACTTTTCATTATTGTCCACTTCTATAGGAGGAGGTGGAACTTGTTGTCTTCTTGGTATGTCCACTATCTTGTATGGTTCAAGAAGAGATACGTGGAATACAAGATGGATTTTTATTGACTCCGATAGATGTAAACGATATGCAACTGGATTGATTTGTACAGAAATAGAAAATCGTCTCAGCCTTCGATAGTCCAACTTGTCACAAGGATGAGTGGTCTTGATATTGCGACGAAGAAGCCATACCTTATCACCCAAGAGGAATGGTGGTTATTCCTTTTGATAGACATTTGCATTGACCTTTTGTTGTTCTTGAGCCTCTTTTAACTACGCCTTCATCGTTGCAGGTAGCTTTGATAAATGAATTGCCAAATCTTTCGCAACAGGATTATCAACTTTTGAAAAGTCAAAAGTATCAAGTCGTGGATGATAACCATAATTAGCAAAGAAAGGTGTTTGTTTTGTAGAAGAATGTACCGTGTTATTGTAAGTAAACTCTGCCAATGGCAAAAGAGTTGTCCAATCATCTTGTTGGTAGTTAATGGTACATCTTAAATATTGCTCCAAAACTTGATTAACACGCTCCGTTTGTCCATCAGTTTGAGGATGGAATGCTGAAGATAGTTTTATATCTACTTTTAGAATCTTGAAAAGAGTCCGTCAAAATCTTGATACAAATTGAGTTTCCCTATCTGATATAATATCCTTGGATAATCCATGATAGCGATAAATATTGTCAAGAAAGAGCTTAGTTGTTTCTTCACTTGTGATAGATTTTGTACATGGTACAAAATGTGCCATCTTGATAAAATGATCTACTATCACGAATATAGAATCATAAGAACCTGAGATTAGAAGATCCGTAATGAAGTCCATAGAAACAGAAGACCATGGTTGTTCTGGAATGGGTAATAGCTGAAGAAGTCCAAAAGGTTGATGACGAGGAGTTTTTGATCTTGAGCAAACATCACATGATTGTAAAAAATCTTTGACTGCCTTCCATATTTGAGGCCACCAAAAATCCCTAGATATTAGCTCCAAAGTCTTATTATATCAAAAATATCCTGCTGCTGGGAAGTCGTGATGAGCTTGAAGAATACGTAAACGTGCTTCTCCTTCTGAAACATATAGGCATCCTTCAAAATAGAGTAGGTTGTTCTTGAATTCAAATTTAGAGAGATCATGAGATTTAGAAGAATTATTCTTGATATCATGAATAAGAGGATCTGAAGACATACTTAACTGGACTTGCTTAAAAAAAGTTAAATCAATAGTCAATGTTGATTTTATTGCTCGAAGATGAAATTGCTGCGGCTTTAAGAGAATCGTTCTTTGTTACTCAAAAGCTGCATCTCATTCTTTTCGTGCAAGATAAGAACGTCTAGACAAGGCATCGGATAAACCTTGTTGTTTTTCTGGCTGATAAGTGATGATGAATTCGAATCTTGATAAAGACATGCTCCAACAAGCTTGACGACAATTTAATATGCGTGTTGACATAAAATATTCAAGGTTCTTGTGATCCGTATACACAGTGACTGGACTAGAAGTGCGTTCTAGATAATGATGCCATTCTTGAAAAGAATCCACAATTGCGAGAAGTTCTTTGTCGTGGATCTCATAATTGATTTTTGCTGCTGAGAATTTTTTTGAATGAAAGGCTACTCGATGAAGTTTGTCATTTCTTTCCATTTGTGATAAAACTGCACCTAGAGCAAAGTCTGATGCATCTGTTTCCATAAAGAATGCTTTGGAAAAATCAACACGATACAAGATTGGTGCAAAAACAAACGTTATCTTCAAAGATTCAAAAGTAACTTTCGCTTCTTGATTCCTTTGGAATTTGTCTTTACAAGCCAAACGAATAAGTGGAGTTGCAACTCGAGAGAAGTCTTTGATGAAGATCCGATAGTAGTTGGCAAATCCCAAAAAACATTAGACATCTCTTACTGTTTTTGGGATCTTCCAATCTATAATAGTTTGAACTTTCTTAGGATCCATCATAAGTCCATCATTTGAAATGATGTAACCTAAGAAATCGACTTGAGTAGTGTGGAATACACACTTTTCTATCTTGGCATAGAGTCCTACATCTCTTAATTTTTGTAACATACGATGAACATGAAGTTCATATTCTTCTGGATTCTTAGAATAGATCAAGATGTCGTCTAGATAACAAACCACAACATCGTCCAAAAACTCTCGAAAAAAATCATTCATTAAATGTTGAAAAGCTGTTAGTGTATTTGTAAGTCTAAAAGGCATGACGTTGTATTCAAAATATCCATACCTAGTTCGAAACGTAGTCTTCCATTCATCTCCTTCTTTGATGCGTACTAGATTGTATGCTCCCCGAAGATCTATTTTTGTATAGATCTTAGCTTGATTCAGCTGATCAAGAAGTCCAGATATTAAAGGTAGTGGATACCTGTTCTTGATGGTAATCTTGTTGAGTCCTTGATAATCAATTTACATCCACAATGATCCATCTTTTTTCTTCACAAATAGAATTGGAGCTCCTGCCGGAGATTTAGAATGGCGTATGAAATTCTTGGCTAGATTTTCTTCAATATACTCCTTGAGTTTAGTCAACTTATTTTGTAATAAACTGTAGATTGGTCTGAATAGAGGTTGTGCTCCTTCTTGAAGGTTAATTGAGAAATCATAGGGATGATGTTCCAGAAGTGTATCCGTATTCTTTTCTTTGAATACATCTTGAAATTCTTGATATTGGCTTGGAATGCGACTTGAAGTCTTTTTACCACTAGGAACAAGTATGGTATAAATAATATATGGTGATTCTTTCATAGCAGCATGCAAGAAAGCTTTTACACCTATAAATATGGGTTTAATTGAATTAGACTTATGACTCTCTACTCGATTAACTACACTGTTAGTTATACTTTTAGAGAAAGTAAGAGTTCGGAAAATCCAATCTATTTGAGGGTTGTATTTTTCTAACCACGATAAACCTAAAATGACTGGGTTAGAGGGAGATCTAATGATATTAAATACTATAAAACTATTATGACCATTGATTATTACCTCTATAGGAAGGATTTCATGAATAATATCTCTAGAAGACAATGGACGACGATCTATGACTTCTACATGAACAGGTTTGGTTTTCTTTACTAAAAATATGCTATATCTTTTACTAAATTCTTCATCTAAAAAACACGCTGAGGCTCCCGAATCTAACAAGGTAGAGACTTTGTAATATTTAGGTCCTAAAATAATATTTAATGTAAAACAAGGAGAGGGCTCTAAGGAGAGAATAGGACCTTTACTAGATGTTGTGCAAGGTTCCAACTGCACGGTCCCTATTGTAGCTGGAGAAACTCGTTTTTTGACATATTATCTTTTTTCACAGCCATACTCCTCATTTTGTGATTGTGTCATTTCTTTGGACAATGTTGAGGAGTGTGCTTTGGTTCTCCATAATATAAACATAATCCTTCTTGACGACGACGAGTCTTTCTTACTCAGTAAGAAGTTTGAAGCGTACTACATCAATTTACATATCCTCTACTTCCAAATGTATGTGTTGAAGAGGTGTTGGTATTGCCATTGAATTATAGTAACGTTGAGGTCCACTTTTATTGTTCTCAGATCGAAATTCAAAAAGATGATTGTTGTACTTCACAGCAAAGTCAATTGCTTGACTCAATGTTTGAGGATCAAGTAAGTTGAGCATTAATTTTTTTACCTCATATTGTAATCCATAAAGAAATTGGCTTATAAGTGCAGCATCATCCCACTTGATATCAATTGTAAGTTATCGAAATTGTAAAGCATACAACATTATTGATCAATGACCTTGTCGTAAAATACGGATCTTATTGGTTGCAACACGAATTGCATCATGTTTTCCATACATGGATCAAAATTCTACCAGAAAAGCCTCTAGATTATCCAATATTGGATCTCGTCATTCAAGAAAAGATGAGAACCATGATAGTGCTGAGCTTTAAAGAAGCGTACCAATGAATCTAACTTGCGATCCTGAAGTTGGATAGCTTTGGAGTTGAAGTTCAATCACAAGTTGCACTTCATTGATAAATCCTTGAAACTTGGATCTGGTGCCATCAAACTTCTCGGGTAAGGCAATTCTTGGTTCTCTAACACTGGAAGGACGTTCTACCATAAGAGAAAGGACATGGTTTGGTGGAGATGTTGAAGCAGCTCCAACCATTTCTATATCTTCACTTCTAACCAATCTTGTTGCTCCTTGTGGTGGTAAATTGAGTTGATGCATCGCAAGCATTAACTCCCTCAATTGCTCTTGCATTTGTGCCATTGCATTCTTCATTTCAACAAGTTCTGCCATAATAACACTTAGAAAAGAGAAGTTGTCTAATATCGCTTAAGACAAATAGAAGAGAGGACTTAAGAACAAAAAAAATACTATGGACAATATCAGTTTAGAAGAGGATAATCCGCAACTTCTAATATGCTTATATCTTATCAAAAAAAAGGGGTAATCCACTCTTAATGAAGATTAGACAAAACTCTGATATTGTAGGTGCATTTTTGTCAATCTGTCAAGGACAAGAACCAATCCAAATAAGTGAGCCTTTACTCAAAGAAAAGTAATAAAATATAAATAAATAAGTATGTATATTGAAAGAGAAACTAGAATGGCTATTGCCAAAAGACAAGAAAATTAGAGACCTTTAAAGCTAGACTAGAAGCAAGAAAAGAGTTGACAAGAGTGAAGAAGGCTTCACTCTTGTTTCTATATATACTATTTAACTAGGAACTATGTGGCGACGTTCTATAGGACCTCCAATATGTGTTGACTTTGTAGGACACATGCCTTGACTTACAAGGCAAGTTTTCTATGTGTGGGCCACATAGTTAGCTTAATCTTCAAGCTAACAACATGTGTGGCACATGGCCAACTTGTTGACCATGTTTCTAATCCAAAAAGTCAATTAAAGATACCTATGAAGTCAAAGCAGTATCTATGAAGCTTTTTGAAAGCTACCATATTAAATAATATAGAATTAACTAACTTTTATTTACTTTTATTTACTTCTACCTATTTATATATGTAATTACTAGCTTACATGAGTATGTCTGTGACAGCCCCTTGATATTGTCGTAATACATGAAGTCTTGCTTGAGAATGCTCTGGACACCTGACTCTGGAAGATAGAATGAAAATTGCAACAACAAAATCCTACCTCTAATAGAATACTAACTAAATTCTAATTAGACCATAACAATGCTATGCAAGCTTTAATCAAATTCAAAGAAACCTCAAAGAAATTTCAAAGAAATAATAAGAAATCTTAAAGAAATATTAGAATGATTACTAATATATCTCAAATATATCTCAATTCAATCTTAATTTAATCCTTTTTAAAATCCTATTGGACTTCATTCAAACTTTAAGCTAAAAACTAAGTAAAGAATTTAAAGAATCTTTTAGAACCTTTTATTGAAATCTTTTTAAAATATTTTTAAAATCTTCTTATTGGATATTTATAATATTATATTTCTTTCTAATTTTGAATTCTACAATGAATATTGATTTCACATCTTTAAAAATTTAAGGATTTATTAAATAATAATTGCAATATATATTATTCATTGATCTTTATTAATAAAAAAGATTAGTTCACTTACATAGCAATAATGGCCACCTTCATCTACTTTTAGAAGAACTATTCTTTAAACTTGGTTAGCATTAAGATCTTCAAAACATCCATAAAAAGTGACTTAAATTCCATTAGATTCTATTGCACCAATTTGCAATAGAATGACTAAAGCTTGAGCATCATGTTGGAAGTTTTTTTCTTTGAGATGACTATAATATAAATATTTCCTCTTTTAAGAAGATAATCATAATGGGTATAAAATAATATTTATTAAATTAAAGCATAAAGAATATTATTATAAGCAAATTTTGTGAAAGATAAATGAAAGATCCAATCATCTTATTGATAGTTGATGATATATTATAAATACTACTCCAAAACTTGATTGAATTATTTTTTTTGACCATTAATTTGAAGATAGAAGATAAAAAAAAGTTTGATATCTACTTTCAATATTTCAAAAAGAAATTTTTAAAATTTTAATTTAAACTAAGGTCCTTGGTCAAAAATGATGTCATCAAGTAAGTCAGGATATCAATATATATTGTTAAAAAAGAGCCCTATTATTTCTTTTCTAAAAATTATCTTTTTACATGAGACAAAATGTGCCATCTTTGAAACTTGATTTTCAACAATGTAGTTAAGATCAAATGTAGCTGATGGTGGTAATCAATTATGAAGTCCATTAATACTAAAGACCATAGTCGCTTCAAAATTGGTAATGGCTATAGAAGTCCATAAAGACAATATCAAAAATTCTTGGATCTTAAAAAAATGTCATATAAGAGGAAAATATTTCTTATGGTCTTTTATATTTGAGGCCACCAAAAATCTCAAGAGATAAGCTCTAATATTTTATTGAATCTAAAATATCATATAGTTAAAAAATCGTGAAGAGATTAAAGAACACTAAGTTAAGTCAGTCCTTCTAGAGTATATAAATAATCTTCAAAATACAAAAGATCTTCACTAAACTTAAATTTTTTTTTTTTTTATGATATTTCTTGATATTAAAAACTAATGAATCTTTATCTAATGCTATACAATTTTTTTAAAAAAAACCTAAATCAATACATATAACTATAAAAGTAGGAGAAAGATAAAATTATTTTGGTTCTAAGAAAATTACATATTACTAATTACATGTTTCTTCTTTGATCTTTGAAGTAAGATTTGATCTCTTTGATAAAGTATCTAATAGTCCTTTTTGCTTTCTTTATTGATATGTAATCACAAAATCAAAATAAAATAATGATATATTCTAATAAGTTTGGTGGAGATTCAAATCTTGAGTTGATATGGAATATTATTAGGGACATGAATCTCAAAGAAAGAAAATCCTCAATATACTCTTGTATCATTGAAAAAAAAATAAAAAGACACTCAAACAATGATGTAATATTAAACTAAAATGGCTATTACCAAAAAAAAAAAAAAAAAAAAAAAAATTAGATAGTCTTCAAATAAGACTAAGGACTAAAAATGCATTGGTAAGAATGAAGAAGGCTTCATTCTTGCCTCTATATATACTCTTAATTAGGTGCTATGTGGTGATGTCCTATAAGACCTCCAAAACGTGTTGATTTTTCTAGCCTCATGTATTAACTTGTAAAGCAAGTTATCTACATATGTACCATATAGTTAGCTTGTTCCACAAGCTACAACATGGAGTTAACTTGTTCCATAAGCTACCAACACGTGATTAACTTATTGACCAAGTTTCTATCTTACAAGTACATCTAAAGTCAAAATAACATCTATGAAGTTTTTAGAAAGCTTCTCTAGAAGAGTTTATGAAATTAATCTATATTTACTTATCTCCAATTAATCACCTAAGTAATTATTGAAAAAAATGTATATGTCCATGACATTACCTCCCCTTCTAGAAACAACTTCCACAAGGAGTGGTCGTCATCTTTCATAGATCTTTATAATTCTTCATCTTGATTTTAATAGATGTTATCGATAAAAGGCCTCAATCTTCTTTGTTATATTTTTAAGATTCTTTATTGGCTCCTATGTGCATTCGTTAATATCATATCTATACCAATGAATAAGATATTCTAACCTATTTTGGTGCCGCCTTGAATCTAATACTTCTTCGATCTTAAACTCTTGATTATTATCCACTTCTATAAGAGGAGGTTATATTTATCTTTTTCTTAAGATATTTACTATTTTATATAGCTCAAGAAAGGACACATGAAATACAAGGTGGATCTTCATAGAATTTGATCTAGGATCTTATTGTATTAGCTCTAGAATCTTATTGTATATAAGATATCCTATTGCTAGAAAGTCATGATATACTTGAAGAATACGTAAATATATTTCTCTTTCTAGAACACATAAGCATCCTTTGAAATAAAGAAGCTTGTTCTTGAACTCAAACTTTGAAATATTATGAGACTTAAAAGAAAGATTTTTAATATTATGAATAAGAGGATCAAAAGACATACTTGATTGAATTTGTTTGACAAAAGTTGAATCAATAATCAATGTTGATTTTATTTCTCAAAGATGAAAATACTCTAGCTTCAAGAGGATTATTCTTTGTTGATGAAAAGATATATCTTCTTCTTTTGGTACAAGTTAAGAATATTTAGAAAGAGCATCTGATAAAGCTTGTTGTTTTTTAAGTCAATATGTAATCTCAAAATCAAATCTTGATAATGACATACTCTAATGGACTTAGCGACAATTCAAAACATGTGGCGACATGAAATACTCAAGGTTCTTATGATCTATATATACAGTAAGTAGATTTAAAGTGCCTTCTAGATAATGACACCATTCTTAAAATAAATCTAGAATTATAAGAAGTTCTTTGTTGTGGATCTCATAGTTAATCTTGGTTGCTGAAAATTTCCTTGAATGAAAAGCTACTAGATGGAATTTATCATCTATTCTAATTTATGAAAATACTGCACTTAAGGCAAAGTTTGATGTATTTGTTTCCTTAAAAAATGCCTTAGAAAAATTGATGCAACACAAAGTTGGTATAGAAGTAAATTCCTTCTTCAAAGCAATAAATGATGCTTCGACTTCTTTATTCTATTTAAGTTTGTTTTTACAACTCAAACGTATAAGTGGAGCTACAACTTGAAAAAAGTTCTTGATGAAGATTTGATAGTAATTAGCAAAGCCCAAAAAGAATTACACATCCCATATTATTCTTGAAATCTTTCAATTTATGATAGTTTGGACATTCTTGGGATCCATCATAAGGCCTTTGTTGGAAATGATGTACCCTAAAAAATCAACTTGAGTAATGTAGAATATATACTTTTTTATTTTAGTATATAATCTTATATTTTTAAGTTTTTGTAATATGTGACAAACATGAAGTTCATGTTCTTTTGTATTCTTAGAATAGATTAAAATGTTATCTAAATAAAAAATGACAAAATTATCCAAAAATTCACAAAAAATATCATTCATAAGATATTGAAAAGTGGCTGTTGTATTTATGAGTATCAAGAACATGAATTCTAAAGAAAGATAATCTCAATATACTCTTGTGTCATTCGAAAATACTTAGAAATCACTCAAAGGTAATAATATATTGAACTAGAATGGCTATTGCCAAAGATTAGAAAATATGATGACTCTTGAAACTAGACTGAAAATAAGAAAGCAGTTGAGAAGAGTGAAGAAGGCTTCACTCTTATCTCTATATATACTATCTAACTAAGGGCTACATGGCGATGTTCTATAGGACCTCCAATATGTGTTGACTTTGTAGGACACTTACCTTGACTTACAACGCAAGTTTTTTTACGTGTGGGCCATATAGTTAGCTTGGTCTTCAAGCTAACAACATGTGTGGCACATGGCCAACTTGTTGACCACGTTTCTAATCCAAAAAGTCAATTAAAGATACTTATGAATTCAAAGCAGCATCTATGATGCTTCTAGGAAGCATCTATACTAAATACTATAGAATTAATTTACTTTTATCTACTTTTACTTACTTCTACTTATTTATATATGTAATTACTAGCTTACATGAGTATGTCCATGATATTACCTCCCCTTCTAGGGACGAGTTCCACAAGGAGCAGTCATCATATGTTGAAAAAATCTATGATGCGACAAATTATATTCGCCACATATTATGATCTTTGTTCTCTTCGAACATGATTGATAGGACTTTTCAACCATTGGTAGTGTCCTATACCAAGGCGGGAAGACCACCTAGTTATTTGGTCATTGTTGAAGCCTTCATAACTTCCTTCGAATAAAACATTTGGAACACCATCAAGAGATGTTCCTACTTCTAGTAAAATCACCAAACATCAAGAGTCCCTTCTAAGGTCTTGATAACAAATGCGTTGTATCTCGCCATCTATTCGAGGAAGAATATGTCATTCTTAAAGATCTTCATCTCAATTACATCATCTTGAAGGTTGTGACAATCGTAATATCTTGTCCGATAAGTCAGCAAATAAAGGCTCTTGAGTCGAATCCGCTAGTTGTTGGTTCTCCATCTCCTTAGCATCACAACTACAAAGAAGCTATAAACAAGGATTGAAAGTAGAATATTATCTTGTCTAGATGTTGTTTCTTTTATAAAGAAGATTTTTATCTTGATTTTGATAGATGTCGTGGATGAAAAGCCTCCACCACCTTTGCTGCATTTACAAGATTCTTTACTGGCTTCCATGTGCATTCACTAATATCATATCCATACCAATGAATAAGATATTCCAATTTATTTCGACACCACCTTGAATCTAAGACTACTTCCACTTCAAACTCTACATTATTCTCTACTTCTATAAGAGAAGGTCGAGCTTGTCTTCTTCTTGGTATGTCCAGTGTCTTGTATGATTCAAGAAGCGACACATGGAATATCGGATGGATTTTCATTGACTCCAGTAGATGTAAACAATATGCAATTGGATTAATTTGTGTAAAAATAAAAAATGGTCCAAGCCTTCGATAGTCTAACTTATCACAAAGATGAGTGGTCTTGATATTCTAATGAAGTAACTATACCTTATCACCCATGTGGAATGGTGGTTGTTCCTTTCAATAGACATCTATATTTATCTTTTGTTGTTCTTGAGCTTCTTTTAATTGTGCCTTCATTATTGCATATAACTCTCACAACCAATTTGCCATATCTTCTGCTGCAGGATTATCAACTTTTGAAAAATCAAACGTGTCAAGTTGTGGATGATAACCATAATTGGCAAAGAAAGGTATTTGTTGCATAGAAGAATGTACCATATTATTATAAGCAAACTCTACCAATGACAGAAGAGTTGTCCAATCATCTTGTTGATAGTTGATGGTACATCTTAAATATTGCTCCAAAACTTGATTTATGTGCTCTGTCAGTCCATCACTTTGAAGATGAAAAGCCAAAGATAGTTTTATATCCACTTGTAAAATCTTAAAAAAGGTTCTCCAAAATCTTGATACAAATTGAGTTCTCCTATCCGATATAATATCCTTTGATAATCCATGATAGCGATAGATATTATCAATAAAAAGCTTCGCTATTTCTTCACCTGTGATGGATTTTGTACATGGCACAAAATGTGCCATTTTGATAAATCGATCTACTATTACAAATATAGAGTCATAAAAAGCTGAGCTTGAAAGATCTATGATGAAGTCCATAGAAACAGAAGACCATGGTTGTTCTGGAATGGATAATGGCTAAAAAAGTCCAAAAGGTTGATGACGAGGAGTTTTTGATCTTGAACAAACATCACATGATTGTACAAAATCTTTGACTGCCTTCCACATTTGAGGCCACCAACAATCCCTAGATATCAGTTCTAAAATCTTATTGTATCCAAAATATTCTGCTGCTAAAAAGTCGTGATGAGCTTGAAGAACACGTAAACGTGCTTCTCCTTCTAGAACATATAGGCATCCTTCAAAATAGGGTAGATTGTTTTTGAACTCGAATTTAAAGGAATCATGAGATTTAGAAGAATTATTCTTGATATCGTGAACAAGAAGGTCTGAAGACATACTTAACTGGACTTGCTTGAGAAAAGTTAAATCAATAGTCAATGTTGATTTTATTGCTCAAAGATGAAATTACTCCGGCTTCAAGAGAACCATTCTTTATTATTCAAAAGTTGCATCTCTTTCTTTTGGTGCAAGATAAGAATGTCTAAATAAGGCATCGAACAAACCTTATTATTTTTCTAGTCGATAAGTGATGATGAACTCAAATCTTGATAAAGACATGCTTCAACAAGCTTGACGATGATTTAATACGCATGTTGATATAAAATACTTGAGGTTCTTATGATCCGTGTACATGGTGATTGGACTTGAGGTACCTTCTAGTTAATGATGTCATTCTTGAAATGAATCCCCAATTGCAAGAAGCTCTTTCTTGTGGATTTCATAGTTAATCTTGACTGCTGAAAATTTCTTGGAATGGAAAGCTACTAGATGGAACTTGTCATCTGCTCTCATTTGTGACAAAACGGCACCCAAGGCAAAGTCTAATGCATCTATTTCTATAAAAAAATACCTTGGAGAAGTCGACATGATACAAGATTGGTGTAGAAATAAATTCCTTTTTTAAAGCATCAAATGCTGCTTCAGCTTCTTTACTCCACTCAAATTTATCTTTACAAGTCAAACGCATAAGTAGAGCTGCAACTTGAAAAAAGTTTTTGATGAAGATTCGATAGTAATTTGCAAAGTCCAAAAAGTATTGCACATCTCATACTGTTCTTGGAATCTTCCAATCTATGATAGTTTGGACCTTCTTGGGATCCACCATCAGGCCTTCGTTGGAAATAATATATCCTAAAAAGTCAACTTGAGTAGTGTAGAATACACACTTTTTTAACTTGGCATATAATCTTGTATCTCTTAGTTTTTGTAATACACGACGAACATGGAGTTCATATTCTTCTGTATTCTTAGAGTAGATTAGAATGTTGTTTAAATAACAAACAACAAAATCATCTAAAAACTCACAAAAAACATCATTTATAAGATGTTGAAAAGCAGCTGGTGCATTTGTGAATCCAAAAGGCATGACATTATATTCAAAATGTCCATACCTAGTTCGAAAAGTAGTCTTCCATTCATCTCCTTCTTTGATGCGGACTAAGTTGTATGCTCCTTGTAGATCTATTTTTGTCTAGATCTTTACTTGATTGAGTTGATCAAGAAGTCCTGAAATCAAAGATAAAGGATATCTGTTTTTGATGGTGATCTTGTTAAGGCCCCAATAGTCTACGCACATCCGTAGAGATCCATCTTTTTTCTTCACAAATAAGATCGGCACTCTTATTGGAGATTTTAAATGGCGTATGAAGTTTTTAGCCAAATTCTCATCAATATACTCCTTTAGTGCAGCCAACTTATTTTGTGATAAGCTATAGATTGGTCCAAATGGCGGTTGAGCTCCTTCTTGAAGATCAATTGAACAATCATAAGGTCGATGTTCTGAAAGAATATCTGCATTCTTCTTCTCAAAAATATCTTGGAATTCTTGATATTGACTAGGAATATCACTTGACATCTTTTCACTATCTGAAATGGACATGGCATATATAGCAAAAGATGACCCCTCTTTGGCTGCATGCATGAAAGCTCTTGCCCATACTAATAAGGATTTAGATGCACTATACTTATGTATTTCTTCTTGATTGATAGAATTTCGAAATAAACTACTAGAAAAGTTAAGATTACGAGAAATCTAATCTATTTGAGGGTTGTACTTTTCTAATCAGGATAGTCCTAAAATGACTGGGTTGAAAGGAGATCGTATCACGTTAAATATTACTACACTATTAAGATCTTTAATTATTACATCTAAAGGAACAATCTCATGGATAACATCACCAGAAGACAACGAACGACCATCTATGATTTCCACATGTACAAGTTTGATTTTCTTGACTAATGATATTTCTTATTTTTTGACAAAGTCTTCGTCTATGAAACAAGCTGAGGCTCTTGTATCTAATAATGCAAAGACTTTATGATTTTTGGATCCTAAACATACATCTATTATAAAACAAGGTGAGGGATCTGAGGAGAGAATATGACCTTGGCTGGGTGTTGCACATGGTTCCAACATCACGATCTCTATTGTAGCTAGAGGAATTCGTTTTTTGACACATTGTCTTCTTTTGCAATCGTATTCCTCATTTTGTGATTAGGTTGCTTCCTTCGATGATGTTGAGCAATGTATTTAGCTTTTCCGTAATATAGACACAAGCCCTCTTGACGTCGTCAAGTTTTTTCCTACTCCGTGAGGAGTTTAAAACGTACCGTATCAATTTTCATTGTCTGTGGCTTTGATGGAAAGGTTTCCAAAAACTTAAAAGGTGTTGCCATGACTTCACTTATTCCTCTTCAGCCATATCTTTGTTCTTGATATCTTTCAAATAAACGATTATCACATGCAATAGCTTGAATAATGAATTATTCTAAAGAATCTATTTTTGATATTGTTAATAAAAAAATCTTTGACATTATGCTTTAATCCATAGCAAAATTGATTGATAAGGACTTTATCATTCCAATCCACATTACAAGTAAGACTTTGGAATTCAGCGACATATATGGTGGATGAACATAATCCTTATCATAGTGCTACAAGCTTGGTCTCTGTTACCCTTTTCTTGATCACTTTTTTCAAATATAGCCGTAAATACTTCTAAGAATGAGTTCAAATCATAGACTAGTCGTGAATCTTTTTTCATCAAAGGTGCAAACCAAAAGGGAGCACTTATAGATAGAAGTGCACATATGAATCCAACTTGAGTAAATCCATCAGAGTATTGGAAAGGATGCAACCTTAAGTAGAGTTTAACTTATTACAAAAACCCTCGAAATCTTGATCTTCTTCCATCAAACTTTTCAGGCATACTAATCTTTGCCTCTCTCAAGCTTGTAAAAGAAAAACTCTTGGAATTTGGTTGTGAGGCTAATTGACTTCTTTCCTTCAACTGCACAACTTCTTGGCATAGACTCTGAACTTCTTCCATAGTAGTAGGAATAGTGCTTCTATGGTTGGTGTTGGTGATGCGTGAAATTTTGGTCCTAAGAGTGTTGACAAGCTCATGAAGATCTGGAATAGTTGTAAATCTATTTTCACTTCCACCAAGTGTAGCATCCATGATTTTTCCTTCTATAGACAACTCAAATGAATTCAAAAGTTAAATAAGAGGAGGAAAATCCGCAACCTCTAAAAACAAATTCCACAAAGAAGGGTAATCTACTTTCTTTAAGGAAAAGATCAATCTTAAAAAACAAGACTTTTTGTTTAAAGATAGGTAGTCCGTAATCTTCAAAATATAATAATAGAAGTAGAGTAATCCATTGACTTCTAAAACAAGACAAAAATAATATGTTAGCACTCTTGTCAAACTATCAAGGACATGAACTCCGAAGAAAGATAATCTCAATACAGTCTTGTGTCACTCGAAAATACTTAGAAATCACTTAAAAGTGATAATATATTGAACTAGAATGGCTATTGTCAAAGACTAGAAAATATGACGACTTTTGAAATTACACTAAAAATAAGAAAGGAGTTGATAAGAATAAAGAAGGCTTCACTCTTATCTCTATATATACTATCTAACTAGGGACTACGTGGCGATGTTCTATAGGACCTCTAATATGTGTTGACTTTGTAGGACACTTGTCTTGACTTACAAGGCAAGTTTTTTTACGTGTAGGCCACATAATTAGCTTGGTCTTCAAGCTAACAACATGTGTGGCACATGGCCAACTTGTTGACCACGTTTCTAATCCAAAAAGTCAATTAAAGACACCTATGAAGTCAAAGTAACATCTATGAAGCTTCTAAGAAGCTTCTTTATCAAATACTATAGAATTAACTTATTTTTATCTACTTTTACTTACTTTTGCTTATTTATATATGTAATTACTAGCTTACATGAATATGTCCGTAACAGTGAGTCCAAAAGACATGACATTATATTCAAAATATCCATACCTAATTTGAAAAGCAGTCTTCTATTCTCTTTTTTTGAAATGAACTAAGTTGTATATTCTTCATAGATCTATTTTGGTATATATCTTTGCTTGATTGAGTTGATCAAGAAGTCTTGAAATCAAAGGTAAAAGATACCTATTTTTCATGGTGATCTTATTGAATCTTCAATAATCTACACATATTTGTAGGAATCCATGTTTTTTCTTCACAAATAAGATAGGAGCCCTGGCTAGAGATTTAGAATGGCATATGAAGTTCTTTGTCAAGTTTTCATCAATGTACTCCTTTTATGCAACCAACTCATTCTATGATAAGCTATAGATTGGTCCAAATAGTGGTTGAGTTCTTCTTGTTGATTAATTGAATAATCATAAGATCGATACTTTTGAAGAATATCTACATTCTTCTTTTCAAAAATATCTTAGAATTCTTAATATTGGCTAGGAATACTACTTGACATTTTTTCACCATTAAAAATGGGCATAGCATATATAGCAAAATATGATCCTTCTTTTACAACAAGCATAAAAGCTCTCTTACCTACCAATAAAGGTTTGAATGTACTAGACTTATGTACTTCTATTATACTAACCTGATCTTGGATTATACTACTAGAAAAGTTAAAGTTATAAGAAATCCAATCCATTTGAAGGTTATATTTTTCTAACCACAATAATTCTAAAATAATTAGATTAGAAGGAGATCTTATTATATTAAATACTACTACACTGTTATGATCTTTAATTGCTACATCTAAATGAGTAGTCTCATGGATAATATTTCTAGAAGACAACGGACTGCCATCTATGATTTCTACATGTAAAGATTTAGTTTTCTTGACTAAATATATTTTTTGATTTTTGACAAAACCTTTGTCTATAAAATAAGATTAAGCTTTTGAATCTAATAAGGCTAAGACTTTGTAATTTTTAGGTCGTAAACACACATCCATTGTAAAATAAGGTGAGGGATCTAAGAAAAGAATAGGACCTTTACTAGATATTATACATGATTCTAGCCACATGGTTCCTATTGTATCTAGAAAAAATCATTTTTCAACACATTATCTTCTTTGGTAATTGTGCTCCTCATTTTGTAATTATGTTGCTTCTTTTGATAATATTGAGTAATATATTAAGCTTCTCTATAATATTAATATAAATCCTCTTAGTGATGTTGAGTCTTTTCCTATTTTGTGAGAGGTTTAAAACATATTGTATCAATTGGCATTGGTTCCAGCCTTGATGAATACATTTCAAAATACTTGAGAGCTGTTGTCTTTACTTGACTTGTTCTTCTCCAATCAAGTCTTTGTTCTTGATGCCTTTTAAATAATCAATTATTACATGCAATGGCTTGAATAATAAATTATTTTATAGATTCTATTTTTGGTATTCTTAATAATAAATCTTTGACGCTATCGTTTAACTTATATTCAAATTGATTAATAAGTGCTTTATCATTTCAGTCCATGTTACAAACGAGGTTTTAGAATTCAGTAGCATATATGGTGGCTGATCATGATCCTTGCCATAAAGATAAGAGCTTAGCCTCTACTACTCTTTCTTGATCACTTTCTCCAAATGAGGCCATAAACACTTTTAGGAATGAATTCAAATTATAAAAGAGTTGCAAATCTTTTTCCATTAAAGGTACAAATCAAAAGAGAGTACCTCCTAATAGTGGTACACTTATAAATCCAACTTGAGTAAATCTAACGGGATATTGGAAAGGATGTAACTTCAAATAGAGCTTGACTTGTTACAAAAATCCTCAAAATTTTGATCTTGTTCCATTAAACTTTTCAAGCATTCTAATCCTTGTCCTCGTCATACTTGTAGAAGCAAAACTCCATGGATTTAATTGTAAGGTTGATCTACTTGCTTCCTTCAACTACACAACTTCTTGCCACAAACTCTAAACTTCTTCCATAGGGGTAGGCATAGTACTTCCATGATTCATATTGGAAATGCATGAAATTTCTATTCTTAGAGTGTTGATAAGCTCATGAAGATCTGCAATAGTTGTAAATTTGTTCTCACTTCCATTAAGAGTAGCATCTATAATCTTTCTTTTTATAGACAACTCAAATAAATTCAAAAAATTAAATTACAAGAGGATAATCCGCAATCTCTAATAAAAAAATTCCACAAAGAAGGATAATTCACTTTCTTTAAAGAAAAGTTTAATACTAAAAAATAAGATTTTTTTATTTAAAGATAGGTATTCCACGACCTTCAAATATAATTATAGAAGTGGGATAATCCACTTACTTTTAAAATAAGATAGAAATAATTTGTTAGTAGTCTTGTTAAACTTTTAGGGACATGAATCTCAAAGAAAAAAAATCCTCAATAAACTCTTGTAACAATGAAAAAAGTCACTCAAAAGGTGATATAATATTAAACTAGAATAGCTATTGTCAAAAAAAAAAAAAATTGAAAGACTTGAAACAAGACTAACGACTAAAAAGGCATTAACAAGAGTAAAGAAGGCTTCACTTTTGTTTCTATATATACTCTTAACTAGGAGCTACGTGGTAATATCCTATAAGACCTCCAAAATGTGGTGATTTTGCTAGCCACATGTCTTAACTTACAAGGCAAGTTATTTATGTATATGCCTCATAGTCAGCTTATTCGATAAGCTACTATACGGAGTTAATTTTTTCCACAAGCTACCAATACGTGGTTAACTTATTGGCCAAGTTTCTATCCTATAAGTACATTTAAATTCAAAACATCATCTATGAAGTTTCTAAGAAGCTTCTTTAAAGACTTTATGAAATTAATTTATATTTACCTACTTCTATTTAATCATATAAGTAATTATTGAAATAAATATATATATATATATATATATATATATATATATCTATAAAAAATATTCTAAATTTTTATAATTTATATATACAATCATAAGATGTAAAACACCTTTTAGTAAGTGATGCCATTTTTAGAACGAATCTATAATTACAAGAAGCTTTATATCATAAATTTTATAATTGATTTCTACAACTAAAAACTATTTAAAATAAAGTACAATTGGATAGAGCTTTCTATCATTTTTGATATATGATAATATAATTATTAATGCAAAGTTACAAGCATTGGTCTCAAAATAAAAAGATTTTATAAAATCTAGATGTATTAAGATTAGAATTGTAATAAAAGGTGCCTTCAAAGCTTAAATTCTATTTTAGTTGACATTCCAATTTGACTTTGGATGTCAACTAAGTGAAAGAAGCAAAAACTTAGAAATAATTCTTAACAAATATCTAATAGAAATTAAAAAATTCAAAGAAGAATTGTATGAGCTAAAATAAACCTCTGTTAGTTGGAAGTTTATTCTAATTCATAATAAGTGAATTAATTATTTAATTCTTAGAAATTTTAATCTAATTAAATTCTTAATCAATTTATTCTTGACCTCTTTAAACCACCAAGTGTGGAATTATCAACCCTTTGCTATTTAGAAGATTGTCCTAGTTCACAAAAAATAAATTAATTAAATAATTTTAATAAATTATAGCTCTTATTCGAGTTCTAATTAAATCACTCTATAATCTTTCTTATTAAGCATCCAATTCATTAAGCAAAACTTCTACTATTAATTTACCTACAATAGTAATTTATTCACAAAATATATATCAAAGAATTTTTTTATGTTAATTTTTAATTTAATTTAATTAATTAATTTATTTATTTATTTAAATTTTGAATTAACTTCCATCCATCAATAAAAATTCATCCTTAAATGACTATCCATCCACACATAATAATTTGTTCAAGTATGAGATTTCATCTAAATAATTGATGTGAGCGCAACCTCAATCAGAAAAAGAAACCAACTTAGCAACCATTGAATAAAAATTAGAAGAAGAAGCAAAACTAAGTGCAGCCAATTGCAACCACACCATGACAATAAATAAAAGAGAATTGCAAAACTTTTGCTATAGATCTAGAGAAGAAAAAAGTGCAAAACAAAAATATTGTTCCATAATCACGACAATACATGAACTCGGCTGACAAAAATATTGGATCCGCAACTTGTACTGGAAGCTCCAATATAAAAGGAAGAAAACCTTTGCAGCTCCAGTTACCACAAAGTAGTTGATTTCTTCCTTGTTACAGTGCAGTATGCTGCACTACAATGCACACCTACTAGCAGCTTCTTGGAAGCAATCTAATAAGATAAAAAAGAACAAAATCGAACAGCTATAGACTATGACTATCGGAGATCCAGCGATGAGCTCAACATAGAGCTCTCGAGAATGGAATAGAGCACAGAGCACCAACACATAATCCACCAATTACTGAAGATTTCTATTGCCAACGGGGACCGCAATACATACAACAACAAAAACAAAAGGAAAAATATTTGTAAATCAGTTCACCAAGCCACTACAAACCACACATGGAAGTAAGGAAACAAAAAATAGAAGAGAACCTCCAATTGCAACTTTCGAAAGTTAAGCTTTTCTAAAAAATATCATGAAATAAATTTACTTTTACTTCTATTTAATCATATAGATAAATAATAGAATAAATTTATATATCCATGCTATTATTTTCTTTTTAAAGATAAGTTCTATGAAGAGTGATCATCATATAATAAAAAAATTCAAGATGGAGAAAATTATATTTGTTACATACTTTGATCTTTATTTTCTTTGAAGATGGCTCATAGATCCTTTTAGCCATTGATAATGTCTTATATAAAGACAAGAAGACCACTTTTTTATTTGATTTTTGTTGAAGTCTTTATAACTTCCTTCAAATAAAATATTCAAAAGTTTGTCAAAAATTATTCTTACTTCTAATAAAATCACGAAACATCAAGAGTCTCTTCCAAGTCATAATACCAAATATGTTGTAACTTGCCATTTATGCAAGGAAAGACATGTCATTCTTAAGGTTCTTCATCTCGATTACATTATCTTAAAAGTTATAACAATTGTAAAATTTTGTTTGATAATTCAACAAGTAAAAGTACTTGAGTTGAATTTGTTGGTTGTTGATTTTTCATCTTCTTAATGTCATAAATATATAGTTACTTCAAATAAGGATAGAAGATAGAATTTTATCTTTTGTGGATCTTATTTTTTTTATAATAAAGATTTTCGATTCTTTATCTTGATTTTGATCAATATTATTAATAAAAAGCTTTAATTTTCTTTACTATATTTATAAGATTTTTTATAAGCTCCTATGTATATATATTGATATCTCATCCATACTAATAAATAAGATATTTCAACCTATTTTAGTACCACCTTAAATATTAAACTTCTTCTATTTCAAACTCTTAATTATTAACTACTTCTATAAAGGAGGTGGCATTTGTCTTTTTCTTAAGATATTCATTATCTTATATGGCTCAAGAAGAGACATATGAAATATGACGTAGATCTTCATAGACTTTGATATCGTATCACATGTCATCCTGCTTGAGATGCATTAAGCATCTAACTATAGAAGGTGAGGTTATGTTTTACAAGTATGTAAGAATTAGAATATGTTTCACTCTTTTAAGAAGAATGTAATTTGAATTTTAATTCAAAAGTATTTAAATTCAATACAAATTGGTCAAAAATACTCTTTTTAGTAATCTCAATCATCTATAAATTCCAATTGCCTTATTACTTTTATAATTAGGTAATTTTGATTTTTTTTTACAAGCCTTAACCTAGTTAGTAAGCTTTTTGTAAGTTGTAGCTCCTAATCTAATTGTCCACTTAGAGAAAAATTTTGCATACAAATGCCACTATAAGTCTTCTATGTGCTTAAAAATAATTCACTCCAATTCAACTTATAGATTGTGAGAAAACGCCTAAAAACCACATTCATGTTACTTGTCTGCCAACTTTAAAGTTGATGCAAATGTTTCAATAGTTATTTCTCTTTTTTCAACTATTAACTTCAACTCGAAATTGGTATATAGCTTAATCCTTAAGTCTTCTAACACCATGCCAAATTTCACTTAGTCCAACTAATAGATCTTTAAATATTGTAGAAATTCTACTCAATCCCAAACTACCAACTTTTGATATCTACTTGTATCAAAAACTAGATATCTTCCAACTATACTATTAAATTATTACAAAATTTTACATACACTTAGCACACTCAATTAATTAAGTATTATCAAATTTAGAATTATAGATGTGATATTAATTTTACAAACTACCTAAGTAAGTTAGCCCTAATTATATTACATAAATTCTAAGTTGTTAATATAAACTCCAACTTTAAAAAACCATTGCTAAGTCAAATCAAATCTTACCAAAATAAGCCTTATATCTTTGAAAGAAGCTCTAAGCTAATTTTTCAACTCTAATTGCCAATCTTCAAATTTCCTCGTAATTTTTCCTAAGTAGTCATTTTAGTAGCTAGAGATCTGATTTTGACCATGTCTCACAATTAGTGAATTCCTAGTATAGGCCATCAAATTGACTCACTTATTATTTTAGGATAGAGATATGTATTTAGAATGCTTTAAAACACAATGTATAGTGAATAGTATAGGAATCCTTAGAAAATTAGAATGTTAGTAGTGGAAATGGAGTCTCAGTAAGTTTTGGAGGCAATTATCTTTGTTGATTTAGTATTTTTATTCATTGTTGAACATTAAGGATTATTTATTATAACCAATATTTATATTGTACTTCTATCTATATATACTACTTATAAAAACTATAAATTTTAGTAGTTAGAAGAAGCATGAGAAAGAACCTTATGTCATTTTAATTATTGATATAAAAAATAGGATTTATTGTGGATTTAAATTAATTTTTATTATTATAAAAAAATCACCAAGGTAGGAATATGTAGCCTTAGATGGATATTAGAATCATAAAAAAATTATAAAAATTTTCAGAATTAATTTAGAATTTATTAAGAATTTTTTAGGAATTTTTAGAGTAATTTTCAAGATCTTGGTAAAAATGAGTTTTATCATTTTGAGAGTCTTTATGAAGAAATGGAACAAGAATTGAAGGCTACACAAGGTTCCAAGGTTAATTGGATGTTTTTGAACACTATGGTGAGGTCAAAATTGCAAAAATATTGGTCCTTCTAGTAGAAAATAGGAGGACCAACAGCTAGTGTAGTCTTTGTGGGAAAGAGAGAGTACAAGTCCTAAATGGGTTGTAGCACCTTGAAGGTAGTTAGGAGGATAAGACTAAGACCTCGTGGCCTCTCTTAGACACCCACATGCACTACATGTGAGCCTTAGTGAGGCTCGAATATTTGATCTATAAGCAAATTACCTTTGAGATAAAATATTTTTACTTCACTTTTCAATTATTTACTTTCTATCTTAAAAACTTCATAACTTATTCATAATAATTCGGATTTACATGTTTCTTACGTCATTGAAAAGATAATAAAATTAAATATCTAAAAATATATTTTATATTTTTTATATTTATTTTTTACTAGATAAAAATATAGTGAATAAATTGTGACTTAGTTTTAGGTGTTGTAATTGCTTCATGTCATTTATTTCATTTGCTTTGTGGCTTTTCTTCTTTTTTTCTTGTTATTTTTTTACTTCACTTCATACCACCAATTACAAGCAAGTCTTAATTGAGGCCATCTTGTAACTTGGATTGAAGAGTGAAAATTTATACTCACACCTAAATATCAATCTAGCCTATCTTAGGGATTTTTTAGCCCAAATCTATCCTTAACTTAATTTTAGTATTAACCATGTTAATTATTTATCTCTTTTAATCTAATTTTTCTAATTTTTAATCTTTCTAAGGTAATAAAAAAATCTCTACAACCTAGAAGGTCAAATTACTAACCAACCTTTAATCTATTAACTTTTAAGATAAAAAAATAAATTAAGAGTATTTTATAAAAGCCATGTTTAAATATCTTGAATTATTATTGAACCAAGATAATTAAATATTAAAAGCTTTGTGTCTTTATTGTTGCATATAACTTTAATAAATGATTTGCCAAAGCTTTTGCTATAAGATTATCAATTTTTGAGAAGTTAAAAATATCAAGTCATAAATGATAACTATAATTAATAAAAATAAATTATTGAATAGAAGAGTATATTAAATTATTGTATACAAAATTTACCAATGGCAAAAAAGTTGTATAATTATTTTGATAATAATTGATGGTATACCTTAAATATTGCTCCAAAATTTAATTCATTTGTTTTATTTGTCCATCAATTTGAGGATAAAAAGCCAAAGAAAGCTTAATATCTACTTTTAAAATCTTCAAAAGGATTTTTTAAAATCTTAATATAAATTTAGTCCCTCTATTTGATATAATATCCTTAGGTAATCTATGATAATAATAGATATTGTCAAAAAAAAACTTAATTGTTTCTTTACTTATGATAGATTTTATACATGGTATAAAATATGCCATTTTGATAAAACAATCTAGTATTACAAATATAGAATCATACAAACTTGAGATTGGAAGATCTATGATAAAATCTATAGAAATAGATGACTATGGTTATTTTAGAATAAATAATAGCTAAATAAGTCCATAAAGTCGACAGCAAGGAATTTTGGATCTTGAAAAAATATAACACGGTTGTAAAAAATCTTTTGCTATCTTTGATATTTGAAGCTACTAAAAATCTCAATTTTCATTTGAAAGTCTTGTTGTATCCAAAATATCCAACTATTGGAAAGTCATAATAAGCTTAGAAAACATGTAAATGGGCTCCATTTCTTAGAATATATAATTATCCTTTAAAATTGAGTACATTATTTTTAGTTTTAAAACTTAGAAGTATCATAAGATTTAGAAGAGTTATTCTTGATATCATGGACAAGAAGATTAGAGAACATACTTAATTGAATTTTCTTGACAAAGGTTGAATCAACAATTAATATTAATTTTATTGCTCAAAGATGAAAATACTCTAGCTTTAAAAGAATCATTCTTTGTTAATCAAAAGATGCATTTTTTTTATTTAGTTTAATATAAGAATGTTGTCGTGTGGTGAAATTTGTAATCTTGGAATACACTAGGTATCTAGATGTAGAGAGTTTAGCTTTGGCTTATATATGATGTTTTAGCTTCCAAAAATTCTTTTATTTTGTACAAAACCTCAAATTATAATAAAATCCTTCAAAATATTTTCTTCCAATAAAAGATATTTTTATCTTAAATTTTTAGAAATTCATATTTTTTAATCCAACTATTCAATTTTTTTCAAATTTCAATATAACATAGATTTTATTCTTAAGCTTTACTACAAAAGAAATGAACTGTAAATCCATTAACAATATTCTAGCATCTTAGAAATCCTAGAAAGAGCTCTATATCTTAATCTACAAGCATCCAAAAATTATTTTCCTTATATCTCAAACTAAAAATTAAATGCCAAAAAAATTTTGCATAAAATTTATTAACATGATTACACACAATTTAAAAAAATTTGAGCCAAAATTTTGTCAAATTGCTCAAGATATAGTTTAAAATACAAACACTAGTAAATTGGGTTACTTACTACCCTTAGATTTAAAGTGCTAACTTCAACTTTCAATGTCTCCTTCATTTCAACTTGAAATCCATCAAATAGTAGCCAAAAGTCTAGCCAAAAAAATGTTCTCTCCATCTCCAGTCACCAATCCTTTATTGCTTTATTTACGCGCATATTATGTTCAAAAGAGTGACAATAGGTACAAAATTAACACCTTAGCTTTGAGCGCTCATATGTCTTTCATATAAATTCTAAATTACACAAAATTTATACCAAAATCATAGCCAAAAACCTAAACTTGCTGATCTTAGCCTTCAAAGCTAAAATGGTCTTGAAAGAGTAACCCTTATCTCTAATAAGACCTCAGATAGCCTCCTTAAAGCCCATTGGGCATGATTTTTGGCCAATAGGAATGAAGATTTTTATCCTCCATCTCCATTCATCTATATGGATGCTCTAACTTTTTTTTTTTTTATCAAAATTCCTCTCCAATTTGTTTCTTATAAGTTCTACAAAATATATGTCTTAAACATCAATTAAAAAAAACAAAATAAGACTTCAAGGATCACCAATGTTTAATAAAGGTGACTCTAAATGTATAAAAGTTACTACCAATAAAACCAATTTTAATAGTTACTATCAAAAGAAAATAAAGTTATATAAATTTGAATAGAAGTCCTTTTAAACAACCTCTTTTCGAGATAGTAATCATTCCACATCCTTTATCCAACAAAAATCCACTAACATGGCTTTTATTATGTTATTTAGTATGTTATGTATTGAATATATAAACACATTATTTTTATATAGTAGCCAAATCACAACATGACAATGTTTAGAAAGGGCATCCAACAAACCTTAATGTTTTTTGGATCAATAAGTGATCTTGAAATCAAATCTCAATAAAGACATGCTTTAACAAGCTTGGCAATGATTCAAAACACATATTGACATGAAATATTTTAGGTTCTTGTCATTTATTTATATAGTGAGTAGACGCAAGGCGCCTTCTAGATAATGATGCCATTCTTAAAATTAATCTATAATTGTAAAGAGCTCTTTATCAAAAATATCATAATTAATCTTGGCTATTAGATGTAATTTGTCATCTACTTCCATTTGTGACAATACTACATCTAAGGCAAAGATTAATACATCTGTTTTTATAAAAAATATCTTAGAGAGGTCAATATGATATAAAATTGGTACAAAAAT
Organism: Physcomitrium patens; assembly: GCF_059467195.1. NCBI lineage: Eukaryota > Viridiplantae > Streptophyta > Bryopsida > Funariales > Funariaceae > Physcomitrium > Physcomitrium patens. The sequence continues at coordinate 12,947,656 of NC_143412.1, read as the reverse complement.
AAATCTCTTTTTTAAAACATCAAATGATACTTAATTTTCTTTATTCCACTAAATTTTGACTTTACAAGTCAAACATGTAAGTAGAGCTGCAACTTGAAAAAAAATTCTTCATAAAAAACTAATAGTAATTGATAAAGCTCAAAAAATATTACATATTTCTTACTATTCTTTGAATCTTCTAATTTGTGATAGTTTAGACCTTCTTTGGATCCATTATTATTCTTTTGTTGGAAATGATATATCCTAGAAAGTCAACTTGAGTAGTGTGGAATATACATTTTTTTAACTTGGCATATAATCTTGCATCTCTAAATTTTTGTAACATATAATGAATATAAACTTCATTTTCTTTTGTATCCTTAGAATAAATTAAGATGTCTTTTAAATAATATATAATAAAATTATTAAGAAACTCATAAAAGATATCATTCATTTGATGTTGAAAAGCAATTGGTGCATTTGTGAATCCAAAAAACATAACATTATATTCAAAATGTCCATATCTAATTTAAAATATAGTTTTTTATTCATTTCTTTTTTTTAATGTAAATCAGATTATATGCTCCTTGTATATCTATTTTTATATAGATATTTGATTAATTGAGTTGATCAAGTAGTCTTGAAATCAAAGGTAGATGATATCTATTCTTAATAGTAATCTTCTTGAATCTTTGATAGTCTACTTACATTTGTAGACATCTATCTTTTTTCTTCACAAATAAGATACGAGTCTTAATTGAAGATTTAGAATGGCATATGAAATTCTTAGCCAAATTCTCATCAATGTAATCTTTGAATGCAGCCAATTCCTTTCACGATAGACTATAGATTAATCCAAATGGTGCTTGAACTCTTTCTTGAAGATCAATAGAAAAATCATAAAGATGATGCTCTAGAAGAACTTCTACATCCTTCTTTTCAAAAACATCTTGAAAATCTTGACACTAGCTAAGAATATTACTTGACAACTTTTCACCATCAAAAATATATATGGCATATATAATAAAAGATGACCTTTTCTTTGCAGCATATATGAAAATATTTGCACCTATCAATAAGAGTTTGAATATATTAGATTTATATATTTTTTCTTCACTAATAAAATTTTGGATTAAAATATTTTAAAAATTAAAATTATAAAAAATCCAATATATACGAGGGATCTGAAAAGAGAATAGGACCTTTATTATACTTTTTTAATCAAGATAATTCTAAAATAATTAGATTAGATAAAGATCTTATTGCATTAAATGTTATTATATTATTATGATCTTTAATTATTTCATCTAAAAGAACAATCTCATACATAACATCTCCAAAAGCTAACAAATAATCATCTATAACTTTTACATGTGTAGGTTTAGTTTTCTTGATTAATAATATCTCTTATTTTTTAACAAAAGCTTTATCTATGAAACAACTTGAAGCTCTTAAATCTAATAAAGTTAAGACTTTGTGATTTTTAGGTCCTAAATAAATTTCTATTATAAAATAAGATGAGGGGTTTGAGAAGAGAATAGGACCTTTATTAGAAGTTACATAAGACTTCAACTGCATACTTTCTATTGTAAGTAGAGAAACTTATTTTTTAATACATTGTCTTTTTTGGCAACCATATTTTTTATTTTGAGGTTGTTTTATTTTTTTAAAAAATGTTGAGTAATGTGTTTAGCTTCTCCACAATAAAAATATAAGTCTTCTTGACATTGTTGAATCTTTTTCTACTCCATGAGGGATTTAAAACATATTGTATCAATTCACATTACTTTTGGCTTTAATAAATAAGTTTCTAAAAACTTAGAAGCTATTGTTATTATTTGACTTATTCTTCTCAAACCAAGTCTTTATTCTTGATGTCTTTTGAATAATCAATTGTTGCATGCAATGGCTTGAATAATAAATTCTTCTAAAAATTTTGCCTTTGGTATTTTTAATAATAAAGCTTTGACATTATCCTTCAATTCACATCAAAATTAATAAATAAAGGCTTTGTCATTTCAATCTAGGTCACAAGCGAGGTTTTATAATTCAACAATATATATAATGGCTAACTATGATCTTTTCCATAAAAATAAGAGCTTAGTATTTGCTATTCTTTTTTGATTACTTTCTCCAAATGTGGCCATAAATACTTCTAGGAATAAGTTCAAATTATAAAGGAGTCATAAATCTTTTTCCATTAAAGGTCCAAATCAAAAGAAAGAACTTTGTGATAGAAGTATGCCTATAAATCCAACATGAGTAAATCCATCAGAGTATTAGAAGGGATGCAACCTTAGATAGAACTTCATTTGCTGCAAAAATCCTCAAAATTTTGATCTTATTCCATCAAATTTCTCAGACATACTAATTATTGTCCCCTTCATATTTGTTGAAACAAAACTTCTTATATTTGGTTATAAGGTCGATCTACTTACTTCTTTCAATTGCACAACTTCTTGGCATAGACTCTAAACTTCTTTTATAGGTATAAGAATAGTAAATCCATGATTTACATTGAAAATAAATAACATTTTTACTCTTAGAATGTTGAAAAATTCATGAAGATTTGTAATAGTTACAAATCTATTCTCACTTTTGTTGAGAGTAGCATCTATAATCTTTTCTTCCTTAGATTATTCATAAAAATTCAAAAGTTAAATAAAAGGAGGGTAATCCACATCCTCTAAAATCAAATGAAAATTCCTATTAAAAGGGATAATCTACTCTCTTTGAGAAAAAAATTAGTGTTAGAAAAAAAATATTATTTATTTAAACATAGGTAGCCTACAAATTTTAAAATATAACAATAGAAGTAAGGTAATCTACTCACTTCTAAAATAAAATAGAAACAATAAGTTAAGACTCTTGTCAAACTGTCAAGGATATGAATCTAAAAAAAAAAAAGTCTGTAATACATCCTTATGTCCCTCAAAAGAATTAGAAAGTCACTCAAAGATAATATGGTATTAAATTAGAATGGCTATTGCCAAAGACAAGAAGACTAGAAAGTCTTAAAATAAGACTTAAGTCTAAAAAAACATTGACAAGAGTGAAGAAGGCTTCACTCTTGCATCCATATATATTCTTAACTAAGAATTGTGTAGCAATGTCTTATAGGACCTCCAAAACTTATTGACTTTGCAAGATATGTATCTTAATTTAAAAGACAAGTTTTCTATATGTACAGTATATAATAAGCTTATTTTGTAAACTATCAAAATGTGATTAATTTATTGATCAAGTTTCTATCCTATCAATCAATTATAAATATATGTAAAATTAGAACAATATTTATGAAGCTTCTAAGGAGATTTTTTCAAAAAAATTATAAAATAAATCTAATTTTACTTACTTCGAATTAATCATGTAAATAAATATTAAAGTAACTATGTATGTCCGTGACAATAAGAAAGGAATTAAAAAAAATAAAAATAAAAAGCTTCATTCTTACGTCTATATATACTATCTACTTGAAAGCTATGTGGTAATGTTTTATAGAATTTCTAATATATGTCTAATTTATAAAACATTTATTTTAACTTGTAAAGAAAAATTTCTATATATGCGCTACATGGTTAGCTTGTATCACAAACTATCAATATGTGCAAGATGAGGCTAACTTGTTGGCCAAGATTCTAACCTTCTAATCATCTATAGACACACATAAAGATGAAAATACATCTACATAGCTTTTAAGAAGCTTTTCTACAAGATATTATCAAATTAATTTATTTTTACTTATTTATATTATCTAAGTGATTATTGGAATAAATATCTATATTTGTGATAAATTTGAAATAATAAATTTTATTAAGATAAATATTATAATTTTTTTAAAAGTAATTAATAAATAAAATCTTAAGTATACTTTAATTTTATCACTCAATTATAAATAAAGTAAAAAATCAAAATATCGATTGCACATTAAAAGAGTATGGTCAAAAGTAATAGCTCTTATTTAATTTAATGATTCAAAATTATTTTTTGAAATACAAACCAAATTTTTTAGATAAAATAAAATATTTTTTATTATTTTTATGCATGTTACTTTCATCAAATTAGCTTTATTTTATAAAAATAATATGCAAAAAATCAAAGATATGTACAATCATGTAATTAAATATTTTATGCTATTTCATATAGTTAATTTCAAATTTGATTTAAATTATAATTAATTTGATTCTTTAACAACACTTTTAAAACTACTATTGATAATTATTAGTAAGCATTCTTAAAAATGTATTAAAATCTATATAAGAAAATAATAAGACATGTATACTACATCTAATATTAAGAACATGAATTTAAAACAATAAAAACCTCAATACATTCTTATGTCGTTTAAAAAAGTAGATATTTATTCAAAAGTAGTATTAAAATTAGAATAGCTATTACCAAAGACATGAAGACTAAAAACTCTTATAATAAGACTAAAAATTTAAAAAAGGTATTGACAAGAATAAAAAAGATTTCATTTTTACCTTTAATTAAATTATCTAACTAGAAGTTACATAGCAACATTCTATAGAATCTCTGACACCTGTTCAACTTATAAGACATGCATCTAACTTGCAAGACAAGTTTCTTAAATATACGCAATATAGCTAATTCATACCACAAATCATCAATATGTGCAATACATGGCTAACTTATTGTTTAAGTTTTTAACCTACTAATTAACTATAAATACATATAAAATCAAATCCACATCTACAAAGCTTTTAAAAAGCTTCTCCATAAGATATTATTAAATTCATCTTTATTTATTTTTTACTTAATATTTTTATTTAAATAATTATGTATATATATGATATTATCCCACCTTCTTGAGACAAGTTCTACAAAGAGCAATAATTATATGTTGAATAAATTGAAGATGCAATGAATTGTATTTGCCATATAATTTGATCTTTGTTATTTTTAAAGGTAGTTGATATATCTTTTTAGCCATAAATAATATCATATATTAAGGCATGAAGATTATTTTAATATATAATTATTTTTGAAGCCTTCATAATTTCTTTCAAATAAAATATTTAAAATACCATGATAGATGGTTTTTACTTCTAATAATATCCCAAATTTTGGAAGTCTCTTTCAAGGTTGTAATATCAAATACATTATATGTCACAATTTATTTGAAGAAGAACATATCATTCTTGATACTCTTTATTTCTCTTATGTCACCTTAAAGGCTGTGAAAATTTCAATGTATCATCTTGTAATTTAGCAAATAATAGCTCTTGAGTGTAATTTGATAGTTGTTCATTCTCTATGAACTTAACATCACAAATACAAAGAAACTATAATCAAAGATAGAATATAGAATCCAATATTTATTTAATTTCTTTTGCTTTATAGCAAAAAATTGTTTGACTCTTCATCTTGGTTTTGATGGATATCAATAACAAAAAGTATGAATTTTTTTTGTTGTATTTGCAAGATTCTTAGCTAGCTTGTAAATGCATTTACTAATATTATATCAACTCTATAGCATAAGATATTCTAACCTATTTCAATACTGTTTTGAGTTTAAAACTTCTTTATTCTCAAACTTTTGATTATTGTCCATTTCTAAAAGAGGATGTGACATTTGTCTTTTTTCTGGTATATCAATTTTCTTATATGAATCAAGAAGAAATATGCAAATTATAGAATACATCTTCATAGGGTTTGGTAGGTATAATTAATAAAAAACTCGATTAATTTATTAACAAATAGAAAATAGTCTAAGTCTTTAATAATCAAACTTCTTATAAAGGCAATTAGTCTTAATATTATCATAAATCAATAATAACTTGTTATCAATGTGAAATTGAGGTTTTTTTTTACAACATGCATCTATGTTGATTTTTTCTTACTCTTTAATTATGCCTTTATTGTTGCATATAACTTTGATAAATAATTTTTAAAATCTTTTGCTATTAGATTATTAATTTTGAGAAGTCAAAAGTATCAAGTTGTAGATGATAACTACAATAGCAAAGAAAGGTGTCTATTGAATAGAAAAATATACTATGTTATTTTGAATAAATATTATTAATAACAAAAAATATCCAATCATCTTAATGGTAGTTGATGGTACATCTCAAATATTACTCAAAAATTTTATTTACTTATACTATTTGTTTATCAATTTGAAGATAGAAAGCCAAAGTTAGTTTTATGCCTATTCTCAATACCTTAAACTTATTGTCTAACAAATTATCTTCTTTAGCAATCATACTCCTTATTTTATAATTACATTTTTTTTTTAGATAATGTTGAACAGTGATCTTAGACTCTCCAAAATATAAGCATAAATCTTTATAGCAATATTAAATCTTTTCTTATTGAATAAGATGTTTAAAATATATTACATTAATTTGCATAGGCTTTGGTTTTAATATATAAGTATTTAAAATTTTAAGAATTGCCATCATGATTTAACTTAATCTTGTTTAATCAAATCTTATTTTTTGGCATCTTTTAAAATTTTGATTATTACATGCAATGGCTTAAATAATGAGTTGTTATAATTAATTTGTTCTTAATATTATTAATGAAAAATCTTTGACATTATCTTATAACTTATATTAAAATTAATTGATATAGAGTTTGTCATTCCAATCTTAGTTGCAAGTAAGGTTTTGAAATACAACAATATATATAGTAGTTAAATGTAATCTTTATTGTAAAGATAAGAATCTGGTCTTTGATATTTTTTTTGATTATTTTTTTTTAAATATACACATAAATACTTCCAAAAATGAATTTAATTCATGGAAGAATAATAAATGATTTTCCATCTAAGATATAAACCAAAAAAAAGTACTAATTAGATAGAAATGTGCCTATAAATTAAACGTGAATAAGTCTATAAGAGTAAATAGAAGGATGTAACTTTAGATAGAATTTGAATTGTTATGAAAACCTTCAAAGTTTGATCTCTTTATGAAACTTCTATGGCATAGTAATCCTTATCTTCTTCATAGTTGTAGTAATAAGACTTTTAGATTCAATTGTAAGATTAATCTACTTCTTTCAATTATACAACTTTTTGGTATAAACATTCAACTTCAACATGAATTCTTTTATTCATATTGAAATAGTACCTTTGTGGTTGAGATTAGATACACATGATATTTTCTCTTATAAGAAAATTAATAAGCTCAAAAAAATCTACTATATTGTCTTGTATTTTGTATAATATTATTTTATTTTGATATAATAAGAATTAATTAATATATCTTTTGTTATGATAAGCCAAAATACACTCACCTTGTGTTTGATTATTCTAAAAATAGTTTATGTCACTACTATGACTGAAATAATCTTGAAGTTAGAATCTAGTTTTGAAGTGCTTTTAGGTATATTCTTTATTTCTAGTTAGAATTATTGTTCAAGACCAAGTAAATAATACATGGGCTTTAATTAAATATGGTGAAAAGTTTTTAATACAAAGATTATAAAACTTATCAGATTTAATACACGGTTTTGCAAAGACACAGCTTATAAAAATTAATTCATTATTAGTTATTAAGTTTTCATTCCAAAATTTCCTAAAATTTGTTCACAAAGTAGATAAAAGACCCACCAACAACACTCACCAAACGACCTAGATTGAATCATGTTAATAAAATCTAATCCAAAATTGCAAAATTTATCCTCTGCTGCTTGGAAGCACAGCATTTTAAACCACCAAGTACTAATTAGGCTTGTTACCATCCACATAATATACTTACTTTTACGAAAGCAAAACTGTACGAGATTCTCAAATGGAGTGCAAGTACATGGTGATTTGAAGGTGACAACGGTCTTTTAATTACAAAACAAAATTTGACTCGGGATTCTGGATAACTGCCACAACAGTGGGAACACGTTGATGAATGCACCATATGTGTATATGTATCGAACCTCAAAGCACACCAAGGTGCGCAAAAATATTCCCGACTCTGTGCCTGGACGACGACGAGTCTTCGACTCTTCAGATTGATATGGTCGTTGGACTAGGGCTCAGGGGAGAAAGGCAGGTCACGTGATAGCTTTTCCAGTTGGAGAGGTGGGTGCATGTGATTAGGGTTTCGCTCTGCTGGCTGCCGCGTGGAGTCGTGAAAATCCTACATATTGCCCACGCTGCCATGGCTCTTAGCACAGTCACGCACTACTGTCGTCGGTGGGTGTGACGGAGTTGGGAGCTGGCGGGGAGGCGGTGGACTCTCGGATAGCGTCGCATCGGGGACTGATGCGACGATCTCCGTACATCATGCGGGGCCACCGTGGTCTGAGTGGTCGTAGCGAGTGGAATTCGGTTTGGTGCGGGTTGTGAGTGTGGGGTTGAGGGTCGAGTTGTGCGGCCAAGGATGTTTACCTCTACGGGCGTTGGTTGTGGGCGGTGCTGGGACCTTGTTTGACAAGGAGAACCTCCTCAGCATGCCCTCTGCATTTCTGTAACGCTACAATGTAAACTGAGTCTTTCCAGTGGGTGGTACGGCGTTTCAAGTGTAGAGGTTTTTGTTTGTTCTGGTCTGATCGCAGTGTGGTGAGATGGCGAGGCCGTTGATGAGGATGATACTCAGAGTTTGTGATTTCTGTGATGCTCAAGCTATCATCATCTTACGACCGAGGCTCGATGTGTGGGGGGGTGGGGGAGGAGGCAGGCTGGATGAAGATAGAAAACATAGACCTGTTCTGAACGTGGTGTGTTGAATAAACATGCACTACCAACCGACAGTCTTGTTGGGAGACTTTTTGTGGGGTAGCTGGTTTGTGAGCAGTAGAGACGACGGGAGCAGTGTCCTTGGCGGGGCGCTGGTCCAGCATTGCGGAGCGGCCGTGGCATCCATGCGATGTCGTTGTGGCCGTAGAGTCCTTTTTTAACGTCGAAGATCGACTCGTTCACGGGAGGAAGCCTGAGTGCATTCGTGTGCAGAGGATTCGCCAGTGAGCGCGAGGTCGCATATTCCATTGCCCTGGGGAGCAGCGTCGCTGCAGTTACTCTGTGGGACAGACCATGCGACCTGCAGCGAGGATTTTGGTCTTGTAGCGTGGGGGGCGTGCGTAGTGAGGAGGTCGATGATTACAACCGTTCAGAATACCATATTTCGGATCGTAGGCACTTTCGGGTGGTGACGACACCGTTTTGCATGATGGCCTCGTGGACCGAAAGGGGTGTAAGGGGTTGGGTGGGGGAGAGTCAGTGCGTCCTGTACGAGAAGCAGAGGTCCGTGACGGCGCCCATGAGCTGATCTCTCGTCAGTTGCAGGTAGAGCGTAAGCATCAGTTTCAGGTGGTGAGCCAGTGTGTGTTTGATGGCAGTAGGTTCAATCCATGGTGCTAGATTGTTGGATTATGGTTTGTTGGGGTTGTACAATGCGGGCGTGTAGTTGCAAGCCCGCTCCATGTGATGTGGTGGGCACGCCGGCCTGAGGCGGATCCATGCATAGTTGTGAGCCGGGAAGTCATTTGTTGTTTTGATGTATGTGAAGGGGGCGCTTTCGGGCTGCATCAGATCTCGAGGCTTTGGCGTTGACGAGCTAGGGGGATTGCGGAGTTGGTGATGCGAATTATTCACAAATTGATAGCACACGTTGAACTTGTGGAGGTAGCCTACATCACTAATCGGCACCGATTTTGCGATTTTTGTGTATTCGGTTGATCACGTGCTTGGTTCTATGGAATTTTTAATCGGAGTGAATTGACGTCTGTTGAAAAGCGGGGGGCAGCTACATGATGTGGTTTGAGATATATACTTGTGTGTTTGATATTGGTAAAGGTTGAGCTAGGGATAATGTGTTCTCGATGTTTATTTTATTGACCTAATGTGCTATCTGTTGATTCGATTGTTTGGGTATATTTTTATTTTTCTTACTCTATGGTATTATTACTCTTGATGCAATAATTAGAAAAGTATTTACATGGCATTCTGATATGTGCGACTGAAAATGACAGGATGGTAGATTTAGCATTTTTGTGGATGTTAGAGTTAATCCTTCGATTTGTTAGTTGGGCATAAAAATGTCTTCATAATGATAATATATCTTTCATTGTTTTGATTTTGTTTTTCTAGTTTCAGTTGTTGAAATGTGTTTTTTCTCAAAGGCTCCATTGTCTTCTATATATTGTAGTATTATGCTACTTTGAGATAGTGAAAAATTATCAACATAGCTTTTAGTGTGCCATGGCAAAGTACGTATATCTTGTTTTAACTATTTTAGGAATAGTTTAGATTACTATGATTGATAAAATAATCGTCATGTTGGAACCTTGTTTTAAAGAGCTTCTAGGTATATTATTTCTTTTTCGTTTTTAATTTCTTCTAAAATGCCAAAACAGGTTATAAGGAATAGAAATCATGTTATCAAATTAAATTTAATACCTTTTTGATATTTTTTTTGAAGTGTAAATTATTCCTTCTAATATAACAATTAATGGATATAATAGCTTAGTAATATTTTGTGTTATTACATTTTTTTTTTATCTTGGTATTAATACAATCATTGTGGCTTGAAAAATATTATTAATAATTAACTTGACTATTTTGTAACCTTCACTTTTTTTGTAGTTTAACTTAAAATTTTAAATACAAAATGACCAATTCATTGGTATGTGTAAGAATTTTTGTGCAAATTGCATGAAAAAGATAACCTTTTATTTTATATACTACATTTATTTCAAATAGAAAGATTGTAGATAGCAATCTAAGCCTATATTAAGATTATTAAGTTATGTTTAAAAACAATGTAGAGATTATTCAAGAACATTGTATCTGTGAATGATTAATCAATTTTTTAGAAAAAACTTTATCACAATTTGGATCAACTTATAGCTTATTGCAAAATGAAATCGTTAAATTTAAAGTATATATTAATAAGAATTTAGCTTAGAATATCATATGCCATATAAAATTTTCAGCATGTACTTTCATTTTATCAATGAAGGAAAAAAGTGGATCATATTATGTATGAATAGACTATCAAGAGTTTAATAAGTTTATTTTAAGAATAAATAGCATTCATTTTTATTTTCAAAACTTATTCGATTCAATCAAGTAGAGAATTATACAAAATCAATTATAAGATTGATAACAAAGAATTTTTTAAAATTGTAGATGTATTTTAAAAATTATATTATTATTTAGAAGACGTTTTCAATTGATTCATCATATATATGGATCATAAAAAGCTTAAGTATTTTATATCAACAAATGTTTTGAATCATCTTCAAGCCTATTGAAACATGCTTTTGTCTAAATTTGATTTCAAGTTCAATTATCAATGAAAAAAACAACAAGATTTAAATACTATTTGTAGATATTTTTATTTTATACTAAAGAGAAAAAGATGAAGCTTTTGATCAATAAAGAATTACCTTCTTAAAAATATAGCAATTTTATCTTTAAGCAATAAAATTAACATTAATTATTGATTCAACTTTTCTTAAGCAAGTTCATTTGAATATGTCTTTTAATCCTCTTATTCATGATATTAAGAAGAATTCATCCAAGTCTCATAATACTTCTAAGTTTGAATTTAAAAACAATCTATTTTATTTTGAAGGATGCTTATATATTCTATAAGATAAAATATTATTTTACACTCTTCAAGGTTTTCTTGAAAGTCTATCAATAGAATATTTTGGATATAACAAGATCTTTAAGATAGTATCTAGTGATTTTTAGTAGCTTTAAATGTGGAAGATAATTAAAAACTATATACAATCATATGATATTATTTTTAAGATAAAAAAATTCTTATTGTAAATCTTATAGACTTCTTCAACCATTATCTATTTCAAGATAAATATAATCTTATAATTTTATGGATTTTATTATAGAATTGTTAATTTCAAATTCATATGATTCTATATTTGTAATAGTAGATTATTTTATTAAAATGGTATATTTTTTATCATATACAAAATCTATCATATGTATAAAAATATCTAAGCTCTTTTTTTTACAACATCTATTACTATTATGGATTGCTAAAAGATATTATATCAAATAGAATAATACAATTTACATCAAGATTTTGGAAAATTCTTTTCAAGATATTAAAAGTGGATATAAAACTATCTTTAACTTTTCATCTTTAAATTGTTAAACGAATGGAATGAATCAACATTTTTTTGAATAATATTAGAGATGCACAATCAATTACTATGAAGATAATTGAGAATCTTTTTTGCCATTGGCAAAGTTTGTTTATTATTATATGATACATTCTTCTAATCAATTAACATTTTTTTTCTAATTATAATTATCATCTATGATATAATAACTTTGACTTCTTAACAATTGATAATCCTATAATAAAAGATTTAATAAATTATTTATTAATACTACATCCAATAATAAATGTATAATTATAAGAATTTTAAAAAAATAGATTAATATAGATATTTATTATAAAAAATAATCTCAATTCTATATAGGCATTAAGGTATAGTTACTTTGTTGTAATATTAAGAATATTTATCTTTGTAATAATTTGGATTATTATAGACTTGGACTATTTTTTATTAAGGAATAAATCAATCTTATTGCTTATTAATAATACCTACTAGAGTCTATAAAGATCCATCATGTATTTCATATATATATTTTTTTGAACCATATAAGACAACAAATGTATTGAAAAGAAGACAAATGCCACTTCATCCTATAGAAGTGGATAATAATTAAGAATATATAATTGAAGAAGTCTTAGACTAAAGACTATGCTAAAATAGGTTAAAATATCTTGTTCATTGGCACAAATATGATATTAATAAATGTATATGGAAGTCAATCAAGAATCTTGTAAATACTACAAAGAAGTTTGATGCTTTTCATAAATAATATCCATCAAAATGCCAAGGACACAAACTGAAAGAAGATATATAAACTCATGGAATTTGTGTCAAAAGAGAAGTGATAAAATAAAATAAAGTATGTATATTCAAGGAAGAACTCGAATGGCTATTATTAAGGATTAGAAAATATAAGACTCTTGAAACTAGACTAAAAACATAAAAGGAGTTGACAAGAGTGAGGAAGGCCTCACACTTGTTTCTATATATACTACTTAATTAAAAATTATGTGGTGACATGCTATATGACCTCTAATATGCATCCAACTTACAAGACATATGTCTAATTAGAAGACAAGTTTCCTAGGTGTGGGCCATATGTCGAACTTCTACTACAAGTGGTCAACATGTCCACAGGTAGCCTCCTTGTTGGCCAAGTTTTCAACCTATCAATCATCTATAGATATGTATAAAGGCAAAGCAACGTCTATAAAATTTCTAGGAAGCTTTCTACAAGATATTATCATATTCATCTACTTTGACCTACTTCTATTTATTCTTATTATCTAAATAATTATTAAGGTAAATATATATATTTGTGACATTATTCTTTCTTACAGGAACGAGTTCCACGAGGAGCGGCAATTATATATCGATGAAATCCAAGATGCACCAAACTATATTTGCCATATATTCCAATCTTTGTTTCCTTCAAAGGTAGTTGATATGTCCCTTCAACTATCAATAATGTTCTATATTAGGGTAAGAAGATCACCCTAATATTTCATCATTATTGACTTTTTGATAACTTCATTCAAATAAAATATTAATAATACCATCAAGAGTGGTTACTACCTCCAAAGGTATCACTAAATACTGGGAGTCACTTCCAAGGTCGTGGTACCAAACGCATTATATCTTGCCATCTATTTGAAGAAAAATATATCATTTTTGAGGATCTTTATCTCAATTTTCTTATCTCAAAGGTTGTAATAGTCGCAATGTCTTATCTGGTAGCTCAAAAAATGATAGCTCTTCAGTTGAATCTGCTGGTTGTTGGTTCTCTATCTCCTAAGTACTAAAAAATCCAAAGAAATAGTGATACAAGATAGAATGAAACCTCCATTGGGCTTTATGAATCATCAAATTGACTCACTAGTTGTTTTAGGTCAAAAGAATGCATGTAGAATGAAAAAATTACAATTTTTTGGTGAAGATGTGCTTAGAAGAGATAAAGGAAGAAGAATAGTATTAGTAGAAAAGAAATGGAGTCTGAATAAGTCTTGGAGGTAATTATTTTAATTAATTTAGTATTTTTACTTACTATTAAGTAATAAGGATTAGTTACTAAGATCAATATATATATTGATCTTACATCTATATATATTACTTATAAAAAAAACTATAAATATTAGTTAGTAGTTAGAAAAAAAAACATGAAAAAAAAACCTCATGTCATTTTAATTATTTATACAAAAAATAAGATTTATAGTAGATTTAAATTGATTTTATTACTATAAAAACCATCAAGATAGGAAATTGTATCCTTAAATGGATATTAGCATTATAGAAATATTATAATATTTTTTAGAATTTATTTAGAATTTTTTAGGAATTTTTAGAATAATTTTTAAGACCTTTGTAAAAATGACTTTTATCACTGAGGAAGCCATTATGAAGAAATGGAATAAGATTTGAAGGCAATAAAAAGTTCCTAGGCTAATTGGATGTTTTTAAATACCATGTTTTGGTCAAAATTAAAAAAATGATGGTCCTTCTAGTAGAAAATAGAAGGACCAATAGCTAGTATAGTTCTTGTAGGAAGAGAGGTGTACAAGTTCCATATGGGTTGTAGCACCTTGAAGGTAGTTAGGAGGATAAGACTAAGGCCTCGTTGCCTCTCTTAGATACCCTTATATACTACATGTGAGCCTTGGTGAGGCTCGAACCCTTGATCTATAAGCAAATTACCTTTGAGGTAAAATATTTTTACTTAACTTTTTGTTTATTTATTTATTATTTCAAACCTTCATAACTTACTCATAATAACTCGGATTTACATGTTTTTTATACCATTAGAAAGATAAAAAAATTACCTATCTATAATATATTTTTTAATTTTAATTTTATTTTTACTGAGCAAAAACACAGTGAACTAACTGTGACTAAGTTTTGGAGTGTGTATTTGCTTGTATACATTTCTTTCACTTGTTTGAATTGTTTTCTTCTTTATTTTTTATTCATTGCATCTTCTAATTCATACTATCCATTACAAGAAACTCTTAATTTAGGCCATATTGTAATTTGGATAGATGGATGAAATTTAAACTCATAGGCTTGCTTTGCTTTCTAGCAAAGAATTTTTTAACTCTTCATCTTGGTTTTGATGGATGTTGTTGATGAAAAGCTTTAACTTTGGCTGATGCATTTGCTAGATTCTTAGATGGCTCTCATGTACATTCATTAATGTCATATCCGTGCCAATGTACTAGATATTTTAACCTATTTTGGCATTGCCTTGAATCTAAGACTTCTTCCACCTCAAATTCTTCATTATTGTCCACTTCTATAGGAGGTTGTGGCATTTGTGTCCTTCTTTGTATATCCATTGCCTTGTATGGCTCAAGTAAAGACACACAAAATACATGATGGATTTTTATTGACTCTAGTAGATGTAATCGATAAGCAACTAGATTAATTTATTTATAAATGGAAAATGGTCAAAGTCTAAGATAATTCAATTTGTTAGAAAGATGAATAGTTTTAATATTATGATGAAGTAATCATACCTTATCTCCCACATAGAATTGAGATTGTTCCTTGCAATAGATATCTGCATTGGTTTTTAGTTGTTCTTGAGTTTCTTTTAATAGTACCTTTATTGTTGCATATAGCTCTAACAATCAATTTGCCACATCTTTCAGTGTAGGATTATCAAATTTTAAAAAATAAAAAATATCAAATCATGGATAATAACCATAATTGGCAAAAAAAAGTGTTTATTGAGTAGAAGAATGTACTAAATTATTGTAAGAAAACTCTGCCAATGATAAAAGAGTTGTCCAATCATCTTATTGATAATTGATGGTACACCTCAAATACTATTGTAAAACTTCATTTATCCATTTTTTTTATCCATCAATTTGAAGGTAAAAAGCTGAAGATAGTTTTATATCTATCTTTAATATCTTGAAAAGAGTTCTCCAAAATTTTGATAAAAATTCTATTCATTTGTTTGATATAATATCATTTGGTAATCTATGATAGCAATAGATGTTATTAAGGAAGAGTTTAGCTATTTTTTCACCTATGATAGATTTTGTACATGATACAAAAGGTGCCATCTTGGTGAAACGATTTACAATCACGAATATGGAATCATATAAACTTGAAATTGAAAGATCTATGATAAAATCTATAGATACATAAGACCATAGTTGTTCTAGTATAGGTAATGGTTGGAGAAGTCCTAAAGGTTGATGATGAGAAATTTTTTATCTTGAACAAATATCACATGTTAGCACAAATTCTTTAAGAGCTTTTCACATTTGAAGCCACTAAAAATCACTTGATATAAGTTCCAAAGTCTTATTATATCCAAAATGTCCCATTGTAGGAAACTTTTGATGAGCTTCAAGAGTACATAATTGTCCTTCTTCTTTTGGAACATATAAGCATCTTTTGAAATAAAATAGGTTTTCCTTAAAATCAAACTTGGAAGTATTTTGAGACTTAGAGGAATTATTTTTAATATCATGAACAAAAAGGTCTAAAGACATACTTGTTTGGATCTACTTGAAAAAAGTCAAATCAACAGTCAATATTGATTTCATTGCTTACACATGAAATTATTCTAGCTTTAGTAAAATTATTTTTTGTTAGTTAAAAGTTGCTTCTCTTTCTTTTGGTGTAAGATAAGAATGTCTAAAAAAAAATATCAAACAAACCTTGTTGTTTTCTTAGTCTATAAGTGATATTAAACTCAAATCTTGACGAAGACATACTCCAATGAGCTTGGCGATGATTCAAAATACATGCTAACATAAAATACTTGAGATTTTTCTAATCCATATACATGGTAACTAGACTTGAAGCGCCTTCTAAATAATGATGCCATTCTTGAAAAAAATTCACGATTACAAGAAATTCCTTATCATAGATCTCATAATTAATCTCTATTGCTGAAAATTTTCTTGAATGAAAAGCTATTACATGAAGTTTTTCATTGGTTCCTATTTGTGACAAGACTGCATCCAAAGTAAAATCACATGCATCTCTCTCCATAAAAAATGCTATGGAAAAGTCGATATGATGCAAGATTGGTATAGAAGTAAAAGATTTCTTCAAAGCTTCAAATAATGCTTTTGCTTCTTTATTCTATTCAAGATAGTCTTTATAAGTTAAAGATATAAGTGGCACTGTAACTTAAAAAAAGTTCTTAATAAAGGTTTGATAGTAATTAACAAATTCCAAAAAATATTGTACATCTCTTATTATTTTTAGAATCTTCTAGTCCATGATTGTGTAAATTTTTTTAAGATCTATCATTAGACCATTGTTTGAAATGATGTATCCTAAGAAGTTAACTTGAGTAGTATAGAATACACACTTTTCCATCTTGGCGTACAATCCCCCATCTCAAAGTTTTTGTAATATACAAAGAACATAAATTTCATTTTTTTTTTATATTCTTGGAGTAGATTAAAATATTATTTAAGTAATAGACAATAAAATCATCTAAAAACTCACAAAAAATATCATTCATATGATATTGAAAAGTAGCTGATGCATTCATGAGTCCAAAAGGCATGACATTATATTCAAAGTGTCCATACCTTGTTTGAAATGCAATATTTCATTCATTTCCTTCTTTCATGCAGACTAAATTGTATGCTCCCCATAGATCTATTTTTATATAGATCTTAGTTTGATTTAATTGGACAAGAAGTCTAGATATCAAAAGTAGAAGATATCTATTATTGATGGTAATCGTATTGAATCCTTGATAATCCACACACATTTTCAATGATCCATCTTTTTTCTTCACAAATAAGATAAGAGTTCTTGTAAGAGATTTTGAATGGCAAATAAAATTGTTTGCCAAGTTTTCATCAATATACTTCTTGAGTTCAGCCAAGTCATTTTATGATAAACTATAGATTGGACCAAATAACGACTGAGTTCTTTCTTTAAGATCAATTGAACAATCATGTGAATGATGCTTAAAAGAATATTTACATTCTTCTTCTCAAAAACATCTTCAAAATCTTGATATTGACTTGAAATTTTACTTGAAAACTTTCCAATATTTAAAATGGGTGTGGCATAAATAACAAAAGATGATCCTTTTTTTTACACCTATAAGTACAAGTTTGGCTACATTAGACTCATGGCTTTTTATTAGATTAGAAAAATTCTTAATGATGTTTGAAGAAAAGCCAAGTTTACTAGAAATCCAATCTATCACAAGATTATATTTTTCTAGCCATGATAAAATTAAAATGATTGGATTAGAAAGAGGTCTAATTATATTAAAAATTATGCAACTATTATGGCCATTTATTACTACATCTATAGAAAATATTTCATAAATAATATCTCTTGAAGATAATGGACGACCATCTATGACTTCTACATGTAGGGATATAGTTTTTTGTACTAACTATATATTATGACTTTTAACAAATTTTTCATCTAAAAACAAGCTAAGACTCCTAAATCTATTAAAGTAGAAGCTTTGTGATTATTAGATCCTAAATGTACATCTATTGTAAAACAAAGAAAGGATTCTAAAGAAACAATAGGACCTTCATTAAGAATTACATAAGATTCTAACCATACGGTCCTTATTGTAGTGTCACCGACATACTCATGTAAGCTAGTAATTACATATACAAACAAGTCGAAGTAAGCAAAATTAGGTAAAAGTAAGTTAATTCTATAGTATTTAATATGGAAGCTTCCTAGAAGCTTTATAGATGCTACTTTGACTTCATAGGTGTCTTTAATTGACTTTTTGGATTAAAAACGTGGTCAATAAGTTGGCCATGTGCCACACATGTTGTTAGCTTGAAGATCAATTTAAATATGTGGCCCACACGTAGAAAAACTTGTCTTGTAAGTGAAGGCATGTGTCCTACAAAGTCAACACATATTGAAGGTCCTATAGAACATTGCCATATAGCCTCTAGTTAGATAGTTTATATAGAAACAAGAGTGAAGCCTTCTTCACTCTTGTCAACTCTTTTCTTGTTTCTAGTCTAGTTTCAAGGATCTCTAGTTTTCTTATCTTTTGGCAATAGCCATTCTAGTTTCTCTTTCAATATACATACTTGTTTATTTATATTTTGTTACCTTTCTTTGAGTGAAGGCTTACTTGTCTGAATTGGTTTTTCATCGAGTTCTTATCCTTGACAAATTGACAGGAGTACACCTACAATATCAGAGCTTTGTCTAATCTTAATTAAAAGTGGATTATCCCTTTTTCTTGATAAGATATAAGTATATTAGAAGTTACGGATTACCTTCTTCTAAACTGATATTGTCTATAGTATTTTCTTTGTTCTCAAGTCCTCTCTTCTATTTGTCTTGAGCGATATTAAACATCTTCTCTTTTCTAAGTGTTATCATGGCAGAACTTATTGAAATGAAGAGTGCAATGGCACAAATGTAAGAGCAATTGAGGGAGTTAATGCTTGCGATGTATCAACTCAATTTACCACCACAAAGAGCAACAAGATTAGTAGGAAGTGAAGATATAGAAATGGTTGGAGCTGCTTCAAAATCTGTACCAAACCATGTCCTTTCTCCTATGGTGAAACATCCTTCTAGTATTATAGAACCAAGAAGTATTCTATCCGAGAAGTTTGATGGTACCAGATCTAAGTTTCGAGGATTTATCAATGAAGTACAACTTGTGATTGAACTTCAACCCCAAAGCTATCCAACTCCAGGATTGCAAGTTAGATTCATTAGTATGCTTCTTTCAGGTTCAGCACTATCATGGTTCTCATCTTTTCTTGAACGATGAGATCCAATATTAGATAATGTAGAGACTTTTTTAGTGGAGTTTCGATCCATGTATGGAGAACATGATGCAATTCGTATTGCAATCAATAAGATCCATATTTTACGACAAGGCAATCGATCAGTAACGTTATATGCTTCACAATTTTGACAACTTGCAATTGATATCAAGTGGGATGATGCTGCACTTATTAGCCAATTTCTCTATGAAATACAATATGAGGTAAAAAAATTAATGCTCAACTTACCTGATCCTCAAACATTGAGTCAAGCAATTGACTTTGCTATGAAGTACGATAATCGCCTTTTTGAATTTCGATCTGAGAGCCGTACAAGTAGATCTCAACGTTACTATAATTCAATGGCAACACCAACACTTCTTCAATACATACATTCGGAAGTAGAGGATATACAAATTGATGCAGTACATTTCAAACCTCTTACTGAGCAAGAAAAGACTCGTCATTGTTAAGAAGGATTATATTTATATTGTAAAGAACCAAAGCACACTGCTCAACATTATCCAAAGAAATGACACAATTACAAAATGAGGTGTATGGCTGTGAAAAAAGATAATATGTCAAAAAATGAATTTGTCTAGCTACAATAGGGACAGTGCGGCTGGAACCTTGCACAATATCTAGTAAAGGTCCTATTCTCTCCTTAGAGCCTCTCCTTGTTTTATATTAAATATTATTTTAGGACCTAAATATTACAAAGCCTCTGCCTTATTAGATTCAAGAGCCTTGGCATGTTTCTTAGATGAAGAATTTACCAAAAGACATAGCATATTTTTAGTAAAGAAAAATAAATCTATTCATGTAGAAGTGATGTTGTCTATTGTCTTTTGGAGATATTACTCACAAAGCCCTTCTTTTAGAAGTAATAATCAATGGTGATAATAGCTTTATAGTATTTAATATTATTAGATCTCTTTTTAATCCAGTCATTTTAAATTTATTGTGGTTAAAAAAATACAATCCTCAAATAGATTAGATTTCTCAAAGTCTTACTTTCTCTAAAAGTATAATTAATAGTGTAGTTAATCAAGTAAAGAGTCATAAGTCTAGTTCAATTAAATCCATATTTATAGGTGTAAAAGCTTTCTTGTATGCTGCTATGAAAGAATCACCATATATTATTTATGCCACACTTGCTTCTACTAGTGGAAAGACTTCAAGTGGCATTCCAAGCCAATATGAAGAATTTGAAGATGTATTGGAAAAAAATAATGTAGATACACTCCTGAAATATCATCCCTATGATTGCTCAATTGACCTTCAAGAAGGAGCACAACTGCCATTTGGACCAATCTACTGTTAATCACAAAATGAATTGACGGAACTCAAGGAGTATATTGAAGAAAATCTAGCCAAGAATTTCATATGCCATTGTAAATCTCCGACAGGAGCTCCAATTCTATTTTTGAAGAAAAAAGATGGATCATTGCAAATATGTGTTGATTATCGAGGACTCAATAAGATTACCATCAAGAACAGGTATGCACTATGTTTAATATCTAGACTTCTTGATCAGCTGAATCTAGCTAAAATCTATACAAAAATAGATCTTCGGAGAGCATACAATCTAATATGCATCAAAGAAGGAGATGAATGGAAGGCTGTATTTCGAACTAGGTATAGACATTTTGAATACAACGTCATGCCTTTTGGACTTAAAAATGCACCAGCAGCTTTTCAACATCTAATGAATGATATTTTTCGAGAGTTTTTAGACGATTTTGTGGTCTGTTATCTAAACGACATCTTGATCTATTCTAAGAATCTAAAAGAACATGAACTTCATGTTCATCGTGTGTTATAAAAATTAAGAGATGCAGGACTCTGTGCCAAGATAGAAAAGTATGTATTCCACACTACTCAAGTCGATTTCTTAGGTTACATCATTTCAAATGATGGACTTATGATGAATCCTAAAAAAGTTTGAACTATTATAGATTGGAAGATCCTAAAAATAGTAAGAGATGTCCAATGTTTTTTGGAATTTGCCAACTACTATTGGATCTTCATCAAGGACTTCTCTCGAGTTGCAACTCCACTTACATGTTTGAGTTGTAAAGACAAACTCCAATAGAATCAAGAAGCAGAAGTTGCTTTTGAATCTTTGAAGACAGCGTTTGTTTCTGCACCAATCTTGTATCGTGTTGATTTTTTGAAAGCATTCTTTATGGAAACAGATGCATCATATTTTGCTTTGGGTGCACTTTAATCACAAATGGGAAAAGATGACAAACTTCATCTAGTAGCCTTTCATTCAAGAAAATTCTCAGCAGTAAAAATCAATTATGAGATCCATAACAAAGAACTTCTTGCAATTGTGGATTCTTTTGAAGAATGGCATCATTATCTAGAAGGCACTTTCAATCCAGTCCCCATGTATATGGATCATAAGAACCTTGAGTATTTTATGTCAATACACGTATTAAATCATCGTCAAGCTCGTTGGAGCATGTCTTTATCAAGATTCAAATTTATCATCACTTATCGACTAGAAAAATAATAAGATTTTTTCGATGCCTTGTCTAGACATTCTTATCTTGCACCAAAAGAAAGAGATGCAGCTTTTGAGCAACAAAGAACGGTTCTCTTGAAGCCAGAGTAATTTCATCTTCGAGCAATAAAATCAACATTGATTGTTGATTTAACTTTTCTCAAGCAAGTCCAGTTAAGTATGTCTTCAGATCCTCTTATTCATGATATCAAGAATAATTCTTCTAAATCTCATGATCCTTCTAAATTTGAATTCAAAAATAACCTACTCTATTTTGAAGGATGCCTATATGTTCCAAAAGGAAAAGCATGTTTACGTACTCTTCAAGCTCGTCACGACTTCCAAGTAGCAGGATATTTTGGATATAATAAGACTTTGGAGCTGATATCTAAAGATTTTTGGTGGCCTCAAATGTGGAAGGCAGTCAAAGATTTTTTACAATCATGTGATTTTTGCTCAAGATCAAAAACTCCTCATCATCGACCTTTTGGACTTCTTTAGCCATTATCCATTCTTGAACAACCATGGTCTTCTGTTTCTATGGACTTCATCACGTATCTTCCAATCTCAGATTCTTATGACTTTATATTTGTGATAGTAGATCGTTTTACACAGATGGCACATTGTCACGAACACAGAAATACAGGCTTGAGATCTAACAAGAAGTTCAAGAAGAACTGGCAAGAACTAAATTAATCAGATGAATACAAGAACAACACTAAAGAGGTGAGCTAGAGCTCCAAGAGATGTGTTGTCGAGATTGAAGAACTCTTCAGTCTCGATTCCAATATATACTCCTATTTAGGAAGCTTCTCAAGTAACTTCTACGAACTAGGAAGCTTCTAGAAGGTTCTAGAGACTTGTTTCTAGAGGGTTCTAGAAACTTGTCTCTAAAAGTTTCTAAGGACTTTGTCTCTAATATCTTCTACAAACTAAGAAGCTTCTAGAAGTTCCAGAGACTTGCTTCTAGAAGGTTCTAGAAACTTGTCTCTAGAAGGTTCTAAGGACTATGTCCCTAACATCTTCTATCAACTAAAAAGCTTCTAGAAGATTCCAAAGAATTGCTTCTAGAAGGTTCTAAGGACTATGTCCCTAACATCTCCTATCAACTAAGAAGCTTCTAAAAGGTTCCAAAGACTTACTTCTAGAAGGTTCTAGAAACTTGTCTCTAGAAGGTTCTAAAGACTATGTTCCTTATATCACCTCCTCCTTTAGCTTCGAGGTCTCTGAGAAGCAATGTTGTTGTTAATCAATACCAATGCAAGAAAATGAAGATCTGTCACATAACGTCTGCTATGAACTCCAACTGTTGTTCACGAGGCAAGTGGTTCATTAGCCCTTGAAGCCAATGGTAGTGGCCCATTCCTTCGACTTCTAACCAAGCATGAACTTTCGTATCGTCATTGTGAAATTATCGTGCAAACATGCCTTCTAACCATCGTAAGCAGGCTCGAATTCAAATACAATCACCAGTGATCGGTTACTCGATATCCTCCGTTGTTGTCGTGGTGTAGGTGGTTCTTCATCTCGGGGTCGCCTTCGTGAGCTAGTCGATTGAAATAATGTGACTGACATAGTATCTATCTCTTGGCTATCCATATCAGAAGACCAAACTATGGCTATTGAAAAAATTCTACTTTATCTTGGAGAAAATAACTACATCAATTACGAATTTTGGTGGTGCTCTCTTCGTTTCTTATATTCTTGGGTGAGCAAGCTTTAGAAGGAAGCTATCATCAAACCGGCTTAGATTTATGAAGATGTTGTTGATAAAACTCCTGTATCTTTTGCGACGTATTGGCAAAATTTTTAGTTTGCTCCGATGTTTGCTCATTAATGTCGTAGCCGCTCCAATAAACAAGATACTCCAACTTGCCCCACCTTCGCCGTGAATCCAGCACCTTTTCAACCTCATATTCCTCATGGTTCTTGATCTCAATACTAGGTGGCAGACATTGCATTCTTCCAGGAAAAGACGACTCTCGATAAGGCTCTAATAGAGAAACATTAAAGACTGGATGTATCTTCATAAAAGTCGGTAATTCCAGACGGTACGCCACTAGATTGATTTGTTTCTGGATGATAAATGGTCCCAATCTTTGATAGTCCAACTTATCACATGGTCGCTTGGTCTTGATATTCCATTGAAGAAGCCATGCTTTATCTCCAATTTTGAAAGTAGGTGCTTGATTCCGAAATCTATCTACAAACGCCTTGAAGGATTTTTGAGCAGATTGTAATTGAAGCTTCAATGTATTTTGAAGCTCTGATAGTTGTTTCGCAAATCCTTCAGCTGCTGGATTGTTACTTGTTGACGGACTCAATAAATCAAGCTTTGGATGATACCCATAGTCGGAAAAGAATGGTGTGTATTGAGTCGATGCATAGAAGGTGTTGTTATATGCAAACTCGACTTACGACAGATATGCGGTCCAATCGTCTTGCTGATAGTTGATGGTGCATCGTAAATATTGTTCTAAGACTTGGTTCACTCGTTTCGTTTGGCCGTTAGTTTGAGGATGAAAAGTCGAAGAAAGCTTGATATCCACCTTCAGTATCTCAAAGAGAGATCTCGAAAACTTTGATACGAACTGGGTTCCTCAATCTGATACGATATCATTTGGTAGTCCATGATATTGATACACATTATCGAGAAAGAGCCTTGCTGTGACTTCATTGGACGATGTCTTCTTGTAAGGGACAAAGTGCGTCATCTTTGTAAGCCGATCTACCATGACAAAGATGCTGTCAAATGTGTTCGATGATGGCAAGTCCGTGATGAAGTCCATGGAAATTGAAGACCATGGTCGACATGGAATCGACAATGGCTGTAGAAGTCCATAAGGGTGATGCCGAGGATTCTTGGATCTTGAACAGATGTCACAAGAGAGGAAAAAATCTTTCACATCCTTCTATATTTGGGGCCACCAAAAATCTCGAGAAATAAACTTCAAGGTCTTGTTGAATCCAAAATGTCTCGCAGTTGGAAAATTGTGGCAAGATTGAAGAACTTGGAGTCGTGCTGGTCCTTTTGGAATATACAACCGCTCCTCAAAGTATAAAAGACGTCCCTCTACGTTGAACTTGTCATCATTGGCACACTGCTTGATATCAATGGCTACTGAATTTTCAATGGTCATGGCACGTACCTGATTCAGGAAGTCGACATTAATTGGCACAACAGTAGCACAAAGCCGAAATTGCTCTGGCTTCAACAATATTGTACATTGTTGATCAAACGCTGCTTCTGTAGCCTTTGGTACAAGATACGATCTCTTCGATAAGGCATCAGATAGTCCTTGCTGCTTTCTAGGTTGATAAGTGATAACAAAATTGAACCTAGATAGCTACATACTCCATCGAGCTTGACGTCGATTTAGAACTCGAGTTGACATGAAATACTCCAAATTCTTGTAATCTGTGTATACGGTCACTGGGTATGCAGCTCCTTCAAGAAAGTGACGCCATTCTTAGAAAGAATCCACTATAGCAAGAAGTTCCTTATCATAGATCTCATAATTGATTTCAGCAGCAGAGAACTTTCGAGAATAGAATGCAATCAGATGGAGCTTCTTGTCTTCTCTTATTTGTGAAAGTACAACTCCCAAAGCAAAATCCAAAGCATCAGTTTCTAAACAGAAAGCCTTTGTAAAGTTTGGATGTACGAAGATTGGAACTGTAGTAAATGTCGTCTTCAGGTCTTGAAACGCCTTCTGTGCTAGAGGTCCCCATTCCAACTTATCCTTGCATGTCAATCAAGTGAGAGGAGTAGCAACTTGAGAGTAATTTTTGATGAAGATCTGATAGAAGTTGGCAAAATCAAGAAAGCATTGTACGTCTCTAACCGTCTTCGAAACCTCCTAGGACACAATTGCTTCCACCTTCTTAGGGTCCATCTTCAAGCCTTCCGTAGTCACAACGAATCCCAAAAACTCCATCTCTAATTAGTGAAATAAATACTTCTCCAACTTGGCATATAGTCCTCGCTCGCATAGTTTCTGCAAGACCAAATGAACGTACTTTTCATGCTCTTCCTTGTTTCTGGAGAATATCACAATATCATCTAAGTAGATGATAACAAAATCATCAAGGTGCTCCCGAAAAATGTTATTCATCATATGTTAGAAGATTGCTGGAGCATTGGTAAGACCAAAGGGCATGACATTATACTCAAAATGGTCATACCTTGTACGGAACGCTGTCTTCCACTCATCTCCTTCTTTGATTCGTACGAGGTTGTAAGCTCCCCTTAAATCAATTTTTGTAAAGATCCTTGCACGTCCAAGTTATTCTAAGAGACCAAAAATCAAGGGTAATGGATAACGATTCTTCTTTGTTACCTTGTTGAGGCCTCGATAGTCCACGCACATCCGCAACGAGCCATCTTTCTTCTTCACAAATAAGATGGGTGCTCTAGTTGACGATTTTGAATGACGGATGAAGTTCTTGGCTAGATTCTCATCGATATACTTTCGCAATTCTGCCAACTTCGTCTGCGATAGATTGTAGATTGGACCAAAAGGTGGTTGTATTCCTTCCTGTAAGTTTATGGTGCAATCATATGGTCGGTGTTCCGGTAGCATGTCGGCATTTTTCTTTTAAAACACGTCTTTAAAATCCTTATATTGCTCAGATATACTTGCTGTCTAGATCTTCTCCCTAATAGTTGGAGCCGCATAAATGACAAACGATGTACCTTCCTTGGATGATCTTATAAACGTTCTTACTCCAATGAATAAAGATTTCTGTATTTGGGATTTTCTACTAGACTTGCTCTTGGGTGGTTTTGTGGGAAAGGTCATCTTTTGCAACTTCCAATCTATGGATGGGTTATGCTTTTCCAACCAAGAAAGACTAAGAATAACATAATTTGATGGGATTCTAATAATATTGAAAATAATATGACTACTATGGCTCTTAAATGTCACTTCTATAAGTTCTGATTCATGGTTGATACTACCAGACAATAAAGGTCGCCCATCTTTGACCTCAACGTGAATAGGTTTGGATTTTTGTACTAAAAGGATCTTATGACGCTTCACAAATTCTTTGTCTAACAAACAAGCAGATGCTCCTGAATCTAATAATGCTAAGGCTCTCAGTTTCAAAGGGCCAATAAACAAAGGGATTGTAAAACAAAAGGCTGGTTGAGCGGAAAGAAAGGAACCTGGTTGTTGTTGCGATATTTCATTGTCCAGCCGCATGATTCCTATTGTAGCTGGGCATCCTTGTTTTCATGAACAAACGTGTCCCAGGTCCTGACAGTGTGTTGATTTTGCTTCTCGGGATAGTTTTCAACTTTGTGGCCTTCTTCACCACAATACAAGCATAGACCTTCTTCCATACGTCGCTTTTTTCTTCTAGAGTAAGGGATTTGACACGTACCGCATCAATTTGCATGTCTTCTATCTCTGAATGTGAATTCACGTTGCTTGCCGACATAGTTGGGGCATGGCGAACCGTATATTATCTTGAACATTGATCTTGGCGGTGTTGGAATAGGCAGTTATCGCACTTCATACCTTGGCTTATAGCTTCGTTGAGCATTTGCGGATCAGAAAGAATTAATAGCAAATCCTTCACATCATTCTTGAAACCTCAATAGAATTGACTCATCAATGCTTCTTCATCCCAATTGATGTCGAATGCTAATTGCCTGAAATCCGATGTATAGACTGATGTAGAGCGCATCTCTTGTTGTAGTGACCGGATCTTTGTTGTAGCCCATCGAACCTTGTCGTGTTCACCAAATGCTTCCACAAATGCCTCCAAAAAGGTTTCAAAGTTGTTTAGTATGGACGATCGTTTCTCAAACAAAGGAACAAACCATCATAGAGCTTGCCTTACAAGTAAGGTTCTAACAAGCCCAATATATGACTCCTCCGTTGGATAGCGTTCGGGCTATAAAACTATTATCAACCTGATTTGGTTGACGAATCCTTGAAACTTGGAATGGGTACCATCGAACTTATCCGGAAGGCTAACTCGGAGCTCCTTATGTTGTAGAACCTGCTGTGCTTATCGAACCTGAGGCAAAGTTGCTTCTCCAAGTGTAGAAGTTTGAGGCTGGTGCAACCTAGATTGTGCCATTCTAGATGCTCCATCATTATGAAGCCTTGCCACGACTCCTTCAATCTCTACAGTTCTTTGCGATAACGTAGCGAGGACATTCATGATAGCATCCAACTTGGACTCCAAACTTTTCGTCATACTAATGACTTGGCCTCCGGCCATTCTAAGAGAAGGAAAAAAATGACTCTACAAAAAGACAATATTGGTTTAGAATAGGATACTCCGCAATCTCTAAAATGCCTTAAGAGCTTCAAAAAAAAGGAGTAATCCACTCTCGAAGAAGAAGAATAAGACTCCAATATTGAACAAAAAAAGTATCAGTTTACAGGAGGGTAATTTGCAACCTCTAAATTGCTAGTACACTTCCAAGCAGAGGAATAATCTACACTCTAACAAGGAAGAAACTAGCTCTGATATCTGAGGTGAGTGAAGTCTCGATAAACTGTCATGGACATAGAAATATAAGCCCGAGATCTAACAAGAAGTTCAAGAAGAACTAGCAAGAAGTAGATTAATCAGATAAATACAAGAACAACACCAGAGAGGTGAGCTAGAGCTCCAAGAGATGTGTTGTCGAGACTGAAGAACTCTTCAGCCTCGATTCCAAGATATACTCCTATTTAGGAAGCTTCTCAAGTAACTTCTACTAACTAGGAAGCTTCTAGAAGGTTCCAGAGACTTACTTCTAGAAGTTTCTAGAAACTTGTCTCTAGAAAGTTCTAAGGACTATGTCCCTAATACACATTTTGTACCATGTACAAAATCTATCATAGGTGAAGAAATAGCTAAGCTCTTTCTTGATAATATCTATCGCTATCATGGATTACTCAAGGATATTATGTAAATAGGAGAACTTAATTTGTATCAAGATTTTGGCAGACTCTTTTCAAGATTCTAAGAGTGGGTATAAAACTATCTTCAGCATTCCATTCTCAAACTGATGGACAAACAGAGCGTGTTAATCAAGTTTTGGAGCAATATTTAAGATGTACCATTAACTACCAACAAGATAATTAGACAACTCTTTTGCTATTGGCAGAGTTTGCTTACAATAACACGATACATTCTTCTACAAAACAAACACCTTTGTTTACTAATTATGGTTATCATCCACAACTTGATACTTTTGACTTTTCAAAAGTTGATAATCCTGCCGCAAAAGATTTGGGGATTCATTTATCAGAGCTACATGCAACGATAAAGGCGCAGTTAAAAGAGGCTCAAGAACAACAAAAGGTCAATGCGGATGTCTATCGAAAGGAACAACCACCATTCTTCTTGGGTGATATGGTATAGCTACTTCGTTCCAATATCAAGACCACTCATCTTTGTGACAAGTTGGACTATCGAAGGCTTGGACCATTTTCTATTTCTACACAAATGATTCCAGTTGTATGTCGTTTATATCTACTGGAGTCAATGAAAATCCATCCAGTATTCTACGTGTCTCTTCTTGAACCATATAAGATAGTGGACATACGAAGAAGATGACAAGCTCCACCTCCTCCTATAGAAATGGGCAATAATGAAGAGTTTGAAGTAGAAGAAGTCAAATTCAAAGCAACGCCGAAATGAATTGGAATATCTTGTCCATTGGCACGGATATGATATTAGTGAACGTACATGGGAGCCAACAAAGAATCTTACAAATGCAGCAAAAGTGGTGGAGGCTTTTCATTGACGACATCCATCAAAATCAAGATGAAAATATTCTTTATAAAAGAAACAACATCTAGGCAAGATAACATTCTACTTTCAATCCTTATTCGTAGCTTCTTTGTAGTTGTGACGCTCAGGAGATGGAGAACCAACACCCAATAGATTCGACTCAAGAGCCTTCATTTGCTCACCTGTCAGACGAGACATGACGATTGTCACAACCTTCAAGATAACGTAATCGAGATGAAGATCTTCAAGAATGACATATTCTTCCTTAAATAGATGGCGAGATATAACGCGTTTAGTATCACGATTTGGGAAGGGACTCCTGATGTTTGGTGATTTTGCTAGAGATAGGAACAACTCCTCATGGTGTTCTAAATGTTCTATTCGAAGGAAGTTATGAAGGCCTCAACAATGATCAAATAACTGGGTGGTCTTCTCGCCCTAGTATGAGACACTACCTATGGTTGAGAGGCCCTATCAATCATCTTCGAAGAGAACAAAGTTCAGAGTATGTGGCGAATACAATTCATCGCATCATAGATTTCTTCAACATATGATGACCGCTCCTCGTGGAACTCGTCTCTAGAAGGGGGGATAATGTCACGGCCATAATCATGTAAGCTAATAATTACATATAAAAATAGGTAGAAGTAAGTAAAAGTAGATAAAAGTAAGTTAATTCTATAATATTTAATATAGAAGCTTCCTAGAAACTTTCTAGACGCTGCTTTGACTTCATAGGTGTCTTTAATTGACTTTTTGGATTAGAAACGTAGTCAACAAGTTGGCCATGTGCCACACATATTGTTAGCTTGAAGATCAAGCTAACTATGTGGCCTACACGTAGAAAAACTTGCCTTGTAAGTCAAGGCATGTGTCCTACAAAGTCAACACATATTGGAGGTCCTATAGAACGTCGCCACGTAGCCCCTAGTTAGATAGTATATATAGAGACAAGAGTGAAGGCTTCTTCACTCTTGTCAACTCCTTTCTTGCTTCTAGTCGAGGTTCAAGAGTCTTTAGTTTCTTGTCTTGTGGCAATAGCCATTCCAATTTCCTTTTAATATACCTACTTGTTTATATTTTGACTTATTATATCGAGATAGCCTTTTGGTGTATATTTTCCCTCATCGAGTCTTTGTCCTTGACAGATTGACAAGAGTACACTTACAATATCAGAGCTTTGTTTTTTCTTGAGTAAGAGTGGATTACCTCTTTCTCTTGACAAGACATAAGCGTATTAGAAGTTTGCGGATTACCCACTTCTAAACTGATATTGTTCTTGGTATCTTTTTTGTTATCAAGTCTTTCTTTTCTTTTGTCTTGAGCAATATCAAACAAATTTTTCTTCTTAGTGTCATTATGGCAGAGCTTGTTGAAATGAAGAGTGCAATGGCACAAATGCAAGAGCAAATGAGGGAGTTAATGCTTGCGATGCATCAACTCAATTCACCAACACATGAAAGAACAAGAATAGCAGAAAGTGGAGATATAGAGATGATCGGAGCTGCTTCAACATCTACAACAAATCACGTTCCTTCTCCAATTGTACAACACCCTATAAGCACTAGAGAACCAAGAATTGCCTTACCTGAGAAATTTGATGGTACGAGATCAAAGTTTCGAGGGTTCATCAATCAAGTACAATTGGCAATTAAACTTCAACCGCAAAGCTATCCAACTCCAGGATCACAAGTCAGGTTTATTGGCACTCTACTTTCTGGTTCTGCATTATCGTGGTTTTCGTCTTTTCTTGAACAACGAAATCCAATATTGGACAATTTAGAAGCTTTTTTGGCAGAGTTTCGATCTATGTATGGTGAACACGATGCAACTCGTGTTGCAACAAATAAGATCCGAATTCTGCGACAAAGAAATCGCTCAGTAACAGTATATGCTTCACAATTTCGACAACTTGCAATTGACATCAAGTGGGATGATGCTGCACTCATCAGTCAATTTCTTTATGGATTGCAATACGAAGTAAAGAAATTGATGCTCAACTTACCTGATCCTCAAACTTTGAGTCAAGCAATCGATTTTGTGGTAAAATGTGATAATCGACTTTTCGAATTTCGATCCGAGAATCATTCACGGGAACCTCAACGTTATTACTCAATGGCAACATCAACATCTTTGCCAAACGTACATTCAGAAGTAGAAGACATGCAAATT
This sequence comes from Physcomitrium patens, assembly GCF_059467195.1. Taxonomy (NCBI): domain Eukaryota; kingdom Viridiplantae; phylum Streptophyta; class Bryopsida; order Funariales; family Funariaceae; genus Physcomitrium; species Physcomitrium patens. Next base: position 12,915,454 of record NC_143412.1, on the reverse strand, counting down.
GACGCGGTACGTTTTAAATCCCTAACTAAGCAAGAAAAGATTCATCGTCGTCAAGAAGGATTATGTTTATATTGCGGAGAACCTAAGCACACTGCTCAACATTGTCCAAAGAAATGGCGCAACTATAAAATTAGGGGTACGACGGTCAAAGAAGACAACATGTCGGAAAACGGATTAGTCCAGCTACAATAGGGACCGTGCAGCTGGAACCTTGTACAATTCCTAATGAAGGTCCTATCCTCTCCTCAGAACCCTCTCCTTGTTTTATAATAGACTTATATTTAGGACCTAAGAATTACAAAGCCTCTGCTTTATTAGATTCGGGAGCCTCAGCATGTTTTTTAGATGAACAATTTGTTAAAAGTCGTAAAATATCCTTTGTATAGAAACCTAAACCAGTACATGTAGAAGTCATAGATGGTCGTCCCTTGTCTTTTGGAGATGTCACTCATGAAACTCATCCTATAAAAGTAACAATAGACGGTCATGATAGCTACATAGCTTTTAACATAATTAAATCCCCGTCCAATCCAGTTATTTTAGGTTTATCCTGGCTAGAAAAATATAACTCTCGAATAGATTGGAATTCGTATAAACTTGACTTTTCCCAAAGCGTTATTAATAGTTCTACCAACCAAGTAAAAAATTATAAGTCTAGTATAGTAAAACCCATACTGATAGGTGCAAAAGCATTTATACATGCAGCAAAAGAAGGATCAACTTTTGCTATTTATGCTGCACCTATTTCTGAAAACGTAAAGACTTCAATTGGCATTCCAAATCAATATCAGGAGTATCAAGACATTTTTGAGAAAAAAAATGCAGATATTCTTCCTGAGCATCGCCCATATGATTGTTCAATCGACCTCAAGGAAGGAACTCAGCCACCATTTGGACCAATTTACAGTTTATCGCAAGATGAGATGGCTGAACTCAAGACATATATTGACGAGAATTTAGCGAAGAATTTCATATGCCATTCAAAATCTCCAGCAGGAGCTCCAATTCTATTCGTAAAGAAAAAAGATGGATCTTTACGAATGTGTGTTGATTATCAAGGACTCAACAAGATCACAATCAAGAACAGGTATCCATTACCTTTGATATCAGGACTCCTTGACCAGTTGAATCAAGCTAAGATCTATACAAAAATAGATCTAAGAGGAGCATATAATCTAGTACGGATCAAAGAAGGAGATGAATGGAAGACTGCGTTTCGAACCAGGTATGGACATTTCGAATATAATGTCATGCCCTTTGAACTCACGAATGCACCAGCTGCTTTTCAACATCTCATGAATGATGTATTTCATGAATTCTTAGACAATTTTGTCGTCTGCTATCTAGACGATATCCTGATCTATTCTAAGAACGTCGAAGAACATGAAATACATGTTCGTCAAGTATTACAAAAACTTAGAGATGCAGGATTGTACGCCAAAATAGAAAAGTGTATATTTCACACTACTCAAGTTGACTTTTAAGATACTTCATTTCAAATGATGGTCTCATGATGGATTCTAAGAAAGTCCAAACAATCATGGATTGGAAGATTCCAAGGACAGTAAGACATGTCCAATGTTTCTTGGGATTTGCCAATTACTATCGGATCTTCATCAAAGATTTCTCACGAGTTGCAGCTCCACTTACACGCTTGACTAGTAAAGATAAATTCCAATGGAATCAAGAAGCGGAAGCAGCATTTGAAGCCTTGAAGACATCGTTTGTCTCTGCACCAGTCTTATATCGTGTTGATTTTTCCAAGGCATTTTTTATGGAAACAGATGCATCAGATTTTGCCTTGAGTGCAGTTTTATCACAAATGGGAACAGATGACAAACTTCATCCGATAGCTTTTCATTCAAGAAAATTCTCAGCAGCCGAGATCAATTATGAGATCCACGATAAAGAACTTCTTGCGATCGTGGATTCCTTTCAAGAATGGCATCATTATCTAGAAGGCGCTTCTAGTCCAGTCACTGTGTATACAGATCACAAGAACCTCGAGTATTTCATGTCAGCACGCGTGTTGAATTGTCGTCAAGCTCGTTGGAGTATGTCTTTGTCAAGATTCGAGTTCATTATCACTTATCGGCCAGGAAAACAACAAGGTTTGTCTGATGCCCTATCTAGACGTTCTTATTTTGCACCAAAAGAAGGAGATGCAGCTTTTGAGCAACAAAGAACGGTCCTCTTGAAATCAGAGCAATTTCATCTCCGAGCAATGAAATCAACATTGACTGTTGATTCAACTTTTCTCAAGCAAATCCAGTCCAGTATGTCCTCAGACCTTCTTGTTTATGATATCGAGAATAATTCTTCCAAGTCTCATGATCCTTCTAAGTTCGAGTTCAAGAATAATCTATTATATTTTGAAGGACGCCTATATGTTCCAGAAGGAGAAGCACGTTTACGTGTTCTTCAAGCACGTCATGACTTTCAGCAGCAGGGCACTTTGGATATAATAAGACTTTGGAACTCATATCAAGAGATTTTTGGTGGCCACAAATGTGGAAGTCAGTCAAAGACTTTGTACAATCATGTGATATTTGTTCAAGATCAAAAATTCCTCGTCATCGACCTTACGGACTTCTTCAGCCATTATCTATACCAGAACAACCATGGTCTTCTGTTTCTATGGATTTCATCACAGATCTTCCAAGCTCAAGATCTTATGATTCTATATTTGTGATAGTAGATCGTTTCACCAAGATGGCATATTTTGTGCCATGTACAAAATCTATCACAGGTGAAGAAACAGCTAAGCTTTTCATTGATAATATCTATCGCTATCATGGATTACCTAAAGATATCATATCAGATAGGGGAACTCAATTTGTGTCAAGATTTTGGAGGACCCTTTTCAAGATTTTAAAAGTAGACATAAAGCTATCTTCAGCTTTCCATCCTCAAATTGATGGACAAACAGAGCGCGTAAACTAAGTCTTGGAGCAATATTTAAGGTGTACTATCAACTACCAACAAGATGATTGGACAACCCTTCTACCATTGGCAGAGTTTGCTTATAATAATACGGTACATTCTTCTACGCAACAAACACCTTTCTTTGCCAATTATGGCTATCATCCACGACTTGATACTTTTGATTTTTCAAAAGTTGATAATCCTGCAGCAGAAGATATGGCAAATCGGTTGTCAGAGTTACATGCAATAATGAAGACGTAATTGAAGGAAGCTCAAGAACGACAAAAGATAAACGCAGATCTATATCGTAAGGAGCAACCACAACTCAACGTGGGTGATAAGGTATGGCTACTTCGTCGCAATATCAAGACTACTCGACCTTGTGACAAGTTGGACTATCGTAGGCTTGGCCCCTTTTCTGTTTCTGAACAGATCAACCCAGTTGCATATCGGTTACATCTACCGGAGTCAATGAAGATCTATCTTGTATTCCACGTGTCTCTTCTTGAACCATATAAGACAGCGGATATACAAAGAAGAAGACAAATGCCATCGCCTCCTATAGAAGTAGATAATAATGAAGAATTTGAGGTGGAAGAGATATTAGACTCAAGGCGGCGCCGAAATAAGCTGAAATATCTTGTTCATTGGCGCAGATATGATATTAGTGAACGCACATGGCAGCCATCTAGGAATCTAGAAAATGCATCAGCTAAAGTCAAAGTTTTTCATCAACGACATCCATCAAAACCAAGATGAAAATCTCTCTTATAAAAGAGACAAGATTGAGGCAAGATAACATTCAATTTCCTATCCTTGTTTGTAACTTCTTTGTATTTGTGACGCTAATTAGATGGAGAGCTAACAACTAGCGGATTCAACTCAAGAACCTTCGTTTGCTGACCTGCCAGACGAGACATTACGATTGTCACAACCTTCAAGACGACGCAATCGAGATGAAGATCTTCAAGAACGACATATTCTTCCTCGAACAGATGGTGAGATACAACGCGTTTGGTATCACGATTTGGGAAGGGACTCTCGATGTTTGGTGATTTTGCTAGAAGTAGGAACAACTCCTGATGGTGTTCCGAATATTCTATTCGAAGGAAGTTACGAAGGCCTCAACAATGATCAAATAACTGGGTGGTCTTCCTGCCCTGGTATGGGACACTATCGATGGTTGAGAGGCTCTATCAATCATCTTCGAAGAGAATAAAGTTTAGAGTATGTGGCGAATACAATTCATCGCATCATAGATTTCTTCAACATATGATGACCGCTCCTCGTGGAACTCGTCTCTAGAAGGGGGGGTAATGTCACGGCCATAATCATGTAAGCTAATAATTACATATAGAAATAGGTAGAAGTAAGTAAAAGTAGATAAAATTAAGTTAATTCTATAATATTTAATATAGAAGCTTCCTAGAAACTTCCTAGACGCTGCTTTGACTTCATAGGTGTCTTTAATTGACTTTGTGGATTAGAAACGTGGTCAACAAGTTGGCCATGTGCCACACATGTTGTTAGCTTCAAGATCAAGCTAACTATGTGGCCTACACGTAGAAAAACTTGCCTTGTAAGTCAAGGCATGTGTCCTACAAAGTCAACACATATTGGAGGTCCTATAGAACGTCGCCACGTAGCCCCTAGTTAGATAGTATATATAGAGACAAGAGTGAAGGCTTCTTCATTCTTGTCAACTCCTTTCTTGCTTCTAGTCGAGGTTCAAGAGTCTTTAGTTTCTTGTCTTGTGGCAATAGCCGTTCCAGTTTCCTTTTAATATACCTACTTGTTTATATTTTGACTTATTATATCGAGATAGCCTTTTGGTGTATATTTTCCCTCATTGAGTCTTTGTCCTTGATAGATTGACAAGAATGAAGAAGCCTTCACTCTTGTCTCTATATATACTATCTAACTAGGGGCTACGTGGCGAAGTTCTATAGGACCTCCAATATGTGTTGACTTTGTAGGACACATGCCTTGACTTACAAGGCAAGTTTTTCTATGTGTGGGCCACATAGTTAGCTTGATCTTCAAGCTAACAACATGTGTGGCACATGGCCAACTTGTTGACCACGTTTCTAATCCACAAAGTCAATTAAAGTCACCTATGAAGTCAAAGCAGCGTCTAGGAAGTTTCTAGGAAGCTTCTATATTAAATATTATAGAATTAACTTACTTTTATCTACTTTTACTTACTTCTACCTATTTCTATATGTAATTATTAGCTTACATGATTATGGCCGTGACAAGTATGTGGCGAATACAATTCATCGCATCATAGATTTCTTCAACATATGATGACCGCTCCTCGTGGAATTCGTCCCTAAAAGGGAGGATAATGTCATGGACATACTTATGTAAGGTAGTAATTACATATACAAACAGGTGGAAGTAAGTAAAAGTAGGTAAAAGTAAGTTAATTCTATAGTATTTAATATGAAAGCTTCCTAAAAGCTTCATAAATACTGCTTTGATTTCATAGGTGTCTTTAATTGATTTTTTGGATCAAAAACGTGGTCAACAAGTTGGCCATGTGCCACACATGTTGTTAGCTTGAAGATCAATTTAACTATGTGGCCCACACGTAGAAAAACTTGCCTTGTAAGTGAAGGCATGTGTCCTACAAAGTCAACACATATTGAAGGTCCTATAGAACATTGCCATGTAGCCCCTAGTTAGATAGTATATATAGAGACAAGAGTGAAGCCTTCTTCACTCTTGTCAACTCCTTTCTTGTTTCCAGTCTAGTTTCAAGGGTCTCTAGTTTTCTTATCTTTTGGCAATAGCCATTTCAGTTTCTCTTTCAATATACATACTTGTTTATTTATATTTTGTTATCTTTCTTTGAGTGAAGGCTCACTTGTCTGAATTGGTTTTTCATTGAGTTCTTGTCCTTGACATGTAGTTGGACAAATTTATTTTTCAACATATTGTTCTGTAAGAAGTTTAAAATGTACTGCATCAATTTCTATATCTTCTACTTCTAAATTTTTAGATTGAGAAGTGATTGGTGTCGTCATTGAATTTGTAATAACATTGAGGTTTCTTTGTGCAATTCTCACATTGAAACTCAAAAAGTTAATTATCATATTTCATAGCAAAGTCAATTACTTGACTTAATGTTTGAGGATCAAATAAATTGAGCATAAATTTCTTTATTTCATTTTGTAATCCGTAGAGAAATTGATTGATGAGTATTGCATCATGCTATATGATATTTGTCATTAATTGTTAAAATTATGAAGCATATAATATTATTAATTGATTGCTTTATTATAAAATACGAATCTTATTGATTGTAATATAAATTACATTATATTCTTCATATATAGATCAAAACTTGGCTAAAAATGCTTCCAAATAATCCAATATTGGATCATGTCATTCAAGAAATGATAAAAATCATGATAAAGTAGAACCTGAAAGTAGTATTCCAATAAATCTAACTTGTGATCCTTGAATTGGATAACTTTGAGGTTGTAATTTAATCACTAATTGTACTTGATTAATGAATCTTTAAAACTTAGATCTTATGCCATCAAACTTTTCAAACAATTTAATTTTTGGTTCCTTGAAATTTGAACAATGTTCCATTATAGAAGCAGTAGTATGGCTTGATATAGATGTTGAAGCAACTCCAATCATCTCTATATCTTCATTGCTTCATAATCTTCTTACTCCTTATGGTGATAGATTGAGTTGATGCATTGTAAGCATTAACTCTGTCATTTGTTCTTGCATTTGAGCCATTTCACTCTTCATTTAAGTAAGCTTTGCCATGCTAGCACAATAAAAAAAAAAAAAAAAAAAAAAAAAATCTATTTTCACAAAATAAAATACTTAAGAATCAAAAAAAAAAAATAGAAATAATATCAATTTAGAAGAGGATAATCCACAACTTCTAATTCGCTTATGTCTTATCAAGAGAAAGAAATAATCTACTCTTAATTAAGAAAGGACAAAGCTTTGATATTATATGTATACTCTTGTCAATTTATCAAGGACGCAAACTAGAAGAAGATACATAAACTTATAGAATCTATGTCAAAAGATAAGTGACAAAATAAAAGAAAGTATGTATATTCAAGGAAGAACTGGAATGGCTATTACCAAAGACTAGAAAACATAAGACTCTTGAAACTAAACTAAAAGCAAGAAAGGAATTGACAAGAGTGAGGAAGACCTCATACTTGCCTTTATATATATTACTTAATTAAGAACTATGTGGTGACAAGCTATATGACATGCAATATGCATCTAATTTACAGGACACATGTTTAATTTGCAAGGCAAGTTTCCTTGGAGTGTACCATATGTCCAACTTGTACTATAAGTGGTTTACATGTCAACAAGTGGCCTCCTTGTTGGCCAATTTTTCAACCTATCAATCACCTATAGACATGTATAAAGGCAAAGTAATGTCTATGAAGTTTCTATGAAGCTTTCCACAAGATATTATCATATTTATTTACTTTGACTTATTTCTACCTATTCTTATTATCTAGATAATTATCAAGGTAAATATGTATGTTTGTTTTATAAAATTAAGATGAAGAGTAATAATTCTTTGCTATAATAAAAACAAGATTTAATAAAAATTATATTCTATCTATTATCTTTGTTTGTAATTTTTGTATATTTATGGTTCTAAAGAAAAGGAGATTCAACAACCAACAAATTTAATTTCAGAGGTAACTTTTGCTAAGTTAGATAAAATATTGCAATTATCACAATTTTTTATACAATATAATAGACATAAAGATCTCAAAGAATAACATATTTTTCTTTGAATCGATGGTGAAATACAATGTATTTGGTATTACAACATTTAAAAAAAATCTTGATGTTTGATTATTTTATTGGAAGAAAGAACCAACCTTGACAATGTTTTATATATTTTATTTGGAAGAAATTACAAAAGCTTCAACAATCATCAAATATTAAGGTGGTCTTCTTGCCTTAATATAAGATTCTATTAATGGCTAAAATGACCTATCAACTACCTAGAAAAGAAAAAAAAAATGTCAAATTATATGATAAATATAATTTATCACATCTTAGACTTTTTCAACATATAATTATTGCTTCTTGTGGAATTTGACTTCCAAAAGAAGGCAGTAATGTCATATATATATATATATATATATATATATTTATTTATTTATTTATCTAGAGTAAATGAATTAGATAGAAGTAGAAACAAACATATTTGATAACACCTTGTAAAAAGCTTTGTAGAAGCTTCATTGACTCAATTTGAATTCATACATACTTATAGAAGATTGATAAGTTAAAAACTTAATTACTTGTGGAAGAAGTTTGTTATGTGGTATACATATAAAACCTATCTTATAATTTGACATATATTTTATAAATTGGACACGTATTAGAGATCTATATCTAAGTTAGTAGTACATTTTCAAATAAAACAACATGGAATACAATATTGTATAGGACATATCTAATTTTGAAGGCTAATTTAACTTATTACAATTTGATGTTGGATCAAATAAAATAACTTTAGTGACACAACTTATTCCATCAACTTGCCTCTTTTGATAACTTGATTAGAAAGCTTTGACATAGGATAAAGATTTTTAATATTGCAATAAAATTCTTTTACTTGATTAGAAAGCTTTGACATAGGATAAAGATTTTTAATATTGCAATACAATTCTTTTACTTGATTCATATTTTTGACAATGATTAGTAATTCTATTAGTTGATTTTAATTTTTTTTTTCTATATAGCCTTGTTTTGCTAATAGAGTCTTAAAAAATTTATTTGGCATAATAATTTCTTTTAAAATTATGGAAATTGATGTAAGTATCATCACGCTTGAATTCAATTCATTGCTTATATTAAATTAAGCAATGGTTAATATGTTCTTTGTATAAAATATGATTCTATCTTATAAGTGATTATATGGTCATTATATTAATTTATTTTTAGAATTTTTTTAACTAGATATCAAAATTTTGGCTTTATGTTTTTTCTAATTTATTCTATTTTTTAAAAAAAAACTTTAAATCTTATTAAAATTAACTTATCTAGATATGGATCAATAATAAATAAAAGTTTAAATATTTTAATGTAGTGATGTTGACATACTTAATAGATGTAGTGCAGTCTTTAAGTAGGTTGATTTCTAATATAGTATTTTTTTCAAATTTAGATATTAGTTTTTATTGTCTTATTTATGCTTTCTTAAGAGCCTTACAATCTTTAGTTTAATGCTTTGTGACCTAATCTAATTGGCATGAAATTAAAAGATTAAGATAATTAACAAAATTTGACTTATGCTTGCTGGTTACAATGTTAAGTATCTTCATGTAGAGCTTCCAGCCTACTCCAAATTCCATTGCAACAAAAAAACTTGACTTAAAAGCTTTTTTATTATTAAGTCTATTGCTAAGAATCTCTCCAAGTCCAACCTCAATTTATTTTGAAATTTTAGTAAATTTATTTATAAGATTTTTAAATACAAATTTTATTGATATTTTAAAAGAAAAAAAAAAAAAAAAAAAAAAAAAAAATCTATTTGGTATCTAAATTGCTCTGAAATCAAAGTTTGAATTCCAAGTTTAAAAACTAGAAAAGTTCATAGAAAATTTATTTGGTAGTAAGATTAGAATTTTTTCATAACTTTGGCTAAAGATTGTAAGAGTTAGTTGATAGTTATAAAGATAAATTTGGCCATGATTTTTGCCAAAGTAAATAGAACTATCAACTAATTCTTACAATCTTTCTTTTTAAGTAGATTAAATGGTATCATTGAGCTTACAACCAACACATAATTCAATGATTGTATCTTAGCAAAGTTATACCTTAGCTTGTTATACTTTATCTTGATGCACTATCACAATTCTTAGTTCTATACAAAGCAATAAATTAACATAGCTTCTTATAAATCTCAATAGAAGAAATTTTTTTTAGAGTGTATTTGATTAAATACAACTATCTTTGTAGGCATTGTAAGTTATAAGAAGGAAGAACTTATTCTTCATTAAAACCTATCTGCTAGTTCTTAGCAATACTTTTAATTGTATTTTTCAAGTAACTTAAATATATTTGTTATATCTCTTCCTCCTCTCCTTTTGTACTCTACATAGGTCATTAAAACTTGCATAGTTATTTTCAAGTATTAAAATTCTTAAATATGTTTTTAAAAAATAAAAAAATATTACCTCTTATATTTTGCACCCTCCTTAAAACTATGAAGATAATCATATTTAGATTGTGGTTTTTAGTTATATTATCAACTTTCTTGTTATAAGTATGGTAAAAATTATGAAGATAATTGTATTTAGATTGTGGTTTTTAGTTATATTGTCATCCTTCTTGTTAAAAGTATGATAAAAGTGTTATTGTTAATTTGTCATAGTTTTTTTATGCATTTTATAAAATTTTATATTTATACGAATTTTGTGCATTTATATTATTAATAGCCAATATAAGTATGAATACATATTTTTTATTAAAAATGTAATATTATTTAGCAATGCAAACTATATTTTATTATTTTTTAATTTTTTTTTGGATGTATTCAATTATGTAGGCAAATTTGATCTCTTACAGCTTATTTTAAAACTTTTTTCTAGAAGTGACACTATTTAGAAGTTGTCCTTACAACACAAATTGACAACATTATACCTAAATATTTGTAAGTTTATAAAAAAAAAATTATTCAATTTAAGCATACTGGTTTTTTTTTAAGATACAATAACTTGGATTCATAGATAGACCATTGATTTTTAAGATTTATAATATTTATTTTAAAACTAAATTGTATTCAAAGTAAGAGCAATCAATTAATTATTTAAAACTAATCTTGAATGAAAAAGATTACATGTATATATTAAATCAAATCAATTTTTTTTAACAAATTCCAACTTCTAAATTCTTTTCAGAAACCTCTAAATGAACACCCCCCCCCCTTTTATTGTGTGGACAGCTCCTCCTCCTGCTTTGTACCACATATACTTGCATACATACAATAAAATTCTACATTACATTAAAATAATTTTAGGATAAATTTGTAATAAAATATTTATATACATTGGGTCAAAGCATTTTTAATTTTATTAATTTTTAAAAATTAATAAAGTATTTCTTATAATTCTTTTATTCACTTTTAAAAACCTAAATGATTTAATTTAAGAATCTCTTATTGTAATTTTATCCTAATTATTTTAATGTGAATAAGATTTTTATTATGTACATGCAAGGGTGCATGGGATAGAAGTGTAAGTAATTTCATGGGTGGGTGCTGCTTGCATTAAGATTGCGATAAAAAAAGGAGTGTCTACTTAGCAATTTCCTTGTTTTATTAAGATATTATTCATTGATTTTGTTCCATCATTTTCTTTTCTAATACATTGTATTGATGATCACGTTTTTAACTAAGGAGAGCTGTAGAGATATCTTAAATAAAGAAATTTTGAATAAAGAATCTGCTGCTTTAAATTGTGTTTCCGTGGCCTGTGTATATATTTGTTATGTTATTTGGTGACACACATTTGATTGCACTTTGAATGTTCACAGAGTTTTAAAATACTCTTAAAGTAGTTTACAATATGAGTTTTTTCCTTTTACAAATGTTAATGCTCTGTTATAACAATGCAAGGCAAAATATTTTTAAATGTTTGGAGTATAAGTGAAAAACTTGAATCAATAAGTTTCATTCTCCACTATTAAATCACCCACTGGTTTAATTCATTTGCCAGTTCGGGGAAGTTGATTTACATGTTGCATCAAGTGGGCGCATCCGCACGTTAAAAAATCTTGTACAATTTTTGGAGGAACTAAACAACTACCTAGCACAATAGCAACATATAAGTTTTTTGTGTAAGAAGAGAGGATTCCTTTTGTGACGGGTGAGCAAGCGGAACCGAAGGGATGAGTACTGTAGCTACCAACCGCAAACTGCCTGTCGAGGCGCGTATCTAAATGCAAGCAGCACCCACCCATGAAACGTAGTGTACAGGGCAAAATGAAAGGAAGTAAAACAAGCACCTGGTATAAAAAATGATCGCGCCATTCAAACCACCGCAAAAGTAGAACTTGAGTCGAGTCCCCCTCGGGTTCTTCAAAAATTTGTGCCGTCCTCGGATCGATCAACTGGTGATCGTGCTTGGTATGTGATGACGAAAGAAGAGCATAGATCCTAAAACCTAGCACAAGGATATCTTCAAATAAAAAGCTTCGAAGCCTACTGAAATCTGTCGACGATCTTCAGCCACCTTCCTGGATGTGCAATGATGGGCACACTGCATTTCTACGCCCGAGAAGAGCCCCTTAAACTCCTGATCATAGTTTCCTCCCTCCATGATAAGTTCGTGAATGTCAAGTGCACTGAAGAATGGCAGAGATGTCATTCTTGAACATACATTACGAGGGTTTTATTCACGTTTATTCCAAGCGACTTCAACTGTAATTTGATCCAATCTTCCCCACTACTAATCCATCAACATAACTTCATGAGAGTTTCAGAAGCAGGTTCGGATCTGACGCTGTTCCAAGCCATAAGAGGCTCCCAGTAAACCTTCGCGTGCACAACGCCACTCACCCGTTTCGCAGCCCACCATAGAAACGGAGTGATCATGGCTACGTATATCCCAATCCCCAATCCTCTCGTAATGCCGCTGGCGTAAAAGGGTGAGCCCATAGTGAACAGAGCTCCAATACAGCCAAGCCAGGGAGTAAGAACCGGTAGATCAGGAAGCTGGAAAGCAGTGTTCACAACAGTGAGGAGGCAGAACGAGCCCAGAAGAAAGACTCCCCAGCCCATGAGTGGGTGCACTGTGGTGGGGATCATGTAGAAAGGAAGGCGGAAGCTGCCAGCAACTAGGGCAAGGATGATGAGTTTTATTGCCCAAGGATGGCACAGTTTCTTTTCCGCACAGGGGCCACGACCGAAGCAGGTGATTCTCGACATTGAGCTCTTCTCCGAGCACGCATATCGCTGCCGAATGATGAGTGCCACCAGCATTATGAAGATGTAAAAGAGGCTTTCAGCTATAAGGACGGGGGACTCAGTTTCGTACCTGCACCCCACACGTATTGTGCTAAACTTTTAAGTACTCTGTGACGAGCCATATTGGCTACATGTAACACCTCAAAATGAAAACATCTAATTTTTATCTGGCATTTGCGCAAACAAGGTGAACACTACCACTCCACAAATTCTAACAAAGAATGCAGCAATTGACGTTTGACATTGGATAGAACCATGTTTATCACCGACAAAGGTAATACTTGAAGCAAAGCGGAAGAGAAAATTTCTCACATAATTTGTGGCTTGTACTCACCCTATGGTAGCTACACGCTTTTCATGCCATGAAAGTCCCAAAGGTAGTATTGGCCACGACCACCAATACCATGGTTTCAACATGGGAACGCTAGGAAATGTGATGACGCTATTCGGACCACATGGAACTCTCCATTTCAGCTTCAGATCTGCACGTAGTTCATAGCAGTACACAAATTACTCAAACCTGGCCAGACCAATGTGCGCCAAAAATCAACCGTGGAGGTGAATTCTTAATTCATGCAGATCAGCCAACTTACCCTCGAGATTTCCCCTTGAGTGGTTAATATTGAAAAATATGGCTTGCAGTTATTAAATTAGACGGGTCATCTCAGATGCTTTGGAGTTGTTTCGATGAGACTTACAAAAGAATGAAGCATCCATTTGGTACCCGAGTGGAAGTCGGAAAAGACCGTCGAGTCTTGAACCGTCAGCAGGAGGGTGAAACATGGGACGGTCGAGAAGATCGGTGAAATGACTCGCCAAGAAGCCTTGATCTGCTCCATCGCTGCTCTCCTTACCAATACTAATATCATGCATCATGTTACTGAAAGTTTCATTTGATGGCTGCAAATCGTACAAAACCAACGAAACGTTCGTATGAGGTTTATTGTACGGACGACTTACAACAATGAGCTTGAACAATTAAAAGGAATCCCACGAATAAAACATGAAAAACAACAAAACAAAAACAAACAAAGCTGCAGATTGCTGCAATAATGACACGAGAATGGCTTGGAGTATGTACTTACCTGTAGAACAAACAGACCAGTATGGAAAATGCACGGGTTAATGAAAGCAGCACAAAATTGGCCGCACTGGAAGAGCTCGTCCGGGGCTCGGAGAAACAAATTGTCGGCATCGAGCATCACCACCCTCTGGTATTCCGTCAGACTCCAAGCATAGATCTTGTTCAATGTCAACAGAAAGCGCTTATCAAAGTTGCGATAATTTGCGTAAGGGTTTTGAATATCACTCACGACCACAACCTTCGCACCTTCATCAGTTCTGCAGATAAAATGGAAGGGTCAGTTAACAAGACTATATTACGACCGCTGGCACACCATTTCACTTCAAAGTCAGCTCAATAAAGACTCTATTCCCTCACTGAACAGTCGCAAACTTGAATATTACCTACTCTGAGCCCTCTAACAATCTTACACCGACTCTATTCTTCTATTCTATTTTTGTTCGAAGCTTCGATAGGTCGTGTTCCCCCTTGGGGCTGAGAATTTAGAACCCTCCTTGAAAGTTAAGAGCTGAAGCTTCCGGAACTTATTAGTTTCGCGACACATATGGATTGAAGAAAGCTATCAAGCGAGAAAGAGGAATGAAACTCATGACACCTAAAGTTGACAAAGATTTCGACTCAACACTGTAGGCAATGGTCAATGAGATTTTGAGCGTTGCCACCGTGTAGCTTACAGTGTCTTTTGCCATTGCGGGGGAACGCTTTCAGAGGCGATGACAACAAGATCCGCGTCCACTTGGAACCGCACCAACGTCCCCAACATCACGCGAGCGGCAATGTAAAATTCGTAATCGCGAGGTGTGCCCATGTATAACATTGTAGCATAAGCATTTGCTTTCAGCGTTCCTTTCAAGGGCGCATGGGCTGCGTGGGACGAGAATGCTGCGCCTGTCAAAAGTGTTGACACCCAGAAAAGTGCAACAGATAATCTAAACTGAGCTGTTTTGCCATTCCGGTTCTCCATGGCACTTCCTCGATTAGAGTCACTGTGGCTTCTGTAGGATCCTTTTCCAATCGTCGCAGATCCCGATATCCCCGTCACGAAAACTTAGCTTGTGAATGTACTTTAATTGCTCAATATCTTGCTCATCTATCTATGAAGGGGCAAAAATTATAACTCCAGCACGACCCCAGCAAGATAGTTGCCTGTTGTGGTTCCCAAAAAGTGGAAATAACCTCTCATCAAGACGCCACCCAGACAAGAGGGTACACAGCAGATCACGAGTGGTTCGCTGCAGAAATTTTATATCGAAATCTTTAGAGACAACACCCAATATTCTTCAGACGACTTTAGCAGATAGACACTGATAGGGCAGAGAGAGTGTCTCAAAGTCTTGTGGAGATCTCTACGATTTTTTTCAAAGCGAGAGGCGGGGCATTGTTGGGGTAGTCGAGCGGGTTACAACGTCATTTCCCTCCACCCAGGGGCCGTCATCCTCCCACAGATGGGAAGAAGGACCGACTAAATCGTGATTGTAAATTCAAAATGCTCAAACTCTTTTATGAAACTCCCAAGAAAACGTCCCCAATGCGCACACATCAACAGTAACACGAACAAAGCCGATTATACTTGAAACAGGTCGCTCGCGTCTGTTCGAGTTCCGAGCTCCCTCAAGGTAGGCAACGACTGTGCTAGATCCGTGAGCATGGAATGCAACACTATCACCCAACAGCGTGAACAGAATCACATGAACTCTCTCATTCACTACCTAAACGTCGACATTCTCCTCTGCAATCTCAGCATGTACACAAAATTAGAACTCAACTGGAAACTTAACCCGAGTCCAACTTCAGTACGCGGGAATTTACTTCTGGTCCAACAAGTATACTTCCTGAACACTTGCAGCCCGAGAATATCTACAAGAAACAGACCTTCACGCTTTGAGGAAATGCAGGCAACCCATTTCCTGAGGTCAGCCTCCTCCAGTCTATATCGCCTGAGCTTCTACCTGCATCAATATCCGCCCAGCCACTACCAAAAATTAATTACGAGGAAGCACGAGCTTATGAAGATAGGTATGTTTCACTGTTTCGACCTAGACTGGTTAATTTCCCCAAAAATGCATGCTATCGTCCTCAGTCAAGCCGTGAGCAAGAACAGGGAAGGTGGGATCGACACTATTGATCGATTGAGGTTCAACCCGTTGAGAAACAGCTTTGGAGTGCCGCGTCAGAGGTACTTACTGCAGTCGCAATATTTTGCAACTTGCAAGGAAGGTGGGCACGGGATTTAAGCCTGCCCTCGTGCGCAAATTTTTCCTGTAGTGGGGAACGTACCCATAGAATATCATTTTGGTGGATCGGAAGGGAGTAGATGCCCAGAGTATAAGTACTGCCAGTGCGTGGTGGTCCTCGACCGATTCAAGTGATTTGGTCCTACACGTGGTTTCTTTCCTCTGTCGGAGATTCTGGGTCTTCGTGTGAATGACGTATCATGACTCTCCAAAGCTTTCGTCCGTCAATGCACTTCAGGCTGAGAAAACGACGAAACGCGCCACATTTACACATGATTTGGCACCTTTCAACGTGCGGAATGTCATCAGATGAAAGCCAAATCGTTCAATTCTCGAGAAGAGAAATATATTCACACAGATTTCTGTGGTGTACCCAAAAAAATACTCATGCATATTTGTCTGCAACATATCCAATTGTATTGATGCCGACTTCAGCAGCCACTTTCATGAACGTGACATTCGAAACAAATAATGAGGATGAGAAATACTTTTTTATGTGGTGGAAAAGAGAAAACTCATTAAGCTCAATAAGTACTTTAAAAAGCTACTATTCCAATTTCATGATGTCAAAAAAATGGTAAAATGGTACGGGTATCTCACACTGCACCATGAGTTGAATTCCTCTACACCTCTTTTTTCTCGCTTGGGATCCGAGAAACCATAACAAAAGTATACCCCCCACATGATGATGATTTTGTTTGCCTGCAGCATCCATCAAGAAATTCTTGCAACTTACCGAGTCACACTCTGTGGGTTAAAACGTATTGGTGAATTAACCCTCCTGTGGGATATTTGGAGTAATATGCCAGACCATCACGCCGAACGTCCAATTTAGCAATTCACCAGAGATCCTTCAACGTGAGCGCCGTGCCGGGTGCAAGCTTCGTGATGGGAGGTTTCCGCATGTAAGATTCAACTCACGTCATGATCTTCGGCCCACCTTTTTCCAAGTTTACAGGAGTCCTCCACACTGCTCGCAACCCGCTTGCTTGATCTGATAAATGAAATAAATAAACAAATAAATAAAAAGAAAAAAACGGGTAAATATCACACAATTGATCAATTACAGAGTTACCCAAAATCACTCTGATCAGTCGTCAAAAACTCTACATTCCCAACAGAGTCATCTCACGCGCATTCACCTATAGCCAATGGGCTTGAAACTGTCACGCGTAATCTTGAAAGGCTGAACGGAGCGAGGAACCTTCGGAGTAGCCTCGCAAAGGGCTGCGGTTTCAACCATGAGACAAAAAGAGGTGCAGCAAGTGGAAGCCATAAATGGGAAACTCACGAGGAGCAGGAAATTCTCTAAGCAAGCAGGCATCCACCCACAGTATTTAGCAACTCCGAGATTATCTAGAGCTCAGTCGGAAGTCCGCAGTCACTTCCAAATAACCGCCGCGTCGTCGGATGTGCTGGTCGCCAAGCCTGGTTGTTGTTCGCGGACGGGCGGGGCGGGGCGGGACCGGGCTGGGTCAAGCTGGGGAAGGAACGGGCTGGGCTGGGCAAGGCAGGGACGCCGGGGGCCCTAGCTTTGCGTGTATCCACATGGCATTCCCTGTCCCCACCCCAATGCTCCATGCCCCTGACGTCACCACCGCCGTATTCCATATTGGTGTTGCCCCAACCAGTATTTGGCACGGTAAAGCGCTGAAATGAATGTCGACATTTTTCATTCATCCTTTCCATAGATTCTTGTAATGAATTTGGGTAATATTTGGTAATTCTGGTTACTTTTTGCAGAATGGGTTGTGTTCTGCGAAATGAATCGGATTTTTGATGAAATCAGAAGTTGTGATGTGATTTTTTTTTTTATCTAACATGTACATAATGAATGAAGTTTTATTATGTAGAATTACAAAACATAAAGACATACATAAATTTGAATTGTGAAATATCTTTTAAAACAATTACGACACTCTTAGTATTTATTTACATTCCAAAAAGATCCTCAAATTGATGGATAAAAAAAGCATATAAATGAATTTTTGGAGTAGTATTTAAGATGTATCATCAATTACTAATAAGATGATTGGACAACTCTTTTGCTATTGGCAGAATTTGCTTATAATAACACAGTACATTCTTCTATATAACAAACACCTCTTTTTTTTTAATTATGGATATCATGTACAATTTAATACTTTAATTTTTCAAAAGTTGATAATCGAGCAACAAAAGATTTGACAAATCATTTATCTGAGCTATATACAACAATGAAGTGGTGACTAAAAGAGGTTCAAGAACAACAAAAGATCAATACAAATGCTTATCGCAAAGAACAATCTCATTTTTACATTGGTAATAAAATATAGTTACTTCGTCATAATATTATAACTATTTGGTCTTTTGACAAGTTGGATTATCATAGATTTGGATCATTTCCTATTTTTGAATAAGTCACTCTAGTCAATTACATCTATTAGAGTCTATGAAAATCCATCCTATATTTTATGTATCTCTTTTAGAGCCATATAAGACAGTGAATATTTCGGAATAAAGACAAATATCATTGCCTTCTATAGAAGTGGATAATAATCAAGAATTCAAGGTGGAAGAAGACTTAGACTCAAGACAATGCCAACATAAGTTAAAATACCTTATTTATTGGCGCAGATATGATATTAGCAAATATACATTGGAGCGAGCAAAAAATCTTATAAATGCAACAAAAAAAGTCAAAGCTTTTCATCAATAACATCCATGAAAAGCAAGATGAAGGATAGCAAATCTTTACTATAAAAGAAATATAATTTAGAAAATATTGCATTCTATCTTCTATCCTTGTTTGTAGTTTTTGTATAATTGTAGTGTTAAGGAGATGGAGAATCAACAATCAGTAGATTCAACTTAAAAGCCATCATTTGCTGAATTATCCAATGAAAGATTGTAATTATCATAGCCTTTAAGACAACATAATAAGAATGAAGATCTTTAAGAACGACATGTTTATTTCAAATAGATGGCAAAATATAATGTATTTGGAAGAAGTTACAAAAGTTTTAATAATGATCAAATCATAAGGTGGTCTTCTTATCCTGAAATTAGACATTTACGATGGCTAAGAGGATCTATCAACTACTTTCAAAAGGAACAAAGATCAAAGTACATGGCAAATACATACTTGTCAATTCTTTTCTTAATATACATAATTTTTTATTATATATAATTTTTTATTTTTTTAATATACATACTTTTTTATTTCTATTTTTTTATATTTCTTTGAGAGAGCCTCATTTGATTATTTGCTTTCATTGAGTTCTTATCCTTGACACAATAACGAATCTTTTCTTACCTAGTAAGAAGTTTGAAACATACTGCATGAATTTGGATATCTTTTACTTTAAAATGTATGTATTAAGGAGATGATGGTATTGCCATTGAATTACAATAATGTTGACGCATACTTATGCAACTCTCAAATCAAAATTCAAAAAATTTATTATCTCACTTCATAGCAAAGTCAATTGCTTGACTTAATGTTTGAGGATTAGGTAAGTTAAATATTAATTTCTTTATCTTTTATTATAATTCATAAAAAAATTGGCTAATAAGTGCAACATCATCTCACTTGATATCAATTGTAAGTTGTAAAAATTGTGAAGCATATAATATTCCTGATTGATTGTCTTCTGATAAAATATGAATCTTATTGGTTAGAAAATGAATTGCATCATATTTTCTATACATGGATTGAAAATATGCCAAAAAAACCTCTAAATTATTCAACATTAGATCTCATTGTTTAAGAAAAGATAAAAATCATGATAATGCTAAACTTGAAAAAAGAGTACAAATGAATCTAATTTGTGATCTTCGAGTTAAATAGCTTGGGATTTAAAGTTTGATCACATATTGTACTTAATTGATAAATCTTCAAAACTTAGATCTTATGCTATTAAACTTCTTAGACAATGCAATCCTTAGTTCTTTAATACTAAAAGGATATTCTACCATATGAAAAGAGACATGATTTGATGCAGATATTGAAGTAGCTCCAATCATCTCTATATCTTTGCTCCTTGCCATTCTTATTGCTCCTTGTGGCAGTAAATTGAGTTGATACATCAGAAGTATTAATTTCGTGAATTGTTCTTACATTTGTGCCATTGTACTCTTTATTTCAAGAATTTTTATTATGATAATATTTAAAAAAGGAAAGATATGTAATTTTTCTTAAGAAAAACATAAGAAATGACTTGAGAAGAAAGAAAAAATTAAGAATAATATCAGTTTAGAAGAAGATAATCTACAATTTTTAATATGTTTATGTCTTATCAAGACAAATAAATGATCCACTCTTAATAAAAAAAAAAAGACAAAACTTTGATATTATAAGTTTACTATTGTCAATCTATTAAGGACAAGAATTTGATGGAAGAAAATAACAAATAAGATTTTTTCAAAGAAATATGAAAAAATAAAAATAAAAAAGTATGTATATTAAAAAAAAATGGAATAGCTATTGGTAAATAACAAGAAAATTAGAATGGCTATCACAAAAAGACAAAGAAATTAGAGATTCTTGAAACTAGACTAAAAATAAAAAAGGAATTTACAAAATTGAAGAAGGCTTCATTCTTGTCTTTATATATACTATCTACCTAAAAGCTACATGACAATGTTCTATAGGACCTTAAAGATGTATTGACTTTGCAAGCTACATGTCTAAGCTTACAAGAAAAAATTTCTATGTATGTACCACATTATTAACTTATGCTATAAGCTACCTTCATCTGTAATACATGGCTAATTTGTTGACTAAGTTTCTAATCTAAAAATCAATTATAAACATATATAAAGTCAAAATTGCATCTATAAAGCTCTTAAGAAGTTTTTCTAGAAGATATTATAAAATTAATTTATTTTTAGTTACTTTTATCTACTCGTATATAATCATATAAATAATTATTAGAGCAAGTATGTATGTTCATGATAGTATGTGCATGATATTATGCTCCTATATTGCAACTCCACAAACAAATATCACGATTGCTAATCTACTTCCTACCGAGTCACTTTTAATTCTTGTTCTAATTCAAATCAATCTTAATCTATGATATCTTACTATTGTGATGAACAATTGGTCGTTTTAATTCCTTTAGAGTTGATTCTTTATATTTATTATAGACAATGTATATGTATGAAGAAGGACTATACACGACATTGATTTTTTTCTTATAGCGCTACCAACTATTACATCAATATTAAAAAAAAGAGTCAAAGAAGATGATGTAAGTTGATTATCTATTCTTGTTGTTGAATGCTTGCTTTGTTATTTTTTCATAGATAAAAATGTCACTTTTTTAGTGCAATAATAATTGGCTTACAAAATAAATAATCAAGAATGTCAAACACTTACAACTCTTCTTTTTTATCTAGTAGAATGTGAATCACAACCAAAAACTACTTTGTACTCTTTTTGAATCTTGAAATGAAATAGAACCAACAATACTAGCGATAGTATATTTGATATTAGAAGTAGCATTCGATTGATAAATTTGATTAATATAAGAATGTAATTCATATAAAAGAATGGTTTTTATAAGACGTATGGCTTTATGCAATAATCCTTTACAATTACCATCTTGATAGATAGATATTGAATTTGTAAATACTAGAGCCTTCAAGCTCAAAGCAAATATATGAAGGCTTCTATCACACTAGATTATTGCCACTAATCCTTAATTGATTACATCAACATGAATCTTTTTAATATGCTTTACCATGAGAAAAAGAAGAAAATTACAAAAGTAATTGTAATAAAGAACCATTGTACATTCACCTATTCTTAGAGTTCCAACTATATGAATGATTTTGCCTCTTAACTTCAATCAATTGCAAATATAAAGAAATTGATTTTTCAATTCAATTGATGTCTATTATACCTCATTGCTTGGATACAAGATGACGAAATAGGACCTCAATCTCTAATATTATGTTGCCAATGCAATTATAATAGAGAAAAGGATGATGTTAGCAAGAAAAAAGATGTTTCAAAGTACCTAAAGCTTGTAATGATGTGAAGAGAAAAATAACAAAAAATAAGAGAGAGTGGATTTAAAGCAGATCAAATCTTATTCATAGAAAAGTTGGCAAAATTTGAAGGCAGCTTCTTGCCTTTCAACCCATTTTTGTTTTGTTTTTTTTTTGTTTTATTTCTTTTTTCTATTTTTATTTTTCTTTTTTATTATTTATAAATTAAAATAAATCTCCATTAAATGGAAGTTTATCCTAATTCACAATTTTTTTGATTATCTTAGGTTATTAATAAGTTTCTATTAGTATTTGCTTAAATGTCCAAAAATTCACCTAATCTTCTAAGCATAAACTAAGATAAATCCTTTAAATAGGTGATTTATTTTGACTCACTATTATTGATTAATATATAAGTTTTTTTTATGAACTTCCTTTTTAATTCTTCATAAAGAACTTTAATGATACAACCAGTTAAATTCACACTCAACCAATTATAACAACAATACTACAACTTACATAATTCAAAGCTAAGCCAATTAAACAACTTACAAAACCACCCTTGAAAGAGAAGTGTTTAGATGATTCAATCTAGGTCTATAGAATTTTTATTTTATTTATTTATTTATAATTAATTTTAATTTTTATCTAATATTAATTATCATCCAAATTAAACATTCATCTTTAAATGACTTTCTATCTATGAATTAACATTCATTCAATCTTAATGATAAATTTTTCATAATTTTTCATTCAAAAAAATCCTTTCAAAAATCTTAAATTCATCTTCTAATTGATTATAAGAATTTGAATATAATAATTTATTTGCATATAATTTATTTTGAGATTTTTACAAAATAAAAAGATTGGTGATGAATTGGATGATGTAAGGAAGTACCATAGGTAGATTAGCAATAGCTCTTCATTGGCAAAGCATGTAATCTACTTAATACCTTTGCTTCCTTGGAACATGGCTAGTAAAGCAACAAAGTTCTTTAACAATGATGGCTTTACTCAAGATTGAGAGTTGTCTAAATAATCTCTTCACATGAAGCAATATACTTGTAAAATTGGATGTTGTCTTTTTCTTAATAGCTATACTCTTTGATGCAAATATCTTCAACTAATTACTTTGGCTACACTTTAAGACTTCTTTTTGATACTTTTGCATAGCTATTGTAGCCTTCTTGCTAAAATTTGATGACCTAATATACTTAAACACTTTCAAGTTCAAACTTATTTTGCTATCATTTTTGGTAATCTCAACTTAATAATGTATTCCTTCTAATGATACAAAACTCCTCATAAGGCTTTACTCATACGTGATATGCCTATTGTTGCAAAAACAACTTGTGTGCACCTTTGATATGCTCTTACCCTTTGAATTGATAGTCAAATTGGACCAAAATCTCATATTTCTTCAACCTTACTCTTTGCCTAATGGTAGACTACTTGATTTTCTACAATAAATAGCTGGACAATCTATTCATTTTTGTTTCAAGTATCTCTACTTTATATCTATAATTTGTTGATCCAATAGCAAAATTACAATGTTTAATGTCCAATGTTGAGCTCGTTGCTATTCCAATTAATAGCCACAAGCAAAAATCTATGCCACACTCTTCAAAAGTGATTTACAATAGGGAGCAACAACATCCAAGCTCCTTCAAAGCCTCAATATTGCCAAATCTTTCTTAATGGTTCGTAAAATTATTTGGCCACAATTTTACACTCTATGTAATTGCTACTCACTCTTACCAGAATTCAAGAAACTTCTACATAATGTGATAAACACATCAATCAATGTTGTATAATTCAATTGAACCAACTTCATACAATCAGATTGAATAAATGTTCCAGAATTGAATTTATCTTACAATGGCCAAATATGCAATAAAAGAAATTATGAGTGTAAAAATCACTTCTCAATCCCAATTACAAGATGGCCTAAATTAAGAATTTCTTGTAATTGGTGGTGTGAAGTGAAGTATGCAATTGGAAAAAAACCAAAGAAGAACAACCACAATACAAATGAAAGAAATTAAATCAAGTGATTACAACACCCAAAACTAAGTCACAGTTTGTTCATTATTTTTTCACCTAGTAAAAAGTAAAAACTAAAAAATTAAAAATAAATTTTTAGATATGAAATTTTATTATCTTTCCAATGATATAAGAAAAATATAAATCCGAATTACTATGAGTAAGTTATGAAGTTTTATAGATAGGAAGTAAATAATTAAAAAGTGAAGTAAAAATATTTTATCTCAAGGATAACTTGCTTATAGATCAAGGATTTGAGCCTCACCAAGGCTCACATGTAGTGTGTATGGGTGTTTAAGAGAGGCTACGAGGCCTTAGTCTTATCCTCCTAATTACCTTCAAGGTGCTACAACCCATATGGGACTTATGCACTTTCCTTCGTACAAGGACTACACTAGTTGCTGGTCCTCCTTTTTTCTACTAGAAGGACCAATATTTTTGCAATTTCGACCTCATTGTGGTGTTCAAAAATATCCAAATAGCCTACGAACTCTGTGAGGCCTTCAAATCTAGCTCCATTCCTTCATAAAGGCTTCCAAAGTAGTAAAACTCATTTTTATCAAGATCTTGAAAATTGCTCAAAAAATTCCTAAAAAAATTCTAAAAAAATTCTAAATAAATTCTGAAAAATTCTATAATATTTTTATAATGCTAATATCCATCTAAGGCTACATTTTCCGACTTTGGTGATTTTTTAATAATAAAAATTAATTTAAATCTACTATAAATCCTATTTTTTATATCAATAATTAAAATGATATGAGGTTCTTTCTCATGCTTCTTTTAACTACTAATGTTTATAGTTTTTATAAATAGTATATATAAATAGAAGACCAATATAAATATTGGTCTTAATAAATAATCCTTAATATTCAAAACTAAATAAAATACTAAACCAACAAAGATAATTGCCTCGAAGACTTACTAAGATTCCATTTCTACTACTAACATTTAATTTTCTATTTTTCTAAAGATTTCTATACTACTCACTATATATTGTGATTTAAATCATTCTAAATGCATATTTTTATTCTAAAAAAATAAGTGAGTCAATTTGATGACTCACAAAAATAGAAAAAATTAACAAAGAATATGAAAGATTGTGGAATAAATGTAAGTCATATAATTAACTCAATAATTGTATTAATACAAAAAAAAGTCACTTATGGTGCTTTAAATCACTACTATAGTGAATTAATGTAGTAATTTGGAAATAAATAGAAATAAAAATAAAATAGAATGTTAGTTGCAAGAATAAATTTTATGTAGAATTTTTCTTAAGAAGGGAATTTAAATTACATATCTTTATCTTAATTTAGCTAATAGAGATTTATGATATTTTTTATAATAGATTTTATTATTAAAAAGTTAATTAGACTAAAAGGTGAATGTAAATTAGATCCAATCAATTAAAAAATAAATAAAAATATAAATAAAAAATTATAAATAAAAAAACTAAAAATAAATAAAAGATTAGAAGAAAATAAAAAAGAAAATAAAAAAGTAGAGAGAAAGAAGGTAAGCAACTAATACAAGAGAATAGGGAGAGGAAAGTAAAATTAGTAGAGAGTAGAGAAAAGAAGAAAAATCAAAAAATATAAAAGAAGAGAAGGAGTAGAAAGAAAAAGAAAAAGAAAAAACATAAAAAAGAATAGGAAAAAAAATAGAGAAAAAAATGAAAAGAAGGAATTAGGGGGAAAGGATTACAAGCTACTTCAAAATTTTGGCAGCCTCTTTGTTGATAAGATCTGGGCTGCCCCGGACCTCTTTCTTTCTCTTATTTTTTCCATTTTTTTCAGCACGCTTGCATAAGCTCCTGGCATTTTAGAAGAAGATTTCTTATTGTTCTTTATATTATAGGAGTGCTGCGGTTTAGAGTGGTATAATTGGAACAGATGGAATATTATTCTATGTAGTATTGCTCTTGGATGTTTATATTTCTATATTGAGGCAATTTTGCCTTCAAGTGTGCTACTATTGAATCTGTTGTGCCAGTTCCATATTTGATAGAGGAGCTTTTTCAATTTAAAATTGTGATTGTTAGTGGGTTGTGGCGTATTATTTATTATATTATTGTATGTGCGCATGTATAATGGCAGTGATGGTTTTTACTCCATTGACTAGTAGAAAGATCATGTGGTAGTAACTATGTCTTTATCATTATTGATGTTGTGGTCTTGAGAGCATGGATATATCATTCCAAAGAATTGATGCATTGATAATCCTTACCAACAGTGAGTCTAAGATAAAACTAAGATTTGGTCCTCCTCAAGGAATAGAGGATCTATGAGGCAACAAGAAATCTAGGGGCAGATCAACTACAGATAGCGCAATTAATTAGTTTTTTGCTTGAATGAGGCGGAGGCAACAAAGGTGGAGTCATGAAGATTTGAGCTAGAGGAGTGGTGCTCGGTAGATGTGGTTCCAAACTTGGTATCCGAAAGCTGGGTGGTTATAAATTAGAATATTGGTGGTGAGATCCAGCTAACTCAACAGGCAATAATCCAAAACAAGCTGCCATGGATATCAGAATTGCTATTTCCAATGGGATCAATCTTTGCTAGCATGGTTGCAGTCTTATTCCAAAACTCTCCTCATGGCTGCCAAAAGAATTGGATTCAAGTTAAAGGCTTTGATATCAACAGATCCATGGTCAAAGATTATAAAGCACAGCCATAAAGAGCATCTGAGATTTACAGGCATTGAAAGAAGGGTTGTTGCCAATGGCTCTCTATTAAAAAAATCACATCAATAGCATTCAGACTAACAAATTGTGAGTTCTTTGTTCTACTGCAATATTTCTTAGCTTAGTACCATTTCATTCTTGTATGAAAACTAGAACCAATTCAATGAATAAATGGACACAATTAATTAGTATTAAGAGGGAATAAAAGAGAGTATGAATTAGGATAAATTGGTTGAATTAGATTATTTTTAGATAATTTTATTTTATTATTCTATAAGTCAATTAATAATTGTAGACTAAGAAAATTTACCTATTAGAAGGCTTATTTTAATTCACAAGTATCAAAAACTATTAGAATCTTTTAATAAAATTCAAATGTAAATTGGAAGCTAGTATAATTTTTTTTGATAATAAATTATTGAAAATTAGAATAGACTTCCAACCAATAGAGATTTATTTTAATTCACAATAAAGAAGACCATAATATTCCTAGCTTTATAGCCATATATGCTAGGATTTCTTATGCATTAAGCTTTTAGATGCATGAACAATTGCCATTAATTCCTACAACCATGAGACAATCAAGGCATTTGGTTCAATTTTGTAATTCCATTTGTCTACAAAATCAATCATTTTTATTATATGCCCCTCGACACAAAAATCAAACCTTTCAAAGATATAATTTAAGGAAATAAGGATTTAATACTAAGAAACGAAGGTTCTATAAATCACACAAGATAATAAGTACAATTTCATGTATTTTATGAAAAAAGACATTTACCTAATCAATGTTGGATTGAAAATCAAGAGGAATGCAAAAATTATAGTGATAATCATCTTACAAAATTTTGTAAAAAATTAGATACAATAGTTTCTTTATAACCTTTATATGGTAATTATCTTCAATAATTATTTAAAAATTATAATGGAGCAAAACAACCTCTAGCAAATAACAACTTGAAGCCTTCAAACTTGTATTATGACTACGAAAAAAATAGAAAAAATTAGAATACACCTTATAGGCTTCAAAATAATTTTTGATATATTCTACTAAATCTTAATCAAGATCAAAACTCTTGTAATCAACTAAGACATAGCCAAAGATCTCAAGATGTGAGATTTATATCTCAACTCATAAGAGAGTTGAAACCTATTCAAAAAAATTCCCAACTTAGTGTCAATCAAGTCTTTTCTTCCAAATTAAATTTAATAACTTTTAAAAAAAAATTACATATAGTACCACTGCTAGTAGTAATGACTAAATCTAGGGCTGCATCTTTATCTGTCCATAAAGAAAAGAAAAGTAGTACCTGAAAGAGTCTACATTTCTTTTTAGATTTAGAATAAGTTACAAGGGACACAATAAAGGCAACTCAAAATAATATAGTGTCGTATGGCGTGATTTTTAATTTAAAATTACACTAAATACCTAACTATAGAAAGTTTAGCTTTGCCTTATATATAATATCTTTTCTCCCAAAAATTACTTTATTACTCCTTAGATTCCAAGCACTAACTTCAACTTCCAATATCTCCTTCATTCTAGCTTAGAATTCATCAAGGAATATACGTAAAATATAGCCAAGATAGTGTTCTCTCCAACCCTAATTGTTGATCTTTAATTACTTTCTGTACGAGTATGTTATATCCAAAAGAATGATAGTAGGTACAAAATCAACACCTCAACTTTCAGCGCCTATATTTCCTTCATAAAAAATTCGAATTACTTCAAAATTTACACCAAAATCATAGCCAAAATCTAAACTTGTCAACTTTAGCCTCCAAAAGCTAAAATTCCCTCAAAAGACTAATTCTAATTCCTAATATGGCCTTAGACAACCTCTTTGAAGTCCATTGGTCATGATTTTTTGACCAATAGGAATGGAGATTTATATCATCTATCTCCATTCATTCATATGGATATCCTAACTACCTTTATTGCTACCAAAATCCCTCTTCAATTCCTTCTCATTTAAGATTTACATATTATATGCTTTAAACATCAAATTAAAGAATCAAAATAAAACTTAAGGATCACCAATGTCTAACAAAGGTGACTATAAATATATAAAATTACTACCAATAAAACCAACTTCAAAAGTCACTATCAAAAGAAAATAAAGTGATACAAATTCTAATAGTAATCCATTTAAACAACCTCCTTTTAAAGTAGTAATTTAACCACACTCTACAACCAATTAAAATCTAATAACATGGCTCTCACCATGTTGCTAAATAAATTATATATTAAATGTATAAATACATTATTTTTACATGGTAGCCAAATCACAATATGACAATGGCTAAATTTGTGAGATTTGATTCTTTAATAGATAATTATCTTTTCAAAATTTTAAAAAGAAATGACGAGTTAATTCCACCTCTTAGATTTCAAAATACTTCATTAAAAGTTTTGGTTGGCAATGGAATTATCAACTACTTCCCCATACCTAGTGATTGATATAGAAATTATTCAAAACAATTTTTAATACAAGAATTTGAATGAAAATTCATAGATGTTTATTATGAAAGAAAAGAGTCTAAGAACTTTAAAATTAGAATTTATTTGAATCAAGAAGAGATAATTAAATATTATGATTTGAATATAAAATATTAAGATATTTTAGTATGGTCCTAAAAGGATTTGAGGGATATACCACATAAAGTGGTTCAATACAACATATCCCTTTTTTTTAGTATCAAGGCAATTAGACAAAAAAAAGATACATGAATCCTCAACTTTAATTGATTGTTAAGGAGGAGTTAGAAAAAAATTTATAAGCTTTTTTTATTAAGCCAATAGAAATAAAAGATTGGATCTTTCTTATGGTCCTTATAAATAAAAAGAATGGTAAACCAAGAATGTGTTTAGATTATAAAAAACTCGACAAGCACCTCCAAAAAGACCATTTTTTCTTTCTTTTTAGTAATAGTATTTTAGATGAGATAGTGGGTCATAAAACCTAAATTTTTATAGATGGATATTTGGATTATAATCAAATTCCTATAGCCCTAGAAGATCTCCATAAAATAGCTTTTATCACTTCTTAGGATATTTTCTGTTTTTTTGGTCATACCTTTTGGACTTTGTAATGCCTCTTTTACCTTCCAATAAGCCATGATCTTTGCCTTTTTAGATTTGATATACAAATCTATGATGGTATTCATAGATGATTTTAGTATCCAATTCAATGCCAAAGATCATCTAGAACATGTAGAAGAAATCTTAAAAAGGTGAAGAAAAATAAGAATTGTTTTAAATCTTGACAAAATATAATTGGCAATCTAAAAAAAAAATTATTATATTATGTGGTTTTTAAAGAGGGAAGAGAATCCAATTCAAAAAAAAATATAGGTTATAATCAAAATGCAACCTCTTACAAATGTTATGGGAGTAGAAAGGATCTTAGGACATCTTGGATGGTATTGAGAATTAATTTCCAACTATACTATAAAAACTTCACCTATTATCAACTTCAAAAATAATTTGGTTAAGTTTGAATGGAAAAAAGAATGTCAAGATGCCTTTGATTGGATAAAAATAACATTAAGATCATACCATGTTTTAAAACCGCCTAATGGGTATCTTCCCTTCTATATCTATTATGATGCTTCATCTATAGTAGTAAGTAGTGCATTATGTCAATCAATAGAAGGTGGGTATAAAGATTATCCTATCACATTTTCTAACAAGAAGAAATTAAATGCAACAGAATAAAATTATACTACTATCAAAAGAAATGCTTAGTCTTGTTTATTTTGTGAAGAAATTTAAACATTATCTTTTATTAAATCATATGGCCATCAAATACCTAGTCAATAAAGAAAATTTGAATATTCATATAGCTTGATGGATATTATTATTGAGAGAATTTGATTACAAAGTAGAATACAAACTTGAAAAATTATATGATTATGTCGATCATCTTTCAAGGTTAGAAGAAAAATTAAGCCCTACTCTTATTAATGACAACTTGGTAGATGAATCTTTAGATGATTTAATAGACAGTTTGTAGTGGCTAGTGAAATACTAGCCATATTAATGGCATGCTATGATAACATGTATAGAGAATACTTCTTGGATAGATTGACAGCTCAAAAGGTAATAAAAATCGAGTATTATTGGTGTACAATGTTTCAAGATGTGCATGATTATACTAAAAGATGCAGTGCTTGTCAATGTTATACAAAAAATGATTTGTACATGGCACTTCCTCTCCACATATCCTTATCTTTGATTTCTTTTAAAAAATAGGAAATACATTATAAAGGAGAAATTCATTCCACTTCTCCAAGAGAGATGAAACACATAGTAATAGCCATAGAATATCTAATAAAATAGGCTAAAGTAAGTGCTATCAAAATCAATGATGCTATCTATGTAGCTAATTTAATGTATGAGTAAATCATTATATGATTTAATTATTCAAAAATCTTGATTAATAATTAAAAAATATACTTCTTAAACAGTGTAATAGAAGAGATGACTAATAAGTTTAATATAAACCATCATATGATTATTCTTTACCATCCACAAACAAATAATCATATGTATAGAGTGAATCAAATCTTAGTATATATTCTAAGAAAAATAATTCAAGACTCAAAAAGAAATTAAGACACTATAGAATAGATATTAATTCGTTTTTGAAAGATATTGGTAAAATATATTAATAGTCCATATAATAGAAAATTCAGGAGGACAAATGAGTGATTTAGTTATTAAAAGTGGTTAATTACAAAATTACGGTTAGAATTTGAAGAATAGGAGAAAGTGTATAGGAGTTGTAGAAGTTAATTAAAGTGCCATCGCTATGATAGTTGTGAGCTGGGATAAGCTTGGTGCTACCTCTTTTGTTTTGTTTGTTATTTTCTTTGAATAAGAGGATTGAGAGTTTCTGAATATTATGAAGTGAATTATGGAATGGAAATGTGATTGGTATTATTTGAGAAGAAGAAAGATTGAATGCTGAAATCTGATTGTAGTTCAGCAAAGAGAATGAGTCTGTGTTTGTGTGAAACACTGTAATGTGAATGGCAGTTTTGTGTGAAGAATTCCAATGATTGGAATGAGGGTAATTGTATGTTGAAAGCTGTGAGGGCGAAGTATTATAGTTGGAGATTATGAGGGTGAATATATTGGTGGAAATAGCAGTTATTGGTGTGACTGAATTGCTATAAGGAAGAGACTCATAAAGTGAAGGAGGAGATTATAGTTTCCTTGTGTGTTCAGATATTGGAAATAGAGACGATACATTCAGGAGGTAATTGATTGTCTGACCCTAATATGAACGCTTAAGCAACTAATCATTCCCCATGTTTAAATCCCCCTACACGGATTTATTCCCATTAGATTAATTTGGAATAAGTAAAACGAACAATCACAGACACAAAATTATCGGCAGCCTTGTAGGCTTATCATTCAACCTACAAGGTTACAACCAAGGCCATTGGATTTTTTTTAGTATATAGAGTAAAAATTATACTATCCATAGAATTTGAGATCAATTTTTTAAAGATAGTAATAGATAATAGATTAACCATTTAAAAATCTTTGAGGAATAGATTAAAATAATTACAAGGCTTTGATGAAATTTGAAGGACTGGGGTTCAACTATACATATAGAAGTATTTCAAAGAAGGAATAAAATTTCTTTTGATAAAAAATATAAGAAGAGGGTCTTACAGCCAAAGATACTACTATTATTATAAGATATTAAAAAAAATATTTCTTGATAAATTTGATTTTTTTTATTAGGGCCTTATCATATCAAGGAAGTATTTGAAAATAATTCTTTATAGTTAAAAATATTAAAAAATAAATTATTTCTAAAATAAATATCTAAAAATAAATATAAAGAGTATAAAGTATGAATAAATCATTTTATCAAAGAAAAAAACTTTATTTACTATTTATATAAATGAATAAAGATCTAATTAAACAACTTAGTTAAACTTGATTTTTGTAAAAAAAAGTAAGAATTTTGATTCATTAAGAAGATAAGAAATATTTTTTATATGATTTTTAGTTCTATTAGAATTTTATTTCTTCTATTTATTAAAAACTAATAAATCCCATGAAAAAAAAAATAATAACTTTATTGTATAGGATTTAGAAATGATTTAGAATTAATTAGCATTCTTAGATGGTTGGACAGTTGGCCAGAAAAGTAGTTATGTAAGAATTGGTATAGATTCAAATCTAGTCTATAAAAGTAGCTATCTATATGAGCTAGTGTTAGAGTAGAAAATTAGTCAACTTGTGCAAGTTAGAAGATATATAAGCCTCATAGCTTCTAACTTAAATAATTCTATCTGGATAAGAATTATGTAGGACCAATTTTTAGATTTTTTATATAGAATTATTTTATTTTTTTCTTCTTTTTTATTTTTTTCTTTTTTTATCTCATAGAATTATCTTATCTTACTTTATTAAGTAGAATAATTTCTTCAATAGTCTTCTAACTCAAAAGAAGTAGCACTAAAAGATAGAAGTATACTAATACTAACTACAATCTTTCATGTTAGTATTTTTACTTTGATTCTATAGAACTACTAGTACAATCATGATAGAATATTAAATCTAATATGCCTTACTTTAGATAAGGGCTTGTCTTTGGAGCAAGAGTTCTGAATTTTGTGCCTCTTTGAGTTGTTTCAAATGGCCATCATATGCCAGTCACTCAATTGACTTACTTGAGTATTTAGTATAAAAAATATACTTATTGTACTTAAAATCATAGATTTTGTGAGTTAATAGTATATTTTTTAGAAAAAAATAGAAAATAAATTATTCATAGCACATATAAAATCTAGAATTAAATTAATTAAGATAAAATTTTATGATAAATATATATATATATATATATATATATATATATATTTAATTAACATTAAATGATGGCCAATAGAAGTAGTCTTTTGTGAGTCATCAAATTGACTCCCTAATTATTTTAAGACAAAAGAATGTATGTAAAGTACCAAAATTATAATTTTTTGTTAAGATGTTCTTAGAAGATATTAAATGGAAGAAATAATATTAGTGGAGAAAGAATGGAATCCTAGTAAGTCTTGAAGGCAATTATCTTAGTTGATTTAGTATTTTTTTATTTATTATTGAGTATTGAGGAATATTTACTAAAGTCAATATTTATATTGATCTTCTATCTATGCATATTACTTATAAGAAAAACTATAAACTTTAGTTAGTAGTTAGAAGAAGCATGTAAAAAAACCTCATGTCTTTTTAGTTAGTTATGTAAAAAGTAGGATTTATAGTAGATTTTACTTGATTTTATTACTATAAAAATCATCAAGATAGAAAATTATAGATTTAAATTGATATTAGATATATAAAACTATTAAAAGAATTTTTAAATTTTTTTTAGAATTTATTTAGAATTTTTTAGGAATTTTTAGAGTAATTTTCAAGTCTTTGGTAAAAATGAATTTTATCACTTTGGAAGCCATTATGAAGGAATGGAGTAAGATTTGAAGGCCACATCAAGTTCTGAGGCTAATTGGATGTTTTTAAACACCATGGTGAAGTCAAAAAAGAAAAATTATTGATTTTATTAGTAGAAAATAAGAGGACCAGCAACTAGTGTAGTCCTTATAAGAAGGGAAATGCACAAGTCCTATAGTGATTGCAGTACCTTGAAGGTAGTTAGGAAGATAAGGCTAAGGCCTCGTGGCCTCTCTATAAAATCCATATACATTATTTAAGAGCCTTGGTGAGGCTCAAACTCCTGATTTCTTAAACAAGCTATCTTTGAAGTAAAATAAAATAAAATAATAAATAATAAATAATAAATTAAAATTAAAATTAAATTAAATTAAAAGGTGATTGATGTAGCAAGAGGCTACTCCTAAATGGTGGCAACCTTCTTGTCAATAAAGGTTTGGCTGCCAAATCTTATACTCTTTGGTTTTTTTTGATTTTTTTCTTCAGGTCTTCACGAGCATCAGGCACTCCTAAAAAAAAATCTTTTTTTTTTTATGTGATAGAAGTACTACAATGTAATATTTTTTTATTTTATTTTTATTTGGTTGGAGTTCTACAATGCTGCTCTGCCTTGCCTTCTTAATTCTACTTTATCTATGTATATCTCTTCATCAAGTGGCATTCTAGAGTGTATTTTTAGTTGAGGCTTGTGGATGTTGCGGGAGCCATTACAAGATGTGGTGGTATAAGCTAAAATATGGTGGAAGTGGTGCAAAGAGGTGCTGCATTATAACATTCGAAGAGCCAACAAGTCTTGTATTATTTTTTTTCATATGTACTATGCATTGGTAGCATAATATAAAGATTGACATTGATCAATGGATTATCAATCCTAGTTAGATTTTGTGGTATCAAGGATTCTTTCTATGTAAGTATTGTGTGGAGGCTGAAAAACTATATAAGTGGTATTGTAAGTTAACAAGTGGCACTGAATTGGAGTTCAACATGATTATAAGTGATAGCACTGTTGTATTGTGGTTCGGCTATTATATGAAAATAATATAATTATGTACTTAATATATAATTTACTAAATAACATGGTGAAAGCCATGTTAATAGATTTTAGTTGGTTGTAGAATATAATTTGATTATTACCTTGAGAAGAGGTTGTTTGAAAAGAATATTATAGAATTTGTATAACTTTAATTTCTTTTGATAGTAGCTTTTAAGATTTGTTTTGATTGATAGTAACTTCTAAATATTTAGAGTCACCTTTGTTAGACATTGGTGACCTTTGAAAACTTCTTTTGGTTCTTTTATTTGATGTTTAGAGCATAAATTATGTAAATCTTATAAAAAAAAGGATTGAAGAAGGGTTTTGGTAGCAAAGGGAATAATTAGGGCACCAATATAGATGAATGGAGATGAATGATGAAAATCTCCATTCCTATTGGTCAAAAATCATGACCAATAGGCTTTGAGGAGGCTGCCCGAGGCCATATTAGAGATTAAGGTTAGTTTTTCAGCCCCATTCGAGCTTTGAAGGCTAGGGTCAGCAAGTTTAGATTTTTGGCTATGGGTTTGGTACAAATCTTGTATGATTTGGAGTTTATATGAAGGAGATATAGGCACTCAAAGTTAAGGTGTTGATTTGGGAGCTATTGTCACTCTTTTTGACATAACACACGCATACGGAAGGCAATTGAGGATCGGTGATTGCAACTGAAGAGAGCACTTTTGCAGCTACACTTTTTATATATTGCTTACTAGAGTCCAAGTTGAAAAGAAGGAGTTATTGGATTTTGAAGTCAGCGCATGTAATCTAAGGGTAGTAAGTGACCCGATTTACTAGTGGTTGTAACTTGAGCTATATCTTGAGCAATTTGGCAAAGTTTTAGCTCAAAATTTCAGGAAATATGTAATTTCATGTAAGTAATTTTTTTATATAATTTTGATGAAATTTGAGTATTGGATTCTTGAGATATTAAGAAAATAGTGCTCAAGTGCTTATAAATTAGGATTTAGAATGTCTGCTAGGGTTTCTTAGATGCCAAAAGATCGGGAGAGAATTTGCAATTGATTTTTTTTTTTTGTAAAATTTAAGGGTGAATTCTACCTATCTTTTAAATTTGAAATAAATTAAATAATTAGATGAAGAGTTATAAATTTCTAAAGTTTCTTAATTGATTTCTTAATTAAATATGGTATTAATATTGTTGTATGGTTGTATTGTTGATTGCTTGAGTGTGAATTTAATTTATTAAATTGATTAAATTATCTTAACAAGTAAAAAGATTTATTTATTTAATCACTCATAAATTAATTAGTAGTTGTAAATTAGATGAAATTACCTACTAGGATGGTTGTTTTATTTCAAAACTAATATGTTATTAAAAATTTTGGGCATCAAATAAAATATAAAAAGTAAAATTAATCAATAATTATTAGAACATTTAGATAATTCAATTTTTATAAATTAGAATAGGCTTTTAACTAGTAGAGATTTATTTTGATTCATACTCAAGTTCAAATCTAGTTGGAAAAAATAGACTATTCCAATGAGCTAGTAGTAGTATAAAAAAGACCAATATTGTATCTCTAATAGATATGTAGGTCTTAAAGGCTTGATACTAAAATCCTCTCATGTTGAGGAAAAAACCAAGAATACCACCTTTTTTAATCTTTAGTTTTTTTTTTTTTTTTTTTTTTTTTTACATCTTTAATTTTTTAAAATTAGATTTAATTTTTTAAAATTAGAATTAATTTTTTTCTATTTTCTTTATTTAGTTCTATAGAATAAAACTTATATTAGTTCTTTTAAATCAGTAGTAATTCATTTATGCTTATCTTGGATAATTATTAAAAACTTCCAAAGATAATTCCTCTTCTTAATTAATAGCATTTTAGGAGGATTCTTAGATCTTTTCACTTATAAGTTGTTCCAAATAGTTGCCATGTATGAGTCATCAAATCAACTCATTAGTTATTTTAGGACAAAAAGATGTATTTAGAGTACTTTAAATCACAATATATAGTAAGTAGTATAAAAATCTTTAGTCAAATAGAAAATTAGAATATTAGTTGTAGAAATAGAGTCTTAGTAAATCTTTGAGGTAATTATCTTAGTTAATTTATTATTTTTATTTATTATTGAATATTAAAATTTATTTATTAAGATAAATATTTACATTGGCCTTCTATCTATATATATAACTTATAAAAAACTATAAATATTAGCTAATAGTTAAAAGAAGTATTAAAAAAAATATCATATCTTTTTGATTATTTATATAGAAAGATTTATGATGGATTTAAATTAATTTTATTACTATAAAAAATTATTATGATAAAGAATTATATCCTTAAACTGATATTAGTATTATCAAATTATTATAGGAATTTTTAGAATTTATTCATAATTTATTTAGAAATTATAGAGTAATGTTTATGATGGTAAAAAAAAAATTTATTACTTTGGGAGCCATTATGAAGAATTAGAATAAGATTTGAAGGCCACACAAGGCTTTTGGTCTAATTGGGTATTTTTGAATACCATGGTGAAGTAAAAAATATAAAAATATGAGTTCTAAAAATAGAAAATAGGAGGACCAACTGCTAGTCTAGTTCTTATAGCAAGGGAGGTATACAAATCCTATATGGATTGTAGTACTTTAAAGGTAGTTAGAAAGATAAGACTAAGACCTCATGGCTTCTTCTAGACACCTATATATACTATATGTGAGCCTTGGTGAAGCTCAAATCTTTCATCTATGAACAAATTATCTTTCAAACAAATAATTTTGACTTAATTTTTTATTTATTTACTTATTATTTTTAAATATTCTTAACTTATTTATAATGATTAGGATTTACATATTTTTTATACCATTGTAAGTTAATATATATATGTATATATATATATATATATATATATATATATATATTTTAATGAATAAAAATTCAATAAATAGATTGTCACTAAGTTTTAGATTATATAATTGCTTGATTTTCTTTATTTTATTTGTTTTATGATTGGTCTTCTTTTGTTATTTCTATTTTCTTCTTTTATTTCACACCACCAATTACAAGCAACTTTTAATTATGGCCATCTTATAATTTAGTTTAGTTAGTAAAGGCTATAAGATAATCATTGCCTTTATTTTTTCTTGCTTGACACAATGTATTATCTATTGCTAAAAACAAAGTATCATAAAGCATATAGATGAGTGATGATTAATTGGATGGTCTTAAGATGGAGAAAATACTAAATTTTCCTTTAAGGATATCATATGGCTCTTAGCATTTTTCATGCCATTCAAACTTTATTTTTTTTTGTATGAATCAAATTATGGACATAGAAAGTGTAGCATAATCTTGTATGACTTATCAATACCAACCTATATATTCTAAGATTTATTGCATCTCCTTCACCATTGAAAGAGGATTTAATTATATTATAATCTTGACATTCTTTAGGTCAAGTTCTCTACCTTTTTTTAACACTAGATATCCTAATAGTACTCCATTTTGAATTGCTAGAAATATTTTTTCTAAGTTTAGGGCAATCTTAGCTTTCTTGTACCACTAAAGACTAGCCTAGAGATAATCCAAATGAGTTATTTTAAAAGACTAGGTGCTACAATCATCAATAAAGATTTTCATTGACTTGTGTAGAAGGTCAGAGAAGGCATAGGACATGGTCTTTTGAAATGCCATAGGATCATTACAAAGTCTAAAAGATATTATTATATAAATAAAAATATTCTATATTATATTAAATACAATTTTGTGATGATTCTTTTGAACTATGGATATTTAATTATATTTCAAATATATGTCTATAAATATATAAAATTAATAATTTGCTACTTCTTTTGGACTAAAATTATAGATAAAATCTAATTTATAATCTCTTCAAGTTGAATAAATCCAACTTGGAGGAATTTTTTTGATTATTTTTTAATAATTAATTAAAGGTTGAGATTCATTCTTCATTTTTTTGTCTCACATGAATTGAATTGGAAAGAGGAGGGATATTTTATTGAGCTACTTTTGAAAGTATGCCCTTAAGATTTTTATAAGACTACACAAATATACTCTTATATTTTATAATTAATGACTTATATTTTTTTAACTTATCATCTATTAGTTGAAACTTGTCAAGGGCATGAATCTTAAAGAAAGAAAATCCTCAACACACTCTTATATCACTAAAAAGAACTAATTAGTCACTCAAAGATGATATAATATTAAACAAGAATGGGTATTACCAAAAACAAGAAGATTAGAAAATCTTGAAACAAGACTAAAGACTAGAGAGGCATTGATAAGAGTGAAGAAGGCTTCACTCTTACCTCCATATATACTCTCTAACTAGGAGCTACATGGTGATATTCTAAAATACTTCTAACATGTATTGACTTTGCTAGCCACATGACTTAACTTGCAGGATAAGTTATCTATATATGTGCCACATAACTAGCTTGTTTCACAAGCTACCAACACATGGTTAACTTGTTGGCTAAGTTTCCAACCTACAAAGACATCTAAAGTCAAAACTGCCTCTAAGAAGCTTCTAAGAAGCTTTTTCTAAAAGACTTTTTAAAATTAATATATATTTATTTACTTCTATCTAATCATATAAGTAACCATTGAGGTAGATGTATATATCCGTGACATTATCTCTTTTTCTAGAGACAAGTTTGATAAGGAGCAATATTATATTATGTGAAGTCTTCCTTGAAGATGCGCAAGGCATTTGGTTGTGGAGTAGAAAAGAAATTTGCAACAACAAGTCCTAACTACTCTAATAAATTCGTATATAAATTGCTATAGAAGCATAACAAACATAATCAAGCATCAATTAAGTCTAATTATTATATTATGTTATTTATTTATTTTAAATAAATTATAAAAAAAATACAAAGATATTTTAAAAAAACCTAAAGAAATCCTAAAGAAATCCTAAAAAAATATTAAATAAATTAAAACCAAATTCTAAACCAAACCAAATCCTAATCAAATCCTTACCTTGATCCAATTCTAATCAAATTTTTATATCTCAAATAAATTTCTAATAATCTTACAATAGACTTTAAAATTCAATAATTAATATTTGAACTATTGATTTTAACTCAAATTTTACTTATTCTTCACTAATTTAGTTAAAAATAAATAAAAAAGAAATTAAAAATGATCAAAATTACCAAATAGATAATAATCTCAAAAATATACTCAGGTGTTGGCCGGCCTCCTTTTCTGACCTTGATGCTAATCCCCCAGAGCCAATTACTCTTGAATAAATTATTATTTTACTTCCAAACTTTATATGCTTATTAGAAATCAAGCTAAATATCTTTTTAAAAATAATTGGTATCAATCTAACTAGCACATTAATAGATATCTAAGAAAATCTCATTAGTCTTTAAAATCCAAAATTCTAAGACCATAACCTATAAAAATCTTCCTAATTTTTAATCTAATTATTTGATCATATCCAAATTCATAATACACATCTAGCACAACTACATCCATAAATCCAAAAAAAATCACTTGTAGATCTATTACCAAACTCTTAAAATTACCATTGGATTATCAACTTTTGAAAAGTCAAAAATATCGAGATGTGGATGATAATCATAATTGGCAAAGAAAGGTGTTTTTTGAGTAGAAGAATGTACCAAATTATTGTATACAAACTTTGCTAATGGCAAAAGAATTATCCAATCATCTTGATGATAGTTGATGGTACACCTCAAATAGTGCTCTAAAACTTGATTCATCCATTATGTTTGCTCATCAATTTGAGGATGAAAAGTTGAAGCAAGCTTTATAACTATATTTAGAATCTTGAATATGATTGTCTAAAATCTTGATATAAATTGAGTCCTCCTACCCAATATAATATCCTTTGGCAATCCATGATAGCAATAGATATTATCAATGAAAAACTTAGCTATTTCTTCACCTGAAATAGATTTTGTACATGGTATAAAATGTACCATTTTAGTGAATCAATCTACAATTATGAATATAGAGTCATATAAACTTGAACTTAGAAGATCTATGATAAAATCTATAGAAATAGAAGACCATAGTTGTTCAAGTATAGGCAACAGTTGGAGAAGTCCATAGAATTGATGACAAGGACTTTTTGATCTTGAACAAATATCACATGATTAGAAAAAGTCTTTAATTGCCTTCTACATTTGTTGCTACCAAAAATCTTTGTATATAAGTTCTAAAGTCTTATTATATTCAAAATATCATACTATTGGAAAGTCATGATGTGCTTGAAGAACATGTAAATATGCTCCTCTTTGTGAAACATATACGTGTCCTTTGAAATAGAGAAGGTTATTTTTGAATTCAAAATTTGAAACACTATGAGACTTAGAAGAAATATTCTTGATATTATAAACAAGAGGATCAAAAGATGTATTTGATTGAATTTTTTTGACAAAGGTCAAATCAACAGTCAATATTGATTTCATTGATTGAAGATAAAAATGCTTTGGCATGAAGAGAATTATTTTTTAATGATCAAAAGGTATATTTCATTCTTTTGACATAAGATAAGAGCATCTAGAATGAGCATTTAATAAACCTTGTTGTTTTTCAGGTCAATATGTGATCTTGAAATCAAATCTTGATAATGATATATTCCAATGGGCTTGGCGACAATTCAAAATACGTGCCAAGATGAAATATTCAAGGTTCTAATGATCTGTATATACTGTGATTGGACTTAAAGCGCCTTCTAGATAATGATGCCATTCTTGAAATGAATACACAATTACAAAAAAAAAATTATCATAGATCTCATAATTAAACTTTACTGCTGAAATTTTTTAGAAATAAAAATCTATTAGATGGAATTTGTCATCTATTTCCATTTGTGACAATATTGCACCAAAGGCAAAGTCTAATGCATTTGTTTTCATAAAGAATGCTTTTAAAAAATTCTATGCAATACAAAGTTGGTGTAAAAATAAATTCTTTCTTTAAAGCAACAAACAATGCTTTGGCTTCTTTATTCTATTTAAGTTTGTTTTTAGAAGTCAAATGTGTAAGTGGAGCTACAACTTGAAAAAAGTTCTTCATAAAGATTTGATAATAATTAGCAAAGTCCAAAAAGTATTATTTATTTCTTATTCTTCTTGAGATCTTCTAATCTATAATAGTTTGGACCTTCTTTGGATCCATCGTAAGGCCTTCATTGAAAATGATATATTCCAAAAAGTCAACTTGAGTAGTGTAGAATATACACTTTTCCATTTTTGCATATAATCCTGCATCTCTTAGTTTTTGTAACACACAACAAACATGAACTTCATACTCTTTTGAGCTCTTAGAATAGATTAAAATGTCATTCAAATAACAAACAATAAAATCATCAAGAAACTCACAAAATACATCATTTATTAGATGTTGAAAAGGAATTGGTGCATTTGTGAGTCCAAAAGACATGACATTATATTCAAAATGTCCATACCTAGTTTGAAAAGCATTTATCTCTTTCTTTGATGCGGATGAGGTTATATGTTCTTCGTAGTTTTATTTTTGTATAAATCTTTTCTTGATTTAGTTGATCAAGAAGTCTTGAAATCAAAGGTAGAAAATACCTATTTTTGATGGCGATCTTGTTAAGTCCTCAATAATCTATACACATTCACAACGCTCTATCTTTTTTTTTACACAAATAAGATAGAAGCTCCAACTGGAGATTTAAAATGGCACATAAAATTCTTGGCCAAGTTCTCATTAATATATTCTTTGAGTGCAATCAACTCATTTTGTGATAGGCTATAGATTAGTCCAAATGGTGGTTGAGTTCCTTCTTGAAGATCAATGGTACAATCATAAGGACGATGCTCCAAATAAATATTTACATTCTTTTTTTCAAAAACGTCTTGAAAATCTTGATATTGGTTAGGAATACCACTTAATATCTTTTTATCATCAACAATGGATGAGGCATATATTGTAAAAGATGGCCCTTCATTTGTAGCATTCATGAAAGCTTTTGTACCAACTAATATGGATTTGGATATAATAGACTTATAGATTTCTACTTATCTACAAGGATCTTGGACTAAACTATGAAAAAAATCGAGATTGCGAAAAATCTAATCTATCTAAAGATGATATCTTTTTAACCACAATAATCCTAAAATAATTGAATTAATATGAGATTTAATTTTATTAAATATTACTAAATTATTTTGACCTCTAATTGCTACTTCTACAAGAATAGTTTTATGTGTAATATCTCCAAAAGATAATGAACGTCCATTTATTACTTCTATATGCACAAGTTTGATTTTTTGAATATAAGGATTTAAAGATATATCTTATTTTTGACAAAGTCTTCATCTATAAAACAAGTTGAAGCTCCTAAATCCAACAAGACTAAGACTTTGTGATTTTTTAGTCCTAAATAGATTTCTAAAATAAAAAAAGATGAAGGATGAAAGGAGAAAATAAGACCTTTGCTGGATATTACACATGATTCCAATCGCATGGTCCCTATTGTAGCTGGACCAACTTTTTTTCTAACACATTGTCTTTTTTGGTAATTGTGCTTTTTATTATGTAACTGTATTATTTTTTTGGATAATATCAAGTAGTATGTTTAGCTTTTCTACAATATAAATATAAGTCCTCTTGACATTGTCGACTCTTTTTCTGCTCTATGAAGGATTTAAAATGTATCATATCAATTTGCATTGGTTTTGGCTTTGATAAATAAATCTCTAAAAATTTAGGAGCTGCTGTCATTATTTGATTTGTTCTTCTCTAGCCATATCTTTGTTCTTGATGTCTTTAAAATAATCAATTTTCACATTCAATCACTTGAGCAATAAATTATTTCAAAGATTTTATCTTCAGTATTATTAATAACAAGTCTTTGACATTATCCTTCAATCCATATCGAAATTGATTGATAAGGACTTTGTCATTCTAGTCCACATTGCAAGTAAGGCTTTAGAACTCAATAGCATATATGATAACTAACCATGATCTTTACCGTAAAGA
Source organism: Physcomitrium patens (assembly GCF_059467195.1). Classification (NCBI taxonomy): domain Eukaryota; kingdom Viridiplantae; phylum Streptophyta; class Bryopsida; order Funariales; family Funariaceae; genus Physcomitrium; species Physcomitrium patens. The sequence continues at coordinate 12,871,039 of NC_143412.1, read as the reverse complement.
TAAGAATTTGGTCTATGTTATTCTTTCTTGATCACTTTTTCCAAATGTAGCCGTAAATACTTCTAGGAATGAATTCAAATCATGAAGGAGTTACAAATATTTTTCCATTAAAGATACAAACCAAGAAAGCACTTCTTGATAGAAGTGTGCTTATAAATTTTATTGAAGTAAATCCATTCAGATATTGGAAAGAATGTAATTGTAGATAGAACTTGACTTGTTGTAAAAATCCTCAAAATTTTGATCTTGTTCGATCAAACTTCTTGGGCATACTAATTCTTATCCTTGTCATATTTATAAAAGAAAAATTCCCTCAATTTGGTTGTAAGGTTGATTTACTTGTTACCTTCAACTGATCAATTTCTTGCTAATGACTCTAAACTTCTTCCCTAGGCATAGGCATAGGCATAATACTTCCATGAATCATATTAGAAATACGTGAGATTTTCACTCTTAGAATGTTAATAAGTTCATGAAGATTTACAATAGTTGCAAATTTATTCTCACTTCCAGTAGGAATAGCATCCATAATCTTTCTTTCTATAGACAATTCAAACAAATCTAAAAAGTTAAATTAGAGGAAGGTAATCCACAACTTCTAGTAAAGATTTCTACAACAAGGGATAATTCACTCTCTTTAAGGAAAAGATTATTATTAGATTTTTTTTTTTTTTTAAAAGTAGATAATTTATAACTTTCAAAATACAATAATAAAAGTGAGATAATCCACTCACTTCTAAAACAAGACAAGAACAATATGTTAGCACTCTTGTCAAATTATCAAAGATATGAATCTCGAAGAAAGAAAATCCTTAATACTCTTGTATTATTAAAAGAAAATAGAAAGTCATTCAAAGATGATATAATATTGATTTAGAATGGCTATTATTAAAAATAATAAGATTAAAAAATCTTGAAATAAGACTAAGGACTTGAGAGGCATTGATAAGAGTGAAGAAAACTTTACTCTTGCATCTATATATACTTTCTAACTAAGAGCTACGTGGTGATATTCTATAGCACCTCTAATATGTGTTGACTTTGCTAGCCACATATCTTAACTTGCAAGGCAAGTTATCTATGTATGCACTACATAATTAGCTTTTTCTACAAGCTATTATGTAGGATTAACTTGTTCTACAAGCTACCAACACATGATTAATTTGTTGGCCAAGTTTCCAACCTACAAAGATATCTAAAGTCAAAACCACATCTATGAAGCTTCTAAGAAACTGTTCTAAAAGAATTTATAAAATTAATCTATATTTGTCTATTTCTACCTAATCATATAAGCAACTATTGAAGTAAATATATGTGTTTTTGACAAATCTTTACTTTGATGAGTTTTAGTTTTTCACTCCTAAAGATACATCTATTAATTCTTAATTAAGATTATATATATGAGATTTTTTTATGGGGCCTCTATACTTTGTGGATAGATAGCTATGTCATTTTTACCTATAAGACCATTGGTAGTTTGTTTAAATTATGAAAAGAAATTCAAGTCAACTTCTTTAATTATGGCCATTAATTCTTAACTTTGAGTGCTATTAAAGTTTATTCCAAATATATCCTTAATCTTTATGTTATTTATTAATATTACTAAATCTACCTCTACTTCATTATTTTGCCAAGAAAAAAAATCATATATAAAGTTAATATTCACCAATTCATTTACATATGAAATAAGATAGTTTGCTAACTATTAGATGAATTCTCCATCTTCTTTCTAATTATATAATCTAAGGCCCATATAATTGAAGTTGGTTAGATTATCTTGGATTGAGCCTATTCATTTTTTTTTAAATTAGAAAATTTTATTTTTTTTAGTTTTCTATTAGATTGATGAATGTAAATTTTAATATCATTAAAATTTTTTGAAATTATTTTTAGTGATAATCTTTGAAATTAAATGAAAATCTTTGTAAGATTTTCTAGAGAACAATAAATGATAGGAGGTTTTTTCCTACTTCAATCAATTTTTGCTTCAGTCGCCATCAAAGAAGATATATTTAATAGTAATAGATAAGAGTTCTTACTTGAATCTATATAAATAACATAAAAAGTGAAGAGATATTCTTTATTATCTATTATCACCCTACATCTATTAATTTAGCTCAAAAGAATGTCTTGGCTTTGATTAGTCATCTTAGTTACATAAGGAGAAAAATCAGTTACACTATGAATCATCAAATTGACTCACTAATTGTTTTAGGATAAAAAAATGCATTTAGAGTATTTAAAACCATAATATATGGTGAATAGTATAGAAAAATTTAGACAAATAGAAAATTAGAATGTTAATTATAGAATTGGAGTCTTAATAAGTCTTGGAAGCAATTATTTTAGTTGGTTTAGTATTATTTTACTAATTATTGAGTATTGAAGATTATTTATTAAAGTAAATATTTATATTGGCCTTCTATCTATATATATTATTTATAAAAAAAATTGAAAATTTTAGTAGTAGTTAGAAGAAGCATGAAAAAGAATTTCATATCTTTTTAGTTAATTATATAAAAAGTAGGATTTATAATAGATTTAAATTAATTTTATTAATATAAAAAATCATCAAAGTAGAAAATTATAGCTTCAAAAAGATTTTAATATTATAAAAATATTAAAAGAATTTTTAAATTTTATTTAGAATTTATTTTAAAAAATTAGAAATTTTTAGAGTAATTTTTAAGACTTTAGTAAAAATGAGTTTTACTACTTTGGAAGCCACGTTAAGTTATCATGCTAATTGAATATTTTTTAATACCACGGTGAAGTCAAAAATGAAAAATTATTGGTTTTACTAGTAGAAAATAGAAGGACCAGTAGCTAATATAGTTCTTGTAAACAAAGAGGTGTACAAATCCCATATGGGTTTTACCACCTTGAAGGAAGTTAGGAAGATAAGACTAAGACCTTGCGGCCTTTCTTGGCATCCATATACACTACTTGTAAGCCTTGATGAGGCTCAAATTTTTGATTTCTTAAGCAAGTTATTTTTGATGTAAAAATTATTTACTTAATTTTTTATTTATTTACTTATTATTTTTAAATATTTATAATTTATTCATAATAATTCAAATTTACATGTTTTTTATACTATTGAAAAGATAAAAAAATAAATATTTTTAAAAATATATTTTTTACTTTTATTTTTTACTTTTTATTGGATAAAAATTTAATAAACAGACTATGACTAATTTTGTCGTGTATAATTTCTTGATTGTACTTGTTTTACTTATTTTTTTGTTTTATTTCTTATGTTCTTATTCTTGTTACTTGTGATTGATGTTTTACTTATTCTAGACTAATCTAATTAGAATAAACGTGTATAAGCGGATTTGAATATGAAAAAAGACTATCCGCATGAGTTTTCATATTAAAGTCACATAATTAATTATCTCCTAATCAACTAAAACATCCAAGAATGCTATATGTCTTTTGCATTCTATCTAAGAAAATATTACAATCGATAATTCTATCTTATTTATTCATCGAATTTTCTTCTCTCCAAATTTATGACAACAATAGGTAATACTACACTATCTTAAAAGACTGCATAAAACATTTCATAATCTAATCACTAAAATTCTCCAAACTAACTGTCATTCCCAATAATCTGCTTCAGACAATTCTAGACTTTACATACTTCTTCTTGAATCTCAAAATTCAATGTATTATAATTCTCCCAGCAATATCTATACTTTACAAATATCTTCTATTATCAACTTTTCAATCCTCCACTAATAATTCAATATACAATAAATTTAATTTCTCATCTGATATCATTTATATCAAATCTTTCTTTCATTCCAAAATTTCACTTCACAGTATTCAGAAACTATCCATTATTCTTCTTTTACATAGAAAATAAAGAACAAAGAGATAGCATCAAGCTTACTTTGGCTCAAAACTATCATAGTTTGGCCCTTTCTACTTCTTCTTCAACCTACTTATGCTTTCCACAAAATTCCAACTACTACATAATCATTGATAACAACTTTTTTTGACTACATCATCTATTATGCCTTCTAAACTATCTATTCATCAGTTTATTAGCTTTTCTTAATCTTACATACTAGGTATTGTAAAACAAAAAAAATCTTATCTATTCTAAATAGCTCCACTCTTCATTGTACTGTGTCCTTGCAAACACAGAATTGGTAAAAGAAAACTTCTTTAATAGAATCCATACAAGATTTTTAATCCTCTAGTTCACTCAATTGATCAATCTCAACATTTTTCATAGGTGGTTTCACTAATTCCAGTTTTAATGAAAAGTCTTCATCTTCCTTCAATATTTCCATTGGCTCTCTCATTAATTGGACTAATAAGTCTTCATTATATGCTTCCAATTCACGAACTTGAGCCTCCAACTGTACAATCCTAACATCCTTTGCTTCCAAATGGTGGTACTATTGACTCATCTTCTCTTTTAATTTATCAATTGTTAAAATAAGTGGAATAGATATCTGTGAGTGATTAATATTGGCTAAATCAACCTCCAATTTTGTTACTATAGTCTTCAAGGTTTCAATTTTTTTTGGTAACTTTTTTGTTTCAATTCTATATTGGTCATCTAATATTTGCTTATCCTGTTCCAGTAATGCTATCTTTTCTTGTTCTATTTTCAACTGACACTTTACCTTTTCTCATTCCAACATTGAGATATTGTGAATCTGGATTAGGTCTTGCCTTTTTCCTTTCATAATACATTGAATGCAATCTTTTTTTTTTCCAATACTTCTTATTGTTTCCCGAATCTACGCTCCAATAGCAACTTGGATTCCATATTTTCTTAGATAATTCAATCGTCTTCCTTAATTCGGTGGCTTTGCTCCAGTAACTCTTTCTTGTTTGCCTTCAATTGTTGCCTTAAATTTTCCTCTCCATCCAATTTACTCATCATGAGCTGTAATTGAGAAATCTGAGCAAATATGACATCTTTGAGATTCATTCTTTTTGGTATGTTATGTTGTGGAAACGCTAATTAATTTATATCTATTGAAATAGAAACTTTAGTCTCTACCTCAATCGCCAAATAAATTGAAATCCACTCTAGTAGAATCTCTAATGTAGCCTCCCATCTCAACGAGTTACTTGATTCTCCAATTTCATGTACTACGACCCGGAGACTATCTGTCAGTGCTATTAAACTCTGAATACTTTGTTGAGGCATTATAGAGGGCATATTGTTCTTTCTTATTGGTGGTATTTAATGCATTATATATGCAATCATGGAGTACATATAATTGGAGCAAAGCAAAGTTACAAATTTTTTCATCTTTTACTTAGCTCCAATTTTTGCATGGATTCTAGTTGCTATAAAAGCTGCCCAATTAAACACCATACCTTCTAGTGTTCCTATTGTAGCAAACAATAGCCGTTTGGACATGTACTTGTTATGTCAATTTAAGCCTAACTACTTCTAAACAAAACCTTATCTACTCCATAAGCTCTGATATATGTACCTTTGCCGTTCGCCAACCTTGATTCTTTTCAAATGATGACATGTCACTTTTGAAATAGCTTCTTGGTCTGAAATCATTGGACACTATAGCACCCATCACAAGCTCACCAATTGGAAGGTGCAGTACCTTTTATAAGGTAGTCTCATTGATTCCAATAATGCTCTCCTTGACAACACTCGAACTATCCTCTAAGTCATAATTGATTATGTATTCTTTCAACTATTCTACATTAATTGGTGGCAAGTCATCAAACCATTGGAAAAATTGATATAACTACACATTTCAAAAATCTCTCTATCTTTTTGTATTCCAGCAGAATTTCAACCTCATTGGATCTATATTGGTAAGAACCACTAGAGATGGCAACCTCAAACTGCTCTTAGCTCTTACATTATGGCAGCTTTCCTCTCTATCCGTAGTTCTTTTCACTCTTTCTATTGACATTATGAAATTCTTGCTTGTCACTCCATGCTCACATTAATACTAAGTTCTTGCTTACTAAAGTAAACCGTATATTCCTAGTTGGTATGTTCTAAACCACAATGTACAAAATATTGAAGAGAACTGTTATAATGTGCCTCACTTCTAATCTTTTACTTGAGATATGGATCAAGAATCCTTAATCTTGTTTACCATAATTTCACTTTTGATTTTCTTTACTAGTCAATATTAGGATCCAAAACTAACCATCAGCCATCTTTACTATTCATCATACACCTATGATTAAAGACAATCTATCATTAATAAATAAGTTTTTTTATTTTTATTTTTTAATTTTATTTTTTAATTTTTTAAATCCATCCCAGATTTTATATATAATAAAGTTGTCATTGGTTTCCATTGATATGTGTAGTAAATTAGGTATCCATAAAATCTTACAATTAAATTGAACTATTAAGAAAACCTTCTACTATACCATATGATCCATGCCAACGGACTTGAAATTTTTTCAAAAAATTGTTAAATTGACTATTATAAAGAAGCACTGGATTATTGGATAGAAACACTTTAGGACATAATTTACTATCATAATAACTCTTTCGTCGATGTTGTGTAGTTTCCATAGTTAGAAGAGCCATAGCCTTAACTTCATCCAATTTTTCTAATTCTACAAATTAAAATTAGAAGGATTCCTTGTTGCCAAGACATTCACTCAACCCAATTTTCAAACTCTCAACTTCCAATTCAATTGGTAATATTGCATCTTATCCGTACACCAATTAGAATGGTGTAGAATTGATAGTTATTTTATATGCAGTATGATACATCCACAATATAGCAAACAACTTAATATTCTAATTCATTTCCACACTAGATATTGTTTTAGTTAAAATTTTGGAGAGAATATTGTTGGTCTTTTCAGTCTATCCATTGGCATGAAGGTGATATAGAATTATTTTTTAATGTTTGATCTCATATTTTTCCGTTAAAGCTGTAATTGTAGAATTAATAAAATGGGTGCCTCGATCACTAACCAATTCTTTGGGATACTCAAATCGAGTGATAATGTTTTCATATAAAAATGTAGCTACTCCATTCGTATTATTAATTTTTATTGCTACTGCCTCAGCGCAATTTATTACTTAATCAATCGCTATGAAAATATATCTTTTCTGTCCATTACGTGAGGTTGGAGCAATTGGTCCTACAAAATCAATATTCCATTTTTTAAATAGTGCTTGTGCCAAAATTGGTACCAATAGCATGGCAAAAATTCCAGAAGGTGGATCAATTTATTGATAAGGATCACAACATTAGACATATTAGTATGCATCCAAAAACATTGTTGGCCATAGATAACTAACCATTGAAGTTTTATGAACAGTATTATTACTAGTAAAATGTCTACCACAACTATCCAAATAAAAATATTTTAATATGGTATGCACTTTACTTTGAAAGATAAAATGATATAAAATTCCATCTCACCCTTACTTATGTAAGGCGTCATAAATCATTGTATACAGCACACTTTTAAAAATTATGCATTTCTTAAGTTTCTCACTATAAGTAGGTGGAAATGTTTGAAATGTGAGATACTGAATCAATTCTTTATATTTCGGTGAAATCACATCGATGACAAATAATTCTATATCAAGTAGGATATCATTGATAGACTCATTATCTAATATATTGAATAAATGGGACATGTGGTCCGTATTGGCATGTTTTTTTTTTGATCTGACATTGATAATAAAGTTAAATTCTTCAAGTAGTTATATCCATCAAGCAATGTATCCATTCAATTGAGGTTTATTATTCATATATTTAAGAGCATCGTGATCAACATGAAACACAAAGTCATAACCAAGCAAATAATGCCAAAAATTTTGAACAAAATAAGTCATTCTTAAAGCTTCTCATTCAATCATAGTATAATTTCATTTAATTGCAATCAATTATTGATTAGTATAATATATTAGATGATTCAAATTCTTTTCATCTTTTTGACTCAACATGGATCCTATAGCAACATTGGATGTATCAATATAAACATGAAAAAGTTTCGTCCAATAAGGTACAATCAATACTAGTGAAGACACCAATTTTTGTTTTAATTCCTTGAATGCAATTATATATTCTTCAGTCCAAATTGGACTAGATCCATCTAACATAGATTTCTGCAAGAAATTAATTAAAGGTTGACATATGACCGCAAATGAATGAATAAATCGTTAATAATAATTGACATGGCCGACAAAACTACAAACACCTAACATTATTTCAAGCTTTGGTAAAGCCAATATAGAAGTAACTTTATCTAGATCAATAGTAATACGAGCCAATGAGACGATGTGTTCCAATAATTTTCCTGATAGTATCTCAAATTGATATTTCTTTGAATTTAATGAGATCCCATAATAGCCATAGCAATCTAAACACTTACCAAGACATTCCAAATAATCGGCCTTCCTATTAAATGTATAAAAATCATCTAAAAATATCTCCAACAAATATCATAAATAATCTTGAAAAGCTTACAACATTATTTTTTAAAAAGTGATTGGGGCATTACATAACCCAAATGGCATAATTTTATAAGCAAATGTCCCTCAATCCATAATAAAAGTAGTCTTTAATTGGTCTTCTTTTGTAATTTTAACTTCATTGTAACCCAAAAATCCATCCAAAAAAGAATAACATTCATGCTCGGCTATCACATCCAGAATACTATTTGTAAAAAGGAAAGAAAAATAATCCTTCTTGATAGACACATTTAATATAAGGAAATCTTGACAAATTTGGATTTTTTCATTCTTCTTTGGCACTATTAAAATGTGTGAAATCCATTCATTATATGAAATTGGATAAATAAAATCTACATCAAGAAGTTTGTTTAATTTTTCTTTCACCATATGAAAATATTTTGGATTGAGTCCATATTGTCTTAAATGAAATAGTGTAGCATTCTCCTCGAAAATAATTTGATGCTTACAAACTTTACCAGGAATGCCTTTTAAATCCACACATGACCATGTAAATGAAGATTTATGATGTAAGAAGAAAGCCTTTATGTTTTCCAACTCAATATCCATAATTTCATTGTATACTTTGATAACCTTTGATATTTTATTAGTGCTTAAGTTGACGGATTGGCACACAAGTTCCTCGATAATATCTGATTTGATTTTTTTCTTTGGCTTATAATCTCTCATATAATCTGATAAATTAGAACTATTCAATTTTGATTTGAATATATTGACTTTATTAAATGCTAAATTATTCATCCAATTGACAATAGCATGATCAAAGCTTGTTGTATCTTTCAGATATACTAAATATTTTTCAGGACCTCTATATTGGTATAACATGTCTTACTTCTACAGATAAAGTGGATGATCACCAACTTGCATTGTATTGGTAACTTCATCATATTTCACTTCAGATTGATTCTCATCATCAGATATTACCTCTAAACTTAGAATTTGAGACTTCCTATGATATTGAACTGGATACATTTGTAACACAATCTTGTCTTTTCTTTTCCCAATAATCAACATTCTACGGCCCCAATCATTCTTAGCTTTGGCTTGATATAGCTATGGTCGACCTCATAAGATTGGATAAGATAATATAGAAGTCTATAATCAAAAAATAATATAATCAATTATATATAAGATTCTAGTGATTATAGTGGCAATACTGCGTAGTATATCCATTAGTTTCACATGACTATGATTTGGCATTCTTAATAACAATGTCATGGTTAATAATTGTTTTAAGTCCAAATCCTCTATTGAATCAGCATTCATTAGATTCATACTAGAGCCACCATCCATTTGAACTTTGGAAATAAGAACACCATCAATAGATGAATCAATAGTTGGTGCTCCCAAATCAAGATTTAAACTAATTTCATGAATTTTTCTATTACGAAATCTACATATTATTAATGAAGAATTTAATGTAAAATAACATTCCAAGGCTATTGCCAAAAGTTTCTTCATATAATAGAAGGTTGAATTACATCCAAATCTTTCAAAATATCATATGCTTCCATATTGGTAGTGATTTCTAAAGTCCTATTCTTTTTCATGGATTTTAATTTAATCTCTTAAGATAATATATCTTTTTTTATAGAATTTAAATGTGAAATAGCTAAATAAATATTATCAGAATATCCGTCTATGAAAAGATCCTTTAATTTATAAGATAGCTATTGGAACTTCTCAGATTACGGTATTAATTTAGGTTGAATAAATACCTACGTCCTAGGAATATTATTGAGTTACGCTATCGAGATAGAGAGATTTTGCTTGAAGAAAGCATTGGGTTTCTAACTACAACTGAATACTCAATCAAGTCTAAGATATAAAAATACCAAATTTATATATATAATATTTTTCTTTTTTGGACAATTACATCAAAACATAAGCCCAAGTATCAAGAAAACACCCAAATATATGATAAAGTATCTTAAAACCTTATATATCTTTATATCATGGACATATTCATATAAGCCAGTAATTACATATATGAATAGGTAGAAGTAAGTAAAAGTAGATAAAAGTGAGTTAAATCTATAGTATTTAGTATGGAAGCTTCCTAGAAGCTTTATAGATGCTTCTTTGACTTTATAGGTAACTTTAATTGACTTTTTGGATTAGAAACGTGGTCAACAAATTAGCCATGTGTCACACATGTTGTTAGCTTGAACATCAAGCTAACAATGTGGCCTACACGTAGAAAAACTTGCCTTGTAAGTCAAAGCATGTGTCTTACAAAGTCAACACTTATTGGAGGTCCTATAGAACATCGCCACGTAGCCCCTAGTAAGATAGTATATATAGAGACAAGAGTAAAGCCTTCTTCACTCTTATCAATTCTTTTCTTGCTTCCAGTCTAGTTTCAAGGGTCTCTAGTTTCTTTGTCTTTTGGCAATAGCCATTCCAGTTTCTCTTTCAATATACATACTTGTTTATTTATATTTTTTTACTTTTCTTTGAGTGAAGACTCACTTGTCTGAATTCCTTTTTCATAGAGTTCTTGTCCTCGATAGATTGACAAGAGTATACCTACAATATCAAAGCTTTGTCTAATCTTGATTAAGAATGGATTACCTCTTTTTCTTAATAAGATATAAGCATATTAGAAGTTGCGGATTACCCTCTTCTAAATTGATATTGTCCTTAGTATTTTCTTTGTTCTCAAGTCCTCTCTTCTATTTGTCTTGAGCGATATTAGACATCTTCTCTTTTCTAAGTGTTATCATGGCAGAACTTATTAAAATGAAGAGTGCAATAGCACAAATGTAAGAGCAATTGAAGGAGTTAATGCTTGCAATGCATCAACTCAATTTACCACCATAAGGAGCAACAAGATTGGCAAGAAGTGAAGATATAGAAATGGTTGGAGCTGCTTCAACATCTACACCAAATCCTATCTTTTTTCCTATGGTAAAACGCCCTTCCACTGTTAGAGAACCAAGAATTATCCTACCCGAGAAGTTTGATGGCACCAAATCCAAGTTTCTAGGATTTATCAATCAAGTACAACTTGTGATTGAACTTCAATTCCAAAGCTATCCAACTCCAGGATTGCAAGTTAGATTCATTGGTACGCTTCTTTTAGGTTCAGCCTTATCATGGTTTTCATCTTTACTTGAATGACGAGATCCAATATTAGATAATCTAGAGGCTTTTTTGACAGAGTTTCGATCCATGTATGGAGAACATGATGCAATTCGTGTTGCAACCAATAAGATCCATATTTTACAACAAGGCAATCGATCAGTAATGTTGTATGCTTCAAAATTTTGACAACTTACAACTGATATCAAGTAGGATGATGTTGCACTTATTAGCCAATTTCTCTACGGATTACAATATAAGGTAAAAAAATTAATGTTCAACTTACCTGATCCTCAAACATTGAGTCAAGCAATTGACTTCGCTGTGAAGTGCGACAATCACCTTTTTGAATTTTGATTTAAGAATCGTACAAGTGGACCTCAACGTTACTGTAATTCAATGGCAACACCAATACCTCTTCAACACATACATTTGAAAGTAGAGGATATGTAAATTGATGCAGTACGTTTCAAACCTCTTACTGAGCAAGAAAAGACTCGTCATTATCAAGAAGGATTATATTTAAATTCTGGAAAATTAAAATACATTGCTCAATATTATCCAAAAAAATGACGCAACCACAAAATGAGGAGTATGGCTATAAAAGAAGATAATATGTCATAAAACAAGTTTGTCGAGCTACAATAGGGACCATGCAGCTGGAACCTTGCACAACATTTAGTAAAGGTCCTATTCTCTTCTCAGAGCCTTCTCTTTGTTTTACATTAAATGTTATTTTAGGACCTTAACATTACAAAGCCTCTGCCTTGTTAGATTTAGGAGCCTCAGCATGTTTCATAGATGAAGAATTTATTAAAAGATATAGCATATTTTTAGTAAAGAAAACTAAACCTATTCATGTAGAAGTCATAAATGGTCGTCCATTGCCTTTTGGAGATATTACTGATGAAACTCTTCCTATAGAAGTAATAATCAATAGTCATAATAGCTTTGTAGTATTTAATATCATTAGATCTCCTTCTAATCCAGTCAATTTAGGTTTATCGTGGTTAGAAAAATACAACCCTCAAATAGATTGGATTTTCTGAACTCTTATTTTCTCTAAAAGTATAACTAATTGTGTAGTTAATCAAGTAGAGAGTCATAAGTCTAGTTCAATTAAATCCGTGTTTATAGATGCAAAAGCTTTCTTGCATGCTGCTATGAAAGAATCACCATATATTATCTATACCACACCCGTTTCTATTAGTGCAAAGACTTCACGTGGCATTCTAAGCCAATATGAAGAATATTAAGATATATTTGAAAAAAAGAATACAAATACACTCTTGAAACATCGTCCCTATGATTGCCCAATTGACCTTCAAGAAGGTCCACAACCGCCATTCGGACCAATCTATAGTTTATCACAAAATGAGTTGATGGAACTCAAGGAGTATATTGAAGAAAATCTAGCCAAGAATTTCATACGCCATTCTAAATCTCCGATAGAAGCTCCAATTCTATTTGTGAAGAAAAAAGATGGATCATTGCGGATGTGTATTGATTATCAAGGACTCAGCAAGATTACCATCAAAAACAAGTATCTACTACTTTGAATATCTGGACTTCTTGATCAGCTGAATCAAGCTAAGATCTATACAAAAATAGATCTTTGAGGAGCATACAATCTAGTATGCATCAAAGAAGGAGATGAATGGAAGACTGCGTTTTGAACTAGGTATAGACATTTTGAATACAACGTCATACCTTTTAGACTTACAAATATACCAACAGCTTTTCAACATCTAATGAATGATTTTTTTTGAGAGTTTTTGGATGATGTTGTGGTCTGTTATCTAGACGACATCTTGATCTATTCTAAGAATCCAGAAGAATATGAACTTCATGTTCATCGTGTGTTACAAAAATTAAGAGATGCAGGACTCTATGCCAAGATAGAAAAGTGTGTATTCCACACTACTCAAGTCAATTTCTTAGGTTACATCATTTCAAATGATGAACTTATGATAGATCCTAAGAAAGTTCAAACTATTATAGATTGGAAGATCCCAAAAACAGTAAGAAATGTCTAATGTTTTTTGGGATTTGCCAACTACTATCAGATCTTCATCAAAGACTTCTCTGGAGTTGTAGCTCTACTTACACATTTGACTTGTAAAGACAAACTCCAATGGAATCAAGAAGTGGAAGTTGCTTTTGAATCTTTCAAGATAGTGTTTGTTTCTACACCAATCTTGTATCATGTTGATTTTTTCAAAGTGTTTTCTATAGAAACAGATGCATCAGACTTTGCTCTGAGTGCAGTTTTATCACAAATGGGAACAGATGACAAACTTCATTCAATAGCCTTTCATTCAAGAAAATTCTCAGCAGTAGAAATCAATTATGAAATCTATGACAAAGAACTTCTTGTAATTGTAGATTCTTTTTAAGAATGGCATCATTATCTAGAAGGCGCTTCAAGTCTAGTCAAGGTATATATATATCACAAGAACCTCGAGTATTTCATGTTAGCACATGTATTAAATTATCGTCAAGCTCGTTGGAGCATGTCTTTATCAAGATTCGAGTTCATCATCCCTTATCCACTAAAAAAACAACAAGGTTTGTCCGATGCCTTATCTAGATATTCTTACCTTGTACTAAAAGAAAGACATGCAGCTTTTGAATAACAAAGAATGGTTCTCTAAAAGCTATAGTAATTTCATCTTCGAGCAATAAAATCAACATTGACTGTTGATTTAACTTTTTTCAAGCAAGTCCAGTTAAGTATGTCTTCAGATCCTCTGATTCATGATATCAAGACTAATTCTTCTAAATCTCATGATCCCTCTAAATTTGAATTCAAGAACAATCTACTCTATTTTGAAGGACGCCTATATGTTCCAAAAGAAGAAGTACATTTACGTATTCTTCAAGCTCGTCACGACTTCCTAACAACAGGATATTTTGGATACAATAAGACTTTGGAGCTGATATCTAGGAATTTTTGGTGGCCTCAAATATGGAAGGCAGTCAAAGATTTTGTACAATCATGTGATGTTTGCTCAAGATCAAAAACTCCTCGTCATCGACCTTTTGGATTTCTTCAGCCATTATCCATTCCAAAACAACCATGGTCTTCTGTTTCTATGGACTTCATCACGGATCTTCCAATCTCAGGTTCTTATGACTCTATATTCGTGATAGTAGATGGTTTTATCGAGATGGCACATTTTGTACCATGTACAAAATCTATCACAGGTGAAGAAACAGCTAAGCTCTTTCTTGACAATATCTATCGCTATCATGGATTATCCAAGGATATTATATCAGATAGGAGAACTCAATTTGTATCAAGATTTTGGTAGATTCTTTTTAAGATTCTAAAAGTGGATATAAAACTATCTTCAACATTCCATCCCCAAACTGATGGATAAATAAAGTGTGTTAATCAAGTTTTGGAGCAATATTTAAGATGTATCATTATCTACTAATAAGATGATTGGACAACTCTTTTACTATTGGCAGAGTTTGCTTACAATAACATAGTATATTCTTCTACAAAACAAACACCTTTCTTTGCTAATTATGGTTATCATCCACAACTTGATACTTTTGACTTTTCAAAAGTTGATAATCCTGCTGCAAGAGATTTGGTGATTCATTTGTCAGAGCTACCTACAACGATGAAGGCGCAATTAAAAGAGGCTCAAGAACAATAAAAGATCAATGCGGATGTCTATCGAAAGGAACAACTACCATTCGACTTGGGTGATAAGGTATGGCTACTTTGTGACAAGTTGGACTATCAAAGGCTTGAACCATTTTCTATTTCTGCACAAATCAATCCAATTACATATCATGTACATCTATCGAAATCAATAAAAATCCATCCAGTATTCCACGTTGTCATGTTGTAACACGTCTATATGATGAAAATATAAATGAAGAAGACTTATTAATATTTAGTCGCCTTGGGTATTAGAAGCGGTGGCCGATTCCAGTGCAAATACTGAGAGGCCAGGTTCAGTCATCCTGTTACAATCAGCCGGGGCATACTCACCAATAACGAAATGCTCCATTCGATTTCAATAACGGGAGTCAGCAGAAAGAGAAAGGACCAATTCAATGATGGATGAGCTTGGTTCGAAGAGCCAATTGGATCCAATTTCAGAAGACCTCAAATCCAGGTCCTATTACGGGCCTCTTACCTAATATCAGACCTAAGTTGGTTAGGCAACCCAATGTGGTCCGATTATGGGCTTCGACTCTATTTCAGGTTGTTCCGATTCTTTGTACTGTTCCAGGAACATCCTTTCGGTAAAAGGATTTCTTAAAGGCAAAAATGGGGGGGAGAAAGCTCCATCCGCTCTTCCAATTTAGGGAATCCAAGGTAGAAGAATAGAATCTTCTCAGATTAAAGGAAAGAATCAAGGTTTTAAGGATCGAAGAGCTAGCTTCACGCTGAAAAAGACAGAGAGTTGGAGATTTTTTTTCTTTATAGGATTTTGGAAAGACTGAGGCAATCATTGCTGAAAGTCAGTGTTATATTGGTAAACTGGATTTTTTTTCCGAAAGAGAGAAAAGGTTGGTACTCTTGATTATTGATGAAATGAGAGATACTTCTGTGGTTGAAATTCAGAGTTGTCTAGAAGGTTGAGTATACTGAATGCATACGTGGTTGTGTTAATCTGACTGTATGGATAGAGGATATCTGCCAATAGTTTAAAGAGGTTTTGGGATTTGGCAAATCGGGGGATGTTTAGGGTTTCTGTGATAACTGGGGACCTATCGACAGGGATAAGAGGAGTATCGACAAGCGGCCAAGGGACATCGGTGCGGATTACAGCATAGCCTCATAATCTATAAGCGGGGTTGAACTGGAACTTCTTAAGCATTCGAAAGGGCTTGCAGAGACACTAGCAATAGATGTTTCACAACAAGTTGGAAGTATAGATTGAGGATCACAGCTTGCCGAAGTTCACGGTCTAAGATTAAGGTAATTAACGATAAAGATAAAATAAAAAATATAAAATAAATAAAATAAAATAAAAATAACAAAAGAGATTGAAGTTATATAGGGTCTCTAGGTATTTTATATTGAAATTAAGCTTTCACATTGCAATCCGATATAGATTGTATTTGGATAGTCAAGAACACAATAGACTGCTTGCGTACTAGTGAAACACCATACTACCTCCTACAGCCAGACACCCGGCGCGTTCTCAAGCAAGTTAGCATGTAATACGACATAAGTGGTGAACCTGACGTGAAACCTTGAGGTGGAAGGTATTGGATTTCGTTTGATTTTATTTTTATTTTATGGAGAACAAAAATAAAAATTTTGAAGGATCTTTGGGAGGAGTTTCTAGTGGGCGTTCTTCTAAAGGACAAGGTATGCACATGGATCCGTCTATTGCTAGTATGTTTCAAGCCTTCTCATGATCAATACAGCAATAGCAAAGCAATGATCGAAAGGAAGCTTTGACAACTAAAGCATTGCAAGCAGTGGTCAATAAAATTGATCAATTTGATGGAAGGAATATTTCAAGGTATTTAAGATGTTATGTTCGTGAAATGGAATTAAATCGGGTTTCTGAGAAGAAAATGGTTGAATTATTTGGACTTGCCACGATATCGGAGATAAGAGACCATATTACATCCATTATGGATCGTTATGAAAATTCATGGGAGGTTTTTTCACATGCATTGAAAGACGAATATTTCTTGGAAGATGCTGATCGTATTACTAAGAAGCTGTTTCTGGAATGGATTGAACAGCCTAATAAGAATTTGCAAGCAACAGAGCTACTAAAGGAATTTGAGAGGTAGTACTCTCAATTATCGAAGGTAGAAAAATTGACATTGAAGCCAAACAAAGTTGATCTATTTCTTCAAGCTGCTGATGTAGAATTGCAAAGGAAATTGGAACTCCTTTTTGAAGACAAAGAAGAAGATGAAGGATTGACAACAAAGTGGAAGAACGTTGAAGATGCGGTGGAGTTGCTTGCAAAAAGAGAAAGGAGGAAGGATAGGAGCAATATTCTGAAAACAATACAAGCACCCAAAGCTCCAGTACGTACAACACCACCAACAATGCCTACAGTTCAACCTTCGACATCCTTATCAAAGAAAGCAGATATGGAGATGGAAGAAATTATACGAGGAATGCGAGATCTTCAAATCAAATTAGCAAGACTTGAAGAGAATACTTCTACAAATAATTTGAAGAATGTTTCAAAACAAGGATATATACAAAGATGCATTTTGTGTGATGATGCTTCACACACTAGGAAAGATTGCAATGAATTTAATAATATGATACGGCAAAGAATTATTTACTGGAAAGATGGGAAGATAGCATTAAAAGATAGGAAGGATCTTCTTCAAACCAATTTTGGCAAGGGAGGAATGAGAGCATTGGTTCAAGATTACTTAAAAGAGCATGAAACAAGAGCACGAGAAAGTGCAAGTTATGGTGCTAGAATAGATGATGACCTTGGTGGAAGTATGGAAACTAGTGAATTTTGGGCTTCTGCCATTTCTACAATGCAAGAAGGGAAATTATCTCGAGAAGTGTTATCGAGGACCGTAGCTACAATACGAGGTACAACAGGTTGGAAGGATCTTGTTGAGTCTCTTTCAGTTCATGCATATATTGCTAAGAGCCAACATGAAGCTTTGATGGAAGAAAAGAGACGAGGAAATTTTGATGATATGAGAGCAAGAAATTCTTCTAAGATACAAACTCGAGGAGACAAGGCTCAGGAGGCAACTTCACAAGAATTTCCTGTAAAGGATACCTCAGCATCATTGGAAGAAAAAAACAAGGAAGACAAAAGATAAAGGCAAATCAATTACTTATAAGCTACTTTCTGACATTGAAGCGGCAATAAATTTGAAAGGGGTGTTGGAAGAATGTATATTAAATGCTAAGATGGAATTCACATTGAAAGAAGTTTTAGAAATTGCAAAGAAGGAGTTTCATGATGTTATCATTGACAACATTAAGCGAAAGAGGCAATTAATGGACAAAACTGGAATGAGTCATGCTATTGATGCAAGAATATATAAAGATGAAGAAGAGGTTGATATTGGTTACAAGCAACCAACAAATGAAAAGAATGGATATAATCAACGAATACATTTCAAAGATTATAGTGATAAGGAAATAGAAACTTTGAGCCATTATATTTGAAAGCATTGGACAAGGGCACCTATTGAGATATTGGTGAAAGTAGAAGATATAGAAGAACCAATTGTTGCTTTAGTCGACCATGGTTCTGAAATAAATGTTATGTCTAAAGATCTTTATAAGAAGCAAAAATGGCCAATTGATATGGAACATAGATGGACAATACGAGCAGCTAATAACACACGGGGCGAATTATATGGAGCTTGTCCAGATGTCAAAATTCGGATTGGGGATGTTGCGCCGGAGTAACATTTCTTTGTTCAAGATACAACGTCTTATCCATTGATTTTAGGACAACCTTATATTACGGCAACACGGATGGAAACAAAAGTACTTGATGATGGTTTTGCTTATGCAAGGGTACGTAGCAAAGATGAGAGGAAAGCTGTACAATTTCTAATAGTACCTCCTAACTATGAACGGAATCGAGATAGGTTGAAGGAAAAATCATTGCCAAAGATTGTTGAAGGATTTAAGGATTTTGGGGAGGTACCACTATAAAGCAAGATTATGGAAGTACAAAAGAGGAGGTACTCTCGCGAGATGAAGGCGCCTTTGATGCGAGTTTTATTGATATTTTGGAGAATGGAAATATTATGTATAAGAAAGTTGATGATTTTAAAAGAAAAGAAAAAAAAAGATTATATAATATTGAAGGAAAATTACGCAAGTTAGGTACATTGCAAGATGATGAGAAGATTTTAGGTGTTTATAAAGAAAATGGACTGGAAGATTCATTGGAATTAATTACATCTATTGGGTTAGGGGATAATGATAAGATTATTGAGATTCATTCAAGAGAGGTTTATACCATACTTGAATCTTTTCAAGCACCAGAAGTCACTGTAGAGATGAGATATAAAATGGCAAATAAGAAGGTAAAGCCTGTTGCTGGACTATTACCAGAAGATTCTAAGAAATAATGGGAGAAGCATCAAAAGAAGGAAGTTTAAGAGATCCAATGAGTATTGGACATCAGTTTACTAAAGAGACTTTTGAAGAATTGAAGATTGGTTTTGATGGTTCTTTATTGTCGGAGGAAATTACTTGCTTCAAAAAGATGTTGGCTAAACAAAGTAGATCATTTGCCTTCGAATCTTATGAAATTGGGTGTGTGGATCCGAATATTATAACACCTATGGTTATCTTCATTGTACCACATGTACCTTGGAATCTAAGACCGATTCTAGTATCGAGGGCATATTTACCTAAATTAGTAGAACTATTAAAAGAAAAGATGAAGATGAAAATATTAGAACCTTCATTTGCACCGTATTCTAGTCGATGGTTTATGGTACCTAGGAAGAATGGGTCAATACATTTTATTCAAGATATGCAACCGGTGTCGTATTACGTGCTTTCCTGCTCGAGAACACGCCGGGCGTCTGGCTGTAGAAGGTAGTATGGAGATTCGCCAATAGTCAAGCAGTCTATCAGTTTTTGACTGTTGGAATATAAACGACTACAAGAATACACCGTAAATCTATACGGATGCCCTTCGACTGCTTGCCAAAGTCCTTTTTGTCCCAACCGATAGGTCTCTAGACGTTACAGAGAACACCGAACAACCCAAACTGCTAATCTTCGATACCACTTTATACTCACGATCTTGTATCCACTGACTGTCTTGCTAGATTAACCCAATGAATTTCATTCACTCCGCATACTCAATCCTATAGACACCCTTTTAATTCTTCATCACAGACGTAACTCGATTTCATAAAATAGTCAAGAGTAATCAAACCCACTTCATTAAAAATCCCGATTCACCATTACAACACTGACTTCAGCAACGATTGCCTCAGTCTTTCCAAAATCCTATGAAGAAAAAAAAATCCAATTCTCTGTCTTCTTTCCCCGCCCGAAGCATGAAGCTAACTCTCCTCCATCCTTCAAAACCTCCCCAAAAACTTATTCTCTCCCCTAATCTTATCCTCTAAATTTCTTCAATCTTCTGTCTTGGATCCGAAATTGGCTCCCACCGTCATAGCTTGGATCCAAAATTGGCTCTCGCTGTCAGAGCTTTTTCCCCCATTTTTACCTTTAAGAGATCCTTTTATCAAAAGTAATGTTCCTTGAAACGGCACATAGAACAGGACAGCCTGAAATAGAATCGAAACCCCGTAATCGAGACCACATTGAGTCGCTCGACCAATTCAGGTCTCATATTGGCTAAGAGTCAAGTAGTAAGACCCGGATGTCCCCGTAATTGGATCAAATTGGTCCTTCACGTCAGATTGGCTGAGGCCCGTAGTAAGACCTGGATTTTCCCATAATTAGACTACATTGGGTTGCCCGGCCAATTCAGGTCTCATATTGGGTAAGAGGACCCAGATTGGATTCTTGAAATTGGATCCAATTGGTTCTTCGAACCAGGCTCACCCGTCGTGTGAATTGGTCCTTTCTCTTCCTGCTGATTTCCGTTATTGGAATCGAACGGAGCATTTCAGTATGCCCCGACTGACTGTAACGGGGTGAATGAACCTGGCCACTCAGTATTTGTACTGGAGTTGGTCGTTGCTCCCAATATTCGAGGTAACTGAACATTAATAAAAGTCCACTTTCTTTATATTTTTACGATATACTCGTGTTACAACACGACACTGGTGAATGCAGTAACTATCAAGAATGCAGGAATTGGACCTATTATGGATGAATTTACTGAGGCGTTTGCAAGAAGGGCGATCTATTTAATGGGTGACTTGTATTCAAGTTATGATCAATTTCAACTTGCCGAAGGAAGTAGAGATATGACAATGATGAAGACACCACTTGGATTGGTTAGAATGTGTACTCTTCCTCAAGGCACGACCAACTCAAATGCGCATATGATGAATGGGATGAATAAGGTATTGAGAGATTTTATTCCGAAGAAGACTATGCCTTTTTTGGATGATGTTCCTATAAAAGGGTGTATGAAAGAGAGTGAAATTGTTTAAACAAAGATATGCAGAAATAAATATAGAAGACCTTAATGAAGACATAGATATTCCGCAGTAGAAAGATGAAATTGATTTGGATAGCAGAGATAGTGGAGATGGACTAGACGAAGATTTGGAGGACATATTATGAATCAAACGGCAACTAGGTTAATTGGTGCATACCGGAGGATGCACAGGTTCAGAGGGGATAGATGTCGTGTTGTAACACGTCTATATGATGAAAATATAAATGAAGAAGATTTATTAATATTTAGACACCTTGAATATTAGAAGCGATGGCGGATTCCAGTACAAATACTGAGAGGTCAGGTTCAGTCACCCCATTACAATCAGCCGGGGCATACTCACCAGTAACAAAATGCTCCGTTCGATTTCAATAACGGGAGTCAGCAAAAAGGGAAAGGACCAACTCAACAATGGGTGAGCCTGGTTCAAAGAGCCAATTGGATTCAATTTCAAAAGACCTCAAATCCAGGTCCTATTACGGGCTTCTTACCTAATATTAGACGTGACTTGGTCGGGCAACCCAATGTGGTCCGATTATGGGCTTCGATTTTGTTTCAAGTTGTTTCGATTCTTTGTATCATTCCGGGAACATCCTTTCGGTAAAAGGATCTCTTAAAGGCAAAAATGGGGGAGAGAAAGCTCCATCCCCTGTTCCAATTCGGGAAATCCAAGGCGAAAGAATAGGATCTTCTCAGGGTTAAAGATAAGAATTAGGGTTTTAAGGATCAAAGAGCTAGCTTCATGTTGAAAAAGACAGAGAGTTAGGGATTTTTTTTCTTCATAGGATTTTGGAAAGACTAAGGCAATCGTTGCTGAAAGTTAGTGTTATATTGGTAAACTGGATTTTTTTTCCGAAAGAGAGAAAACCATGTGTGTTCACTGATATCATATCCATGCTAATGGACAAGATATTTTAATTTATTTTGGTGTCGCCTTGAATCTAAGACTTCTTCTACTTCAAACTCTTCATTATTGTCCACTTCTATAAGAGGAGGTAGAGCTTGTCATCTTCTTCATATGTCCACTATCTTGTATGGTTGAAGAAGAGACACATTATCGTATTACGTGCTATCTTTTTTGAGAACGCGTCGGGCATCTGGCTGTAGGAGGTAGTATGGTGTTTCGCTAGTATTCAAGCAGTCTATCGTGTTCTTGACTACCCAAATACAATCTATATCAGATTGCAATGTAAAAGCTTAACTCCAATATAAAACGCCTAGAGACCCTATATAACTTCAATCTCTTTTGTTATTTTTATTTTATTTTATTTATTTTTTATTTTTTATTTTATCTTTATCGTTAATTCTCTTAATCCTAGACCGTGAACTTCGGCAAGCTGTGATCTTCAATCTGTCCTTCCAACTTGTTGTGAAACATCTATCGCTAGTGTCTCTGCAAGCCCTTTCGAATGCTCAAGAAGTTCCAGTTCAACCCCGCTTACAGATTATTTTAATTTATCTTGCAAATGCAACAAAGGTGGTGGAGGCTTTTCATCAATGACATCCATCAAAATCAAGATAAAAATCTTCTTTATAAAAGAAACAACATCTAAGCAAGATAACATTCTATTTTCAATCCTTGTTTATAGCTTCTTTGTAGTTGTAACGCTCAGGAGATGGAGAATCAACAACTAGCAGATTCAACTCAAGAACCTTCATTTGCTGACATGCCGGACAAGACATTATGATTGTCACAACCTTCAAGATGATGCAATCGAGATGAAGATCTTTAAGAATGACATGTTCTTCATCAAATAGATGGCGAGATACAACGCATTTGGTATCATGACTTAGGAAGGGACTCCCGATGTTTGGTGATTTGACTAGAAGTAAGAACTACTCTTGATGGTGTTTCAAATGTTCTATTCAAAGGAAGTTATGAAGACCTCAACAATGATCAAATAACTAGGTGGTCTTCCCGCCCTGGTATGGGACACTACCGATGGTTGAGAGGCCCTATCAATCATCTTCGAAGAGAACAAAGATCAGAATATGTGGCAAATATAATTTGTCACATCATAGATTTCTTCAACATATGATGACCGCTCTTCATAGAACTCGTCCCTAGAAGGGAGGGTAATGTCACGGACATACTCATGTAAGCCATTAATTACATATATAAATAGATAGAAGTAAGTAAAAGTAGATAAAAATAAGTTAATTTTATAGTATTTGATATGGAAGCTTCTTCAAAGCTTTATAGATGCCGCTTTCACTTCATAAGTGTCTTTAATTGACTTTTTGGATTAGAAACGTGGTCAACAAGTTGGCCATGTACCACACATGTCGTTAGCTTGAAGACCAAGCTAACAATGTAGCCAACATATAGAAAAACTTGCCTTGTAAGTCAAGGCATGTATCCTACAAAGTCAACACTTATTGGAGGTCCTATAGAATGTCGCCACATAGCCCCTAGTTAGATAGTATATATAGAAACAAGAGAGAAGTCTTCTTCACTCTTGTCAACTCCTTTCTTGCTTCCAGTCTAGTTTCAAGGGTCTCTAGTTTTCTTGTCTTTTGGCAATAGCCATTCCAGTTTCTCTTTCAATATACATACTTATTTATTTATATTTTGTTACCTTTCTTTTAGTGAAGGCTCACTTATCTAAATTACTTTTTCATCGAGTTCTTATCCTTGACACCTTATAAGAAATGTTTTTCAAACTTCAACAGCTCATATCTCATGATTAGACTACGTAAACTATCCTAAATTTTATATGAAGTATTAATATACTTTCTAAAACTACCACAAATAATTTCAACTAAAAATTCATACAGATCTTGAGATATTGCCAAAACCCTAATAATAGCTTTAAACCCTAGCTTCCATACATCCACATGCTAATTTCTTCATATCTCACAAAATAGATATTTAAATACCATGAATCTTTGATCTATAGCTTTTTAAGTTAATAACATACACTTATAGAAATTTTGAGCCAAAAATTCATCCACAAATTCAAGATATGGCTCCAACCATTACTATCAACAAAATGACTTACTGTCACGGCCATAATCATGTAAGCTAATAATTACATATAGAAATAGGTAGAAATAAGTAAAAGTAGATAAAAGTAAGTTAATTCTATAATATTTAATATAGAAGCTTCCTAGAAACTTCCTAGACGCTGCTTTGACTTCATAGGTGTCTTTAATTGACTTTTTGGATTAGAAACGTGGTCAACAAGTTGGCCATGTGCCACACATGTTGTTAGCTTGAAGAGCAAGCTAACTATGTGGCCCACACGTAGAAAAACTTGCCTTGTAAGTCAAGGCATGTGTCCTACAAAGTCAACACATATTGGAGGTCCTATAGAACGTCGCCACGTAGCCCCTAGTTAGATAGTATATATAGAGACAAGAGTGAAGGCTTCTTCACTCTTGTCAACTCCTTTCTTGCTTCTAGTCAAGTTTCAAGGGTCTCTAGTTTTCTTGTCTTTTGGCAATAGCCATTCTAGTTTCTCTTTTCAATATACATACTTATTATTCATATTTTGTTACTTTTCTTTGAGTGAAGGCTTACTTGTCTGAACTGTTTTTTCATCGAGTTATTGTCCTTGACAGATTGACAAGAGTGTACTTACAATATCAGAGCTTTGTTTTTCTTGAGTAAGAGTGGATTACCCCTTTCTCTTGACAAGGCATAAGCGTATTAGAAGATTTTGGATTACCCATTTCTAAACTGATATTGTTCTTAGTATCTTCTTTGTTATCAAGTCTTTCTTTTCTTTTGTCTTGAGCAGTATCAAACAAATTTTTCTTCTTAGTGTCATTATGGCAGAGCTTGTTGAAATGAAGAGTGTAATGGCACAAATGCAAGAGCAAATGAGGGAGTTAATGCTTGCGATGCATCAACTCAATTCACCAATACATGAAAGAACAAGAATAGCAGAAAGTGGGGATATAGAGATGATCGGAGCTGCTTCAACATCTACAACAAATCACGTTCCTTCTCCAATTGTACAACACCCTATAAGCACTAGAGAACCAAGAATTGCCTTACCTGAGAAATTTGATGGTACGAGATCAAAGTTTCGAGGGTTCATCAATCAAGTACAATTGGCAATTGAACTTCAACAGCAAAGCTATCCAACTCCAGGATCACAAGTCAGGTTTATTGGCACTCTACTTTCTGGTTCTGCATTATCGTGGTTTTCGTCTTTTCTTGAACAACGAAATTCAATATTGGACAATTTAGAAGCTTTTTTGGCAGAGTTTCGATCTATGTATGGTGAACACGATGCAACTCGTGTTGCAACAAATAAGATCCAAATTCTGCAATAAGAAAATCGCTCAGTAACAGCGTATGCTTCACAATTTCGACAACTTGTAATTGACATCAAGTGGGATGATGCTGCACTCATCAGTCAATTTCTTTATGGATTGCAATACGAAGTAAAGAAATTGATGCTCAACTTATGTGATCCTCAAACTTTGAGTCAAGCAATCGATTTTGCGGTAAAATGTGATAATCAACTTTTCGAATTTCGATCCGAGAATCATTCACGGGAACCTCAACGTTATTACTCAATGGCAACATCAACATCTTTGCCAAACGTACATTCGGAAGTAGAAGACATGCAAATTGACGCGGTACGTTTTAAACCCCTAACTGAGCAAGAAAAAATTTGTCGTCGTCAAGAAGGATTATGTTTATATTGTGGAGAACCTAAGCACACTGCTCAACATTGTCCAAAGAAACGACGCAACTATAAAATGAGGGGTATGACGGTCAAAGAAGATAATATGTCAAAAAACGGATTCGTCCAGCTACAATAGGGACCGTGCAGCTGGAACCTTGTACAATTCCTAATGAAGGTCCTATCCTCTCCTCAAAACCCTCTCCTTGTTTTATAATAGACTTATATTTAGGACCTAAGAATTACAAAGCCTCTGCTTTATTAGATTCGGGAGCCTCAGCATGTTTTTTAGATGAACAATTTGTTAAAAGTCGTAAAATACCCTTTGTACAGAAATCTAAACCAGTACATGTAGAAGTCATAGATGGTCGTCCCTTGTCTTCTGGAGATGTCACTCATGAAACTCATCCTATAAAAGTAACAATAGACGGTCATGATAGCTACATAGCTTTTAACATAATTAAATCCCCGTCCAATCCACTTATTTTAGGTTTATCCTGGCTAGAAAAATATAACCCTCGAATAGATTGGAATTTGCCTAAACTTGACTTTTCCCAGAGCATTATTAATAGTTCTACCAACCAAGTAAAAAATTATAAGTCTAGTATAATAAAATCCGTACTGATAGGTGCAAAAGCATTTATATACACAGCAAAAGAAGGATCAACTTTTGCTATTTATGCTGCATCTATTTCTGAAAACGTAAAGACTTCAAGTGGCATTCCAAGTCAATATCAGGAGTATCAAGACGTTTTTGAGAAAAAGAATGCAGATATTCTTCTGTCAAGGACAAGAACTCGATGAAAGCTTAAGAGTAAGTGAGACTTTTCTCAAAAAGAAATAGGACAAAATAGAAATATGTATATTAAGAAAGAAACTGGAATGGCTATTGCCAAAATACAAGAAAACTAGAGACCCTTGAAACTAGACTAGAAGCAAGAAAGGAGTTGACAAGAGTGAAGAGGGCTTCACTCTTGCCTCTATATATATTATCTAGCTAGAAGCCACATGGCGATGTTCTATAAGACCTCCAATATATGTTGACTTTCTAGGCCACATGCCTTTGCTTACAAGGCAAGTTTTCTATGGATGGACCACGTAGTTAGCTTGTTCTTTAAGCTTCCAACATGTGTGGCACATGGCTAACTTGTTGACCAAGTTTCTAGCCTAAAAGTCAACTATAGATTCCTATAAAGTCAAAGCAGCGTCTATGAAGCTTCTAAGAAGCTTCTCTAGAAGATATTACACAATTAACCTACTTTTATCTACTTTTACATACTTTTATCTATTCATATAGGTAATTATATGTATGTCCGTGACATTACCCCCCTTCTAGGGACGAGTTCCACGAGGAGCGGTGATTATATATTGAGAAAATCTAATATGCGGCGAATTGTATTTGCTACATACTCTGATCTTTGTTTTCTTCGAAGATAGTTGATGGGTCCTCTTAGCCATCGATAGTGTCTCATTCCAGGGCGAGAAGACCACCCTGTTATTTGATCTCTGTTGAGGCCTTCATAACTTCCTTCAAATAATACATTTGAAACACCATCAGGAGTCGTTCCTATCTCCAATAATATCACCAAACATCGAGAATCTCTTCCAAGGTCGTGATACCAAATGTGTTGTATCTCACCATCTATTCGAGGAAGAACATGTCGTTCTTGAGGATCTTCATCTCGGTTGCGTCGTCTTGAAGGTTGTGACAATCGCAATGTCTCATCCGGTAAGTCAGCAAACGAAGGTTCTTGAGTTGAATCCACTGGTTATTGGCTCTCCATCTAATTAGCATCACAAATGCAAAGAAGTTACAAACAAGGATAGGAAATTGAATGTTATCTTGCCTCAATCTTGTCTCTTTTATAAGAGAGGTTTTCATCTTGGTTTTGATGGATGTCGTTGATGAAAAACTTTGACTTTAGCTGATGCATTTGCTAGATTCCTGGATGGCTCCCATGTGCGCTCACTAATATCATATCCGCGCCAATGAACAAGATATTCCAGCTTATTTCGGCGCCGCCTTGAGTCTAATATCTCTTCCACCTCAAATTCTTCATTATTATCTACTTCTATAGGAGGCCGTGGCATTTGTCTTCTTCCTTGTATATCCACTGTCTTATATGGTTCAAGAAGAGACACGTGGAATACAGGATGGATCTTCATTGACTCCGGTAGATGTAACCGATATGCAACTGGGTTGATCTGTTCAGAAACAGAAAAGGGGCCAAGCCTACGATAGTCCAATTTGTCACAAGGTCGAGTGGTCTTGATATTGCGACGAAGTAGCCATACCTTATCACCCACGTTGAGTTGTGGTTGCTCTTTACGATATACATCTGCATTTATCTTTTGTCGTTCTTGAGCTTTCTTCAACTGCGCCTTCATTATTGCATGTAACTCTGACAACTGATTTGCCATATCTTCTGCTGCAGGATTATCAACTTTTGAAAAATCAAAAGTATCAAGTCGTGGATGATAGCCATAATTGGCAAAGAAAGGTGTTTGTTGCGTGGAAGAATGTACTGTATTATTATAAGCAAACTCTGCCAATGGCAGAAGGGTTGTCCAATCATCTTGTTGGTAGTTGATGGTACACCTTAAATACTGTTCCAAGACTTGGTTTACGCGCTCTGTTTGTCCATCAGTTTGAGGATGGAAAGCTGAAGATAGCTTTATGTCCACTTTTAAAATCTTGAAAAGAGTCCTCCAAAATCTCGACACAAATTGAGTTCCCCTATCCGATATGATATCTTTAGGTAATCCATGATAGCGATAGATATTATCAATGAAAAGCTTAGCTGTTTCTTCACCTGTGATAGATTTTGTACATGGCATAAAATGTGCCATCTTGGTGAAACGATCTACTATCACAAATATAGAATCATAAGATCTTGAGTTTGGAAGATCTGTGATGAAATCCATAGAAACAGAAGACCATGGTTGTTCTGGTATAGGTAATGGCTGAAGAAGTCCGTAAGGTCGATGTCGAGGAATTTTTGATCTTGAACAAATATCACATGATTGTACAAAGTCTTTGACTGACTTCCACATTTGTGGCCACCAAAAATCTCTTGATATGAGTTCCAGAGTCTTATTATATCCAAAGTGACCTGCTGCTGGAAAGTCATGACGTGCTTGAAGAACACGCAAACGTGCTTTTCCTTCTGGAACATATAGGCGTCCTTCAAAATATAATAGATTATTCTTGAACTCGAACTTACAAGAATCATGAGACTTGGAAGAATTATTCTCGATATCATGAACAAGAGGGTCTGAGGACATACTGGACTGGATTTGCTTGAGAAAAGTTGAATCAACAGTCAGTGTTGATTTCACTACTCTGAGATGAAATTGCTCCGGTTTCAAGAGGACCGTTCTTTGTTGCTCAAAAGCTGCATCTCCTTCTTTTGGTGCAAAATAAGAACGTCTAGACAGGGCATCGGACAAACCTTGTTGTTTTCCTGGCCGATAAGTGATAATGAAGTCGAATCTTGACAAAGACATACTCCAACGAGCTTGACGACGATTCAACATGCGTGCTGACATGAAATACTCGAGGTTCTTGTGATCTGTATACACAGTGACTGGACTAGAAGCGCCTTCTAGATAATGACGCCATTCTTGAAAAGAATCCACGATTGCAAGAAGTTCTTTATCGTGGATCTCATAATTGATCTCGGCTGCTGAGAATTTTCTTGAATGAAAAGCTATCGGATGAAGTTTGTCATCTGTTCCCATTTGTGATAAAACTACACCCAAGGCAAAATCCGATGCGTCTGTTTCCATAAAAAATACCTTGGAAAAGTCAACACGATATAAGACTGGTGCAGAGACAAACGATGTCTTCAAGGCTTCAAATGCTGCTTCCGCTTCTTGATTCCATTGGAATTTATCTTTACTAGTCAAGCGTGTAAGTGGAGCTGCAACTCGTGAGAAGTCTTTGATGAAGATCCGATAGTAATTGGCAAATCCCAAGAAACATTGGACATCTCTTACAGTTTTTGGAATCTTCCAATCCATGATTGTTTGGACTTTCTTAGAATCCATCATAAGACCATCATTTGAAATGATGTATCCTAAAAAGTCAACTTGAGTAGTATGAAATACACACTTTTCTATCTTGGCGTACAATCCTGCATCTCTAAGTTTTTGTAATACTTGACGAACATGTATTTCATGTTCTTCAACATTCTTAGAATAAATCAGGATATCGTCTAGGTAGCAGACGACAAAATTGTCTAAGAAACACGAAATACATCATTCATGAGATGTTGAAAAGCAGCTGGTGCATTCGTGAGTCCAAAAGGCATGACATTGTATTCAAAGTGTCCGTACCTGGTTCGAAACGCAGTCTTCCATTCATCTCCTTCTTTGATCCATACTAGATTATATGCTCCTCTTAGATCTATTTTTGTATAGATCTTAGCTTGATTTAACTGGTCAAGGAGTCCTGATATCAAAGGTAATGGATACCTGTTCTTGATTGTGATCTTGTTGAGTCCTCGATAGTCAACACACATTCGTAAAGATCCATCTTTTTTCTTTACGAATAAAATTGGAGCTCCTGCTGGAGATTTTGAATGGCGTATGAAATTCTTCGCTAAATTCTCGTCAATATATGTCTTGAGTTCAGCCAACTCATCTTGCGATAAACTGTAAATTGGTCCAAATAGTGGCTGAGTTCCTTCCTTGAGATCGATTGAACAATCGTATGGGCGATGCTCAGGAAGAATATGTGCATTCTTTTTCTCAAAAACGTCTTGATAATCCTGATATTGACTTGGAATGCCACTTGAAGTCTTTACGCTTTCAGAAATAGGTGCAGCATAAATAGCAAAAGTTGATCCTTCTTTTGCTACGTGTATAAATGCTTTTACACCTATAAGTGCGGGTTTTGACTATACTAGACTCATGGTTTTTTACTTGATTAATAGAACTGTTACTAATGCTCCGAGGAAAATCAAGTTTACGAGAAATCCAATCTATTCGAGGATTATACTTTTCTAACCATGATAAGCCTAAAATTACGGGATTAGAGGGAGATCTAATTATATTAAAAATTACGCAACTACTATGACCATTTATTACTACATCTACAGGAAGTGTTTCGTGAGTTACATCTCCAGAAGACAACGGACGACCATCTATGACTTCTACGTGTACAGGTTTAGTTTTTTGTATTAATGATATTCTATGACATCTAGCAAATTCTTCATCTAAAAAACAAGCTGAGGC
Source organism: Physcomitrium patens (assembly GCF_059467195.1). Lineage (NCBI taxonomy): Eukaryota > Viridiplantae > Streptophyta > Bryopsida > Funariales > Funariaceae > Physcomitrium > Physcomitrium patens. The sequence continues at coordinate 12,839,534 of NC_143412.1, read as the reverse complement.
TCCTGAATCTATCAAGGCAGAGGCTTTGTAATTATTAGGTCCTAAACACACATCTATTATAAAACAAGGAGATGGTTCTGAGGAGAGGATAGGACCTTCATTAGAAGTTGTACAAGATTCCAACCGCACGGTCCCTATTGTAGCTGGACGTACTCGTTTTCCGACATACTGTCTTCTTTGACAGCCGTACTCCTCATTTTGTAGTTACGTCGCTTCTTTGGACAATGTTGAGCAGTGTGCTTAGGTTCTCCACAATATAAGCACAATCCTTCTTGTCGACGACGAGACTTTTCTTGCTCAGTAAGAGGTTTGAAACGTACCGCATCAATTTGCATATCCTCTACTTCTGAAGGTATGTGTTGAGGAGACGTCGGTGTTGCCATTGAATTGTAGTAACGTTGAGGCCTACTTGTGCGACTCTCGGATCGAAATTCAAAAAGTCGATTGTCGCACTTCACAGCAAAGTCAATTGCTTGACTCAATGTTTGAGGATCAGGTAAATTAAGCATCAATTTCTTTACCTCATATTGTAATCCGTAGAGAAATTGACTCACAAGTGCGGCATCATCCCACTTGATATCAGTTGCAAGTTGTCGAAATTGCGAAGCATATAATGTTACTGATCGATTGCCTTGTCGCAAAATACGGATCTTGTTGGTTGCAACACGAATTGCATCATGTTCTCCAAACATGGATCGAAACTTCGCCAAAAAAGCCTCCAGATTATCCAATATTGGATCTCGTCGTTCAAGAAAAGATGAAAACCATGACAATGCTGAACCTGAAAGAAGTGTACCAATGAATCTAACTTGTGACCCTGGAGTTGGATAGCTCTGGGGTTGAAGTTCAATCACTAATTGGACCTGATTGATGAATCCTCGAAACTTGGATCTGGTACCATCAAACTTCTCAGGCAAGGCCACTCTCGGTTCTCTAACACTCGAAGGGTGTTCCATTCTGGGAGAAGGGACATGGTTTGGTGCAGATGTTGAAGCAGCCCCAATCATCTCTATATCTTCACTTCCTACCATTCTTGTTGCTCCTTGTGGTGGTAAATTGAGTTGATGCATCGCAAGCATTAACTCCCTCAATTGTTCTTGCATCTGTGCCATTGCACTCTTCATTTCAACAAGCTCTGCCATAGTAGCACTTAGAAAAGAGAAGATGTCTAATAACGCTCAAAACAAATAGAAGAGAGGAATTGATAACAAAGAAAATACTAAGAACAATATCAGTTTAAAAGAGGATAATCCGCAACTTCTAATGCGCTTATGTCTTATCAAGAAAAAGGGGTAATCCACTCTTAATCAAGAAAAGACAAAGCTCTCATATTGTAAGTGTACTCTTGTCAATCTGTCAAGGACAAGAACTCGATGAAAGCTTAAGAGTAAGTGAGACTTTTCTCAAAAAGAAATAGGAAAAAATAGAAATATGTATATTAAGAAAGAAACTGGAATGGCTATTGCCAAAATACAAGAAAACTAGAGACCCTTGAAACTAGACTAGAAGCAAGAAAGGAGTTGACAAGAGTGAAGAGGGCTTCACTCTTGCCTCTATATATACTATCTAGCTAGAAGCCACATGGCGATGTTCTATAAGACCTCCAATATATGTTGACTTTCTAGGCCACATGCCTTTGCTTACAAGGCAAGTTTTCTATGGATGGACCACGTAGTTAGCTTGTTCTTTAAGCTTCCAACATGTGTGGCACATGGCTAACTTGTTGACCAAGTTTCTAGCCTAAAAGTCAACTATAGATTCCTATAAAGTCAAAGCAGCGTCTATGAAGCTTCTAAGAAGCTTCTCTAGAAGATATTACACAATTAACCTACTTTTATCTACTTTTACATACTTTTATCTATTCATATAGGTAATTATATGTATGTCCGTGACATCTTCCTAAGCATCGTCCATATGATTGTTCAATCGACCTCAAGGAAGGAACTCAGCCACCATTTGGACCAATTTACAGTTTATCGCAAGATGAGATGGCTGAACTCAAGACATATATTGACGAGAATTTAGCGAAGAATTTCATACGCCATTCAAAATCTCCAGCAGGAGCTCCAATTCTATTTGTAAAGAAAAAAGATGGATCTTTACGAATGTGTGTTGATTATCGAGGACTCAACAAGATCACAATCAAGAACAGGTATCCATTACCTTTGATATCAGGACTCCTTGACCAGTTGAATCAAGCTAAGATCTATACAAAAATAGATCTAAGAGGAGCATATAATCTAGTACGGATCAAAGAAGGAGATGAATGGAAGACTGCGTTTCGAACCAGGTATGGACATTTCGAATATAATGTCATGCCCTTTGGACTCACGAATGCACCAGCTGCTTTTCAACATCTCATGAATGATGTATTTCGTGAATTCTTAGACAATTTTGTCGTCTGCTATCTAGACGATATCCTGATCTATTCTAAGAACGTCGAAGAACATGAAATACATGTTCGTCAAGTATTACAAAAACTTAGAGATGTAGGATTGTACGCCAAGTTGGAAAAGTGTGTATTTCACACTACTCAAGTTGACTTTTTAGGATACATCATTTCAAATGATGGTCTCATGATGGATTCTAAGAAAGTCCAAACAATCATGGATTGGAAGATTCCAAGGACAGTAAGAGATGTCCAATGTTTCTTGAGATTTGCCAATTACTATCGGATCTTCATCAAAGATTTCTCACGAGTTGCAGCTCCACTTACACGCTTGACTAGTAAAGATAAATTCCAATGGAATCAAGAAGCGGAAGCAGCATTTGAAGCCTTGAAGACATCGTTTGTCTCTGCACCAGTCTTATATCATGTTGACTTTTTCAAGGCATTTTTTATGGAAACAGATGCATGAGATTTTGCCTTGGGTGCAGTTTTATCACAAATGGGAACAGATGACAAACTTCATCCGATAGCTTTTCATTCAAGAAAATTCTCAGCAGCCGAGATCAATTATGAGATCCACGATAAAGAACTTCTTGCGATCGTGGATTCTTTTCAAGAATACCGTCATTATCTAGAAGGCGCTTCTAGTCCAGTCACTGTGTATACAGATCACAAGAACCTGTTAGGGACATAGTCCTTAGACCTTTCTAGAGACAAGTTTCTAGAACCTTCTAGAAAGAAGTCTCTAGAAACTTCCAGAAGATTCCTTGAATATTCTCTTAGAATATTCTTCAAAGATTCTCTAAAGATTCCCTAAAGATTCCCTTAGAAGGCTCTAGAAGATTCTTAGAATATTCTAGTAGATTCTAGGAAGTTACTTGAGAAGCTTCCTAGCTCTTGGGTAGTTGCTCGAGAAGCTTCATAGTTCTTGGGAAGCTTCTTGATGCGCTTCCTTAGAACCATAGGCCAGTAGTATATATAGGAGTCGAGGCTGAAGAGTTCTTCAGTCTCGACAACACATCTCTTGGAGTTCTAGCTCACCTTTCTGGTGTTGTTCTTGTACTCATCTGTTTAATCTACTTCTGCCACTTCTTCTTGAACTTCTTGTTAGATTTCAAGTCTGTATTTTGTGCCCGTGACAGTTTGTCGAGACTACCTTTATCTTAATATCAGAGCTGAATCCTTCTTGTTTGAGAGCGGATTACTCCTCTTCTTGAAGGTATTCTAGCGCTTTAGGGGTTGCAGATTACCTTCCTCTAAACTGATATTTTCTCAATCACAATATTAGAGCTTAGTTCTTTGAGGAAGAGAGTGGACTACCCCTTTCCTTGGAGATACTTGAGCATTCTAAGGGTTGCGGATTACCCTCTCTTGGACTGATATTAATTCCTTCTTTTTGTTTAGCATAGCTAGTAGAAAAGACTGTTAACATCGATTTCAGAGCTTTGCCTTCTTGATAGAGTGCGGATTACCCCTCTTCTCGAAAGCATTGAGGCATTTTTAGAGGTAGCGGATTACCCTCCTCTGAAACTGAAATCGTTTAGTGTTTTTTTTTCCTTTTCTCCAAGTAGGTTTTAGTGACAGGTAGTGCTACAATTTTTTCCATGAGACTTAGCAATTTCTTCTTCTCTCAAAATTTTAATCCATCTATTCTCTAAATATGGAAGTAGACCAGGTCATAGATAGTGCATCTCCACAAGTAGACAATAGAGTGGCAACTCTTGCAGATCTTCAAGCTCTTATGAATAGTGTACGAAAAGAGATTGCATTTCTTCGCAATCCAAGTAAAGAACCTCAAATTGATCTAGTGACCGAAGAAGCTAGACGCAAAATTCATAGCCTACAACAAGAGATTATTCGACTGAGAGAAGTAAGACATGTGTCACATACGACCCCTATAGATACTTCAAGGATTAGTACGAAAGAACCAAAAGCGAGTATGCTAGACAAGTTTGACGGAACAAGAGCCAACTTTTGAGGTTTTGTGCAACAAGTACGGCTTTACCTACGCCTATACCCTTCTCATTATCCGAATGGATTTACCCAGGTTGCTTTCATAGGTACTCTTCTATCAGGAAATGCTCGCTCTTGGTTTGCTCCACTATTGGAGAAGGATTCTCCAATATTGTACGACCTAGAGGCTTTCATAGAGAGACTTACTGCTGCGTTTGGAGATAGCGATCGAGAAAGAGTGGCTGAAAGAAAGATACAAAATCTGCGACAAGGATCACGTTCTGCTGCAATCTATGCTGCAGAATTTCAACAGCTTACATGTGATCTTGATTGGAATGATAAGGCGTTCATGACACGATTTTGATATGGACTGAGAGATGATGTCAAGAACTTATTGATCACCATGCCTAAGGCGGATACTTTAGAAGAACTTATATCTCAGGCAATTATTTGTGACAACCGCCTCTTTGAATTACGACAAGAAAGACGATCAGGCTGGAGAAATGATGGAGCATTTGCTATATTTTCAAAAGGTCCAGAGAATCACTCCACAGATCCTGAACCCATGCAAATTGATGCGGTACGTTTCAAACCCCTCACAGCTGAGGAAAGGAAGCGACGGTTTGAACAAAACTTGTGTTTATATTACGGAGAAGTGGGCCATAAAGCTGTAGATTGTCGGAAGAAATAGAAGCCTCAAACAACAAGACTCATAAGTACAAGCATGCAGGAAAACAAGGACGCCCAGCCACAATAGGGACCGTGCGGCTGGACATCTCAACATCCAAAATTAATCAAGGTCCCTTTCTCTCAGCTCAACCTTCAGATTGTTTTATGGTACCTTTACATCTGGGTATTCAAGAACTACAAGTCGATGCTTTATTAGACTCGAGTGCATCCGCTTGCTTTATAGATGAAGAGTTTGTCAAGCTTCACAATATTTCTCTTGTAAAGAAACTTAAGCCTGTCCATGTAGAAGTCATAGATGGATGACCATTGTCTTCGGGCAATGTTATCCATGAAATTAAACCATTGAAGGTACGTCTTGAAAATCATGAGAGCAATATTGTGTTTAATGTTATCAAGACCCCTTCATGTCCTATCATTTTGGGACTATCTTGGCTTGATAGATATAATCCATTGATAGATTGGAAGTTGCGGAAAGTGACATTTCCAACAAACTCCTTGAAGGTGGAATCTGCCAAGACAATGTCTAGAAACAAATCCTTGTTTATAGGTGCAAGGGCTTTCATGAAGGAAGCCAAGAAAAATACACCTCTTCTCATCTTTGCAACTCCGACTCGAGAAGATGCAACTCCGACTTTGGTTATTCCAAAGCAGTATGAAGAATTCAAAGATGTCTTTGAAAAGAAGAATGCTGATATGCTGCCAGAGCATCGACCCTATGACTGTGCCATTGAATTGCAAGAAGGAGCACAACCACCTTTTGGACCAATCTACAATTTGTCGCAGACAAAGTTGACTGAGTTGCGGAAGTACATTGACGAGAATCTAGCCAAGAACTTCATCCGTCATTCGAAGTCACCAGCTGGGGCACCAATCTTATTTGTGAAGAAGAAAGATGGCTCACTACGGATGTGCGTGGACTATCGAGGTCTCAACAAGGTGACAAAAAAGAATCGCTATCCACTACCTTTGATCTCTGGTCTTCTAGAACAACTTGGACGTGCAAGGATCTTTACAAAGATTGACCTAAGGGGAGCTTATAACCTTGTGCGAATCAAGGAAGGAGATGAATGGAAGACAACTTTTCGAACAAGGTATGGCCATTTTGAATACAATGTCATGCCATTTGGTCTTACTAATGCTCCAGCGGTCTTTCAACACATGATGAATGACATCTTTCGAGAGCATCTAGACGATTTTGTTGTCATCTATCTAGATGATATTTTGATATTTTCTAAGAACGAGGAAGAACATGAGAAGCACGTTCGTTTGGTACTCAAAAAACTACGGGAGCGAGGACTCTATGTCAAATTGGAGAAGTGCTTATTTCACCAAACTGAGATGGAGTTTTTGGGATTCATCGCGACTACGGAAGGATTGAAGATGGATCCAAAGAAGGTGGAAGCAATCATATCTTGGGAAGTTCCGAAGACGGTTAGGGACGTACAATGTTTTTTTGGATTTGCTAACTACTATCGGATCTTCATCAAGAATTATTCTCAAGTTGCTGCCTCCCTCACTCGGTTAACGTGCAAGGACAAGCTCGAATGGGGACCTATCGCAGAAAAAACATTCCAAGATTTGAAGATGGTATTTACTACAACTCCAATCTTGGTACATCCGGACTTTACAAAGGCCTTTTATTTGGAGACAAATGCTTCGGATTTTGCTTTGGGAGCTTTACTTTCACAGATGGGCGTAGATGAGAAGCTCCATCCAGTTGCGTTCTATTCTCGAAAATTCTCTGCTGCTGAGATCAACTATAAGATCCACGATAAGAAACTCCTTGCTATAGTAGATTCTTTCCAAGAGTGGCGCCACTTTCTCGAAGGAACTGCACATCCAGTGACTGTATATACGGATCACAAGAATTTGGAGTATTTTATGTCGGCTCGGGTTTTGAATCGGCGTCAAGCTCGGTGGAGTATGTCGCTATCCAGGTTCGACTTTGTTATTACTTATCGGCCTGGGAAGCAACAAGGGTTGTCCGATCCATTATCAAGGAGATCATATCTCACGCCAAAGGCTGGAGATGCAGCATTTGATCAACAGTGCATGACATTGTTGAAGCCAGAGAAATTTCGACTCAACGCAGCTATTGTACCAATTGATGCTGACTTCCTCGACCAGGTACGGGCCACAACCATTGAAGATTCTCTAGCCCTTGATATCAAGCAACATGCTAGTGATGATAAATTCAAGATGGAAGGAGATCTAGTATATTTTGAAGAGCGGTTGTATATCCCAAAAGGGCCAACACGACTTCGAGTTCTTCAATCTCGTCATGACTTTCCAGCTGCAGGACATTTTGGATTCAATAAGACCTTGGAACTTATTTCCCGCAATTTCTGGTGGCCTCAAATGTGGAAGGATGTGAAAGATTTTGTTGTATCTTGTGACATTTGTTCAAGATCCAAAAACCCTCGACATCGGCCTTATGGACTTCTACAGCCATTGCCTATTCCGCGCCGACCATGGTCTTCGGTTTCCATGGACTTTATTACGGATCTACCACCATCGAATTCATTTGACAGCATTTTTGTTGTCGTAGATCGGCTTACAAAGATGGCACATTTTGTCCCTTGCAAGGAGACATCGTCAAGCGAAGACACAGCAAGACTCTTTCTTGATAATGTGTATCGATATCATGGTCTACCAGATGATATTGTATCGGATCGAGGAACCCAGTTTGTGTCAAAGTTTTGGAAATCTCTTTTTGAGATATTGAAGGTGGATATCAAGCTTTCTTCAGCATTTCATCCTCAAACGGACGGCCAAACAGAACGAGTGAATCAAGTTTTAGAGCAATATTTACGTTGCACCATCAACTATCAACAAGATAATTGGGCCGCATATCTACCGCTAGCCGAGTTCGTATATAACAACACCCTTCATGCGTCAACTCAACAAACGCCATTCTTTTCTAATTATGGATACCATCCAAAGCTTGACTTATGGAGTTCGTCAACGATTAATAATCCGGCAGCTGAAGGATTGGTGAAGGAGCTTTCGCAACTGCAAACTATATTGAAGCTTCAATTGCAAACTGCCCAAGAATCTTACAAGGCGTCCGCAGACAAATTTCAGAATCAGGCACCTAAATTCACGATTGGAGACAAAGTTTGGCTGCTTCGACGAAATATTAAGACCAAGCGGCCATGTGACAAATTGGACTATCGGAGATTGGGACCATTTGTTATCCAGAAGCAGATCAATCCTGTAGCGTATCGTTTGGAGTTACCAGCTACTATGAAGGTACATCCTGTCTTTCATGTTTCTTTGTTGGAGCCTTATCGAGAATCGTCTTTTCCTGGAAGAGTACAATGTCCACCACCTAGCATAGAAATAGAGAACCACGAAGAATACGAGGTGGAAAAGGTCTTAGATTCACGGCAAAGATGGGGTAAATTAGAATACTTTGTGCATTGGAGCGGTTACGATATTAATGAACGAACATGGGAGCCGGCCGAAAATCTCACGAATGCGCCGCAAAAGGTACAGGAGTTTCATCGACGATATCCTGAGAAACCCAAGCCGGTTCGACGATAGCTTCTTACTGAAGCTTGCTCATCCAGAAAACAGAAAAGAGGAGAGAGCACCACCAAAATCCATAGTTGATGTAGTCATTCTCTCCAAGATAGCGTAGAACTTTGTTAGTAGCCCAAGTTTGTTCTTATTGTTTTAGCCTTTGAATATGGATAGCCAAGATACTACACTTGTCATGTCATCTCAAGCAACTAGCTCATGAAGACGACCGCGAGATGAAGAACCGCCTGCACCACGACGACGTCGAAGGATTCCGAGCAACAGATCGCTGGTGATTGTATTTGAAGTCGAGCCTGCCTACAATGGTCAGCCAGAAGGAGTGTTTGCAGGACAATTTCACAATGAAGACACGGAGGTTCATGCTTGGTCAGAAGTTGAAGGCGTGGGCCACTACCGTTGGCTTCAAGGACCATTGAATCACTTGCCTCGTGAACAACAATTGGAGTTCATAGCAGAGGTTATGCGACAGATCTTCATTTTCTTGCGTTGGTATTGACTGACGATAACATTGCTTCTCGAAGACCTCGAAGCTAAAGCAGGAGGTGATGTTAGGAACATAGTCCTTAGACCTTTATAGAGACAAGTTTCTAGAACCTTCTAGAAAGAAGTCTCTAGAAACTTCCAGAAGATTCCTTGAATATTCTCTTAGAATATTCTTCAAAGATTCTCTAAAGATTCCCTAAAGATTCCCTAAAGATTCCCTTAGAAGGCTCTAGAAGATTCTTAGAATATTCTAGTAGATTCTAAGAAGTTACTTGAGAAGCTTCCTAGCTCTTGGGTAGTTGCTCGAGAAGCTTCATAGTTCTTGGGAAGCTTCTTGATGTGCTTCCTTAGAACCATAGGCCAGTAGTATATATAGGAGTCGAGGCTGAAGAGTTCTTCAGTCTCGACAACACATCTCTTGGAGTTCTAGCTCACCTTTCTGGTGTTGTTCTTGTACTCATCTATTTAATCTACTTCTACCACTTCTTCTTGAACTTCTTGTTAGATTTCAAGTCTGTATTTTGTGTCCGTGACAGAACTTCGAGTATTTCATGTCAGCACGCGTGTTGAATCGTCGTCAAGCTCGTTGGAGTATGTCTTTGTCAAGATTCGAGTTCATCATCACTTATCGGCCAAGAAAACAACAAGGTTTGTCTGATGCCCTATCTAGACGTTCTTATTTTGCACCAAAAGAAGGAGATGCACCTTTTGAGCAACAAAGAACGGTCCTCTTGAAACCAGAGCAAATTCATCTTCGAGCAATGAAATCAACATTGACTGTTGATTCAACTTTTCTCAAGCAAATCCAGTCCAGTATGTCCTCAGACCCTCTTGTTTATGATATCGAGAATAATTCTTCCAAGTCTCATGATCCTTCTAAGTTCGAATTCAAGAATAATCTATTATATTTTGAAGGACGCCTATATGTTCCAGAAAGAGAAGCACGTTTACGTGTTCTTCAAGCACGTCATGACTTTCCAGCAACAGGGCACTTTGGATATAATAAGACTTTGGAACTCATATCAAGAGATTCTTGGTGGCCACAAATGTGGAAGTCAGTCAAAGACTTTGTACAATCATGTGATATTTGTTCAAGATCAAAAATTCCTCGTCATCGACCTTACGGACTTCTTCAGCCATTACCTATACCAGAACAACCATGGTCTTCTGTTTCTATGGATTTCATCACAGATCTTCCAACCTCAAGATCTTATGATTCTATATTTGTGATAGTAGATCGTTTCACCAAGATGGCACATTTTGTGCCATGTACAAAATCTATCATAGGTGAAGAAACAGCTAAGCTTTTCATTGATAATATCTATCGCTATCATGGATTACCTAAAGATATCACATCAGATAGGGGAACTCAATTTGTGTCAAGATTTTGGAGGACCCTTTTCAAGATTTTAAAAGTAGACATAAAGCTATCTTCGGCTTTCCATCCTCAAACTGATGGACAAACAGAGCGCGTAAACCAAGTCTTGGAGCAATATTTAAGGTGTACTATCAACTACCAACAAGATGATTGGACAACCCTTCTGCCATTGGCAGAGTTTGCTTATAATAATACGGTACATTCTTCCACGCAACAAACACCTTTCTTTGCCAATTATGGCTATCATCCACGACTTGATACTTTTGATTTTTCAAAAGTTGATAATCCTACAGCAGAAGATATGGCAAATAGGTTGTCAAAGTTACATGCAATAATGAAGACGCAATTGAAGGAAGCTCAAGAACGACAAAAGATAAACGCAGATCTATATCGTAAGGAGCAACCACAACTCAACGTGGATGATAAGGTATGGCTACTTCGTCGCAATATCAAGACTACTCGACCTTGTGACAAGTTGGACTATCGTAGGCTTGGCCCCTTTTCTGTTTCTGAACAGATCAACCCAGTTGCATATCGGTTACATCTACCGGAGTCAATGAAGATCCATCATGTATTCCACGTGTCTCTTCTTGAACCATATAAGACAGTGGATATACAAGGAAGAAGACAAATGCCACCGCCTCCTATAGAAGTAGATAATAATGAAGAATTTGAGGTGGAAGAGATATTAGACTCAAGGCGGCGCCGAAATAAGCTGGAATATCTTGTTCATTGGCGCGGATATGATATTAGTGAACGCACATGGGAGCCATCCAGGAATCTAGCAAATGCATCAGCTAAAGTCAAAGTTTTTCATCAACGACATCCATCAAAACCAAGATGAAAATCTCTCTTATAAAAGAGACAAGATTGAGGCAAGATAACATTCAATTTCCTATCCTTGTTTGTAACTTCTTTGCATTTGTGACGCTAATTAGATGGAGAGCCAATAACCAGTGGATTCAACTCAAGAACCTTCGTTTGCTGACCTGCCGGACGAGACATTACGATTGTCACAATCTTCAAGACGACGCAATCGATATGAAGATCTTCAAGAACAACATGTTCTTCCTCGAATAGATGGTGAGATACAATGCGTTTGGTATCACGATTTGGAAAGGAGCTCTCGATGTTTGGTGATTTTACTAGAGGTAGGAACAACTCCTGATGGTATTCCGAATATTCTATTCGAAGGAAGTTACGAAGGCCTCAACAATGATCAAATAACTGGGTGGTCTTCCCGCCTTGATATGGGATACTACCGATGGTTGAGAGGCCCTATCAATCATCTTCAAAGAGAACAGAGATCAGAGTATGTGGCGAATACAATTCGTCGCATCATAGATTTCCTCAACATATGATGACCGCTCCTCGTGGAACTCGTCTCTAGAAAGGGGGGTAATGTCACAGCCATAATCATGTAAGCTAATAATTACATATAGAAATAGGTAGAAGTAAGTAAAAGTAGATAAAAGTAAGTTAATTCTATAATATTTAATGTAGAAGCTTCCTAGAAACTTCCTAGATGCTGCTTTGACTTCATAGGTGTCTTTAATTGACTTTTTGGATTAGAAACGTGGTCAACAAGTTGGCCATGTGCCACACATGTTGTTAGCTTGAAGATCAAGCTAACTATGTAGCCTACACATAGAAAAACTTGCCTTGTAAGTCAAGGCATGTGTCCTACAAAGTCAACACATATTGGAGGTCCTATAGAACATCGCCACGTAGCCCCTAGTTAGATAGTATATATAGAGACAAGAGTGAAGGCTTCTTCACTCTTGTCAACTCCTTTCTTGCTTCTAGTCTAGTTTCAAGGGTCTCTAGTTTTCTTGTCTTTTGGCAATAGCCATTCTAGTTTCTCTTTTCAATATACATACTTATTATTCATATTTTGTTACTTTTCTTTGAGTGAAGGCTTACTTGACTGAACTATTTTTTCATCGAGTTCTTATCCTTGACACTTACTTACTACCTTTGAATTACATGTACTATCTTCAATGCCCTATAACTTCTTTATTTAGACTTAGAATTTATCAAACAATACATGTAAAGTATAGCTAAAAAAGTGTTCTCTCCAATTCTAGTCGCCGAACTTTCATTGCTCTTTGTATGCATATGTTATGCTTCAAAGAGTGACAATAGGTACAAATTTGACATCTTAACTTTGAATACCTATATTTCCTTCATAAAAACTTGAAGTCACACAAACTCTTCTCTCAAATTATACCCAAAATCCTGAACTTACTGACCTTAGCCTCCAAAGCTCAAATGACTTCGAAAGAGAAACCCTAATCCCTAATAAGGCCTCGGGCAACTTCCTTGAAGCCCATTGGGCATGGCCTTCAATCAATATGAATGAAGTTTTCCATTCTTTGCCTTCATCCAACCATGCCTTGCTTTCATCCTTCTCAATAAGCCTCCTATTAGTTAAAATTTTCTTCTTTAGATCCTAATCTCTTCTCAAGGCTTTATACTAAACATTCATGTCTTACAATTTTTTTTTAAATGCTATAAACAAAAAAGATAAAACTCAAAATAAAGTTTCTTAAATCCACTTTCTTTAATTTAATTTATTAAATATCCTAACATACACCAAGACTTATGAATATATTATATGTTCTAACTAATTTTTACATACTATAAGTAATTACAGTATGACAGTACAGACAGACCGAATCCCAACATTGGTAATATTTCTAGTACAGATATTGGATTTGAAGTTCCCATAATTGAATTGAAGTGGTTCTTTGCAACTAATGCATCCAATTATGGAATTAAATCTTTTCTTTTTTACTGGCCGTGGTAAGTATTACATGAACGTATTCCATCCGATTTATAAGAAAATCTTGTAGCTCTCGGTTATTTTCTTTTATCTTACTATGCAGCTGGATTTGTTAGTCTTGATTATTAAAATTAAAAAAAGCATTGTATTGTTGATATGTATGTTCTGACTACATATAATTTCTACATATTGGAGTATATTCATTACTTCTTCTTGGATTGGGACGTTCACTAGCATAATGTCCTATCTGCCTCCAATAATAACATCAAAGTAGTCTTCTTCAAACTCCATCAAGAATATTGGGTGTTTTTCCTGCTATATACTAGTTGGACTTATTCCAAGTTGGATGGATAAATGATCTCAGCTGTCCAGTTGGTACTATAGAATCTGAAATTGGTTTTTGAATTGGTGGATATTGAAAATATCATTGCTGATTTTATTTAATACATTGATAATTGGATCCACATTCTTGATTATATCCAAAATTTTGAAAATTAAAAAAAATCCTATTTTGTTTATTTAAATGATTCTTGCTCCAACAAAATATATTTCTTATCTAGACTTGATTAACATCCTATGAAGTCGATTGAATCATGGTCTAATTACTGAATTTTTGTTGCTTTTGTAAATTCCAACAATTGATAGTGGCATGCTTACTCCCACATAATGTACATTGCATAATCATTTGGGGTCGTGAAGAACATTCTGTTATCATATGGCCTTATCTTTTATAATTACTACACCAAATATTGGAATGTATATTGATCTATTTATGCTTCTTTTTCTTTTTCTTTGCCAAATTAATAGCCAATTTGTCCATCTTCTTTGTCAAAGTTAACAACAAGGCTTCATTTGGATCCTCTGACAATATTTCATTAGGTAACTCTTTCATAGGCATTGGTTTTTGATGTAGGAAGTGTGACAAATATGAAACTGCTAATGTTGGTGATACACCTTGCAATGCGACAGCATTAACTATTTCCTATGAATTAAGATTTGTACTGTAATCAATCATTCTTGAATAATTGTCCACTATTTCATTCCAAACTAGTATTTCATAACCTCCCTAAAATAGAATCATCATGGCTCTTGTAGTTAGGAATTGATCATAATGACATTCTTTCCATACCTTAGCTCAATCAAGTGAGGAAGCAACAATGTCCAATTTAGCCTCCTTTATAAACATCTTCAATTTTAGTGGATATAGTCCATTAGCCAATATAGACAAAACAAACAAATTTGACATTTGGTTATTTGACCATTTACAAAGAATATCTACTATTTGGCCATAATTTGATTGCATCACTTTTCCTGATACCATTCTATTATTCATTAACCTTTCTTTGAGATATTTTTTAAATCCAATTAGTTGAAAATGGATTAAAAATATATTTTTCAATGTCTCCCAATTAGGAAACTGGTATACAAGGTGGCAATTATACCATTTAAATATTATGTCTTTTAAAATCATTAGTAACCATCTCAACCAAATATCTTCAGTTCTATCATTATTAGCTACACATGGAGTCAGAAACTAAGACAAATGTTGATTTGAATCTACACCTAGTAAGCCTCTAAAAGTAGGTAATGAAGCTATATTAGTTGTGCGATCATCTATTGTATCCATTTGGACTGCAATTGGAATTATTGGGTTCCTCGTAGCTATTGAAGATGATAATGTTCTACTTAATTCATTATTAAAATAAACATTGCCTTCTCCAACTGTCTTTTTTGGACTTTTAGGCCTCTTCAATTTACTATTATTATTTGTAAATAATTTTTTAAATTATATTAGAGGTAAAAATGACAAATTTTGAAACACTTTAATTTGGTCCTTATTGGCAAGCAATTTATGCCATTCCAAGGAATTAGTCTTGTTAAAATTGATTGTATCCGCTATTAAAAAAGTATCCAATGGAATACCCAATCTTTCTTTGTCTTCTTTACATTCAGTTATTGGGCTTAAGAAATACACTAGATTGTTAATAGAATTTCCCACAAGTGCTCTTGGTAGTTTTCTTAACAATATATATGATTGAAATATTAATAGTCTGTTAGGTTTTTGATATGCTTGAATGTGCCGACAGACATGCAACCATAGTTTAATCCAACTTTGTTGATGCATCCTTTTTAGATTACGTTCTTGCTCATCCTCCAACAAATTTCTTGCTTGTGCTCTTTCTTGTCTTCCTTTCAACTAACATATTTTTCTTAATATAATGTTCTCAATCTTATTAATCATAGTCTTTCATCATAATACTGAAATTGCTTTTCAACTCCAATCTAATTACACATATAGCTTTACTTTCAAACCATCATCAATTTTATAACTTCTTTGTGCAATATCCACAACCACACGTTTGGCAGTTAATTCCTAATACTTAATACTATTGTCAATTTTTTGGCAACAATACCAAAATATGATTGTCATTCTACTTACTCTAGACTAATCTAATCAAAATAAACCTTTACATAGAGATTTAAATACAAAAAAAGACTATCTGCATGAGTTTTCATGTTAGAGTCACATAATGAATTATCTCTTAATCAACTAAAACATCCAAGAATGCTATATGTCTTCTACATTCTATCTAAGAAAATATTACAATTGATAATTCTATCTTATTTATTCATCATATTTTCTTCTCTCCAAACTTATGACAATAATAGGTAATGCTACACTATCTTAAAAGACTGCATAAAACATTCCATAATCTAATCACTAAAATTCTCCAAACTAATTGTCATTCCCAGTACTCTGCTTCAAACAATTCTAGACTCTACATACTTCTTCTTGAATCTCAATATTCAATGTATTATAATTCTCCCAGTCATATCTTTTTTTTACAAACATCTTTCATTATCAACTTTTCAATCCTCCACTAATAATTCAGCATACAGCAAATTTAATTTTTCATTTGACATCATCTATATCAAATCTTTCTTTCATTCCAAAATTTCACTTCATAGTAATCAGAAATTATCCATTACTTTTCTTCTACAAAGAAAACAAAGAACAAAAAGATAGCACCAAGCTTACCTTGGCTCATGACTATCACAGTTTGGCCCTTTCTACTTCTTCTTCAACCTACTTATGCTTCCCTTGAAATTCCAACACAACCAATAATACACAACCGATAATAACTATTTTTTCTGAGTACATCATCTATTGTGCCTTCTAAACTATCTATTCATCAGTTTATTAGCTTCTCTTAATCCTACATACTAAGCATTGTAAAACAAAAAAATCCTATCCATTCTATATTACTTCCACTTTATACTACCAATTATAAGCAATTCTTAAATGAAACCATCTTATAATTAGGTTGAGAAGTGAATTTTATACTCACATATAGTAAGGCCTAACTTTTCCATTTTTTGTATAGATATTATATTTAATCCACTATCTATGTTCACAATCATGTAGAAGATGATTTTATTAACTATTAAGACTTCTAATTTAATTGCCTTGACTTCTTGTGCCTTTTATGATTATAGTCTATTCATTGAGTTTTTATCCAATAAATATATATATTAAAAATAAAAAATATATATATCTTTTCAATGGTATAAGAAACATATAAATCCGAATTATTATAAGTAAGTTATAAAGGTTTAAAAATAATAAGTAAATGAATGAATAATTAAGTAAATAATTTTACCTCAAAGATAACTTGCTTAAGAAATTAAGAATTCAAGCCTCACCAAGGCTCATAAGTAGTATATATTGATTCTTAAGAGAGACCACGTGGCCATAGCCTTATCTTCCTAACTACCTTCAAGGTGCTACAAACTATATGGGACTTGTGCACCTCGTTTCTTATAAGGACTATACTAGCTGCTAGACTTACTATTTTTTATTAGTAAAATCCATAATTTTGTATTTTTGACTTTACTATGGTGTTTTAAAACAACCAATTAGCATAGGAACCTTTTGTGGCCTTCAAATCTTCCTCCATTTCTTCATAATGGCTTCCAAAGTGATAAAACTCATTTTTACCAAAGTCTTTGAAATTGCTCTAAAAATTGCTAAAAATTTCTAAATAAATTCTAAATAAATTCTAAAAAATTTTCTAATGGTTCTATAATACTAATATCAGTTTAAGGCTATAATTTCCTACCTTGATGATTTTTATAGTCATAAAATCAATTTAAATCTACTATAAATCCTACTTTTTACATAACTAACTAAAAAGACATTAGGTTCTATCTCATACTTCTTCTAACTACTAACTAACAATTATAGTTTTTTTTATAAATAATATTTATAAATAAAAGGCCAATATAAATATTGATCCTAATAAATATCTTTCAATATTTAATAATAAGTAAAAAAATACTAAATCAACTAAGATAATTGCATCCAAGACTTACTAAGACTCTCATTCTACAACTGACACTCTAATTTTCTTATTTCTTTAAAGATTTTTATACTATTCACCATATATTGTGATTCTAAGTACTCTAAATGCATCTTTTTATCCTAAAATAACTAATGAGTCAATTTAATGACTCACATATGGTGACCATCTAGAACAACTCAAAGAAACACAAGATCTAGAACTCTTGCTTTGAAGGCAAGCCCTTATCTAAGGTTAGGCATACTAGATTTAATATTCTATCAAGATTTTATTAGTAGTGCTATAGATCTTGTGAAAAATATTCATATGAAAGATTGTGTTTATTATTAGCACTTTCATGTCTTCTACTATTATTTCTCTTGAGTTAAAAAACTATTGAAAAAATTAGTCTACTTAATAAAATAAGGTAAGGTAAATCTATGGGATAAGAAAAGAGATAATAAAAAGAGGAAAAAATTAAATTCTTCTTTGTAAAAATCTAAAAGTTGGTGCTATATAATTTTTATTCAAAAAGAAGAATTTCAGTTACTAGCTATGAGACCTACATATCCTCTAAGTTGTACATATTAGCCACTTTTTTATTCTAATACTAATTCACATAGATAGGTGCCTTTGTAGACCAGATTTGAACTCAAGTCACTTCTTTTATAATCAAATTTTAGCCAACCGCCTAGCAACCAGGATACTAATTAATTCCAAGTTATTTCTAAATCCTCTAAAATAAGGTTTTTATTTTTAATTTTTAATTTTTTTCATTAATTCTAACTAAAAAAAAAAGATAATATTCTAAGAGAACTAAAAACCTTATAAAAAATAGTTCTTATCTTCTTGATGAATCAAGATTCTTATTTTTTTGATAAAAATAAAGTTTAACTAAGTTTTTTAGCTAGATCTTTATTCTTTTATATAAATAGAGAATATAGTATTTTTTCTTCTATAAGATAAATTATTCATATTTTATACTCTTGACATCTATTTTTAGATGTTTTTATTAGAAATAGTTGACCATTTAGTATTTTTAATTATAAAGAGTTGTTATCAAATACTTCTTTGATATGATAAGGTCCTAATCAAAGAGCATCAAATTTTCTAGCAAATTCCATCTTTTTGGTATTTTGTAATAGTACTAGCATCTTTGATTGTAAGATTCTTTTCTTGTATTTTTTTCAATTTTTTTTTTTTTGTTGAATTGCTTCTATGTATTGAGCTTTAGTCCTTCATATTTCATCAAGGCCTTCCAATTGTTCTAATCTATTCTTCAAAGATTCTTGGATAGTTAACCTATCATCTATTACTATCTTTAGTAAATTGACTTCAAACTCTATTGGTAGTATAGTTTTTATTCCATACACTAAAGAAAATGAAGTGGCTTTGGTTGTGAACTTGTAGGTTATTTGGTAAGTCTACAAGGCTACTAGTAATTTTGTATCTCAATCCCTCTTTGAATCTTGTACTATCTCTCTTAGGATATTAACTAAGATTTGGTTTATTCTTTGAATTGGGATAGGAAAGGGTTCTAAGACTCTAGCTTCTACTTCTTATATTCAAGCAATTTTATAAAATTTCAAAAAAA
Source organism: Physcomitrium patens (assembly GCF_059467195.1). Taxonomy (NCBI): domain Eukaryota; kingdom Viridiplantae; phylum Streptophyta; class Bryopsida; order Funariales; family Funariaceae; genus Physcomitrium; species Physcomitrium patens. The sequence goes on along the minus strand of NC_143412.1, from coordinate 12,820,379 downwards.
AAATAATAATTTATAAGATTCAAGAACTTACTTGTTTACAAGATATTAATATTTTTTTCCTTTCTTCTAATGCTCCTTCTCTTCAAACCACAATCTGTGTTAGCAAAATAAATTTAAAATTAAATAAACTATATTAAAAAGATACTCAATTTGGATTATAATTTGAACTTATTGGTCTTCGCTCTTTTTCTTTTCTTCTTTTTTCCAAATTCCTTTTATCTAAATTTTCTACTTATTCCTTCTTCTTGAATTTTTTTCTTCTTTTGTTGATAAAGAATTCTCTTGAATTCTTCTTTAGCTCTTTCTACACTATTTCTATTAATAGAAGAGATACAAAGGGTGGAAGAAATGATAAAAATTTTCTACCACTAGAAAAAAGCCTTCAACTAGAAATTCACAAAGATGAAAAGAATTGATATAGAGGATGAAGGGAGTGATTAAATTTTCCTACCACTAGAGAAGATCCCTCAATTGGAAAAATTATAATGATGAGGAGTGATAAAACCTTGAAGATAAGTTCCACCTTGTATGCTTTTGGAACTAACAACCAAGTTAAGAAAACCACCAAATAATGCTAATCCTAATAATAAACTAATCAAATATTACTTAAGATTAAAAATAATAATATTATATAGAAAATTAATTAATGAAGAAATAAAAAATATATTAAATTTATCTCAATACATAAAACTTATTATATACATAAAATAAAAAATAAAAAAAGATAAAAGATAAATAAATGAAAAAATAAAAGTAAAAATAAAAGTAAAAACAAAAGTTAAAAATAAATTAATATTATTTATTAATTTTATTTTTATTAATTAATTAAATATTTATTTTTATTTAATATTTTATTTCTATTTATATTTTAATTTTAATTTATTGTTATTAATAATTTAATATTTATTCTCTTTTATTTTATTTTGTTTTATTTTATTTCTTTCTTAATTTCTATATATTTCTTATCTTATTTTATTTTTTATTATAATTTTATATAGTTAAGAAGAAGGTTTTTAATAAAAAATATTAAAATATAACATAAAATCTAGAATTTAAATTATACACTACAAAATTAGTCACAATCTGTTCACAGAATCCGAAAAGTCATGTGCCTCGAGGGCCAACTACACTTTGGACATCCTTGTCCAAGATGCTTGCTCACAATGTTGTTGCATCTACTACTTCAAGAAGACCTCAACCAAAAATTGAATTCTACCAATGCACCGCAATAACCACAGAAATACAGCAACATGAATGGATCAGTGTCGCTTCTACATAGCAACTTTAGAAAACTTTGGCGCTTGATTTCTATACTGTAGCCTCAATTGCACCAAAAAAATAGAATGAGCAATGTGTCATTGCAACAGCCCAATCCATCAAGCCTATTAGAAGCGCCCTGAGTTTTGAATTTTTTAAAAAAAAAAACAAAAAAAACAAACAAACAAAATAAAACAAACTTAAGAGAGTTTGAATCAGGGGCGGCTTGGACCCCCATTAGCAAGGAGGCTGTTGGAATTTGGAGGCAATCTCTTGCCCTCTTATCCATCTTTTTTTTAATCCTTTCTTTTTTCTTTTCATTTTTTCTTCTTTATTTGCTCTTCTTTTTCTTTGCTTACTAACTCTTATTTTCTGTTTTTTCTTTATTTTTTTTCTTTCTTTTGTTCTTATTAGATGTTTTGTATCAAAGATTCTACTTCTCTTTCTAATCTAATTAAAATATTTTAATGAAAATAAAAACCACTATTATCACATTAAGATTTGTATTAGCTAAATTAAAGAAATACCATCTATTTTGGAATTCTTTCTCAAGAAATTTTTTCAAAAAGCCCTATTCTAGCCATTATATCCTATTTATTATCCTTTATCTCAAAATTCCTACATTAATTCCTTAAACTAATGACTTTAAGAACCATACGTATATTTTTTGTATTTAAATCAATTAATAAATCAATTGTATGACTCAAATGCAAATGCAAATGGTTTTGTGAGAGCATAGAGTTGCAAAATTGGGCCGAATGCCTTGATTGTCTACATTGAATGTACCATAGTTCTATTGTATATCTTCCTAATTCAATGAAAAGTGGAGAAGGATTGGAATTAGAATTTTTAGCCAATTCAGCTAATTGTTCTATCATTAATTTCATCTAATGAGAGATTTGATTTTGAAATTCTAATTGAGATATCTTTATTTCATTTTGTAAATCCTCCTTCCAAATATTATTCTCAAAAATATAGGTGAAGGTCAATGAAGGAAGTCCTGGCCTAGCATTTCTAAGTAAAGAATAGGTTCTTAGGATTGTAGGAACTAATGGTGGTTGTTTATACATTTGGGAGCTTAATGCATACGAATTCCTATCATATATAGATATAAAATTGGATATATTATGATCTTCTTTATGCCACTACCTTTCATGTTCTTTATTTATTTGTTCTACTTTCTTTGCTGTATTTTTGGTTGCTATAAAGTCTTTAAGATGTGTATGGAGGATTTCTTTAATTTTTTATTTTTTAGCAAAAATGCTTCAAGGTGTTGTTTGTGAGCAAGGTTCCTTCAAATTGTGTTACCACTAATTCAAAACGTCAAATGTAAAATGTAAGATTTTCATCCTTTTTTTTGTTTAAATAAGGTTAAAGTAGTTAGGGCCATACTTTGTCCTACTTCAAGCCAGAAATGTTTTTAAAAAGTACATTGGATTGTAATTCAACTTAAGAAGGTGTTGAAAAAGTAATTATAATACCACTTATATGTCTTTTCTTTTAATATGATTAGAAACCACAATGAAGAATAGCAGCCATTTATTATCAAACATGGAATGAAGGTTTCTATGAAACATTCTACGTGGACCAAAGGATCTTTATCTCTTATACTTTTAAAGATGAGAATGTTAGGAGGCATAGGGGCAATACTAAGTCCCTCTGAAATTCCAATAGATGAATCCATTAATTGAATCAAGGAATAAATTGATATGGGTGGTGGTTATTTCCTTTTTGCTGTATTCAAATCCATTATCTCTTACGGTTGAGGTGAATGAATACTCTGTTGATCCAAATTACTTATATTATTTATCAAGGGAATTGAAACCAAATTTCATGTATCTTCTTTTAAGGTCTTGTGAAGAAAGGTCTTCAATTTCTTTAAATAGATTTTTAGACATATTTAAATCAGATTCATGACTACAAGTCCTATTATTTAAGAAGAGAGATCTAATAGTTCTTAAAGATTTTGGATTTTTAAAAGGTTGTATTAATATAGAATCATTAGATCTAGTAAAATAATGCATTCAACTTCTACAATCATGACATTAATTCTAAAAATTAAAAAAATTAGAACAAGTCAAAAAAGAAAACTATAGAATTTAATTTATTGATATCTTATACTTATCAACTTACATCCCACTTAAAGAACTTCTTCTAACAAAGAAGGAAAATACAATAGAAATAACCTAAAAGAAGAATGTTTACTTGAGTATCAATCCAAGTAAGGCTTTCCTTTTCTAAGACTATTATATAGAATGACTTTATGTAGAAGTGACCTTAAGCAACATTTAGTACAAAAGCATTTTGTTGCTGGCAAAGAGCACAATCTCTCCCCTTTTTTTTATCCTATATATATGTGAGTCACATAATTGATTCATTAGTTGTTTTAATACAAAAAAGATACTTATGGTGCCTAAAGTCATTAGTTAGGGAGTTGATGTAGGAATTGGAGATAAATAGCAATTAATAAGGTGTAGTAGCTAAAATAGGTCTTTTTCAAAATTTCTTGAAAAAGAAATTAAAAATAAGTAACTACTTCTTTAATTTAGTTGATATAGATTTATGACGTTTTTTATAATAGATTTATTCTATTAAAAACTTAATTGAATTAGGAGCAAAAGATGAACTTGAAGTGGCCAATTCAAAAAGAATTATAAATAAATAAATAAATGATAGAAGAAGTAGGAGAGAGTAGGAAAAAAAAAGTAAAAAGGAAAGAAAGAAAAGATCAAAAAAATAATAATAATAATAATAAGTGGAAGTTGGGTTGGAAGGCGAGAGGCTGCCTCCGAATTTTGGCAGCCTCCCTGCCGATAGGGGTCCTGGTTGCCCGGGATCCTTTATCTCTTGTTCTATTCTTTTTGGTTTCACGTGCTCCGATGCTCTGGAATGTTGCTTCTTGACCTATTATTTTTGTTTTTTTGGGCGTTACAAACGCTCTAACTGGGAGGGAAATTTCTTGTGCTTTGTGAATTTCAAAGATTGGATTGTTGTGTTAAGGGGTTTGATGAGTCAGATTGTTGCAGCAACACTTGGAGCTGCCAACAACATTGCCTAGTCTTTCCCGATTTTTTCTTTTGTTCAGTGACGCAAGGCGGCTGTGATTTCCTGGAGCTGGGAAGAGCAGAAGCAGCTCAAGTTATGAGCTTGGTTCCTTCCCTATGGCAAGCTAGGTTACATTGATGTTGTATGCAAAGCTACGGCATTATCAAGTTTTTTTTGTCGTTGCATTGCAAAGGTTGTGATACAACACTTCTTTTGTTTTTCTGTTTTTTTTTCTAGTTTTCGTGTGGAGCCCAAAGATTGCAAAGCACACGCACCTAGGTATTAGTCGGTTGTCTGGAGATGCGATGGCCAAAGATTCTGGCACTGGGCAGAGTGAGGGATCTACATAGCTCAAATTTTTTGTCATTCGCGTAAGAGGTGCAACATCACGTAGTCGAGAGTCTGCTGAGCTGAGTTGGTCTCAAGTGGCCAACTGCAAGCGACTTTATTTAATTGAGTTCGTTCCTCCGCAGCACCATATCCAATGGCATGCAATAATCTGTCTACTTTTGTGAGCATAAGATTGGAGGAATTAGAGTGTGCATCATTCATTGAAGGTTACTGTGGCACAGGATTTTTTTTTCAATCATCGCATTTAGTGGGTCCCTCATGATCTGCCGCGCCTTCATCAGATGTCTCTTCTACGAACACCGCGCGATGGATTCTCACAGACCCACACTTACACGTCTATCGCCACCTCTCAACAACGATTTTAATTTAGACTCCTGGTTCCGCCAATTGGACCTTGTTCTTTTATTTTCCTTATAAGTGAAGACTAGCTGCCATTGTTGACCTTTCGCACACAAAAGGAAGTCTGTATTAAGGAGCAGGCTACTGTGAGATGAGAGCATCTAGAATAATAGTGAAGTTGAGGTTCCTACTATTTATTTATTTATTTATTTATTTATTTCATTATTGTTTGGATTTTGCTATGGTGGCAACTCATCTCGCATCGGGCAATCAGTCAGAGAAGGTAGACTGCAGCTGTCGATTCTTTCCGGCTATTGGATGGTAATTGCAATTAGAGACTTCAGAAGACTTATGTGATTGCTTGGACCTCCAGAAAACAAAACTATTGAGTAAAATCAAAATTCATTCTTGTTATCAAACTTATTTAATATTTCCAAAGCATGCATGATGTGCATTAAGTAGATGAATTTCTCTCAAACTTGGTGATTTAGATTAAAATTGGATGAATTAAGGTTGAAGAAGATGATTAATTATTGATGATTAATTGTTGAAATTGTATGAATTCTCATTTGTGGATGAAAAATCATTCACAAATGAAAAATTGGTAGAAGAAGGTTCAAATTTGAATGAATTTTTGTTAGACAATTAAAAAAAAAAAAAAAAAAAAAAAACTAATATTAAAATATAATTAAATTAAATAAAAATAAAAATTAAGATAAAAAAATAATCTCTTAAGTGTTTGTGGTTTTAGTATTGTTATGTGGCTTATATTGTGGATTGTGATTGATTCTTAAGCTACAACTTATGTTAATTTAAATAAAATAAAAAATAAAAAATCTTAATTGATTGTTTGTGAGAACTTACTTTAAATGTAGCCTTTAAAATTTCAATTTTTTTTCCTTCTTATTTATTCTTTACTTCTATTTCTTCTTTGTTTTTCTTTTGTTTCTTTTTTTTTCAAAATTTCCTTGAATTGATGGTAAAGTACTCTTGAATATTGTCTAAGAATTCTTTTTTATATTATATTTGTAAATAGCAAAGATATAGCAAGTGGACAGGGTGATTAAATCCTTCTACCATTAGAAAATTGCCACCAACAAAGGTTTTCCAACTAGATGAAAAGAAGTGATACAAGAGGTGGAGAGGGTGATTAAATCCATTCAACCACCAAAGATGGACCCTCAACAAGATTTTGACAAGGATGAAAAGTGATGACCAAATTTGAAGAAGAGCTCCACCTTTGATGAAGATCCTTATCAAATCCTAGTTGATTCTAATCCTTAAAACAATCCTAAGTCTATATCTAAGCTTTTTTTTTTTACTCCACCTTAAATTCCTTAAAGCTCCAACTTTATTCTAAGTTACTATACAACAACAACCTACAATAACACCAAAAGATTGTACTAGCACAAGATGAAACAAATAAAAATATAAGTTGATAAAACAATTGTCTTCCAAGCAAGCTAAGACTTATAGGATACCTTTCATAGCAAATGCACCAAAATATGAGCTAAAATAAACCTCCACTAGTTGGAAGGTTATTTTAGTTTATAACAAATGAATTAACTATGGAATTCTTAGAAATGTTAAATCTTATTTGATTCTTAATTGAATCACTCTTAACCTCTTTAAATCACCTATGTATGAAGTAAAATAATCCTCCACTAATTGGAGTTTATCATAGCTCACAACAAGTGCATTTATTATACAAGGTTGATAAGTTACAGCTCTTACTTAATCCAATTTAATTCACTCTTACAAATTCCTTTTGGTAGCTGCTAGGTGCCGGCTTTCGATCTTCTAGATCCCAAATTGTGGAGAAGATTGGAATTGCACCCTCTGCCACTAGGAGGGAGTCGACCTATTGAAGTTCTGCAGTAGAATATCACTTTTGTGGAAATAATGTGTTCCAAATCATCAATAATCAGTGCTACGCATTCATGCAGCTTTTGGCAGCTTCCCAAGCTCGCTTACACCTCGAATCCTGCTCATTAAGATAGTGATTGACGATGAAGACTGTTGATATCCTCTTGAGAGAACCTTCACAGCTCGTACACAATGCCGAGGGTCCCTTGAGTCTTTCCGTAAGCACAGCTAGCCTCCCTCAACGAGAACACACTTTGCTACATGGTAATCGTGATAACGGTTGCTTGAGTCCCGCACAACCCTCTAAATTGTGCCAACAGAATCCAAAACAATTAGGAGCCATTGCCTCACTCCTTGATCTGCACTGAATTGCGTAAGTACTTCCGCCGCAACAACACAACGATTCTAGGCAGTCTAATTCTCCACAGTCAATTCTTTGTCCTTCAATTCTTCACTAAGAGAGGGAATTGCCTAATTACGAGGATAGACTGGACGGCCACGTCTTAAGGCAAAATCCAGCCCGGAGACATGCTCAGGGGAAAGGGTAAACTTTAGTTATGCATAAATGTCCAAATATTGAATGGGATGAGTGACGACCACAAGGGCATTCCGAGGAAGTCGCGACACCCTATGTGAATGAAGATGGAGTGGTATATTAAATGTTGAGGTTGGTTTTGTCTCCCTCCTGATCTTGTTACATTTTCTGATTATAGCAATTCTATCTGGATTCCTTCCAAACTTCGCCCTAGAAGCTGATCTCAACCACCATCAACTGGGAAAATGTGAATGCGGCTAACAGAGAGGCTGGATAAAATGCGACCCAAAGTTATTGTCGATGATGGAACTATGATCTTGACAGACACTTCTTGTACTCAGCTCTTGTACTCAGCTCAATCAAAACGTATGCTAGAAGATCGTTCTTGCTACGGTCAGCATATACTCCAACTCGGCAACCTAAGCTACATCACTCGCCACCAATCAAAGACTAGACCGAAGCTGCTTCACAGCCAGATTAGCGCCGGAATCGCATGAATACATCTCAAGATGTCAAAAGAGAAGAACTTCATTGTACGCTTTGACTGTGGATGCACCACTTGAATCAGACTCCAGATCAGATTCCGTAGTCTCAATTACCGCAGAATCGCAGGAAGCTACAACAACCGAATTCTGTTCCAGAGAACAAGAACAATAAAACACCACAAAGAACAAAAATGGTCAACTACTCTAATGGACAACGTTCTGCAGTGATACAGTCGTTGCGCAAGGTACCTCAAGGTTGCCGAATCAATGTTCCAGTGTACTGTCAATCGCAAGAACTTCCACCGCTGCCAGCCAAACAAGAAAAAGAAGAAGAGCCGCAACGGTTCTCGACAGCCGCAACGTAAAGTGCCAAATTGTAAGAATGCCACCCTAAGTCAATACACGATGCCAGCGCCTTTGCCCACCGGACTGGACCGCCAACCGAACAATTTAGATAAGAGTGGAAAAAAAACGAAAAAATAAAAATAAAAATAAAACGTCTAGCAGCAACCAGCTAGAGGTCACGGGCTCCGCAACACAACCGGGAAACAAAAAAAAATAAAAAAATAAAAAAAATAAGGCAGCCTAGTCGCAACGCAGTAGCCTCCGCCACACACATGAAAAAAAACCCAAAGAGAAATCCGCAGAAGCACGTATCACTAGCTTTCCCACTCCGAACAGCTTTTTAGCGGTAATGAGCACGCTGCCAACAATTTTGCTAGGGGCTACTACACCAATGTGCGGTCCTCTTTTCATTAATCAACATTGTTCCCTATCCGCTACCTTCCCATGTTTTTCCTTCGAACTAGTTGTCCATATTTGCAACTTGACATTGGATGTGGGATATTTTGTGGCATTTCTTATGATTGGATTTGTTTGCTACGTCGTGCTGGATTCGGTTCTCATCATGTTAGTTGGAAAGGAGATTCTGGAGGCTTGCTTGGACCGCATTCGAAAGCTGGCAGACAATTGCACTGGTCTGCAGGGATTTCTTGTGTTCCACGTCGTGGGTGGTGGAACTGGCTCGGGATTGGGTTCCTTGCTGTTGGAGCGGCTGTCAATGGACTATGGGAAGAAATCGAAATTAAGCATGACTGATTATCCTAGTCCATAGGTCTCCAATGCCGTCGTAGAGCCTTACAACAGCGTTCTGTCCACCCACTCATTCCTTGAGAACACAGAAGTGGCAATGATGCTGGACAACGAGGCAATTTACGACATATGCCGTAAAATTCTTGACGTTGAGCATCCCACGTACTCCAATTTGAATCGTCTTGTCACCCAGGTACGATCTCCTGTACCATTTATATCAATCAAACGCCTCTCACAACTCTTTTATTCCACACTACTCTACCTATATCATATTAAACTACAAAGCAATTGAAATATGAGGGAAACCATCAGTAACGGAACCATAGCATCTAACAAGTGGTGTCGTCTCTAACTGTGTTACTTCGATTCGACGACGCCTTGAACGTGGACCTCACCAAATTTCAGACCAATCTTGTGCCCTACCCCCAGATACACTTCATGTTATCCTCGTATGCCCCTATAGTCTCATGCGAAAGGGCATACCATGAGCAGCTCTCGGTTGCAGAAATCACCAACTCCTCCTTCGATCCAAGCAGCATGACGGCCAAGTGTGATCCCAGACACGGCAAGTATATGGCCTGCTGCTTGATGTACCAGAGGGACGTTGTCCCGAAGGACGTAAATCAAGCAGTAAGCACAATCAAGACAAAACAAACTATTTAGTTTGTCGACTGCTGTCCAATTGAATTCAAATGGTATCAACTACAAGCCGCCTACAGTTGTGCTTGGTGGAGATTTAGCGAAGGTACAAGATGTCGGAGATAAATCTTCGGTTACATTTGTAATTGTCTCAATGCCATGCCCCAGTACGAATTCTATCGTAGACCAATGTTTATTTGATCATTACTGGCAGGTGCAAAGAGCGGTTTGCATGATCTCCAACACCCCGAGTATTGCTGAGGTATTCTCTCGGCTGGACCACAAGTTTGACCTCATGCATTTGAAGCGGGCTTTCGCACTCCCCAACATAATGGGTCTTATGTTGGGGAGGGCATGGAGGAGGGAGAATTTTCTGAAGCTCGGGAAGATTTTGCTGCTTTAGAGAAAGACTACAAGGAGCTTGGTTCAGAATCTAATGACGTTGAAGAAGACCAAGCGAGTGAAGACAATTCATGGACTGTCGTAAGTTCTAAATAGATAAGGACCGTAAATTTTCTTATGTATGCTCACTTTAAGGTTTACACGATCACACGTTGCATTTTGACAGGATTCTAATAAGAAAGACCGTCAGAGATGCTGGCAGGGTAATGATCAAGTTTTCCACCACTCGTGAGAACGTAATAGGCCCCTCCAATTTTCTATGGAAATCTAGGAGCTTTTACTCAAGTTTCCAACAGACCCATTATTCTTGCTATCTCCCAATTCATGTCCTATCACAAGAGCAACCTCCCAACCACTCGTTAACCTGAATCAAAAGCAGTCCATGACAGCAAGATCTAGAACAGGTGAGGCAGCAATTTGATCAATGCAACAAATTCTGTAAATGTTCTGAATAAAAAATTGTGCCCATGAATGAGATATATATAAGTGTTCTTTTCCTGGTATCTTTTGCAAAAGGAGACACTAAAAGTTACAGGTAGAAGAAGGCAACCAACATTGGAAGAGATAGAGGCCAGCATTACGACGAGTTACGGCAGTTGCAAGCTGAAAGTTTTAATCAAGCTTTGCAGCTCTTGAAGTTGACCATCGACATTCGTTTCAAAGTTTTCCACGATCTCAGGTAGAATCCACTAAACACGTCCAGATTCAATTGAAAAATTAAAAAATGTGCATCATCTTTTAAATCTTTGCAAGTTATAAGAGTCTCGACCGAAGTGTCTACTTGCACATAGCTTCAACTAGGCACTGACCACAGCTCGCCGAGGCCATCAGGATGCTATAGTTGAGCTTCCGATTGTGGTTTCCTTGTCTCAAGCATGAGGGTAAGAAACCAGGAATATGTGCAATATCTGAATAAAGTGAGACTGTCGCACACACTACAGGTTTGGGGTGTATGGTCGCAATGAAAGAATGTTAATCAGTTTGTATCCATCGTGTTGGCTGATCTTCCACACTTCTGATGTGCTTGCTTGTGAAGTGGAAAGTGTTCTAAATGCTGAAATGTCATGAGTGCAAGTCAGCAAAGGATTCAATTTTGCTGCCTGACCCTCTGGAGTTCCTTTCTTGTTCTGATTCTTCCTTTCTGGGAGCAACAAGCAAATCATTGAGCTTTCTTTCGACAAACCTAACTTCCATGTCCGGATTGGACTAGACTTCAATCTAAGTTTCAAATTTGTTGTTTTGGGCTATCCGATCTTCTTTTATTTCAACGTGGTAAGCTGGAAGCTCTACGAGCAGACAGCTAAAAATGATACATTGAAGTTGATGTTTTATTTTATTTTTCTTCTTTTCACACAAACTGGGTTTACCAATTACTTGCATCAAAAGAAATTAAAGAATTAATTTTAACTTTTATAAAGATACAATTTAATAGTATGTTCATTGCTTCCACAAAATTTGGTTAGCAAGATTGTTACATTGTATGGTGTATAGCTTCAAGAAATTGAGGCTTCATAAATTAAATCCTTCCAAAACCTCAGATGAGTCTCTAATGTTTCTAAAATTGGTTTTTGGTAGTCTATTGTACAATCTAAGTACTCTCCTTTCGTATTATTTCCATACTATCATACTTTACAAGATCAACATACAATAAGATTGAGACTAAAAAAGGCTTTAGTGCAATCAAGGATATCATGGATCCATACAAGCATAGAAACTTTGATGTAGTCTTCTGCTAAACTTCTACTACTATACTAACATAATCACCATATAACTAGAAGGAATATCCTTATTGTACTAAGTCCTTGGTTTAAATATAAAAAAATACCATCTTATCTTCTATTCATCTTCATTTGAGCTTTCAATCATCTATTTGTCTCCCAACTTCTATCCTAGCTCTATTTAGTGTATCTATTTTTTTTTTGCATATCTTTTGTTTAATCTTGAGATATTTTATTCCTATAGTTAGCTTAATTTTTTTCTTAAACCAATATATAATGTAATTCTATAATACAAAGTCAACTAAAAACAAAGTGTTGATTAGTCATAGCCTAGTCAAAAGCAAGTAAGAAATTCTTTTTTCTTTTTGGTAGAGAGAGAATCCCATAGCTCTAATTGTATAGAGGGAGGATTATTAAGATAAGATACTGTAGAAGGATTTTTTATAGGAACTCCAACTGCTTTTTGAAGATCAATACAGAGATTGATAATGAGATAGGAATAAAAAGGTGATGTGTTGGCGGATAGCCTAAAATTTGGTCTCAACATCCAAAGAATTCGTAATGTCTTTTTCTTCTTTTTATTTTTTCGAACATCTTTTTAATATTTATGGATTGCTTTTAGTTGTTGAATCTTGATGTTTGTTGCTACCATCCTATCCTTGACCTCCTAAAAAGCCTCTTGTATGTCAATAAGTTGAGCCATTGTTTTTGCTTCTTGACTAATTAATGCTTGGAATTCTTTCCAAAAGCAAGTTATTGTACATAAAAAGGGCTCCATAGAACTATAAAGCTCTCAATTCTTTTCATACTTTCAATATTTTGTTTAAAATGCTTGATCTATAAAAACGCCTTAATTGACACATTCATTGGGATTGGATAAGTTAATTGATTCCAGATACATCCATTGAATGAAATTAATATTTTTTAAAAGAAAATATTTATTAAAATATTATATATTTATATTATTCATTTAAAAAATTATGTATTAGCAATGGCTTAAATTAAATAATTCATCTATCATTGGAGCTTTTTGTTATTAATTCAATCTTGTATGCATAAGCAATAACAATGATTAATTATTTTGCTGCATTGCGTGAAGCGTGTGCAAATCCATCAAAATTTCTTGTAAAAATATTGATTGTTTCATACAACCTATACACCATTAATAAGACCCATTAGATTGTCAACTAAATTTTGTATAGTCAATATAACATAGTAGTGGTACTAGTCTAATTTTAAGTTTATTTTTGACTTTTACAATCTTGTTAAATCATGCTCCTAATATCACTTGTGATTATTTATATGCTTCCAAGTAATGAGGGCCTTTGCAATGTAGAAGAAGATATCTACTATATTTGTGATGGTAAAAAACATAAAAAAATAAGAAAGTATTAGAATATTAGACATAGAAGAAGAGAGGGGGAATGCAAAATACCTAAGGTGAATTGAATTGAGTAGAAATATAGAATTGAGAGGGCACAAAATATATTTAAACTTTGGAATCCTAAGGGTAGAAAAAATAATGGAAATAAGTACAACCGCCGTAATTGTAATGATGTAAAGGTATCCAAAGGTAGATAGGTATGGATTTGATATAGTGGCAATGGAATTAATATAGTAGCAGTAGAATTTACAAGGCCAATAAAGTAATAGATTTTAGCAGCAGAAGTAGATTGGACCAAGACACTTAAGATCGGAATGTCCATCTCCTCTAAAATATTTTAAAAACTGGATGAATTGGTAGTATTTAGGTGGTTTCAAATATTACCTAAGATTTGGAATTGGAGAGACGGATTCATGGAGGTATTATAAATTTTGAATTTATTTTCACTAACTAAAATGTTCGTCACATCATACAATACTTAATTTATTAAAAATATAATATTATTAGATAGTATCAACTAAATTTGGAATTTTCTCTATAAAATTTGATCTAATTTTGACTCTTGTATTTTTGGACCTTACAGTTACCATAAAACTAAATTGTCTTTAACAAAGGTATATTTTTGTTATGTGTCTTAGTAATGTTTTACATTACTTTTTTTTTTTTTTTAAATATCTTCAATGGCAAGCTGCCAAAGCTCTTTTAATTTCAATAGATCTTCATATTGTATTATTAAAAAAAATTAGAAAGTGTAATAAGTAAATGAAATTTATTTAAATGTGAAAATAATATATTTTGTTGGTAATAGAGATTGGCTTTTGTAGACTTCTTCAAAAGGACTATATTAGATTATTGTCTTATAGGCAATGTAATATGCCCAAAAAGTTGTAAAAAGATACAATGCCCAATCATTTTAGCTCTATTGATAAATTGATTTATCATATTGATTAAAGGTTTATTAGCGCTTTTGGCCTATTTATTTTCATCTAAATAGTAGATTGTCAAAATAAAATGTTTGAATAAGAGATATTTCATGAGATTATCAATTATAGTATTCATAAAATATATTTTTGATGGGCAACCAAAGTGGATAATGATGTATTCAAAGATAAATTTTTCAAAGATAATGGCTATATTTGAGCAAAGAGGCTTAATTTCAACCTATTTAATGGTATAGTTTGTGGCTACTAAAATCTATTTGTAACTATGCCATGCTATTAGATAGATAGAGCCAATGAAATCTAATTTCCAATAAATAAATAGGCTAAGAAATACCATGGGATGTAACAAGGTTTTTTCTTAGTTTTGAAATGTTATTATAGCAAACTAGCATACATAGCATGAATGGACATATTGGAGTATATTTCAATATAAATTGGACCACTAATAATTTTTCTTAAGGAATTTTTGGATAGTAGTCTCAAAACCTTGATGTTATACAAAAGCCTCAATCTGCATAGTATCTAGAACCACAACTTATTTTGGTTGCAACAAGCAGAGCATTGTCATGTAGTAACATGACTATATCATAAAAAATAAAAATATGGATGTTATTATAAAAGAGCCTAATAGAAAGATATAGTAAAAAAATAAAGATTAATAATAAGAAAGTAATAAAAACTTTAATCTTAATGTTGCCTTTTTGTAGAAGATTTTTTTATTTATTTTGTAAAAGTATAAATGAGCCAAATCAAAGTAAATGAAATAATTAATTAACATAGTCATCTTTAAAAAAAAATTAAAAATAGGTATAAGCAAAAATTACCTCAAATTACCAAGAATTAATACCTAAAGAAGACCACTTGTGAATTAAAATCAAAATCAGATCCTAAGACACAAAATTGCACATCTCTGGCAATTTCTAAGTTCTTTGGTTGATTAGAGAGTGGAGTTTGAAAACAAAAAAAAGAAAGGTTTCGAGAGCATTGATCTTAAGTAATTTGAATGTGTAACAACTTTGTAAAGGCTTTGCAAAATTAAGATTATTTTTGAGTGACTTTGGATTTTGAGAAATTCAAAGAATTTATATTTTGGACAATTATGTGAAAATTGTAGATGATTTATAAGTGATTTTTTTTATTGAGTGATTATTATTGTGCATAATGTGTATTGTAATTTTGAGCTTGATCTAATAGTTTATTCAAATTTTTTTGAAGCTCAAACATATTGAGGTCTTGGAATTTGGAATTGAAAGGACTAATGAAGATTTCTAAGATATTTGTCAATCCACAAATCGGATTGAAATAAAACATTTCATATATGTACTTAACTTGATTTTTAAAAAATTTATAAAGTTTGAAATATATTGAATGGTAAAATTAAGAGATTTTGGCTTTAGAATATTGGCATCAAGATTGAAGAAGAAGACTAACCAACACTTGAAACAGATTTTAGGAGTTATCTTTTATTTGGTATGTTCAATCATCTTCAAATTTGTTGTGCTTGTTTTCAACTTAGTTATTAAAAAGTAAAATTTTTTTAATTTAAAATCAATGATTCAATCATTAGTATTGAGATTTTAATCTATTATAGGATTTATTAAGAATTTATTTAAGATTTAGGATTTTTTAGGATTTGATTAGGATTTGGTCTAGAATTCGATTAAGATTTGATTAAGATTTGGTTAATATTTGATTAGGATTCAATAGAATTTTATTACAATTGATTTAGGATTTAGGATTGATTAGGATTTTATTAAGATTTATCCAAGATTTATTTAGGATCTATTTAAGACTTATATTTTTTATATCTTTGAAGGTTATTTTTATCTCTTTAAGATTTTTATTTTTATATTTTTTAAGATTTTTTTTTTTAAAAATTAATTTATGACTTCTTTAAGTTTTTTTTATAACTTCTTTTAAATTTCTTTTCAATTGGTTAGAATTTGATGAAAGTTTTTAAAGATTATTTAGTTTTTATTTAAGACTCTATTAAACTTAGTAGAATTTTATTGTTGTATTTCTACTTACTCTCTACATCTAGGTATTCAATGCATTCTCAAGTAAGAATACATATAATATGATAGTGTTATAATATAATTTTGGCCTTATTTCTATAACTTCTCATTGATTACTATATATGCTAATGATTTTAAATTAAATTTAATTTAATGGCTACAAAATAATTCAAAGAGAATGTAATTAGTTGTACAGTACTTAATCAAATCATCATACTAGGTATTAATTGAAAGCATAGATGCAATAGTAATATTATAAATTTAGAAATAAGTATCATTAAATAAAACATTCAAAATTTAAAATTCTTTTGAAGAGCTTATACAAAAGAAGAAATTGGCAATAACATATTGACAATTGAGTATGTAAATGATGTCAAAATTATATTTTTAAGTATCATTATCTACAATGCCTTTTGGTTTATAAGTAATAATTAATTTACTAAATATATTAAGCCATCATGATCTATCATAATTAGAACTTATTTTTAAGTAAAAAGTGTTAGAATTTCTTGACAATTGTCATATTGTAATTGTTTATAGTATGTAAAAATTAACTAAAATAGATAATATATTTATAAGTTTTGATATACTTTAGAGTGGTTAGTAGGTTAATTTAAAGAGAATTTATGTAAGAAAATTTATTTTGAGATTTACCTATATAGATTATAGTATTTAAATTATATACGATTTAGATATTTAGTATAAAATTTAAGGAGATGATTGGAACTTAAAGATGAAGATCTAAACCTCTAAGAAACTTATTTGGAAGAATGAAAGCCAAGTATGGATGGATGAGGCTAAAAGTAAAGATCTTCATTCCTATTGGTCAAAGGCCATGCCCAATAGACATTCACCACGCTGCCTACAACCATAATAAGGGTTTTGGCAACTTCAAAAGGAGCATTTGAGAATTAAAAGAAAGGATTGTAAGATTTAGAATTTTGATTACATTTTTTGTGCAAATTTTAGAGGATTTGGAGTTAGAGTGGTGAAGTTATATCCATTTGAAGTTAACTTGTCTTTTTAAGAGATATTATTGCTCTTTTGAAGATACAATGAGTTTTATGATAGATTTTGGAGATCAAGAAGTGCAACCAATAATTTGAGTTCAATCAATAATGTCTTTACTATATAAGAATTTATTTGAATAATAAATCTATTTTTTATTTTTCAATAGCCATTGAAATTTTTTTAAGATCTTTATGCATCTATGCAAAAATATCCTTATATATTTTTTTAAAACTCAATGGCTTATTTTTTTATTTTATTTGATGTATCAAAATTTATAAAAATATTTCTTGGATTTTTAGCTATTCCAAGATTAATCAATTCAAACTATTTTTTTAGCTTTAATAGTATATTTGATAATTTTATATTCTTTTAATGCTAAATTAGGTTATTATCCATCTAGAATTACTATGCCTAATATCTCGGCAATAAATACTCTTAATATAATGAATTTATCTTTTTTCTATGCCAAAATGGCCAAGAAGTGCATTCTTGCTAATAAAAATAAATATAAATTAATTTCTAATAATAAGATTTTTTAATTAATTATTAAATTATTGAACCATTCCATTCTTATAATTTTTCTTATTTCAATGACATAGACTTGGATAATGTAGCTACTCATTGAAATTGTAGTACTTTTATTTTTTAAACAAAGAATTATGTAATTTAGACTCCAATTGTAAAAAAATTGGTATTTTTTAACCATGGTTCATCTAATATTATCAAAAAGTAGCTTTTTTATTGGCATATGAATGATAGAAAAAGTTTTAAAGGTTCTTACTTTGTAGATGATGATATTTACATTGTATAATAAATCCAAAGATTTTATCAAGGTATCATTTGTTATTTAGAATATAAAAGAAGTCATTTGAAGACGTGGTAAGCCTAAGAATTTTTAAATGTACTCAACCATGACATTGATCCTTAATCTTTCATCTATCAATATATTTTTTAGTTTATGTTTGTCAATTTGTAGACTACTAGTTGCAGCATCAAAATCCATTGTTATGGCATTCATTTTCATAATGGTTGGTGATGGATTATAAGCTTTGATAAGCTTAGTTTCTTAAAGATATTTGAATAGTTTTTGATTCAAGCAAAGTAATTGGATTAAAAAGACTATAAATTTAGTATCATCAAAAATATTGAAAAGATCTATTAAAGAAATTTATAACTATTGTTGTAAGTCATTCCAAAATTGATATAGCTTTTTTAATATTCTTTTGAAAATATTTTATAAGATTCTACTATATTAGTAGCCTTACCTAGTGGATCGATCATTGTTTGCAAGGAAGTAAGAGCAATTGTTGATATTGTTGAAACATTGGTAGTTTGGACTACCGTAAAAATTACTCTTCATCTTATTTTGGAGTTTGACAAGGCATTTAGTACCATCTTTAGTGAGTGCTGGGATAATTGGCCACTCTATAGTCAAACACTTTATATTCAAAATAGGCACTTGATCTCAATAGTCAATGTGAGCTAAAAATCCTCCTTATCCACTTTAAGAAGAAAAATAATTAGATAATAAGTTTAGAAGGTAGTAGAAACTAATTGTATGATTGTTTTAATGCTTAGTTAGTTAATCAAGTGATTGTAGTTCTAACTCTCTAGATAATACCTTCCAAGTAATAGTTATCATTTGATGAAACTTAAAATAAGTGATTAAAAAAATAAAATAAAATAAAATAAAATAAAAATAATAAAATAGAAGTAATTAAATAAGAAAAAAAAAAAAAAAAAAAAAACAAGGAATTGGATGGAAGAGCATAATTGAATGAAAACAAGACCATTAGATAAAATAGTATAGTTAGGCAAAAATAGCATTGTTGGATAAAAATAGTATAATTAGATTAAAATAATATTATTAGGTAAAAATAATATAGACATGTATAAACATTATTATTAGATGAAAATAGTACAATCACATATAAATAATATTATTAAATGAATATAGTACAATCACATACAAATAATATTGTTGGATGAAAATAGCACAATTAGATGAAAATAGCACATCTGCATGAAAACAATGCCGCTAGATGAAACAACACAGTCAAATGAAAACAACATTGCTCGACACAACAACGTCATTAGATGAAAATAGTACAACTAGATGGAAATAGCATAGAGCAATGGCAGAAAATCTCCAAGACAAATCAATAGCAATAGCAAATCTCTAGGGTAGAGTAGCAGCACCAAAAAAACCTTTCAACTTCAAATCCTTATAACTTTTCTAACTCAATTCCAAATTTAATGTTTTTTTTATCCAACCTTAGTAATTTTCTTTTATTTATACATTGAATATGTTTAACTAAAAAATATTCCACTAATAATGAGTTCTAAAAAGACTAGCAAAGATATAAAATAAATAATTTATAATATAAGATTATAACAAATGAAAACACTACAATTCTTTGATGCATCAATGGACCATCTTTATCGAGGGTTTAAACCAAAGGTAGAAGAGAAAAAGATGAAGAATAAGGCTTTGAAAGGGCCTTATATATTTAAGCCCTCAAGCCATTTATTGGCAATTACCTTGCCAATAACTTACAAGTAACAACTAATTTGGAAGCTTTCTTCTTAACTAATCCATACAAGTGGTATAACTTGGATATCACTTTATTCTATTCTAAGAAACTTTAACTACCAACTAATATTTTTAATATTGTTAGTCATTAAGAGGTCAATCTACATCTCCATGATCTCCAACCAATGTTATTTGTAAAAAATACTAATGATTAGTATCTATTTATCACGATGTGATGATAAATCATCATAGATATTAATCAAAAGATAGGTTTTAATTCCTAATAATTTATTTAATTAAAACTAATATAAAATAATTCATTAACTTTTTAAAAGGATTTATTAATAGCTGATTTGAATTATTGTCATATGAGTAATAATTGAAAGATAGAATAGCTCTTCATCTTCTTCTTTTACCATCACTTATAGCTTCAAAAGCAAAGTAACTTTCTATCTTCTTCCTTTACCATCTCTTGTAGCTTCAAGAATAGAGTAATTCTTTATCTTCTTCCTTTATTATTTCTTGTGGCTTCAAGAATAGAATAACTTCTTATTATTTTTCCTAACAACTTCATCTTAAATAATAATTAATATTCTTTAGAATCTATTTTTTATAACTAAATTCTATTAAAATTAATTTGATAATTTAAGGCCTTGGTTCTTAATTTAGGCCAAAAATATCTATTTTTTTATAATTAATAAATAATTAATATTATAACTTATCAAAATATCAAAAATTAATTAAATAAAATTTTGGTACATAATTTAGAGCTCACAATTGTCTTTCAAGTTGAAAAGCATTATTTTCTATTGATTCTTATTCCATTGTTGTAATTTTTGGTCTTAGTTTGGGATTTTTATTATATCAATTTAGATTATTTGAATCATAACAGTATTAATCTTGATGATTCTAATAACAATAGTTGCATTCTAGATATGTCATTTCTGATTTGGTTGAGATTTTTCCTACTGCATCTATTTTTCAAGACATAGTATCTATTGCATCCACAATTATTTTTTAAAAAGACACTTGCATATAAGTATCACATTGTTGGATCCAAGGCAACAGTACTTAATTGAATCAAGTACATAGCAAAGTATCATCAAGTCTAATATTTAGTTTATTTATTAATTGCTTAAATCAATCATGCAACTTGTCTATAGATTCTTTTGGTTTATGCTTCAAATTTTGGATAGTAGTAACAATTTTCTATTTAATTTTATACTTGCAAAAAGTTTTTAGAAAGTTTCATTTGCATTCCTTTCAAGTGATAAAAGGTGTATCTATTGAAAAGTAAGTTTATTAATTAATGGTATTGCATATCACAATAATTTCAAATAGTCATTTTTATTTTTCTGGATTTATAATTTTATTTAACTTCAATATAACTTTGAATCAATTAATGTGCTGATACCTTCTTGTACAAATGCACAATAAAATAATTTAAGTAGTTTTATTGTAATTTCAATAGTCTCTAAGCTATTACTCTTATCTAAAGTATTTTGAATGGTTAGCATATTGAATCTTTCAAATAAGAGACTAGCATTAACAAAGTTTTGAGCTTCAAATGATGCATGCTTTGTTTGGTTGTATTTTCCAAAAGAAAATCACCATTGCTAAAAAGTTTCTTTCAGCTCCAAATATTAAGTTGATAGTTCTTTTAATTGTTTAATTAGGTCAGATACATATTCACATATCCATTTGTAAAGATCTCTAGATTATCTTTATTAGGATCTTACTTCTATAATGTTGTATTCTTTGATTTCTAAAATTGTATTCATATGCACTCAACTTCCTTATATTAGAGATTCATTCAATATAATATGTAACATTAACTCTAATGTGTAATTCAAGTACTCTCTATCCTTGTTATTTTCACACTATCATACTTAATAAGATCAATTTATAACAAGGTTGGAATAAGAGAAGGCTTTAATATAATCAAGGATCTCATTGATCCATTTAAGCACAAAGACTTGGAGCTAGTCCGTTGCTAATCCTTGACTACTATTACAATAATTTAATTGTCATATGACTAAAAAGGATATTTTTATTATGTTAAGTTCTTAATTTAAATAGAAGGAAATATCATCTTGTCTTATCAAAGAAATGAACTAAAAGAAGATGCATAAACTTAGAAAATTTGTGTTAAAAAAAAATAATAAAGTAGTATGTATATTAAAAAGAAATTAGAATGGCTATTGCCAAAAGACAAAAAAAACTAGAGACTCTTAAAACTAGACTAAAAGCAAGAAAAGATTTGACAAGAGTGAAGAAGGCTTCACTGTTGCCTCTATATATACTATCTAACTAGGAGCTACATGGTGATGTTCTATAGGACCTCTAATATGTATTGACTTTGTAGGACATATGTCTTAGCTTACAAGGCAAGTTTTCTACGTATGAATCACATAGTTAGCTTGTTCTTTAAGCTACCAACATGTGTGGCACATGGCCAACTTGTTGACTACGTTTCTAATCTAAAAAGTCAATTAAAGACACCTATAAAGTCAAAATAGCATCTATAAAATTTCTATAGAAGATATTATGGAATTAACCTACTTTTATCTATTTTTATCTAAATCATATAGGTAATTATTGCTTTACATGTATATGTCCATGACATGTTGTCCATTCAGCATTGTTTGAGCTTCTAATCTTCCATTCAATTCTATCTAATCCTATGTTTATCTTCATTCAATCCTCTATTCATCTCTTAACTTCTATCATGCCTTTGTTTGGTGTGCTTGTTTTTTTTTTTTTTTTTTTTTTTTTTTTGTCTATCTTTTGTCTTGTCTTATAACAAAGATAAATCCATATATAAATAGAATAAAATTTTAGAATATTTCTCCTAACTTAGCTAAATCTACCTATATATATATATATATATATATATATGATATATTTTAAAAAATTATAGCTATTGTTTCTTATCTTCACTTAAGCGGCTTTAAACTATTGTTTTTTTTACAAATTAAAAATACTTTTATTTTGTATATGTTACATTAAGTTTTAAAATGAGGCAAAAATTTCTATCAAGTATAAACTTCAACCACAAATTTTACTCTCTAAGCTCTTTAATATATCCTTGCACTCAGACTGTTTATTTAGACATTAGTTTCTTTTTTGTAGAAAACATGGCATTTTATATGTCAAGACAAAAATCTGTTTTCATATTTAAAATTACAAGATTTTAATTCATAAATTTTAAATTTTTTAATTCTACACTTTTTTTTTTCTAGGCAATTTTGTCTATGAAATACTTTTAAAATAGATTTTATTTGTCTACTGTCAATTTTTTTTGTTTTATTTCCAGCTCTATTTGTTGTTGCTCTTCTTCTAGGTCTATAGTTTTTTAACCATTTGTAATACTTGTCTTCATTTATTGTATTTCTTTGTTAGAATAAGAATAAGTAAATGCACCTTAATATAATATACTCAATCTTGAATATTGAATAGTAACATAATAATTCAACATTATTGATTTCTAATATTTCATTGCTATCTTATATATAGATGTTATTGAAATGTTATGCTTTCTTTCTTTTGCAATCAACTTCAATATACCTACCAAATATTGAATTTTGTTTCTATCACATCACATATTTTCTTGGTTTAATTTTTTTTTTAATCTTATCTCAATAATGGTCAAAAAATCCAATGTAGAATGAATTTATGGTATAATTAAACAAAATGAAATTAGAAATTTGAATTATAATAATCATTAATAAAACACCTAAATTAAAGACAAAGTTTAAAAAATATATTGTAAAGTTAGGTTATATATAAAATTACATGATTCTAAATTTTTAAATTGAACTTGAATTTTTAAAATATATATTTAATAACATATTAATTCTACTAAAAAAAATAATTTAACAATTGAAAATAATTCTTGTGAGTAAGATTCAAATTTTTAAAATCAAATAAAAGACAGAAACAAGTAGTGTTAATGGGGATCGTTACGTACAATTATAGTCAATGTATAAATGGCTTATCAACATGATAATATTAATACCTATTCTATTTTCTCAAATAAAAAATTAAATTCAAATTCTTTAATAAAGAATTGAATCAACGTTCCTATCTTGTATGCTTCATTGCTAAGTACGTATCATTGATAATTTAATTAACTCTCACTGTCAGAATAACCCTTTTTTTAATTTTTTTTTTGTTAAGTTATATTTGGTGTAATTTTTCATGTGCTTATTGATATCGTTATTACACTAATGAATCAGGTATCCTGACTAACCTTACAAAACCTTTAAGTATAAAAATTAACTAATTTTGATTATTTATCCTTATAATCTGATCTGATTATTTTTTATGAGATTAACGTTTTACATATTACTATAATACTATTATTTTTAAAATCAAGAATAAAAATCAAAAAATAGCAATGATCTAGAATTTCTTACCAACAAAGATTTATAGATCTTAGAACCTCAGTGTCATTTTGCAAAGCTTAAAATGATGTATTTGGAACAGATACATATTGGATTAGATATGTTAATATATTTTAATATTTAAAAAATATTTAACTTTACGTACAATCAAGGATACTAGATTCTTTTAAACAAAAGAGTATGTATGCATGAAATTCTAGATATAACATTATGATTCATATACTGAAAGCAAAAAAAAAAAAAAATAAGTATATTTATGTTCAATTTTTAAGCTTCATATTGTAATTTTTTTGTTCAGTTTTTTTAGGAAATTCTGATTAATTTATATTCAAATTTTCATGGTGGATCAATATGTATATAAAAAGTATAGGTAAAAATTTTGAATCTTTAAATTATATAACTTCACATCGTATTACCTATTATTTTATTATAATTTAAAGCTTAAAATGATATAATTTGTTTGTTTTTGTTTTGTTTTGTTTTGTTTTGTTTTTTAAGATTGTATAACATTAGTTCTTAAAGAACTAATGCTCTATTAGAGATTTGAAACTTTAAGAAGAATTATGCAACTTTAAAAGCTCACATGTCTTTTCAAGTCAATTGTTAGATCTATTCATTCTATTTTATGAACAAAAAAATCAGTATTTACTCTAAAACAATTAGACCTTGGTGTATTTAGAAACTAAATTTTTAATAATTTATAACAACAATATCAAAAATAAAATACAATTGGTTTTATGTATATGTATTGAACTTCCATATATATATATATATATATATATGGATATACTAAGTTAACTTATGATAATTAGCTATCATCTTTTTTTGATTTTTTAATTTTTTTGATTTTTTATTCAATAAATTAAATTTAAGAAATTTTTCTAATCAATTGTTATTTAATTATATTATTTTAATTTCATACATAAATATTTAATAAATACAACAAATCACTAAAGATCAACTACAAAGTTTCAAAAAAACAAGAAAAAAAATATATATATATATATATATATATATATATGTGTGTGTGTGTGTGTGTGTTAACTAACAGTAATTTTTTATGCAAGTTAAATTATAAATGTATATTATAACTTTTAATTTTTTATTTAACTGTTTTCTAGAGTTATTATTAAATAAGATGTATATCTTGTTTGGTTTCAGATTTGAGATGTCTTTCCTTGTTCATATTCCAATTGTTTATAATTCTACCTAACTAAACAAACTGGCAAAAGAATCCAAAAGAGAATTTAAAGATAGTAGGTTTGCAACAAGTTTATTTGCAGTTGTATTCATACTAAATATGAAGTAAATGATTTCAATAATGATAATTTATCATATAACTAAAGGTATTTGATGGTTCCAAGGAATCTGCAATGAAAAGTAATTGAATCGTAATTTGAATCTAGATTTTATAGTTATATTTTTAAAATTCAATAAATTAAAATTGTATCCATCATCTATTACATATTAACTATATCAATTATACAATACATTATCATTGTTCTTATACGATGCATCAAATAATTAAATAAGTATAATCATTCTTTCCTTTATAAACAGAAATAAGTAAATAAAGTATTGTATGAAAACTGTAGATAAAAACCAACACACAAGATTTCAGTTCACTAATCCATTTTATTAAAATATAGCAGGATATCATATGTTTCTTTTTGAAATGTATACTATAAAATTGAATAATGTACAAATTTTTTTTCCAACTTTTTACTTAATTTCATAAATTACTTTTGACAATACACTGGCAAGTTTCTATATTTAAACGTCACACATGGACTAAAAGAAATTTTACTCAACAAAACAATAGTTTAATTCCCATACTTTACATATCTTTTTTCACGAAGTTTCTTCAATGATGAAACCCAGTGTTTCAATCAAAGTAAACTTTGACGGCAAATTAATACAATCAAAGAATTAAAAATTAATAAAATGCATGTACTCTGAAATAAAGTTGCATCACGCAAAATTATTTTATAAGCAAGACCCCGACAAACGGCAACATGATTAGAAATTTGAAGGAATCAGAAATTTTCCATAACACTGATATAGTAGATTTAATTCTCAATACTATAATGTTTATTGGCATAAATTGAATAAATTATTAATTTTATTATTATAACAAAAAAACAACAAAAAAAACTTTTAAAGAAGATATTTTAAAAAACAAAATAAAATAAAGTTTAAAATGTAAAATATGGGTGCATAAATAAACCCATTAATATCCTTAATACAGGTGTCGAAAAACGAAGCCACGATCGACTCTGGATTGGTGCGTAGACCACCGACCAAAAAGTCAAAAGCCACTGGATCGACGCCAACGCCCTGGAATTTATACCCGGACCCACCACTACAAGAAGTATCGATTGAGATCGGGTAAGGATAGTACCCGCCACGGATATGAGTCCCACCGACATCGCTGATGTGGCGTGTGAGCTGGCTTTGACGAGCCTCTCACAGGGGGGGACTGTGAGGCCTCCTTCAAGGCAATTCCAGACCCCCCAATCTCCGTCCGCGAGTTTTGATCCAGGGGTGCCCAGATATTTCCCCAAGTCTCTGTACGGCGTCCACGTGTGATAAATTTGAATGTGAACTCGACAGCTGACACGCATACGTGGCGGGGAGATCTACTTCGGGCGGTTCGGGAGCGTGGGCCTGTCTCTTTCTCTTTTTAAAATAACGCGCCTTTCTCGTTCGTACATAGGCGGGCAGATGGTTCCCATTCTAGTAGACTGGGAGCCACACATACATTGTCTTTGTTGCTTGGAATTTGGACAGTGTCGCTTATTTATCGGCGGAATTCGGATCGAATTGGGAAATTCAGAGCAAGATTTGGAGTGTACTGAAGCTGTAGTGTAATTTCATGCTGCTGAGTTTTACGCTATTTATTCGTGGGCGTCTTGAGTTCATCTAGTGATTTTTCGTGAAGTTGTACAGCGAATTAGAGTTTGTATAGAGGCGATCCCGCAGTTGCTGACTGTAGTGAGATCGACGGGGATAGTACTTGAACGGTAGAGCTTCATACGGCGTGTCAAAGAGGACGGTTGTTAGGACAAAATGGCGAGTCGAATTAAAGAGGGGATTAAGGAGGTACTGTTTGCGTGTACTCTTTTCACAGCTTGCGCGTCGTTGTTTATTGTTGAGTTTTTGGTCAGATTTTAGCGATGGTGTCTTGTAGAAAGTCTGTGAGTTCTCCTCATTGCTGCTCTTTACATGTAGGGATGACTGGTTGTATGGTTCTTAATGTGTGATGGTGTGAAGGTTAAGTTAATCGTGATTTTTATAAAGTTTTTCTGATACAGAATTGTTGTATCTGAGTGCAGTTATTTTCTAATAAGGATGATGACGACTACCGCAGCTCTTACCAGCAACAGCGAATTCTCTCCAGCCAATATGGACACAACACCGCCGTCCCAGTTTTGGAGTTGAAAGTTCCCATGTGTTGCGATAAATGCCAGGAGAAAGTTATGGAGGCGCTAGAGGAGTGCGATGGAGTGAAGGACGTGATTTGTGACCAGTACAACCAGCGAGTAACTGTTACAGGCTTCGTTGATCCCATGAAGGCGCTTCGCAAGGTCAAAAAAGTGAAGAAGAAATCGGAGTTTTTTAACGACGGCACCTATATCAAGAGGACCAGCCATCCAATTGATAATGGCGCTCAAAATTTTCACAGCCGTTCCGTGCATCTTCCCGTAAACGGCAATGTTAAGTCACGCTACACATCTAACCCGTTGATCCGAACGCACTCAAATGGATTCGGTCGGTTCCCACACGAAGGGAAGATGGCGGCCATGGCACACATCGTGCACGCGCCGCCGCCCGCGACTTACCAAGCTCGCCCGCTCGTGCGTTCGAACTCCTACGGCAGGAGAGTGATGAGCCGCCAACCAGCGTACCACGACAGGAGAGAGATGAGCCGCCACTCAACTTTCGGCGACAGTAGAGACAGCGCACTCGTGCCCGTGAACTTTCAGCGGGACTTCCAGAGTATTCGTCGCATGCCCTCGTTTAAGCATTACCATAACCACGATGCGGAGTACATTTCCATGGGCGACGAATTTCGCCCCGCCATGGCAGAGACTCACTACGCCCCCCTCCGCAGTCAGCGTCCCGGGATTCTTCGGCCGCAAGTTTCCTTCAGTAGGCTGCCAGTGACGAACCCTCACTACATGAAGCACATTGAATCAGAGTACTATTAGGTGACCGTTAATTACATACGACGAGTAATTTTTATTCTCAAAGTAGGCACAAGATCGGCGTGTACATTACTCATACAATTACAGTGGTTTTAACTGCAGACTGCATGGTACAAGATGGTAGGTACTGTGAAATGTAACAAGGTTCACAATCAATAGTAAATTCTATTTTTGATAACAACATGAATTCCAATCGTTCAAGAAATTTGTGATATAAGGATCCAGATGTGCAAAACTTTTATTAAAAAAATAATCGACTTAATGCGGTTTGTGAATATCGAGTGTGGAGCATCGACGCTTTTAACATAAAGTTGCAAGTCTCATTATCTTTGTGGACATGCGGACCAGTGTGTCACTGTTCTTTTCGATTTTACGTGGAAAACTTTCATCATTGTGCATAGAGTTTATCCAACTCAAATGCAAAAAACAGTCGGTATTCTGTTGAATTCATCCCAACCGTGTAAAAAGTGGTAGTGAAATATGACATTTTCTTACAAAAATCAAAAATAAAATATTGCTGTCAATTTCTAGGATGTTTTTAGTGATTCAGCGTTCGATTGATATATTGATCTAGATTTAGTTTCAAACCTCATCATATAGTCCCTTTGCATTTCTATATATTTTAACAATTTAAGCTCGAAAATTACTTAGTAGTAACCAGAACACATTGAACCATTTCAATATTCCTGTTAGTTTTGCAACATAAATTGTATATTGTTTCGCCGGAGCACGAGGTCCAATCGCTGAATCTATGTCTTGGTATCATTTTGTCCAGTCATGCTTGTCTGTAGGCTCATAGCTACATGGAGAATCTAGCCAGATTTGTTCCTGTTCGGGGGACGTCATTCCGAGAATTCAACGTCGAAAAAGTTGAGCAGTCACGTTTGAAGAGAAAGAATGTGCAATCACCGCAACACAGTTCCAGGAATGTTTTTAGTCAGCGTCCAACCAACTAGAGTTCGTGACCTTCAAGCAAGTAAATGTTAGTTTACTAGTAATCAGATCAGCAAACTTGAGCTTCAATGGCGGTAAGATCCGGCACGAGTAAAGAATATTGAAGGTTTTCTGTCTGTGATCAATGACCGAGGGTCTGTAGAGATGGATGGCATTCTGAGAACGTATGCAACAAGATACAAGACTTCACACAACGAACACTGGCTTTAGTACATTTTTCAACACACGCATGGGGTAATTCCTCTCACTAAAAAAAAAGGCTACGCTAGCCAACTGCCGACTTCTTCATTGCAGACCTCAGTTCAAAGTATACAATCTCTTCGATTGCAGGTGTCACATCCATCCATGATCACCCTGCCTTTGAGAACTCTAGCTGATTAGTCCACAAATCCCCCCCCCCCCGCTTCTCTACTCGATAGCAAAACTAATACTTGAAGCTGATAACCTACTTCGGAATCATGTACGAGTAATTCACGGAATATCCATGCTGCCGACGAGGAGTGGGAGAAACTACCAAGAATTCAGAACTAGATCTAAGCTTTCAATTTTCTAGAATAAACAATGTACATAGGGTCACTCCTGCCGGGATTGGGAGAGATGTCCAACGCCTGCGGAGGCTCAAACCCACCTGCGTAGTGGAAGTATGATCCCACAATCATAACATGGTCCACGTCGCCGGTGGATGTCCATATGGAGATGGCTTTCGTGAAGAAGCACCGGTTTGAGAAGCTCATGGCCGCCAAACCTCCGGGTTTCAGAACTCGGTGCATTTCCTTGAAAATTTCCAGGGGCTTGGTCAAGTAGTCTACGCTGACGACGTTGGTGATTACGTCGAAGGAGTTGTCTGCGTAAGGAAGGGTTGGATCAATGTTAAGATCTCGGACAACATACTCCGTCAGGACTTCGTTGCGTTTAAGCTCTTCTTCGTTGAGACCTAGCCCGGCGATACGCTCCTGCTTGTAGCCCTTAGGGTAATGGCTGATCCAACTGCTGCACATGTCGAGTATTGCGGTGCCAGGGGTATTGGACGGTGGGAGAGCAGTTGAGTAGTACCTCGTGAGTGCCCGAATTGCAGGGTCGTCAATGTGAGTGACGAAGCGGGGTGCATCGTAGAAGACGGTATCAGGAGACCTGTAAACACCGGCGCTCGTCACCAACATAATCACATGAACATACGCGGCGAGCCGACAAGCTACAAGTTTGGTTGGCAATCTCGTACCGATCAATCAGAATATATCAGATACAGCTTCCAAGCATCACCTCGCAACGAATAAAATTGGCTCAAGGACCTTAAACCAGATGAGTCGACGACTGCAGATGTAATTGGGGGAGAACGACCCTAATCGAAAACATCACCACAACCTATCAACTACGATGAAACCTCTGCCGGGCTAGGAGTGATCTATCCCTACAAGAATCAACCACAGCGAGAATCGGGTGTTTCTCGTCTGCAGTATGCATTGTAGTCCATATCCGCTAGAATTTGGTGGTGAAGAAGATGCGCCGTATTTACATTCTTTCGGCCAATTCGTACACACAAAAACAAAAGCAATCCAACCAAAAAAAATGGGTGTAGAGAGTTACTCGTCGTAGCGTGCGAAATCTTCTTTCGTGAAAGGAAACTGCTCTGGCCATTGCACTTTTTTCAAAACCTCCTCCGCCTCGGACACTCCCGCGGCTTGCGCCCTGGCCGGAACGCTGAACATCATCCCCAACATCTCGCCAACCGCCGCACTCCCCTGCAGTCCAAGAAGAAACCGCCGCCTTGGTACAGAAAGAAAGCCTTTGCGAAGCTGATGCAAGTGTCTCGCCCCACTATTACGTGTAACAGCACATTGAACTCTCTCGCAGCTCGAAGCTCCGGCCTCCACAGCTCGCGCCACGTTCATCAAAGCAGGACTCACCGAGGTGGCCGCCATTCCCAGGGCTCTCGTCATGCCCAAGTTTTACAATCCCACAGCAATTCCGAGTTCGTAGAGACGATTCTGGCCGAAACTGTACACTTCCGTTGAGAATACGAGGGTGGTCGTGCACCAATTCATGAAGTTGGCAGCATAAGAGGATGTGCTTGAGGCCGAGGCAATGTAAGCGTGGCCATCCTATCGTTCTTTCGCCGCAGTGCGTTCCTTTGGGATAGGATGGCGAGAAGTGGGATGAATAAGCGCAGTGATTTGCTGAGTTGGAAAAATATGTGGCTCAGAACTTGTCTTTTGTTTTTTTCTCGCTGCCGAGCCCATGGACGCATCCACAGAACCGTCGCATGTGCCAAATCCTTTTTCCAACGCCATCACTACAGCTATTTGGGAATCTCTGTTGCGCCGAAGAAATCATGACTAATGCGGGGTAACAACCTTGTTGAAATTTGAGTGCCGCTGCAATTATTCGAAGACCCTAAAACCCACGTCTTTGTTGTTGTTCTCCTCTCGTCTTTGAGGATGATAATGAGCTGAAAACTTGCCGCCAGGCATGTTCCCTGCCCTTTTTGAAGTTTCGATTTGAACTGTGAGAGTTGAAGTTCCGTTCTGTAATAGTTCGAGCCACTGGTAGCTGCGTCACCCGAGGGATTCGAGATTGCTCTCTGATTTTATGAGTACTGATTGAATTTGCTCAAGTGGCTTGCATGGTCACCAATCTCATAACTTTGAAATTCTGAATGCGGTTTGTTGTGCTGTCTGTTTTCCTACGCTCGAAAAACTTTCGCCTCTCTCAATAAAAAAAATCTTTGGTCTTGGTCCTGTGTTGAGCTTCAAAACGAGTGGCAAGTGTTCAAAATAGTGGGGTGATGCTTGTACATGATACCTGACAGGAGGTTGTGTAGCCAATTGGGGATGATATTCTATCGGAACATTGAGTCTGTATTGATTTCATAACCAGGATAGGAGAGTGTGAAGACACTTTTTTGAGTTGAACGGTGTCCTGGTTTGCATTTCGCAGAATGGGGGTGGTGATGCCGCTCATTACGAGCAGCGGTTATTATTACAGCAGAAAATGAAGCATTGTATCAGCTTTTTTCACCAAGATGTCGTGGATCGGACAAGCTCTTCCGTAGGCTCAGAAAACGTGCAGCAAACATTTCTTACTAATACTACAACACGATGCTGGATGATCAATTTTCAACCCTGATTCCTGATGCTAAAGCAACATGGTGACCCGCACGTCGAACGTGATTTGCTCATGCTGCTTCGCTTATTCAGCGTTGAGTGATATTTGTCCAGACCCTACCTTAGGATATCGATATTCAAACTCCTGGAAGAAGCCCTGTTCTAATTTAATGCTTAACTTATGAGGATACTTAATCAAACAGCTGAGTTGCTTGCTACAGAATGAGCACCCATCTTATCATACTAAACTCAGGTTCCAGGCAAAACATCGTGCACTCAATGTCTTAACCTATCTCAACCCATCTGTAGTTGTGTGCTCCTTAAACGGTCAACAGCAATCGATGAAATCGTCGGAGCAGTTTTTTGTGGCCGTTGATACCCAAATTTCCCAAATTTAATTCCCGGGATATCGGCAAATATAAAATCAGTAGATTTTATCCCAGTTTAAAATACTGTTTCGTTAACTGTAGGGCCCTTGCAGCGAGCATAACGAAGCTCGGCTTTCCATTTAAAAAAAAAAAGAAAAAAAAGAAAGAAAGAAAGATTGCCTCATCAACTTGAAGCGCATGAGCGTGCAAGTGCGGATTGATGCTTGTCTGTCACACCTTCAATCACGCGAGGGGGAAATTCTTCTTCCCCGTTGCCCGCCTCGACCCCATTCCTAGGATAGTTCCGTCATTGCGGGTCCCTAACAGCAAGGAGGTGGAAGCGTAAAGACGTTAAGAATCCCTTCCCATGTGGGAATAGAAATCATCCTGTTCATTTCGCCCACCGATTGACAACCGCCACGTCGAACAAGGCACAGGAACCCAGTGGCCAGAACGCTTCCACCGCAAGGTTCGGTTTTGACGAGTTCGGGAGGGTTTCGTCTGGAGCGTCGCGTAGGGCTGTAGATCACATCAGAAAGCGAAAAATATGCAATTTAGCAATCCGACGTCGATATATCCTATTCTCAGATATTTTTGTTTAGTAGTGCTCAAATTTTGTCAAAAACAACATTAAATGTGGGTGATAAGTAGGCTGGAGAGTAGCCAACCTCGGTGAGTTGAGAATCCATCGTAGTGCGCAGTTGTGAAGGGATCGAAGCAGGCTTGAGAAGTTTTGTAGCCATGGCGGGTCGAGGAGTGCTCTTAACGGTGCTTGTAGTGTTTGTTCTTGCTGGGCTTGTCGCCTCCTTGCCGCTTAGGGATGTAATTCAGCAAGTGACCGACGGTGTGCGTGTCGATGGGAGCGTGGAGCAGTTTGCGCATGCACTACTTGGTGCGGAGAAGCAGTTCGAGAGCTTCATAAAGGAGTTTGGGAAAGTTTATCACACCGTGGAGGAGTATGAGCACCGCTTCAAGGTGTTCAAAAGCAATTTGTTGAGGGCGTTGAAGCACCAGGCGCTTGACCCCACGGCCAGCCATGGCGTGACGATGTTCTCGGACTTGACGGAGGAGGAGTTCGCGACCCAGTACCTAGGTTTGAAGCGGCCCTCGGCCCTTTCCACCGCCCCAACTGCAGAGCCTCTACCCACCGGTGACTTGCCGCCCAGTTTCGATTGGAGAGAGAAGGGTGCCGTTGGTCCCGTGAAGAACCAGGTAATGGGGTTGATTGCTTGATTTTCATGTAACATTTTTTTCACCGCGGTCGAGATCATATGGCTCTGTTGTTTGAAGGATCTTGCAGCGTGTTAAGCCTTGCACGTTGCTGGCTGTGGTGCAAACCTTGCGTCTCTTCGCATGATGTTGCATCGTTGAAATCACTCCTAGCTTACAATTACAACATTTTGTGTGGTGATTCCGTTTATGTTCTTGGTGTGTGGCTGAGTCTTGTAGGTAGGGCTTCAGTTTCTTAGTTGTGCTGTTTATTCGATGTGGGAAGTCTCAATTATTTTATCTCTTTGATGGTATTTCTTTGGGTTGTTTGTCTTCGAATTGTACGTCAACTAATGAGCTTTGTGTACGCTCAAATGTTGCAGGGAAGCTGTGGTTCTTGCTGGGCTTTCAGCACGACGGGTGCAGTGGAAGGCGCACATTTTTTGGCCACTGGAAAGCTTCTGAGTCTGAGTGAGCAACAATTGGTGGACTGTGACCATCAGTGTGATCCTGAAGAAGCACAAGCTTGCGATGCTGGATGCGGGGGTGGCTTAATGACAAACGCTTACAAGTATGTTGAAGAAGCTGGAGGCTTGGAACTGGAGTCCGACTACCCTTACAAGGGCCGAGATGGAAAGTGCCAATTTAATCCTAACAAGGTAGCAGCTAAGGTGTCAAACTTCACCAACATTCCCATTGACGAAGACCAGGTGGCTGCCTATTTGATCAAGAGTGGGCCCCTCGCTAGTAAGTTTCTCTACTAACTTCCTATCATTTTTCTTTCAACTTTTTGTGCTGTTGATCCTGCCGTCTTTTGTATCGACACAGCTGTGTAATTCTTTCATGCTATCTGTAAACCACGGGGGTATAATTGCAAATCTTCTTCTCATCTGAGATAGACTGTCCACGTTTGGAATTTTGTGAAGTTGGACGATATCAAGTGTCTCCATTTGAAGTGGAGTGCCCTTATAATTGAGATTGTGAGAGCGGTGATGATGAGATTATAACTGGACCGCTCGTGAATATTATTTGTTTTGTGCAGTTGGCATAAATGCCGAGTTTATGCAAACTTACGTGGCTGGAGTGTCATGCCCCATCTTTTGCAACAAGAGGAACCTTGATCACGGTGTCCTGTTGGTTGGTTATGCTGAGCATGGGTTTGCTCCTGCACGCCTTGCTTACAAGCCTTACTGGATCATCAAGAATTCATGGGGACCAATGTGGGGCGACAAGGGCTACTACAAGATCTGCCGTGGTCACGGCGAGTGTGGTTTGAACACCATGGTTTCTGCTGTGGCTGCGAATGTTGATGTGTAAATTATTTCCCCATCGACTGTGAAAGCCCTTGTTTCGTCAATTGAGTCCATAAATTTACAGCACCAAGTCCGTGCTTGTGATTTAGGAATTCAGTGAGAATGAAGGACTTGGCTTACAACACTGTCTGCGGCCTAGAAATAGTATTTATACCTTGTAATCGTGCAGTTGTAGTTGATTTAGCTAAAATCTGGGAACAATTATGTTTGCAGCATCAAACTCTCAAACAATTCTAATGCTGGATGTGGATACCTAGTTGTTGAGAATGTCCTATATGCATGATGTACAGTTAATGAAGAAATGATCCAATAATGAAGAAGACATTTAACTATGCAAATGTGGACTAATAATATAATTTCTTAATGTTTCAAAATTGTAGTTTTTTGTTTTGAGATTGTACATGATTTGAGGATTCTAAGTGTCTTTTGATATATTTACGTGTGTTTATTAAATCTGCGAACTTAAAATGCGGATTGTGTAAGTGTGTGTTTTATGTGGCTTAGTAAACCTTAAAAAGTTATGTATTAGTTTAATTTTTTAAATTTAAACTATTGAAAGATTCTAAATCCACAATCATTAAATTTTATTTATTTGTTGTAGTAACGTTTTAAATAATTTGGTTCGTAAAATGAAATATATTACTAAAGTTGTATATAAAGTTGACGAGAATATTATAACCATGTTACTGGTAAAAATATCTCATTCCATGACGAGACTAAAAAATAACAAATGATATTTTAAGTAAAACTCAAAACATGGCTAAAATATTTATTCGATTATATTAAACTACATCCTTCAGAAAGTATGATCACAAACTACAAGTACAATGAACAAATTAAAGATACATAAAATAAGATTAAAATACAAATTTAAAATTGCAAAGATGGAAAGTTATATTACATCTTAGCAAGTTATTATATTTAGTTTTGAGCAGTAGTTTGGAAGCAAATACAACAAGTTGATATACCTCTTTTTAGTGTATTTTTGAACCAGCATCACACCAAAATTATGTTTTATTTATTATGCTTGATAATATCATTTGAAATTTAGATGTTTTAGTATTCTTTTGTTGTAATATTTTAACAAGGATTTAAATATTTTTGGAATCAATGAAGATATATATATATATATATATATATATATATAAGTATCAACTCATTTCAAACTTGCATTGTTTTAAGCAAATAGGTAGAGTTTTTATATGTAGGATGTGGTGATTTTATAGACATTAAAAATGCACAAGAAAAAAGGCTTGTCAAAATAAAATTGAATATTATCAAGGTGACTATTTATCAAACACTGTATTAACTTAAATACCATGACAATGGACATAATAGCAATTTTTTTAATAATGCATTTTTCATAAAGCACTTCAAAAGTAAAATTTCTACATAATGATATTTAAAACCTAAATCTCAATTCTTTGTTGCAATATACATATCATGTTAGTAACAACACAAGTTACATCATGCCTTTTATACATGAATCAAAATTTTGTTAAAAATGCATCTATTAATATTATATAATGTTAATCTACAAATGACAAAAACAAATATAACTTTGGTCCACTAATCAATATTCTAATAAATCATAATTAAGATAATATATTATAATATTATTATAATTGGAATACAATAAGAAGTCTATTTATTAAGTCTATAAAATTTTAATATTAAATTGATTACTTTAATTATGTGGTGAATGTTGTTATATTTCTATAATAATCAACAATGCAAAAAGTCTCTTGATGATGAGTTGGTATACTATAGATATAAATAAGGAGAACATTTATTATTTATTTTTATATTTGTACAAGAACATTATTTATTTTTGCAAATTCTGCTATGGGTAAATAAACTATTAGACATTGAGATTAAAAAAAAAAAGAAGGAAACACTTAATCCTTAAGATTATAATATAAAGATTAAAAATAGCCTTAGTCTTACTTTCTTGCAAATTTGTTGGCAAGATCACAAAGATGCTTCTCAAAGTTCTTAAGGCTTGTTGGCCAAGTATCTAAGCTGTAGGATTTTTTTTGTAGTGACTTTTGAATGGTATAAAATTTCTTATATAATTTATTTTTAGTCACAAGGCTTATCTAAAGATATAATATGCACCTTCTCAAATTATACTTCTTCAATATTTTGTAAAGAAAATGTGATTTACTTAATTTATTTTTATTCATTTTAAGTTATTTTACTTATTAACTAATGAATGTAGATGTGATCTTTTATATAATTTGATTAATTATATTTATTGGTTTTTTACTTTATTATCTCTTTTTAATAACTATATCCAACCATAAAAGTAACAATCTATCATTTTGTATCAAAATTTTAAATATGACTAAAATATTTAAAAAAAAAACAAAATCATGTTAATTATGAAATAAAAGTAGTCATTTTGTAAATTGTGTGTTGTTTTATCATAGTTTACAAAATACAACATAACTTTCAAATGTTGCAAACTATCCTCTCTCTCTTTATATATATTCTTCTTCTTTGTGCAATTGGATTACATGTAACTTGTTTGCAATTGAAATCAATTGCAAAACCACTGTTGAATTTTGTACACATAAAAATACATAACTCAAATTTCGTGCATGATACTCACATCACAAACCCCCCCCCTCTTATTCTTTCTTTCTTAATAATATAAATAAATAAATAAATAAATAAATTTAATTTGTAAACCGTGTGTCAATCTTATTATATTGATATTTGAAAGAGTGGTTTCTCGCGAAGCTTGAGATCACACAAATTAAAATCTAAGAGCATGAAAACGATGCAGAAAAATAAACCAACTCTTGGGGGAAAGTAAATTCGAAGATCATTATTTTTGATTTATATGCAAATAAACGAAAAGCTGATAAGCATCGGGTAAGAATATTCCACACACCGACCGGTTGGGTAACAGATTCCGCCCCCAGAATCCTCAAGAGAATGTACACAGTGGGATGCTAATCCACCCCTCTTAATTGGAAGCACAACCTCCTAAACTTGGAATGGACGCCAACGGGGATCGAACCCATGACTGATTCCAATAAACTCCACAGCCATGAAGGGTGATGGAGCATAGGGAACCAGATGGAGGGAGCGGATGAAGACAGTGTCAACCCTCGGATGAATATCAGAACTAATAGATGTCGTGCGTTGGAACATGCCACTTCCACCGACACCCGTTGGCTCCGAGTGAGGGGCCAAGAAGGCTGAGGCGTTCTCTGCGGCGTTCCCAACTTGAGTACACGGCAGATCAGCACAGAATTCTCCTCCTCTTCATTTATTTGCATGAGACCTCGAGCTCTGTTACAGGGTTTGAGTTGTGCGTGAAGTCTACACTAATCCAAACCTGCCACGCCAAAAATTAACTCTGCGACGCGCTAACGTGCAACAAAGGGGGTGAGAGGGGCCATGGCTTTCCAAAACAGTTCCCGGGCAGAATCACCCACCCATCCTGCCAAAGCCATTCAATCCTCTGCGTCCACGCCAACCAAAAAAAGTACTCTCTAACTTTTAATAAGCCTACGTGGGCGAGGATGGATGGATGGATATACGAATGGATAGATGAATTAATGATTGATGAGAGTTAAAACTTTTTTTTTTGATTCTGGCCACTTTTTTGCCTAGTCAATGGTACCCTACGTTTTAGCAGGCCAGTCTGTGTGATGGTGATCTACGAACGACGAACAACCAACGAACGAACAGAAACGACAATGTTATCCTCGTCCGACCTTTTTCTCGGGTGGCGCAGTGGGCAGCCCGAAGCTTGACTCACAAGAGACAATAAGTTTGGGTTCGTAAATTCCACGCGGGGGGGGGGGTGCTAGTCTCGTTTCCCACTGCTGCAAGGAGAGACAGGGTGGAGGAGGAGCATTTGCCTTGCATTTCACTCCCAGGCTTGAGGACGTGAGAACAAGACGAAGAAGTAGAATAAGGCTTAAGGGCCCGTCGCGACCATGCGCAGTCGCAACAAGCGAAGCGAAGCTCGCAAGCTCGCAAGTTGATAGCGGTCAATTTCATGCAGAACTTTGCTGTCACTACAGCAATCGCTCGCAATCGAGCCAACCTACGCCCCTCCTTCGACAGCTCTCATTCTTCCATCGACCTTTTTAGTGTTTTTTTTTCCCTTGAATCTCTCCCTTCTCGGAAGTGTCGCTCGCAGCAATGCTTCTCGGTCTGCCTCTGTGAGCAAGCGCGGCTCGTTTCCTCTGAGGTGAGCACTGACTGGTTGCGTTTTGGAGTTTTTGAGTGGACCAGTCGTGAATCGTGGTGTGGAAAAGCGGAGAGGTGAGTCGAATGTTTTTGGAAAGGGAATTTGGGAGCTGAGAGGGGGTTTGATTCGTGGGGAAGAGGGAGTTGGGAAATTGACTTGGGACTGATTCGGGGTCGAAGTGTGAGAGGAGGTGTGTGTTTCGTGGTTTTCGATTCCATTTCGTGCAGCGCCACGGGAATTTGGTCAGCGTTTGTTTTGGATGCTTGGTGTTGGTGGGGGTAGAATCGGTCCGGGAACCCTAAAAGTTGTGGCGCTTTAGGAGGGGGCTGAATTGTGTGTTTTTGAGTTTGAGTGTGTGTGCAGGCGCGCTTGTGTTTGCGAGATTTTGGAATCTAGTATCGTTTTGTGTTTGTTGCGGGCTGTAGTTCATTTTGTCCATGTTTCGTTTTGGTGTGGGTTGGGATGTTGATTACGTTGTGAAGTGGCGATTGATTGCCTTGGTGTGTTTTTTTGAGACCTTCTTTCACGATATCTGAAAGATGTGCTGTTCCAGTTGCTTTTGATGATCCAGTTTTGACGAATCGTTGTCTTGTATGGTGATGACAGCAGTATCGGAAATAGAGCAGGCTAATTGACAACCTGCGATGTTTGGATCCAGCAGCCGTAAGTTCCCCTTCCTCTTTGATTCAGATATTACAGGTTCAATGTTAGGAATTGCGTTGTGGTGGTTGCAATTCGATACTCGATGATTAACCTGAAGGATGCCGAGGTTGTGGAAATTAGTCACTTGGTTAAACTTGCTCGATCTGTGTACGGGATTGCCACTTCCTACAGAATCTTGCTGTAGTTTGATGGAGTATAAGTAATCCATTCCTTGCATCATAGATTCATTGCATTAGGGTATACTATCACAAGTTTTTCTACGAAGTGTGGTGATTTAGTTCAAGAGAAGATTATGGTCTATTTCTTCTCTTTGGCACTTTAATTTTTGTTTCGACCGGCATACCTCGTCTAAAACTTCGGACGATGCAGCTTGAATAACCTCTTTGCTACTGTTATCAAATCTCCAGTTTCTTGGTTCGTGGATCATATTCATGTAGGGTTGGTAACAGGATCAGAAATTGTTGTGGTAGATTAAAAACGATCTTCGTTATCACATGTCTCCATCACTCCAACATATGCTTTGCAGTCCTCTACAGAAGTTTCCAAGCGTGAATTTGTCTCGAAAATTATAATTTCTGACAAGTGGTCTTGATTTTCTCTGTGTTTGTTCAGCCTTTGGGGCAACAACTCCGAGTCCATTTGGCGCTCCTGCAGCTGCCAATCCTTTCGGTGCAAATCCGAATCCCTTTGGAACCAACACTCAAGCAAACAATCCATTTGGGGCTAAACCATTTGGCAGCACTACCCCAGCATTCGGAGCACAGACAGGCAGCTCTTTATTTGGCAGTGGCACGTCAACGGGTGTTTTTGGAGCCACTCCCACACCGACTTTTGGAGCTTCGGCGTCCTCATCCGCATTTGGGGCTTCATCAACAACACCTGCGTTCGGTAAGCAGTTGAT
Organism: Physcomitrium patens; assembly: GCF_059467195.1. Taxonomy (NCBI): domain Eukaryota; kingdom Viridiplantae; phylum Streptophyta; class Bryopsida; order Funariales; family Funariaceae; genus Physcomitrium; species Physcomitrium patens. The sequence goes on along the minus strand of NC_143412.1, from coordinate 12,779,430 downwards.
GTCATCTTCTAATTTAGTATCTTCAGTGATTTTTCTTTAAGGATCGACACGTACAAGGAGGCAGTTCTCGATGGGTGATTGTAATTTGATTTTTTGCATATGCAGCGAGCACTAGCTTTTGGTAACATTGTTCTGTTATATTCAACCTTGCGTTATTGTTTGTTCTTCAGGAGCTTTTGGTCAACAAAAGCCTGCCTCACCCTTCGGCGGGTTCGGTACTACTCAAACCCAACCGAATCCATTTGGATCGCCGTCTTTCGGGCAGTCACAACCAGCCTTCGGCAGCCAACCATTCGGGTCCACTACGCCAGCCTTCGGTGCTCAATCTACTCCTGCGTTTGGAAGCACGACAACCCCGCTGTTTGGAGCATCGACTCCTGCATTTGGTGCAGCGTCAACTCCTGCCTTTGGTGCGACATCCACCCCAGCATTTGGGGCGTCGGCTACCCCCGCTTTTGGGGCTTCGTCGACTCCTGCTTTTGGAGCGTCGACATCGACACCTGCATTTGGCGCGTCAGCTCCGGCATTTGGGGGTAGTTCGGTGTTTGGGCAAAGTGCGCCTGCCTTTGGTGCAAGTACGACACCAGCTTTCGGAAGCACACCAGCAGCATCACCGTTTGGGGCTTCTACTGGGAGTGCGTTTGGTACCAGCTTTGGGACACCCACTTTTGGAGCTCAGCAGCCACAGCGGGTTGGAAGCAGAGTGACACCTTATGCGGTAACCAATGACACAGACTCAGGGGTTGGGGCTCAAGCAGGAAAGTTTCTGTGTATATCTGCTATGCCCACTTACAAAGACAAGTCATTGGAGGAATTGAGATGGGAGGATTATCAAGCCGGGGATAAAGGTGAGCATTATTTCATATTTGTTTTTGAGTGGCTTAGGAAAACATATTTCTAGGTACAACTTATTGGAGCAGAGTTTCAAGTGTGTAGTATTATGTAGAATTGTGATACTAGTGTGGGAAATGTTTTTTTTCCTTGCGCTGGAATCGATGATCTTATGTTTTTGTGTTTAATTTGCAGGGGGACCTAATCCAGCTACCGCTACACCAGCTGCAGGTGGGATCTTTGGAAGCAGTCAGCCAGCCACATCCAGTCCGTTCGGAGCAGCCACTACTACCTTTGGGGCAGCAGCCCCTAACCCCTTCGCCTCCAGTACAAGTCTATTCGGTGCTTCCAAGCCTGCATTTGGTACCAGTACCACTCCTGCTTTTGGAGGAACGTCCATGCCGGCATTTGGTTCTACTCCTTTTGGAGCGTCTGCACCAGGATTTGGGACGGCAAGTTCGTCGCAAGCATTTGGTTCGTCTCCGTCTCCGTTCGGGCAAACTTCGGCATCTGCATTCGGGAGCACAACCTTTGGAACATCATCACCTTCATTGTTCGGATCGAGCAGTCCTGCGTTTGGTGCAGGGTCAACTTCAGCATTTGGTGCAGCGTCAACATCAGCATTTGGTGCACAATCAACTTCTGCGTTTGGAGGTGGTTTGTTTGGGAGCAGCCAACCAGCGAGCAGTAGCGGAGGACTATTCGGAGTATCAACATCTGCTTTTGGTGGGACGAGTACTGCACAGCCTTTTGGACAGCAAAGTCAACCAGCATTTGGGTCAAACCTCTTTGGAAGCTCAAGCACTCCTGGTTCCATATTTGGTGCTCAATCAAAGCCAGCAGGATTAACGCAATCTTCGGTATGTGGGTAGTTGGTTTAATAGCGTTTTGCCTTGTTGATTTAAGTTGTGTTTTTTGTGAGTTAAGAGTGATTGAGGTGAGACTTGAGGGATGTAGATGTATCTTGAGTACGTTTTGACCGATTTTGAGGAATGTTTGATCACAGCCGTCCTCTATATTTGGTGGTTTTGGATCAACTCCTGTTGGACAGACGCCGAGTACTTTCAGCTTTCCTTCAAGTTTTCAAACTCCACAGCAAGGTACAGGACAAAACCCTTTGAATTTATCACAGATCTTGGTTTTTTGTGTTAAATGTATGCTCTTAGCCCTTGGCAAATTTGTTTGACATCCTTTGTTGTTTTCAGTAGTTGAAAGTTTCTTGTGAACGAGTAAAACTTCCAGGGAAGCAATTTATGTTGGACAGAAATTATCGGTTCTCAGGGTACTTTGGGTGTTCACATGAATTTGGTGACCTTCTGAGAGAGTCCTAGCCAAGGTGCTCCATAATTTGTAGGCATCTTCGTACTTATCTACTTAATTTTTGTGTTGTGTCGTCGTTTTAAATGCAGGTGCAGGGAGCGGTTTTGGCGTTACGCCGTCCCCATTCGGTCAGCAGACTACATTTGGCGCACAACAGTGAGTGGTTTCTGTTGCTGATTTGACATGTTTGTGTTCTGAGGAGTGCCGTAGGTTTAGAATAGGTGCAAAAGAGATGAAAGCAGCAGTATGTATTAGCATGGCCCCCGTTTTTCGTATGAGGAGTATGAGTTGGGTATTGTATGAGGTGAAAAATTAACAGAATCACGACTGAGTGTCGCTCTCTAAGTATATTTTATTCAACCATGTAAGGTATATTGATCTCAGATTAATGGTATATCGTGGTGTAAAGAACAGTTCACTAGTTTTGCACTAATTAATATCTATGCTACCCGGTTGCCTCCTTCTGACCCTGAAAGTGTCTTGTGCTTGCAGACCTTCTCAGAATGCCATTACAGCCATGCCAACTCCAGTAACCAACCCTTTCGGCACTCTTCCAGCAATGCCACATATAACAATTGGCCGGAGTGCCGGTTCTTGTCCATCTGTGCAATACGGAATTTCGAGTATGCCGGTAGGTTTTGGTTTAACGATTTGGAGTTTTCTATTTTTTCTAAGCGTTTGCAAGTGTGAGTTTTATTAAGTTTTTAATTTTAGCTTTTTCTGACGGTAAGAATATTGCTTACATGCAGATATCAGAGAAGCCAACTCAAGTGCGAGTGAATACTCTGTTAACACCACGGCATATCGCACAGCGTTCCAAGGTTCGCATGCACGCACGGCGATATCATCCTAAAAAGGACAGTGCAAAGGTGAAATTATGTTACTTTGCTCTACACCCGATGCTTATCATACCTACTTGTGTGATTTCTTTTGAATTATGTTTCTGTTTGATAATTTAAGACGACGAAGTGAATAAAATCTAGGACAATACAGCTGGCGGGTTTGAGCTCTTATTTCTCGACACATGTTTCTTATTTTTTCTTTGCGTCCCACTATTTGGTGCATTCAAGGTTCTAACACCTTTCCACCATGTGGCATCTGTAGGTATCTTTCTTCAGTGATGGTGATGAAGCTCCTTCAACTCCAAAAGCAGATGTCATGTTTGTGCCACGAGAAAACCCACGCTCGTTGTTCATTTGGCAGCCAGAACCATCTCCTGTGGCTGCGGTGAAGAGAACACCTGACATCCGAGAGTTAGCTACACCTGTACAAAATGATGGTGAGTCTCCCTCCATCCCTTTATTCGGCAAACTTCCAGTAAGTTTTGTGCGGTAAGAATTTTGGTGATTTTTAATTAAGACATATTTTTAGTATCAGTGCACTGTGAAAGAGTATTTAATGGCATGTATGTGCTTGTGTATGGACCTTTTGTCTATAATGAGATGATGTGTGAGATCTAAGGAAAGATGATCTCAAATCCTCGTATGGATGTTCTGTTCACAGGTCCCCTGGACAAGGAACGGGATACAGTACATGCAGACTCAAATCCGTTTCTACTTCCAGAAAGTAAGCCTGTATACTAAATATTATCGACTCCAATGCAGCAATAACATTGAGGCAGTTCACAAATGTTCATAATTACCTGAGTGGTGTATCCAACGTCTTACACATTCTGTTCGTTTCAACTATCTGTCACTCTCAGGTCCGCAAACCAACTGGAGTAGTCCAGAGAATGTAAATGGAAACGGAACCGTTGAAACCCTGCCAGTAACGCAGGTTAAGTCCACTGAGAGACCAACTGCAAAATATGTTTCGAAAGCCGATGGATTCCGCGAAGAGCACAATCACCGGGGAAATGGCTACATTTCTATCACTGGTAAGTTGAATGTGGTCTTATTGCGAGTAGAGTTTCAAATCCTTAATTATTTGGTTGTATTTTACATTTCCGAGCCTCGAGTTTCGAATGGTGCGTGGTCTCGCTAATATACTTTGATGGCGTTTCAGGACACCGAGCCGGCGAAGCTGCAATTGCCTATGAGCATGGTGCTGATATAGAAGCGATGATGCCAAAGTTACGCCATTCTGATTATTTCACGGATCCAAAAGTTCAGGAACTGGCTGCGTTGGAACGTGCAGATTCTGGATACTGCCGTAGAGTGAAAGACTTCGTAGTTGGTCGGAAGGGTTATGGGCAAATCACGTTCTTAGGTGAGACCGACGTGCGGCGTTTGGATTTGGAAAACATCGTTCAATTCAACAAGTGCGAGGTGCTTGTGTACATGGATGAAACGAAGAAACCGCCTGTGGGGCAAGGGTTGAACAAGCCCGCGGAGGTGACGTTGTTGAATGTGAGGTGCATTGACAAGAAGACGGGGCAGCAGCATACGGAGGGGCCAGAGGTTGAAAAGTTTGAGAAGCGGTTGAGGAAGAAAACGGAGGAGCAGGGGGCAGAATTTTTGGGGTATGATGCGGCAAGGGCGGAGTGGAGGTTTAGAGTGAAGCATTTCAGTGGATATGGTCTGGATTTTGATTGAGACGAGGGAGATGGCCACGAGGACCTTCCTTCAAGAGCGCAGCTCTTGTTGTGGCAGGTCAGCTCCCTTGGGTCCTCAACCCACATTTGTAAATGAACTCGTATCTTAGATTGTAAGTGGTATATACAAACAAGAGGTTTAGTTTTGGACATCATGAAACTGATGTTAGTTTGAGGATCACGGAATGCTGTGAAGGGATTCTGAGTTGAATCATGTGGAGTGATAGTTGATTTTCCCTCTGCTGAGGTTTTTTCTTTTGTGAATGTTGGCTGTTCAGGGACTTATCATTTTAATGACGTAGTAAATGGTGCTAAGGATGATGTAGGTTATTTCAGACGTTTGTTCACTGTATGATTACCGGCACTGTAGCTTCTTGTCCCCTTCTAGAAAGCAATCAGGTTAACAGACCTCACGAAATGGGGGTTGAAATCTGGTGTGAGCCTTTCATTATCTTGTTTATTTTAAACCATTCAAGACATAGAAATATTGAGACATACTATATATTTAGTTGTTTGCTGGTACCTGTTTTTCGACTAAAATGGCTTGACATCAGAATGTAGGTGAGCATTTACTCTAAGGTATGGCTTGTTCGATGTGAGTGAAAGAATAATGTAGTCGTCAATGTAACTGCCAATATGAAATTTAAGCAATTTTGTAAAAAAACAGTTTAATGTTTGATGCAATAGAGGAAGAATTGAATTGTTTCTTTAAAAAATAAGTAAAAACTTGAATTATCATAACTAAATTAGATTCAAAACATGCCTACAACCCTGCAGCAACGTGTAACTCGTGTGCATTGAATTAGTAACGATGAAATTATATTTTATAATTTGTGAAAAAACAGTGAAAAAAATAAAACAAGATTAGATATAAGTAATAACACCCCCTCATTTTTTCCAGAATCTGATCATAAAAATCAGAGGTAGCTTCTTTAGGGCAAGTTTGGGGTATCTTACATTCTAGTTTATTGCTTTAGTATCTAAGAGACCGTGAAACTTGCTATTTTAGCTAAATCCATCAACCTAATGTTTGCTAAAATGTGCATCTTATGAGTTCAGGAACAGCGGTAAATGGTTCTGCTCTTACCCACCATCTTGAACATATTTTTACCATCTAAAGTTCTCAATTGCAATGTTCCCTTCCATAAGCTTCTTTCATGAGATTCCACATGTAGTTCAAGGTAGTTTGCAGATCGATTCAAGTCTGGGCCAAGATTAATGCACAGCAATTCAGCTGTGGGAGATGACAGTTCGTGTTAAAGTTGACATCGTGTTCTATTACATGTCTGTTAAGGGAGTGCGATCCAATGAACACCATTCCAATAATTCTGGACTTTAGTCATGACTAAGTCACGTAAACAGTACAGATTTTCATGATTCACACAACCTAAATTAACATGGAAACACGAGAATGAACATGGACAAGGTGTCGCAACTGATCTGGGTGAAACCTCATGAGGCTAGAAACTCGATATTTTAGCTAACTCCCAAGTAGTATCTGCAGAAGCTTTTTGACACTTGGAGTTGGAGGGAGTCAAGGAAGAGCACCTCTTTAATGATTGTCCGGATGGCTGTCTCATCGCAAGTTACGATGCTCTATCTGTTCTTGTTCATGGTCTTCAAATCCGATTTCGCCGAACGGGTAGCCAGCTCGCACTCTGACCTTTTTACTTCATCCGTCCGTCATCCATGAGTGTCTACAGATATAGATGTTGGGTAGCTGCTCAAATTTTGTAAACAGTACACTGCCGGGCGACCAATTGTACGCAGTCCGTAAATTTTGGTAGAAGCTGGGCAGGGTTAGGTATTTAAATATAAAGAAAAGAAAAACACAAAATTGTGTATGAGCAATTAGACAGGGTTGATGGTTTATTAAAATGTTCTGGTGCCAGGAATTCTTTGGATTTTCTGTTCATCCAGTACCAGGTACCTATTCCACTGCGGCCCTTCAAATCCACTTAAAATATTCACATGTCATTGAAGATACCCAGTAGATAGAGTGAGATCTTCAGTGAAGAAGTAAAAATTACGAACGAAGATCGGAATATAGAAACTGTATTCTCCTTGAATCCTTACGCTGAAATTGACAAGCTCATACGAATAAGAATCATCTACCTACATAACCACATCTAAATTAAAATACGAATTCTTCTTTTTTGACTAACAGGGTTAAGTTCAATTCTTGCAAGCAGAGGTAACCTCTTCAGCTGAAAGCTTTTGTCATAAACTAGGAACATCTCCTTTCAAACAGTTAGCATTAGGTAGTGCAGCCTTCACTCGAAATCATATATGAAAATCCAAAAACAGGGGTGGTGATGATTACCATAGATCAGGAACATGAGGAACATGTAGATCATGTGGACTCATCTTAGTGCCGTTCTCCACGTCGTAGCTCTCGTTCAACCAATCCCCCGCCGTGACTATCCTCTGCGTTGCTCTTTGTAGATCTGATGGAAATATGTTCTTCTCCTCCATCTCTTTGCCTAAATTTACCCTGGGAATTAATGAATGGACATCACTATTAACAATATAAGTTGGTTGGTTAGTATCCAGGACCACAAAGACCACTTCCCTGTTACTTTCTGCATGTATATGGGAGGAACTCATGAGAGTAAAATGATGTTCTGTTCTTGTAGGCCGTTGTGTCGTGTTCGCAACAGCGGGAATGGGATTTTGAAGGGCGGCTTTCAGGACTGCTTAACGCAAAGAGGTAATACCTGCCCACCATGTTTCTGAATTAACAAAAAAATATCAACTTTCCTGAAAGCGAAACAACAAGGATGGGAAATCGAGAGCAGTTCAACTAGAATGCTTTCTCATCATTTTCAATAGCCATTTCAAAGAAACGCTGTGGCGAATACCTTGAAATAATTCAACTAAACGATTCAAAGACCGCGCGTTGATGTCTTTAAAAACCAAATCATGTATGCGATACTAGTCTAGTTGTTACCATTACCAATATCGTACTCAAGCTCTATGTTGAGATTATCCTCTAATGTATGTGAAATCGAAATGCAGTGTCACCTCACTCTAACGGCGATAAGGAACTCAGCCAAATGGAAAATGAAGATCACAATATCAGATCCAGTGCTGATTTCAACTTACAGATCAATAACGCTTAATCCGTAAAAACAATGATACCCTACATTACACCTAAGAACACATCTAACCGAATGAGATAAGCCATACCTTCATCGAGCTGATATCGACCACTCCAAAGCAAACAAATGCTTTCTGATTCATCTTGTTCCTGCAACGCTCACAAAAATTGCAAAGATACAATTCCAGATAGTGCAGCCTTTGATTGTGTGTACCCTCCAATAAAGCTTGGAGACATGTCAGGTAGGTTGAGCGCTGAACTAGTGGGTATAAGCTCTATCAGCAATGCGAACTTTTGGCCATTTCACATACATTTTCCTCAATATATTCCTCCTGCAGTTATTAACCTAAGAATGATCAGAAAGTACAGAGAGGCAAATAGCTATGTGACATCTGCCTCGTCACAGCGTATAAAAGATATGAGTTCTTGGAGACGCAAACAAAGTAATCTGGGCAGCTCGAGATTAAATCAAAAATTCGGGACCTTGTACACGCTCCCGAAAACTTGCGATTGCTGCCTCCATCCCTCGCATGAATTCTTTCAGCTGGTTCTTGAGGAAGTGGTTTAGGAATACTAAACAGTGAAATGAACTAATTAGATCTCCTGGAATGATTGCTTAACCTCATGAAAATCAATACTTTACTAGAGACTGTAGTCATAATAATGGTGAGAGAGGGTTATCATAAGTATCCCTACCAAGATTCAAGGCCGACGGGTAAAATTTTCAACCTCCTACAAAATATTACATGGGACCGAAAAGGAATACAAATAAGAACTTGGCAATACAGACATGGATATTCCTCACCAAGCGGGGGGTTTGTTTATGGACAACTTGCAGGGCTAAGGTCCAACGACGCAGGATTTCACCCACCCCCACTAGAGACTTACCATCGTCTGTTGGTGCAGAAACCTCATATTTAGGACGTTGAATGTCCTCATCAGTAGTTGAAAAGGGTAGACTCCAACGGCAGATTATCGGATCCAAGGACTACTGCAGCTTGCAAACAGCTCCATCAATCCGGTACCTGGAGAAAGAAACATGGTTATTAAAAAGAAAAATGATAACTTATCATAACAGGCGACCAGGAACTTTGTAAAGTCTTCAAACTCCTTTCTAGATTAGTTCCGTTTTCAAAAAGTACATTTTCAACAAACTATGTATAAATCCTCGAATGCCTCGTCTTCATCAAAAGGAGTAGAATCAATTAAGCATTAAATAAAAAGGTGAAATTTGAGCTCAAATTGGGCACTCCTAAAGGGACCTTATACCAACCCGATAATTATAAGTATACTGATATTCAAACATCAATCAAGGTTGTGGCTTCAGTGGCTGTGATGTCGACGAGCAATGAGGTCTTCAATGGACCCAGAAGCTGTTACTCTCTCTGGAACACATTGCATGAAATGAACATTCAAATAGCTTTCAAAACACAAGACCATACACGCAATGGGATCTAATATAGTTCTTCAATAAGACAGTTGTTACAGAATATGAAACATCATTTTATTTGCTCAAATGATGCATTATGAATGAACATCGAAGTCGGGCTCCAACAAAACCATCAAAGTAACAACAGATATATCACCCGCCACAAAATCTAACATTTAAAAACAGGAGTGTCAGGCGATTGATAGCTTCAAGCTAGTGATTATAAAGTATTAATAAATAAAATAATCGCATACAATTTAAACTATCCTTGTGTGTCACATGACATTTTAACACAGCCACATGAATGTGATAAAATTCCCTTCCACAGATAAACAGAACTTGTTACAGGACCTGATCCATGCAAACCACTTGTGAAATTTCCAAGGCAAAATGCTGCACAAAACATGCAAAGGAGGGTATGACTGTAAACTGGAATTGAATGATGAAAACATCAGGAGTTATCCAAAATAATGAGAAGAAGTCGAATTATTCATGACGCGCACGAGTTGCCTTGAAGAATTACCAGTTACACTTACCACAGCAAAGATTATATAAGGGAATCTGTTCCCGACAAGACCTGGGATAATCCAACAGTAAATGATTTTTGATTCCAGTACCATTGCAAGTTCACTTTGAAAATGATACGATTTGAAAGCTCACTTTGCGAGAATCACGAGATTGAGCAGCATCAAATGTGGGCCTCACTCCAGCAAAGTCCTGTTCATGAGTGGAAATTCTCATATCAAAATCGGAGCTACATGAATATCGACATACAATTAACACATGCATTTGAAATCTTAGCAGACATCTGACATACGACAATAAGTTCATAGGACATGGTAAAAAAATAAATATAAATGAAAACGATCAGAGTAACAACGATATAGTCAAAACTTAAACCTAACGAACACGAGTACAAGAGAATCAAACGAATCCTGTCAATGAAAACGACGAGCGCATGCTAAGTTGAATACTACGCTTCACTTTTGGGAGGGACTTGGATTAAAAATGCTATAATCGACTGCCGACTTTGTGCCACCAAACTCGATGTCCATAACATTATCAGACAGGGGAATCCCGGACGTGAATTAAGTTTTATTCCCCACTTAGTTGAAACATTGACCATGAGCCGAATTGATTTTTACCATACACCTCAAGACTTGTAATCAGGACAGTAGCTTACGTACAGACTGGTTGGATTGACAGGGAACTGATATACTCATAACTTCAGAATATTCCCAAAACAATGTAAAGCAAGAGCTGTGTAACTTTGAATACCACGATTGTTCATTAAAATAAATGAAAGACAATTAACCTTGACCGCGCTCTACCTCTGTCATAGTATCATCACAAGCTTTACCGTCCCTGTAGCTCCACCTGAATCCTGGCAAACGAACTCCGCGAAGCAGCTGAATTGAAGACGACGTGAAATTTGGAGCGTTATCTGGAGAAGAAGTGAAGTCGCAACACTAATGCCATGGTTTATGTGCTTCGCAACATGAATCGTTGTCTCGCATTGATGGATACCGTCCATGAATGAGGGAGGAAAACAATTGCGGATGATGAAGACAAGAGATGCAAGAAGCGCAAGCTGCTAGGAGCAGACTGAAAGAGAAAGACACGAGCGACGACGAAGAAAGAGACTTACGGAAGGGTCCTCTCTGAAGAGCAGACAAGCATGGATGGGATCGTCTGTTAGACTTCGCACTGTGTGCCTTCTTCCCATTAGACGAGATGCCTGTGCCAACTCACTACTTCACATCTTGCTCATTGCCCGTTCTACGAAAGCGAAGTTCTCTATCAAACGTTACCATCGTCAAAGAAGACTTACTTGTTGCCATGTCCATTTGGAATGGCATGAGCTGCATCGTGTTACCGAAACGAAGCAAGAAAGAAAGAAAGAGTGCACAACTTCGGCGAGCTATGTACTTGTGTGTCGGATCAAATTGAGTAGCAAAACAATGTCAACGACTTGGATCAGATGGCTTAAATTAGACTACTCTAGAAGTAGCGGAGAGAAAATCACAGAACCTGGATGCATTGCCTGTCTTCATTCCCAGTCCAATTGCTGGATAGAAGGCATTAAACCTAGAGTCCACAGTTGCGGAAGAGATCCAGTGTTGACGCCATTCACATTCCGAGGATTTAATCGAAAGTGACGCTGTCTTGCTTCTTCTCCCAGTCAAGGAGAAGACGCCATCGCAGCGAAGGAGAGAAAAGACATCGTCACGAAGTCGAGAAAGGATTGTCATTCTGCCGTTGGACGCAGAGGAGCAAAAGCGCTTGGACTCTCCAGTGGTGTGGGGCTTAGTTTCATGGCGCCGTGTACACGCCGAAGTGTTTGTTGACAACACTGTCAGTTGGGAGAGACAATACGATGTGGATCCAATTTGAAAACACGATTCTGGTGACAGCTCTCGAAGTAACTCCCGCAAGTTTTTGTTTTTTGTTTTTATTTTATTTTATTATTTCTTAAATTATTAATGATTTCTAAAGTTACTAATCCCGTTCTTTTCACAGTTGGTAATTGTCTATGAAATTAATTGGAATTATTAAATTTTGCTAGGAAGGATCATATGTGTGATCAGTCAATAAATAAATAAATACATATATGTATGTATATATATATATATATATATATATATAATTTCTTTTTTTTTAATATTAAATCCATAATATTAAAAAAAGTCCTTTTTCATATATTTACAAACATAATATTGTGTAAAGATTTTGTATAAAGACTTCAATATGTATATATAAACACACACACACACACACACACACACATATATATATATATATATATATATATATATATAAGTGTTATGAAATACAACATGTTTTTGTGATTTTTTGTAATAAGTAAAATTTAAATTTATTTTTTTTATTGATATTCATTTTTTTTAAAGAATGTTTTAAGATTGATTTTTTTGATTTGTAATCCATTACTTTAATGAGAATTTTGTTAATGTTGAATCTGTTTTCTTTATTTCTACAGGGATTTGCAATTATGATAATGATATTTGGGAAGTGCAAAAAAAAATTAAATTTGTAAAACTTTAACTAAGAATTAAATTTATTATATGAAATTTTTTGCATCTTTTGTTTGTAAAAACGTCGAATATTCAATAAATATATCTATGTTATTAAAATAATACTAAAAATATACTTTCATGGTTGATAATAGGTAGAAAAAATATTTATTGTATCATAAATCTAAATTCTTTAAATTCTAGATTATGAATTTTTGATTTAAAATATATAAATCATCATATTGCTTATAAGAAGAGAAATAAGTTTTACTTTAAGAATAAATAAGGAGCATAAAGAATATGAATTTTAAAAATAAATTATTAAAAATTATAAATCTAATTTTGAAATTAGTATTATAATTTTAAAAATAAATTGAAATTATTTTTTTAATAATAAGAATTTAATTATCATTATTCTTTTTATTAAAAAAATAATTTCAATTTATTTTTAAAATTAGAATCTAATTTTATTTTGTTAAAATATGAAATAAAATATCTTACTTTTATTTAATCATATTCTAAAACAATTATTATCAAGCACCAAATTTCTTGGAATAAAAACAAAAATATAGCTATCTACAATGTGTTTTTATATATGAAAATTTTTAAAGCATTGTAAGACCAATTTATTTTTTTATTCATAATTTTTTTTTTAAATTTAGAAATATATTTAAAAATATTATATATATAAATATATATTACTTAATATATAAATTTGGTAGATAATTTTTTTTATAAATTATGGAAGTATATATGCTTTATATACACTTGTATATTTTTATAGTTTTTTTGAGATTTGGGCAATGAAAGATCAATTTGGTTTTTTCTATTTTATCTATTTTATTTTATTTTTTTAATAAATTCAAAGTGATTATCAAAGTGCTACAAATATGGTATCTGCATTTGTTAATCTTTTATCACAATATATTTTCAAGTATCCACTTTCAAGCATCTACACATCTCTTAACTTATAATGATTCAACTTGTTTCAAAACATTATTAAAGAATCTCCTAATTCTTGAGGAAGTCACAAGGATTATATAGATCTACACAAGTGTCACAAACATACATATTTACTCTAATATTTACCTATATGATTAAGTAGAAGTAGGTAAAAGTAGATTTTTTTCATAATATTTCCTAGAAAATTTTCTTAGAAGCTTCATATACATTGTTTGGACTTTATATGTATTTGTGATTGATTAGTAGGATAGAAACTTGGTCAACAAGTTAACCATGTGTTGATAGCTTATGAAACAAGCTAATTATGTGGCGCACATATATAAAACTTGTCTTGTACGTTAAGATATATGTCTTGTAAAGTCAATATGTTTTAGAGGTCATATAGGACATCGCCACGTAGCTCGTAGTTAAGAGTATATATGGAAGTAAGAGTAAAGCCTTCTTCATTCTTGTCAATACTTTTTTAGTTCTTAATCTTATTTCAAGACTTTTTAATCTTCTTGTCTTTGGAAATAGCCATTCTAGTTTAATACTATATTATCTTTAAGTAATTTTCTAGTCTTTTTGAGTGACTTAAGAATGTATTGAGGTTTTCTTTCTTTGAGATTCATATATTTGACAACAAGCCATTGAAGAAACCACAAAATAAGAGTTTTTTGTTGTATGATTGGAGACAGTTTGTCATAAATAATATGTTGGCCATTATAATAGTCAACAAAATCCACTTTATTTTTCTAGATGTAGATACCATGTTCAATTTGTAACTTAATGGCCACATGGGAGTATTAAAAAATACTTGTATTATTCCATTCATAGACCACTTGTTGTCTTCTATTGATTCTACAATACATTATTGCTTCTATAATGTGAAAGATTTTGCAAAGAGTTAGATAAGAAATATAAGGTCTTAAATATCATACATTATATTGGTGTTATAAAAGAGAGATCTAATTTAGTGAGACTTATGGACCACACATTGTGAAATAAAAAGGCCAAATAGTAAAATGACATCCTTCTTTTAAGAGTCATTTTTAAGTTTATTAATCTACTTATTGTTGTGACCAAAATGATATATATTTTAATCTCTTTAAAAATTGACATTTTAAATCATCTTTATAATTATAGATAATTCTTTTTTTAAAAAAAAATATTTTCTAGTATTCAAATCTAAAGAATTTAATTAAGCATTATATAAGCTATTGCACTTTCTTGCTCTTATGAAACTCCATTGGGACAATTTATTACATGATATCAAATAGTGTTGTGCTTATGATTGCCAAAATATTCTCACTTAAATAATAAAATTTTATCTTTTTATTCATTATGCAAAAAATAAGATTCTAAGTTAATAACTTAGAAACAATCTTTGTTTTAGAGAATATTATTAAGTAAGCAAGGAATTAGTTCAAGGATATAAATTAAATAAGATACATTTGTATATGTTTAGGATGTTGCTAATGCCACCATAATTTTTGTTATTTCCACAACAACTTATTTTTTAAATTTATTTATTAGTTTTTTTATTGAAATTAAATATATATATATATATATATATATATCAATAATTTTTTTAATAAAAATTAAAAAACACAAAAAAATATATCAAATAGGTGGCAAATTATTGTGACATTAGCAATATCCAAAATATATATGTGTATGCACAATTTAAATTACAATGCATTTGAACAAAATATTTCTACAATCCAACTTCCTCTATATTTCATCTATTAGAAAGTGGAGCTATACAAAATACTTTGTCATGAAGCACAAGGCACTAAGCATAAGGTGGTTTCTTTCACTAAGAGTTTCATTGATGAAAATTTTCCTTTTTCTTATACTCTATCTTCACTTTATTCAAGATTTATTATTTTATTTTATTATTTTATTTTATCATTTTATTTAAATGCCTAATTTTTCTATATAATATCCATCACCTTTCATTCTGGTTAAAAATATGAAATATGTATAAATTTTACAGAAGATTAAACCAAACCTGAGGATTATTCAAGGTAATGAATACAATAAATTTTATAGAACACTTTTTTTTTTCTTCTTCTTCCTTTTTTTTTTTTTTTTTTTTTTTTTTTTTCCAAAATTGAAATAAAAATATGAAAGAATAATTTTACAAATTAGATCATCCGTTGTAACCATCTTAATCTATAAACTTCATCTTGTATAAAATCAAATCATTGAAATGTATACAGAAGAAAATACTTTGTTCTAAGTTGGATTTTCTTAATATCCATTATAATTTCACATTTCAAAAAAATTTTACAAAATGAAATATATTTTTTATTTATTTTTAAAATAAAAATCATATCTGATTTTCCAAGAATGGATGAAAATTACCAAAATATAATAAGTTTTTGAATAAAGATAAAATTTTACATTTACAATGATAAATCTGTTCTACAATAATGAAACAATAGAATTTAATTTTTTATGACGTTCTTTACTTATATGTTTATTTATTTATCTCTTTATTATGAGTTTCAGACTGTTTATGAATATATTACTTTGAAGTTTGAGAATACAGTAAAGGTTGCATGCCTTGAGATTTGTCAAGACATATAATACATTCATTTTATCATGGGTCATAATCTTTGATTTCCAGATGCCATTGTGAAGTTTTAGTGAACTTGTTTGTAGATTACAGATGTCAGCATAGCTTGGATCAGCTCCAATGTTTTTAGAAAAAAAGTAGTGTTTAAATTAATATTTTATGCATACATACATACATACATACATACATACAATGTATAATCATATAACTCAAGTTTAAGTATTTCTCAACACCTCATAATATTTACTGTTTTAAAACTTTCTAGTGTTTATTGATTTAAAATGTTTTATTGATCCATAATTGTGTAATTTTTGTTCTTTAAAAACACGTTGCAAATAATTTGCATTGCTCTTTTATTTTGTTTTATTTTTCTTTAAAACTGATTCTTATGATTACATAAATCATGAATGAAAAATTAAAACCATTAAGTATTGATAGAGTCTTTTGTGAGATAACTTGGTTTACAGTTAATCAAAATTTAGGAAATTCATCCGATTTACTGTTACTTGTTTACAACATAGAATATCTCAAGTTTGACTGAGATTTTTATTTGATCACAAAAACCAACCTAGTTGTTTAATTTTTTAATTATAGTTTTATTATTTTAGTCACTATTTATGTATTGTTGGCAATGGAATCGGTTGAATGGATGATTAGAATAAATAAGAATCTGTATTTATATTTAACTTTTCATGCGATTCAGGATTTTTGTTTTCTTATTTTGGATAGAATACAGAACCAATTTAGACTTTCTTACACAAAGATACTACCAATTATTACATTATAAACATAATTATGTTTGAATTTGTAGATAAACATGGATGCAGATATGGATACATACTAACTGGTAAATATGTTTAAAATAAAATATATTGATGATTAATTATTTACAGAAAATATTTAATTTCATGATTTTAATCAACTCAGAAAAATATGTTGTCAAGGTGTATTATGTTAATTTTTTAATGATAAATAATTCTGTTTAAAATTTAAATTTTTTAGATTTATTTTCAACACCATTTTATTTACTTTCAAGGCATAAAATATGATTACGTGTTTTTTTTCCAAGACCTTAAAGCAATTTTAAATGTAAAAAATTTCAATGCTGAGTATCTTAGTAGAAAATTTATGTAGAAACAGGTTCAATTAAATTTTTAAATCTTTCAAAATCTGTCTTTAAAGCATTGAACATAGTTTCTAAATTAAAATCATACACAAAGGGGAATTTCAAGAAAAAAAAAAAAAAAAAACAAACAAACAAACAAACACACACATACACACTATTTATAAACTTAATTTTAGAATATAATTTAAGATCTTAGAAGACTTCTATCAATGTTTATCATATAAAACTACACCCTTTGTTATTAACTATTATGAAATTGCTTCAAGAATCGGAATAAATGGTAATTGAAAGCTACATTGGTGGAGATCTTATGTGAGCGTTTGTGAGCAGAACAAGAGAATACAATAAGATTAATTTGGGATAATATTCACTTGAGCCTAGTTGAACAAACCTTGCAATACCTAAGAATATTTAGTAAGAACATATTTCATGGTGATATATGCATGCCAATTCTTATTTGTCTTCT
The DNA here is from genome assembly GCF_059467195.1 of Physcomitrium patens. NCBI lineage: Eukaryota > Viridiplantae > Streptophyta > Bryopsida > Funariales > Funariaceae > Physcomitrium > Physcomitrium patens. The sequence continues at coordinate 12,762,067 of NC_143412.1, read as the reverse complement.
CATGTTATAACATAAATATCTAACATGTAATGTATACATATTTTAATTTTTGCCTCATCCATTTCTATCTACTCCATTCTTAATACAATTGTTACATTTTAACAGATCTTTACCATATCTATATTACTTTCTCAGGTATTAATCATATTTTTTTTATTATTATAATCCTCTTTTGTAATGAAAAATATTCTAATTGAATTTTTAAAAGAATCTTATATAATAAGTTATTTTATTTAATCTTATCCAATTAATCACTCTTACACTTAATTTATTATCATTTTTATTAATTATTTCAAATTTTTTATTTAATTTTATCCCAATTTTAAAAAATTAAAAAATTATTTTAATTATTGATAATTATTTATCTAAAAATTATATAATTAATATTTTATAGATGCAAAAGTAAAGTTAAATCATTTAACAATCTAAATCACTACATTATAAATAGTAAGAATTTCAAAGATTTCTTTGTCAAATATAAAATTATTAAATATTGTAAGATAAAAAGAAATCTTTACGGTTGAAGCAATTTCAACGAAAGAACATTAATTTTAAAAGAACTAAGTTTATATGATTAAACCTACTCACATATATATGTATATATCAAAGATCAAAGAAGCTTAGATAATCAAGAAAAAAAACAACAAAAATAAGGTTAAGAAACAAAGATTGGAAGAAATCAATCTTAAACAATATAAAATATTCCTACACGGAATTTAAAACATTTTAATAATTATCTTGGACTTTTATTAGGTTATTAGATACAAATATTAATTATTTTAGAACTTTATTTTTATTTTATTTAGTAGTTATTTACTTCATCTCAAAGCCATGTCTATTCAAAGATATTTTATCAATTTTTTTCTTCTTTATAACTATAATGAATAAAAGCTATATTGTATATATGAATTTATTTTATTACTACTAATTCTAAAAAATTAACATACTAGATAATGTTTTTTAAAGATTTAATATTATGTTAAGAATTGTTTTTACCATAGAACTTTATAAGAGTCTCAATTCTTATTCCAAAGTATTTTCTTGTTTATTTCTTATTTTTTTACTTGTTAGGTGGGAATGAAAAATAAATTAATATCACTAGACAAGATAATTTTTAATATAAGATTTTTTAAAATTAATATGACAATAATACTTATAAATTTTGAATATCCAAACATATTGAGATATGTCAAAGATATAAGATATTTTAATTTTTTTTATTGGTGCTATCTAAATAAATATATATAGATATACAAAAAAATGATAATATAAATCTTAATCAATTTATTTGGTAATAATCTCAAAGTTGATTATTAAACTATATTTAGATAAATAAGAAATTTAACATATTATAATTCATTGGATATTAGTATTAAATTTGATTACAAGCTCATAATAAGTAATACAAAAATATCAAAATATTAAAAATACCAAAATTTAATCAATTTTCTATGATGAATTGAATCAAAGATGAAAGGCTTTAAAATTTATTTAGAAATAACATTAAAATTGAGTACATATTTTTAATATATTTGATTAAAGATATAATATACTAGAATTTAATTTAAAATACCATAAATTTAAACCAATCTTCTATATAAAATTAAATCAAAGATATAATTATTTTTAGTTTTTTTAGCGATAATGTTAAGCTTAAACACCCCTTTATACTCAAATTTATTAAAGATGTAAGGTTTTTCAATTCATTTAGCAATAATGTAAAACTTGAGTACTAATTTATACTAAGACGAATCAAAGATATAATTTTTCCTAATTCATTTGGCAATGTTGTTAACAATGTAAGGTTTAACAATTCATTTGGCAATAATGTCAAACTTGAACACTCATTTATATTAAGATGAATAAAAGATGTAATATTTTTCAAATCATTTGGTAATGATATTAACTTATAGCAATTATTTATACTAAGATGAGTCAAAGATGTAATATTTTTTAATTTATTTGACAATAATGTCAAGCTTGAGGAATTACTTGTAGTAAGATGAATCAAAGATGTAAGGTTTTCAAATTCATTTGGCAATGATATCAAGCTTGAATATCTATTTATAACAAGATGAGTCAAAGATGTAAGACTTACCAATTCATTTGGCAATATTATTAAGTTTGAGTATTTATTTATACTAAAATGAGATAATAATATAATGTTTTTTACTTTACTTGGCAATAATAATAAACTTGAATAGTCATTCATATTCAAATGAGTCAAAGAAATAATTTTTTAAAATTTATTTGATAATAAAATTAATCTTAATTTTTTTTTTTTTTTTTTTTTAAGATGAATCAAAGATGTAAGGTTTTCAACTTCATTTAGCAATGATATCAACTTATAATATTTAATAATAAGATGAATCAAAGATATATGGTTTTTAAATTTATTTGGCAATGATGTGAAGTTGTAGCAATTATTCATACTAAGATGAGTCAAAGAAGGCTTCCAATGCATTTGGCAATAATGTCAAGCTTGAGTACCAATCTATACTAAAATGAATCAAAGATGAAAGGCTTCTTAATTCATTTAACAATGATGTTAAGCTTGAGTATCCAATCATATTAAGATGAAACAACAATATAAGATTTTCTAACTCATTTGATAATGATATTGAATTTGAACAAGTTCTAATAATATAGAAATATAAAATAAAAGATTTGGAAGTTTTTTTAAAAAATTATAATTTTTAAATTGTAAGATATTTAAATGTTCCTATCTTTTCTATAACAACATAAAATCTCATCACAACATAGGATAAAATAGATTGGAATAGAATTGAACTATTGAGAATAGGACATGAAAGACAATTGAGGATATAGAAACAGAACAGAACAAAACTGAATAAAAGGATACAAAACCAAACATTACTAAGAGAAAGGATTTGAAGCCATACTTAAACAGATGCTCCAAAAGGCCCTAAAAAGTCTTATTTATACCTTGCCCTACCACCCTAGACTTTTTAGAGTGTTCTTATATAGTAGTCTCCATCTAAATAATTGCCTTAAATTTCTTTTTTAGAAGGTCCTATGTTAGATCATATCTAAATAACCATCTTAAACTCTTGTAGAATGTTCCATGGTAGGTCCTATCTGATTTATTAATCTAATCCATTTCTAAAAACTTCCATGGTTTTAATTATCTATATAAATATCTTATTTATATTGTGTTACAATTAATCTCCCTCTACTTATATGGAACATCCTTGTTTCACTCCCAATGGTATTTCCAAATTGTTTCTTGGCAATGGATGATGTTTTGTGCATCGTGAATGAAATAACCTTTCCAAAAAACTCTGTACTAAAGTTGTTGACATCCACTGCCACAACGAAGGTAACAATACTTTAAAATGATATCCACTTGATATCCTTGATATTTATCAACTACAACTAGTGGTAGTGGTAGTTGGTGTCAATTTGAAAAGCGCTTTGGCTCAATATGCAATTCCTTCCATTACAAAAGATAGAAGACTAGATGGACCCAAATATGTGGCAAAATTTCAAAATGATATGTGGCATCAAAAAATCACTATAGAATTGTGAAAAGGTCCAAGCCACCGAGGTGCTAGTTTATGGATTTGAATTGATGTAGTAAGTGGCAAGTTGGCATTGAAGTGTAACACTTGATCACCTTTCCAAAAGGTCTTATGTTATTGATGGTTATTTGCATACTACTTTTGTCGATTCTGTACAATAAAGAGGCAATACTATGTTTCTTGTAAGGCTCTTATAAGCTATTGTATAAATTCCTCTATTATTAGATTGTTGATATTCATGGGACAATAGAGAGTTGCTGGCATAAGTGGATGTTAAGTGGTATTAAGAAAAAATGGTGAATGACTAGTACTTACTTAATTACTATCATTATAAGCAAATTCCAAGGATATTAAGTATTCATTCCAATTATTATGATGAACCACCACAAATGCCTGCAGTATATCTTCCAACGTCCGACTTGTATGCTCTATTTGTCCATATGTTTGGAGATGGAAGATTATAGACATGGCAAGTCTTGTAGCTAATAGCTTCAAAAAGACTCACCAAAAACTTCTCGTAAAGCATGGATCTTGATTTGAAATGATTACACAAGATAATTTATAGTGACGAAAGACGGTAACAAAGAAGACTCATACAAGTATTGGGGCATCAATATTTAAGCACATCATGGCCAAGTAAAGTTGCTTCAAGAGTCGATCCATAAAGACGGCAATTGCAATATGATTATGAGGTGTTTGCGACAAATATGTAATCAAATCCAAAGTCACCTACTCTCAACGTTCTATAGGTAGCAAAATTGGCTCCAATAGTTTAGGAGATGCTACGTTGCGTGCTTTCTTATGTTGACAGGACTCGTAGGAGCATTGTTGTATTACGTGAAGTTTGACTTAACAATGCACTAAGCAACTGGCTGTAGAAAATAAAAAAAAAATTACAACAATAAGTCCTAATAATTCTAATAGATTCTTAAATAAATTATAATTAAAAATTAGAAAATATAATCAAACATCAATCAAATTTAATTAAAATTTTAAAAGAATTATATAAGAAATATAAAGAATTCTTAAAGACCTTTTAAAGAAATCATAAAGAAATAACATAGAAATTCAAAAAAATTTACTAAAATAGAAATCTTAATAAAATATTAAAATAAAAATCTTAATTAAATCTTAGTCAAAATCTAGTCAAACCTTGACCAAATCTTAGTCAAACCTTACTCAAATCTTAGTCAAATCCTTATCAAATCCTAATCAAACCCTAAATAATTCCAACCAAATTCTAATCAAATCCTAAATAAAACTTAAGTCAAATCCTAATCGAATCTTAATCAAATCTTAAAAAAATCTTAATCAAATTCTAAATAAATCTTAGTCAAATTCTAAATAAATCCTAAATAAATACCAACTTAAACCAAATCCTAACCGTAATCAAACCTTAAATCAATCCAAAATCCTAATCCTAACCTTAAACCAAATCCTAAATTAAATCCTAATCAATTCCAAGTAATTCCTATAGTAAATTTAAACCTCAATAATTAATGAATAAACCGTCAATTTTAACTCAAATTTTACATACCTCTCAACAATTAAGTTGAAAATAAGCACAAAAAAAATTAAAAAAGGATCGAAATAACCAAATAGATGATAATCTCAAAAATATCCTTGGGTATCTACTGACCTCATTTTTTAACCTTGATGCCAATCTCTTAGAGCCAATTACTCCTTATTGAACTATTATTATTCTTCCAAACTTTGTATATTTGTTAAAAATTAAGCTAACTACCTCTATGAAAAAAATTTGCTTTAATCTAAATAGTAGATTAATAGATATCTAAGAAAACCTCATTGATCCTTAAAACTCTAAATTCTAAGACCATAATCTACAAAAACCTTTATGCTTTTCAATCTAACTATTTAATTAAATCCAAATTCACAGCACACATCAAGCATAAGTACATCTACAAACACAAAAAATTTCACTTATAGATTTGTTACCAAACTCTTGAAATTACCCAAAACATTAAACCTATTTTATTTTTGAAAAATCTAGAATTACTAAAAAAAAACATCAACTTTGCAAAGCCCTTACAAAATCATATCCATCCAAAAATCTCAAAATCAATGTCTATAGAAACCTTATCAAGTCTCCTCTCAAATTCCACTCTTCAATCTCCAAAAGAACCCTAGAGTCATTGTGGAGGGCTTATTTTGTAGGATGGGATTTGATTTTGACCTTGGTTGGTAATAGGTCTTCTTTGAGTATCAATTTTTGTCTCTTTTGTAGTAAATTCTGCTAAATCCACTCCTAACTCCCTCTTATATATGCCTTTATCTTTTGTTTTTCTAATCTATCTTATTTTTATCTTATTTATGGTCTTACAAAGTAAATAAAAGCTACTTTATAAAAAAACAACATTACTATTAAAATTTTTATTACCTTCCTATCTTTTATCCATATTTTTCTACTTTATCTTTTAACTTGATCTTTCTATAATAAGATCCATATTATTATCTTTTACCATATAGTTGTAATATAATACGACAACATACAAAGGCTCAAATATCACAATCCAAACTTGTCCAAAATCATGTCCTTCACATCTGTTCTAGGATCTTCTCTTGTTGCAAAGGTCAAGATATTTGGATGTCATGTCCCTCGTAAAGTATGCACGTCTCGAGTTTAGCATTATCAGGTACATAAATTTTCTTCTTAAAGTAGAGCAAGCCATTATTAAAAGTGTAATCCTGTTACTATATATCATCTAACTTCAGTCGATTGCTAACCATCTTGAAATAAATATCACATTACGTAGCTTCCTTCCATTGTACTTCTTTAGTTATGTGTCAAATATCACTACTAATGGTAGTGACTTTTGTCTTGTCTTTCAATTTATTCTTGAATTTTGGTCTTCGTAATAAATTATCTAGCATAGTATATTATCGCCCTTACTTGTACTGAAGCTAGATATCAAAAAGCTACAGCTATTTGTTCTAATGACAATGCCAAAATTTCAAGTTTTTTAGATGCAAATCATATAACAAAGTTTGATGGTCAGTCCGAACAACCATTGGTTTTTCTAATAGATACTGTCACCATACTTTTGTAGCGTGTACAATTACTAATTGCTCTTGATTATATGAAGAGTAATTGTGCTATGCCTTTCTGAGCTTGCGTGATTCATATGCCACAAATTGAAGGCTCCTATCAAAGACTTGTTGAAGAATCACTCCAAAAGTAAAGTCGAAAGTATCAATGTCAAGCATACAAATGATAATAGGATCATATGATTGTAATATTTGAGTAGTAATGAGTGCCTCCTTCAACTTATCAAAGGCATTTTGTTGCTCTATTTTCCATTCAAATGGAGCATCCTTCTCCAATAGGTTTGTCAATGAAACAATAATGTGAGCAAATCACCAAACAAAATAGTGATAATATCTAATAAGGTCTTAAAATAAGAAAATTTCAAAAGCATCTTTAGAGGTTGGCCAATCCTCTACTACTTTCACCTTATCTTATTCTATATGCATGCCTTTGGAAGACTTCACATGCTCCAAAAAGGTGACATCTAAAGTTCATATTTTGATTGCTTGCAATAGAAACGACTATCTTGCAACTGATGTAGTACATCTCATAAGTATTGCTCATCTTCTTCAAGGTTTTTATTATATACAAGGATATCATTGATGAAGACAACTACATACTTATCTAAAAGGTCTTAAAATAATCTCTTCATATGACCTATGAAAGAGGATGGAGCATTGGTAAGACCAAAAGATAAAACCAACCATTTAAAATGACCATAGTGCATATAAAATATCGTCTTTTTAACATCCTCTCTTGCAATAGGTATTTGCCAATAGCTGCTCTAAAGATCCTATTTACCAAAGATGGTCACACTTCAAAGTTGGTCGAGAAGATCATCCAAGCATAGAAGTAGATATATATTTTTAACAATCTATTTATTGAGACCTTGATAGTCAATGCAAAGGCAAAGTCCACCATCTTTTTTAGGTGCAAAAAGTACATGTGCTCCCCATGATGATGTACTTTTTCAAATGTTGGTTTTCTCCAAGCATTTATCTAATGTCTTTCGTAACTCTTCAAGTCCTTTTGGTGCTAGGCGATAAATTGGTCAACTTATTCATTTGGCTTCAAGCAATAGTTCTATTTGAAAGGTGGCACCTCAATCAGGAAACATGCTACTAGGTAGGTCGGTTGAAAAAACCTCTTATTATCCTCATATAAGTTACTCTGCCCGTTCTATCTCTTTGGCTATCTTTTCCACCATTGACACGAGATTTGAAACCACCATATATATCAGTTGCTTATGTTATAATTACTTCTTCATAAAGGACGTCTCTATAAATAAATCTTTTATTATAGATTGTCTTTTTTCTTTACTTGATATAAAGGTACAAAGTGTTACCTTGCATCCTCTATCTTTAAAAAAGATTGTCCTTACTATCCAATCAACTTGCTTATTTTCTATCTCTAGCCATGGCATACTAATGATAACATCATATTTTAGCTTTGCCACCTTAAATCTCTTTCTTATGACATAGGTGTCTATCAATTTCAAGGTTTCTTCACATGTCTAATTCAACACATTCCCTCGATCATCTGTAAGATATATACTTCATTTTTTTATTTTCTTGATTTTAATTCTAAGCTAATCGACGATTTCATTTGAAATGCAATTTTTTGTAGAACTATAATCTACAAGTATTCAACATTGTTGTCTTCTTAGTAGTCCTATTAGATATATTAGTTGATTCTTTTTATAGTTTTCTAAGGCTATGCCATTTATCTTTGAAAGATAATAGCTATCTTTAATATTGGTCTTTAGCGCCTTTAATAGAGAGCCCTATTTTCCTGCTATAATTCATTATCAACTTGGTGAATTTTGAGACTATAAACCCACCTTGTCTAGTCAATGCTTGAATTTTGACATTTTAGACAACCTTTAATTTGATGGCCTGGTTCTTGACAATATAAACATAATTTTTTTGTATCAATATTTGTAGTCTTTGTGGTATCAATGATCCTTGTAGGGCATCAATCTCCATTGGCCTTGATTGTTGTGCCATAATATTAAATAGCAGCATAGGACTTTGTATTATAGGTTGTATTCCACAATTTTTTGAAATCTATAGCATCGATCCTCTCTGCAATTCAAATCACCTCTTTGAATGTTTGTAGATCCTTTAACTCTACCTCTTTTTAGTCTCTAGGTTTTAAACCTCGTAGGAATTGATCCATCATCTCTACCTCTAAAACATTGCTAATTTGGAGACACAAGGACTTCAATTGGCAGACATAATCTTGCATCAAGTTAACGTTGTCGTGTTGTAACACGAGTATACAGTGAAAATAAAAAGAAAGGGGGATTTTATTAATATTCAGTTATCTCGAATATTGGGAGCATCGACCAACTCCAGTACAAATACTGAGTGGTCAGGTTCAGTGACTCCGTTACAGTCAGCCGGGGCATACTGGAATGCCCCGTTCGATTCGAATAACGGGAGTCAGTAGGAAGAGAAGGACCAATTCACACGACGAGTTCGAGGAGCCAATTGGATCCAATTTCGATAATCCAATCCGGGTCCTCTTACCCAATATGAGACCTGTATTGGTGGGGCAACCCAATGCAGTCCAGTTACGGGAAATCGAGGTCTTACTACGGATCTTAGCCAATCTGACGCGAGGACCAATTTGACCCAATTACGGGAACATCCAGGTTATTATGGGCATCTTTCCCAATATAGGACCTGAATTGGTCGGGCGACTCAATGAAGTCCCGATTACGGGGTTCGATTCTGTTTCAGGCTGTCCTGTTCTCTGTGCCGTCTCAGGGAACGTTGTTTTCGGTAAATGGATTTCTTAAAGGTAAAAACGGAGGAGAAAGCTTGAGGTGGGAGCCAATTCCGGATCTAAGACGGAAGATTGAAGAAATTCAGAGGATAAGGTTAGGGGGAATGGGAGGTTTTTGGAGATCAAGGGAATTAGAGAGAGGAGCTTCATGCTTCGGGTCGGGGAAGGAAAGACATAGGATTTGGATTTTTCTTCTTCGTAGAGTTTTGGGGAAGACTGAGGCTATCGCTGCTGAAGTCAGTGTTGTACTGGTGAATCGGGATTTTTAAATGAAGTGGGTTTGAATACTCTTGACTGTTTTGTGAAATCGAGTTACGTCTGTGATTGAAGGATTAAAAGGGTGTCTATAGGATTGAGTATGCGGAGTGAATGAAATTTATTGGGTTAATCTAACAAGACAGTCAGTGGATACAAGATCGTAAGTACAAAGGAGTATTGAAGGTTAACAGTTTGGGTTGTACGGGGTTCTCTGTAACGTCTAGAGACCTACCGGCTGGGGCAAAAAGGACTCCGACAAGCAGTCGAAGAGCACCCGTATAGATTTACGGTACATTGTTGCAGTCGTTTATATTCCAGCAGTCAAAAACTGATAGACTGCTTGACTATCGGCGAATCTCCATACTACCTTCTACAGCCAGACGCCCGGCGCGTTCTCGAGCAGGAAAGCACGTAATACGACATAAGTGGTGAACCCGACGTGAAAGCTTGAGGTAGAAGGTATTGGATTTTGGTTGATTTTATCTTTATTTTTTATGGAAAACGAAAATAAAAATTTTGAAGGATTTTTGGGAGAAATTTCTGGTGGGGAGTCTTCTAAAGGACAAGGTATGCACATGGATCCATCTATTGCTAGTTTGTTTCAAGCCTTCTCATTGTCAATGCAGCAACAGCAAAGCAATGATCGAAAGGAAGCTTTGGCAACCAAAGCATTGCAAGCAGTGGTCAATAAAATTGATCAATTTGATGGGAGGAATATTTCAAGGTATTTAAGATGTTATGTTCGTGAAATGGAATTAAATCGGGTTTCTGAGAAGAAAATGGTTGCACTATTTGGACTTGCCACGATACCGGAGATAAGGGACCACATTACATCGATTACGGATCATTGTGGGAATTCATGGGAGGATTTTTCACATGCATTGAAAGACGAATATTTCTTAGAAGATACTGATCGCGTTACTAAGAAGCTGTTTCTGGGATGGATTGAACGGCCCAATAAGAATTTGCAAGCAACAGAGCTACTAAGGGAATTTGAGAGGCAGTACTCTCAATTATCGAAGGTAGAAAAATTGACATTGGAGCCGAACAAAGTTGATTTATTTCTTCAAGCTGCTGATGGAGAATTGCAAGAGAAATTAGAACCCCTTCTTGAAGACAAAGAAGAAGATGAAGGATTGACAACGAAGTGGAAGAACGTTGAAGATGCGGTGGGGTTGCTTACAAAAAAAGAAAGGAGGAAGGATAGGAGTAATATTCCGAAACAAGTACAAGCATCCAAAGCTCCAGTACGTACTACACCACCGACAATGCCTACAGTTCAACCTTCGACATCCTTGTCAAAGAAAACAGATATGGGTATGGAAGAAATTATACGAGGAATGCGAGATCTTCAAATCAAATTGGCAAGACTTGAAGAGAATACTTCTATAAACAATTCGAAGAATGTTTCAAAACAAGGATATGTACAAAGATGCATTTGGTGTGATGATGCTTCACACACTAGAAAAGATTGCAATGAATTTAATAATATGATACGGCAGGGAATTATTTGCTGGAAAGATGGGAAGATAGCATTGAAAGATAGGGAGGATCTTCTTCAAACCAATTTTGGCAAGGGAGGAATGAGAGCATTGGTTCAAGATTACTTAAAAGGGCATGAAACAGTAGCACGAGAAAGTGCAAGTTATGGTGCTAGATTAGATGATGAAATTGGTGGAAGTACGGAAACTAGTGAGTTTTGGGCTTCTGCCGTTTCTACAATGCAAGAAGGGAAATTACCTCGAGAAGCGTTATTGAGAACTGCAGCTACAATACGAGGAAGAACAGGTTGGGAGGATCCCGTTGAGTCTCTTTCAGTTCATGCATATATTGCTAAGAGCCAACATGAAGCTTTGATGGAAGAGAAAAGACGAAGAAATTTTGATGATACTAGAGAAGGAAATTCTTTTAAGAGGCAAAATCGAGGAGACAAGGCTCGGGAGGCAGCTTCACAAGAATTGCCTGTAAAGGATACCTCAGCATCATTGGGAGAAAAAACAACGGAGACAAAAGATAAGGGCAAATCAATTGCTTATAAGCTACTTTCTGACATTGAAGCAGCAACAAATTTGAAAGGGGTGTTGGAAGAACGTATATTAAATGCTAAGGTGGAATTCACATTGAAAGAAGTCTTGGAAATTGCAAAGAAGGAGTTTCATGATGTTATCATTGACAGCATTAAGCGAAAGAGGCAATTAATGAGCGAAACTGGAATGAGTCATGCTATTGACGCAAGAATATGTAGAGATGAAGAAGAGGTTGATATTGGTTACAAGCAACCAATAAATGAAAAGAATGGGTATAATCAGCGAGTACGTTTCGAAGATTCTAGTGACAAGGAAATGGAAACTTTGAGCCATTATACTCGAAAGCATTGGGCAAGGGCAACTACTGAGGTATTGGTGAAGGTAGGAGATATAGAAGAACCAATAGTTGCTTTGGTGGACCATGGTTCTGAAATAAATCTCATGTCTAAAGATCTTTATAAGAAGCAAAAATGGCCAATTGATATGGAACATGGATGGGCAATACGAGCAGCTAATAACACACGAGGCGAATTATATGGAGCTTGTCCAGATGTCAAAATTCGGATTGGGGATGTTGCTACGGAGCAACATTTCTTCGTTCAAGATACAACATCTTATCCGTTGATTTTAGGACAACCTTATATCACGGCAACACGGATGGAAACAAAGGTACTTGACGATGGTTCTGCTTATGCAAGGGTACGGAGCGAAGATGGGAGGAAAGCTGTACAATTTCTAACAGTACCTCCTAACCATGAACGGAATCGAGATAGGTTGAGGGAGAAACCATTGCCAAAGATTGTTGAAGGATTTAAGGATTTTGGGGAGGTACCACTGTAAAGCGAGATTATGGAGGTACAAAAGAGGAGGTACTCTCGCGAGATGAAGGTGCCTTTGATGCGAGTTTTATTGGTATATTGGAGAATGGAAATATTATGTATAAGAAAGTTGAAGATTTTAAAAGAAAAGAAAGAAAAAGATTATATGATATTGAAGGACAGTTATGCAAGATAGGTACATTGCAAGATGATGAGAGGATTTTGGGTGTTTATGAAGAAAATGGGCTGGAAGATTCATTGGAATTGATTGCATCTATTGGGTTAGGAGATAATGATAAGATTGTTGAGATTCATTCGAGAGAGGTTTATACCATGCTTGAATCTTTTCAAGCACCAGAAGTCACAGTAGAGACGAGATATAAAACGGCAGATAAGAAGGTAAAGCCTGTTGCCGGACCATTACCAGAGGATTCTAAAGAACAAATGGGAGAAGCATCAAAAGAAGCAAGCTTAAGAGATCCAATGAGTATTGGACACCAGTTTACTGAAGAGACTTTTGAAGAATTGAAGATTGGTTCTGATGGTTCTTTATTGCCGGAGGAAATTACTTGCTTCGAAAAGATGTTGGTTAAACAAGGTAGATCGTTTGCCTTCGAATCTCATGAAATTGGGTGTGTGGATCCAAATATTATAACACCTATGGTTATCTTCACTGTACCGCATGTACCTTGGAATCTAAGACCGATTCCAGTACCGAGGGCACATTTACCTAAATTGGTCGAACTATTGAAAGAAAAGATAAAGATGAAAATATTAGAACCTTCATTTGCGCCGTATTCTAGCCGATGGTTTACGGTACCTAAGAAGAATGGGTCACTGCGGTTTATTCAAGATATGCAGCCGGTGAATGCTGTAACTGTCAGGAATGCAGGAATTGGACCTATTGTGGATGAATTTGCTGAGGCGTTTGCTGGAAGGGCGATCTATTCAATGGGTGATTTGTATTCAGGTCTTGATCAATTTCCACTTGCCAAAGGAAGTAGAGATATGACAACGATGAGAACACCGCTTGGATTGGTTAGAATGTGCACTCTTCCTCAAGGCGCGACCAACTCAGTTGCGCATATGATGAATGGGATGAATAAGGTATTGAGAGATTTTATCCCGGAAAAGACTGTGCCTTTTCTAGATGATGTTCCTATAAAAGGGTGCAAAGAAGGAGATAAGGATGAAACTTTAGATACGAGGGGGTGTCGCAGATATGTTGTTGATCATATACAAGATTGTGAAAAGATTTTAACTCGGCTTGGAGAAGTTCATCTTACATTATCGGGTATGAAGTCCGTATTTGGAGTGCGAGAGGTTGTAATTGTTGGACATTTATGCGGATCTTACGGAAGAAAACCAGATCCGACTAAAGTTGATGCAATTGGAAGGATGAAAGAGGATTGTGATTCTTTAACAGAGGTTCGCAGGTTTTTGGGTGCATGTGTATTTTATCGAATCTGGATCCCTCATTTTGCTCACATAGCGGATCCATTATATGAACTGTTACGCAAGGGTTACCGATTTGAATGGGAAGAAAGGCATATTCAGGCAATGCATAGATTGAAGAAATTTTTGATGTCACCTCCAATATTGAGGAAGGTTGATTATAAGTGCAATAGACCAGTGATTCTTACTGTAGACGCTAGTCCAATTGCCGTTGGATGGGCTGTGGGTCAAGATGATTCGAATGGGAGTAGATTTGCAGTTCGATTTGGAGCTAAAGTTTTAAGTATTCGTCAGCGTGCATATTCGTAAGTCAAAAGAGAACTTTGGGGAGTCGTTTCGGCTATGAAAGCTGAAAAGGACTATTTGATTGGGGCAGTAGTAGTAATTGAAACAGATTGCTTGCCATTGCTTGGAATGATTATTAACTGTTCAACGCCAGATATTGCAATGTTGAGATGGATTGCTTATATTAAGTCACTAAATCCAGAATTTAAGCATATCACTGGAAAGGACAATTTAGTAGCAGACATGCTATCTCGAGCAAGATACGAGAGGGAGGACGAAATGGTTGAAGACATTGATGATGTCGGATTGAAATTCTATTCAATATCAAATCTCAACAGAGAAGACAAGCTATTTCTTGAAGAATCTTATGAAGGAGAATTATTGGATATTGGTCATTATTTGAATACCTTGTCTAAGCAGGGGAATTGGTCTACAGAAAAATTCAAACAAATAAGAAAAAAAGCATATGGATTTTTACTTCGAGATGGATTCTTATGGAAGAGACCGAAGAAAGGAATTGGGATGCCACAACGAGTGATAGGCAAAAGGAAAGAAAAACTAAAATTATTAAAGGAATTTCATGATAGTTTATGGGCAGGCCATAGAGGAATCTGGGCTACTTTTGCTAAACTCAAGGAACGATATTGGTGGAAAAATATGTATCGAGATGTGCTCTCATTTGTAGAGTCATGTGAAATCTGTCAATCGTATTCTAATATCCGACATCGAGATGGTCTTCATCCTACGTATCCTCTGGCTATTCATTTTAAATGGGTTGTTGATTTGATTATTATGCCGGTTGGGTTATGGCAGATGAGATATTTGGTTTTAGCTCGTGAAGATTTATCAAATCAAGTAGAAGGAAGAGCATTGAGGACAAAATCTACAGAAGGGATTTGTAGGTTTTTGCTTGAAGATGTCATTTGCCGTTACGGGTGCGTAGGAAAAATCACTGCAGATCGTGGAGAATTAAATGCACAAGAAGCTCGTAAGTTCTTTGAAAAATGTGGAGTTAAACTATCACTTACTACTGCTTATAATCCGGAAGGGAATGCGAAAAGCGAACGCGGTCACCCGCCGATTGTGAAAGCACTGGTTAAAGCTTGTAATGGGAAGGTTAAAGAGTGGCCACGGCTTTTGTCATTTGCATTATGGGCTGATCGAACAACACATAGTTCGGTGACAGGATATATGCCAGTAGAACTTATGACAGGTCAAAAACCAATTATGCCGATTGAAGAAAAGGTACTTACTTGGAGTATGCTACCATGGGAAGATGGATTGACAAGAGAAGAACTTCTGGCTATTAGGATTCGACAATTGGAGCAAAGAACGGCAGATGTCCAGATAGCATTGGAAAGGTTAAAAAGAGCAAGGTTACAAAACAAGGCGCGATTCGATAAGCAACATCGATTGAGACCAAAAGCAATCGAGGAAGGTGACTGGGTACTTGTTTATGACAATAGTCTGGATAATCAACATAGTACTTTGCGGAAATTTTCAAAACGTTGGTTTGGACCATATGTTGTAACAACTGTTCATGATAATGCGACTTACTCATTACGGGAGTTAGATGGTACAAAATTGAAAATACCAATTGCAGGGAAGAGAGTAAAAATATTTAAACGAAGACACGCAGAGATGAATATGGAAGACCTTAATGAAGGTACAGAGATTCCGCAGCAAGAAGATGAAAGTGATATGGATAATGAAGGTGACGAAGACGAACTGGACAAAGACGTAAGGGATATATACTGAATCAAACAGCAATTGGGTAAATTGGTGCATACCGGAGGATGCACAGGTTCAGAGGGGGTGGATGTCGTGTTGTAACACGAGTATACAGTGAAAATAAAAAGAAAGGGGGATTTTATTAATATTCAGTTATCTCGAATATTGGGAGCATCGACCAACTCCAGTACAAATACTGAGTGGTCAGGTTCAGTGACTCCGTTACAGTCAGCCGGGGCATACTGGAATGCCCCGTTCGATTCGAATAACGGGAGTCAGTAGGAAGAGAAGGACCAATTCACACGACGGGTTCGAGGAGCCAATTGGATCCAATTTCGATAATCCAATCCGGGTCCTCTTACCCAATATGAGACCTGTATTGGTGGGGCAACCCAATGCAGTCCAGTTACGGGAAATCGAGGTCTTACTACGGATCTTAGCCAATCTGACGCGAGGACCAATTTGACCCAATTACGGGAACATCCAGGTTATTATGGGCATCTTTCCCAATATAGGACCTGAATTGGTCGGGCGACTCAATGAAGTCCCGATTACGGGGTTCGATTCTGTTTCAGGCTGTCCTGTTCTCTGTGCCGTCTCAGGGAACGTTGTTTTCGGTAAATGGATTTCTTAAAGGTAAAAACGGAGGAGAAAGCTTGAGGTGGGAGCCAATTCCGGATCTAAGACGGAAGATTGAAGAAATTCAGAGGATAAGGTTAGGGGGAATGGGAGGTTTTTGGAGATCAAGGGAATTAGAGAGAGGAGCTTCATGCTTCGGGTCGGGGAAGGAAAGACATAGGATTTGGATTTTTCTTCTTCGTAGAGTTTTGGGGAAGACTGAGGCTATCGCTGCTGAAGTCAGTGTTGTACTGGTGAATCGGGATTTTTAAATGAAGTGGGTTTGAATACTCTTGACTGTTTTGTGAAATCGAGTTACGTCTGTGATTGAAGGATTAAAAGGGTGTCTATAGGATTGAGTATGCGGAGTGAATGAAATTTATTGGGTTAATCTAACAAGACAGTCAGTGGATACAAGATCGTAAGTACAAAGGAGTATTGAAGGTTAACAGTTTGGGTTGTACGGGGTTCTCTGTAACGTCTAGAGACCTACCGGCTGGGGCAAAAAGGACTCCGACAAGCAGTCGAAGAGCACCCGTATAGATTTACGGTACATTGTTGCAGTCGTTTATATTCCAGCAGTCAAAAACTGATAGACTGCTTGACTATCGGCGAATCTCCATACTACCTTCTACAGCCAGACGCCCGGCGCGTTCTCGAGCAGGAAAGCACGTAATACGACAACGTATGTAAGATTTGTCAATTGATCGCATATTATCTTTTCTGCATTGATGGGCCAAAATTGAATCCTAAACTTGGTCTCAAATTCTCTCTAGTGACAAAATCCACCTTGAGCTCTATAACTTTGAATTCAATGTTGCCACCAAATGGCTGCAGCCTCTCTCAAATACTTGGCTGCATATATAATTCCTTCAATGGTATTTGTCTCAAATAGTTGGAAGTATTGTCATATATTGAAGAACCATTGACATACATCTTCTTGTCTTAAAGTTCTAGAATATGTACCAGACTTACTCAATTTTAACTTAGCAGATGTCGACTTTCTTGTCCTTAAGGCTTCTATTTATCCTTGTAAAGTAGCTATTTGGCCTAAAAAGTATTGTATTTGACCTTCCATTTGGAATTGCTCTACCATATCTCCCATACTATAATTTCTCTGTTGGACTCTACTATTCTAATATCTTTTTACTTCTTGATTGATTTTTTAAAAATAGCTCATAGTAGCCTCAACAAAGTACCTAGTATAACCACAAGAATTGACCTTAGACTATATGATGACTATTGACATGCTACCAAAAGTAAATAGTCTAATATTTACTCTAATATTAATGAAATAGGACCAAACTATCTCAAAAATCCAAAAACCTTCTATTCTATAATAATATAAAATCTCATCACAAAATAGGATAAAATAGATTAGAATAGAACTGAATGAAAGTACACAAAATATGACATAAAAGACAACTGAGCATATATAAATAGAACTTAATTAAATTAAATAAAAGGATGAAAAACCAAACTTTACTAAGAAAAATGGTTTGAAGCGATATTTGATTAGATGCTCTAAAAGGCCGTGGTCAATCTTTTTTATACCTTGTGCTAATATCCTGGACTTTTTAGAATATTCATATGTAATAGGCCCTACCTAGATAACCACCTTAAGCCTTTTTAAAAGGTTCCATGGTAAATTCTACCTAAAAAATTATCCTAAACTCTTTTAGAATGTTCTATAGTGGATCTTAAGTAATCTATAAATCTAATTCTAATTTTAGAAATTTCCATGGTTCTAACTATTTATATAATTATCTTTTCTATATCTTATTATATTATCCATTTCTTCATCTGTAATAGATCTTATACATGGTATAAAATGTGCCACCTTAGTAAAACAATCTATTACCACAAATATTAAATCATATAAATATGAGACTAGAAGACACATGATAAAATCCATAGAAATAAATGACTATAGTTGTTTAGGAATAAGTAATGGTTGAAGAAGTCCATAAGGTTGATGGCGAGAAGTTTTAGATCTTGAACAAATATTACATGATTATACAAAGACTTTGACTACCTTCCACATTTGAGGCCATTAAAAATTTCTAAATTTTAACTCTAAAGACTTGTTGTATCCAAAATGCCCGGCTATTGGAAAGTCATGATGAGTTTCAATAATACACAATCATGCTCCATCTTTTAGAATATATAATTATCCATTGAAATAAAATAAGTTGTTTTTAAACTTGAACTTAGAAGTATAATAAGATTTAAAATAATTATTCTTGATATCTTGGATAAGAAGATCAGTAGACATATTTAATTGAATTTTCTTGATAAAAGTTGAATCAACATTTAATATTGATTTTATTGCTCAAAAGTAATAATGCTTTGACTTCAAGAGAATCATTCTTCAAAAGATGCATCTCTTTCTTTTGGTACAAGATAAGAATGTCTAAAAGATCATATAACAAATCTTATTATTTTTTAGATTCATGGGTGATCTTAAAATCAAATCTTGATAAAAAAACATGCTCCAACAAGCTTAGCGACAATTCATAATATATATCAATATGAAGTATTTGAGATTCTTGTGATTTATATATATGATGATTAGACTTGATGTACCTTCTAAATAATGATGCCATTCTTGAAATGAATCTACAATTACAAAGAATTCTTTATTGAGGATCTTATAATTAATCTTGACTATTGAAATTTTTTTGGAATGAAAAGTTATTGGATAGAATCTGTCATCTGCTCCCATTTGTGAGAATACTACACCTAAGGCAAAGTCTAATGCATCTATTTCTATAAAAAATATCTTAAAGAAGTCAAAATAATATAAAATTGGTACAAAAGTAAACTCTTTTTTTAAAACATCAAACAATGCTTTGGCTTTTTTACTCTACTCAAGTTTATTTTTACAAGTCAAATTTGTAAATAAAGCTATAACTTGAGAAAAATTCTTGATGAAGATTCAATAGTAATTTGCAAAGTTCAATAAGTATTCCATGTCTCTTACTGTTCTTAGAATCTTTCAATTTATGATAGTTTGGACTTTCTTTGGATGCATCATTAGTCGTTCATTGGAAATGATGTATCCTAAGAAATTAACTTGAATAATATGAAATATGCACTTTTTTAATTTGGCATATAATCTTGCATCTTTAAGTTTTTATAACACACGACAAATATGAACATCATACTCTTCTGTGTTTTTAGAATAGATTAATATATTGTTCAAATAATAGACAATAAAATCATCAAGAAACTCACAAAAGACGTCATTTATTAAATGTTAAAAAGTAGTTGATACATTTGTAAGTCCAAAAGGCATGACATTAGATTCAAAATGCCTATACTTGGTTCAAAACGTAATTTTCTATTCATCTCCTTCTTTAATGCATACCAAATTATATGCTCTTCATAGATCTATTTTTGTATAGATCTTTGCTTGATTGAGTTGATAAAAAAGTCCTCAAATTAAAGGTAGAAGATACTTATTCTTGATGCTAATCTTATTGAGTCCTTGATAGTCTATATATATCCACAAAGACCTGTCTTTTTTCTTCTTAAATAAGATAGGAGCTTTGATTGGAGATCTAAAATGGTGTATGAAATTCTTAGCTAAGTTATCATTAATGTACTCTTTGAATGCAAAAAATTTGTTTTGTGATAGGCTATAGATTGGTCCAAATAGTAGTTGAGCTCTTTCTTGAAAATCAATGGAAAAATCATAAGAACAGTACTCTAAAAGAATATTCATATTTTTCTTTTCAAAAATATTCTAAAAATCTTGATATTGACTAGAAATACTACTTGACTTCTTTCTACCATGAGAAATGGGCATGTCATATATAGCAAAAGATGATCCTTCTTTTGTAACATGCATAAAAGTTCTTGCATCTACTAATTACAATTTGGATATATTAGACTTATGTATTTTTACTTGACTAATGGAATTTTAGGTTAAACTATCAAAAAAATTAAGGTTGTAAAAATTCCAATTTATCTAAGGATTATACTTTTTTAATCAAAATAATCCAAAAATAATCAGATTGGATAGAGTTCTTATAGTATTCAATATTAGTATGCTATTATAATCTTTAATTGCTACATTTAAAAGAACATTGTCATACATAACATCTCCAAAAGATAGCAAACGACGATCTATGACTTCTACATGTATGGGCTTAGTTTTTTTGACTAACAATATTTCTTCTTTTTTAACAAAATCTTTTTTTATAAAATAGACTGAGGCTCTTGAATCTAACAAAGCTAAGACTTTGTGATTTTTTAGTCCTAAATAAACTTCTATTGTAAAATAAGCTGAGGAGTTTGAAGTAAGAATAGTACCTTTACTAGAAGTTACTCAAGATTCCAATCATATGGTCTTTATTGTAACTAGAGAAACTTGCTTTTTAATACATTGTCTTCTTTGGCAACCATGGTTCTCATTTTATGGTTACAATGTTTCTAAGGATAATATTGAGTAGTGTATTTAGCTTCTCCATAATATAAGCATAAGCCCTCTTGATATTATCGAGTCTTTTATTTCTCCATAAAAGGATTTAAAACATATCATATTAATTTGCATTGGTTCTAGCCTTAATGAATAAGTTTTTGAAAACTTCGGAGCTATTGTCATTATTTAATTTATTCCTCTTCAACTAAGTCTTTGTTCTTAATATCTTTCAAATAATTGATTTTTGCATGCAATGGCATGAATAATAAATTATTCTAAAGATTCTACCTTTAATATTATCAATAACAAATTTTTGATATTATCTTTTAATTCATATTAAAATTAATTCATAACAATTTTTTCATTCTAGTCCACATCATAAGTGAGATTTTTGAATTCACTAGCATATATGGTGGCTGACCATGATCTTTGCCATAAAGATAAGAGCTTAATTGTTGCTATTCTTTCTCGATCATTTTCTCCAAATGTGGCTATAAACACTTCTAAGAATGAATTCAAATCATAAAAGAATTATAAATATTTTTCTATTAATGGTGTAAATCAAGAGAGAACACTTCTTGATAGAAGTGTGCTTATGAATCTGACTTGAGTAAATCTATCAAGATATTAGAAGGGATGCAACTTTAAATAGATCTTGACTTATTGCAAAAATCCTTGAAATTTTGATCTTATTCCATCAAACTTCTTAAGCATACTAATTATTATCCCTGTCATATTTATAGAATCAAAACTTCTTGGATTTGGTTGTAAAGTCAATCTATTTGCTTCTTTCAATTGCACAACTTCTTGACATAGACTCTGAACTTTTTTTTTAGGTATAGGAATAGTATGTCTATGATTCATGTTCAAAATATGTGACATTTTTACTTTTAGAATGCTAATAAGTTCATGAAGATCTGCAATAGTTACAAATTTATTTTCACTTCCATTGAAAGTAACATCCATAATCTTTCCTTCCAGAGATTATTCATACAAATTCAAAAGTTAAATAAGAGGAGGATAATTTGTAACCTCTAATATCAGATGAAAATTTCTACAAAGAAGGATAATCCACTCTCTTTTAAAAAAATATTAGTGTTAGAAAACAAGATTATTTATTTAAAGGTGGATAGTCTACAATCTTCAAAAGATAATAATAAAAGTGGGATAATATATTCACTTCTAAAATAAGACAAAAATAATAAGTTAGCACTCTTATCAAATTTTCAAAGTTATGAATCTTGAAGAAAGAAATCCTTAATACACTCTTGTGTCATTCAAAAGAATTAGAAAGTCACTCAAAGATGATATGATATTAAACTAAAATGGCTATCATTTAAGATAAGAAGACTAAAAAGTCTTGAAACAAGACTAAAGATTAGAAAGGCATTGACAAGAATAAAGAAGGCTTTACTCTTGTCTCCATATATACTCTTAACTAGGAGCTATATGGCAATATCTTATAAGACCTCCTAAACATGTTGACTTTGCAAGACACATATCTTAACTTATAAGGCAAGTTTTTTATATGTGTGCCACATGATTAACTTGTTCTACAAGCTACAAATACATGGTTAACTTATTGACCAAGTTTCTAACCTATCAATTAGCTACAAACACATGTAAAGTCAAAAAAATATCTATGAAGCTTCTAGAAAGCTTCATTAAAAAATATTATAAAATAAATCTATCTTTACATATTTCTACTTAATCATATAGGTAAAAATTAGGATAAATTTGTATGTCTATGATATTTGGTACTTGATATTAAATAAACAAAAAATCCAATTGATTCTTTACAGTAGAATATTTAAAGAAGTCCTAAATTCTGAATGTTGTGTAATTATTTATTGTTGATTTCTTTTTATAGATTCTGTTTTGATTTGATTCTCAACATCAATAATAAGCTTTGAAAGAAAGACCAAATATAGATTTTATTGGACGTAGGATTAGATGGTCATGTTGCCTTGTTATTTACTAACTTGATATAACTTATTGAAACAAAAAAAATAGATGGTACCAATCACCAAGAGTCGAAAGCCTTTATTGCGGCATAGCTTTCTTTCTCTCTCTTTTGCATCAATGATACAAACCACATATAAATCTCTTCTATTCAATGATCTAAATCTCAAGTATCATTGAATGCTTCAATTAATAAATCTTCTTTTAGGATTTCTTTACTTCAATTGGATTTGATGAAGCTCTAATATAAACTTGGTTCTAAGTGGTAAGTGTTGTTGTTGGATCAAGCATATATATAGATATATATACATATATATATATATATATATATATATAGGATATTTAAATACAAATATAACTTGAATTATATCCTCAATACATTAATACATAGTTTTGTCATATAAATTGTAGTGAATCAAAGAAGTGAGAGTAATTTAAACATCATAAAATTGCATAACTAAAGATCAATAGTGTATGAATCACAATAATGCTTTAAGATTCTATCCCAGCTTTATTAAATTTTTTTTGTCGTACCAGACTCAAAAGAAGGAAATGGACTAAAAACAAAATATGTTACTCCATTTTTGATAGAGAGTTCATACCTCCATCATAAAAAGTTGATACAAGAGGACATTTTATAAATTCACTGTGAGACTTTTTAAAATAGATTGAAATATCTATTTTGTTTTCATAGATGTGTATGCTGATTTGCAAGGCAACAAAAGAAGACGAATCCTTGTGCAAAACAAAGATCCTAAAGTGACTCTTATCCTGGTGGAGAAGCATGGATACTCCGTCATGAGCATGCCCATATTCCAAGAAAACCACTTTACAAGATCTCCCAAAGTGGAGCCATTTAAGTGTGAATCAAGAGCTAGCACCAGATTGTTGTCGTCAAGGTTTGGGGGATTAAACAATCGAGTCCGAGCTAGTGGTTTGGCCACCGCCATTTCAGCAATCTTTGAGTTGGCACAAGTTGCAGCTTGATGGTCGTTATCGGTCCGTGCGGCTGAGCAAGCTGGCAATTTAGGCGATCTTTTAGAACCGACGATGCCCTTCCACTTGAAGGGTGATCGTAGTCACTAATCATGAGATAGTGTCTTGTCATAACAATCATTCTTAACGGCCACGAGAGACCTTCGATCGCGATTTGTTGGATGTGACACGGCCATATGTGAGGGATTGGATACCAATGTGGGAGTAGTGGCATTACTGCTGCATCCATCAGATCCTTCTAATGTTCAATCAAAGGCCAAGTCCGTGCTCACAAAACTAGTGTCTTGAGAGTTGCCATTGGAGTCACGACTGGTGCTGCTACACCTGGCGTCCCTGTTGCCAGATTTGGAGCTAAAACTTGAGTTTCAAGAGTCCTTGGCAGCCTGCACGGGAACATTGTGTATGACATTTAGGCATATCTTTGAATATTTCGGCTGGTACCTGCGAGAGACTTCGTAATGAAGTCTGATTCAGTGGCTCCAGTACACTCCGCTGCGCTAACACAAATGTTGTAGCCTTATTATTATTATTATTATTATTATCTTCCTTCATTTCCATCTGCTTCCTGTAAACTGACTGCTTATGCTTATAACCAAGACTAAAGTATTCTTTTGAGGAATCTTGAAAAACATCATCGTCCCTCCTCGTCAAATCAGTTAACGCAGGCAACGCCGGAGCAGACTTGAGCTCGAACTCATATTTCTACTTAGGGGATTTTCGCTACGCCATCTTAAGTATGGTAGTGCGATCCAACACTCTCACGTCTGGATTGAAGTGGACCTCTTTCTTGCAACAATCGTTCCGTTTCACTTTAACTGGTGGACAATGCTTAAAAGCATATGAATTCATTTTTCGATTCTCAAAAACATCATCCCGTCTCGATGTAGTAAATGTCATGTATTCTTTCTCGCCCAAACTATCAAAAGCCATAATGGGAAAGTGTATGCGAGGTCCTGGAAGCGGTAAATTTAGGAAAAGATTACTGAGTACTAGATTACCAATGCGTTGATCCCGTCAATATACAGAGCCGCGACAATTCCTCCGCCAAACCCTCATCTAAGTTCTAAATCTAGTTTGACTTCAGCTCAAACATCCCGCTAGAATCCACTAGAGAGAATGGAAGGTCCACCTAAGAACCCATCCAGCACACTTCGAGTCTGTAGCCTGATCTTTGTACACAGGTTGCCCTTGCTCACCACCCATCGATGTCGATCATGCCCAGGCACCACTATCGGCACCGTTTGGAGCCCCACGGTCCTGCGAGTAGGTGATAGCACATATTTTGCATTGACAACCACGACACTGCATTCCTTGATCGAGCTCCGGAATGTACCATCTCGACGGTATATTTGATGCGATTGCTACGTTTGACGCTGTATCTAGAAGCCTAAATCCCCCCCCCCTCTGCATACATCCCAGTCTATTTTTCGTCTTTCCATATATTAGTCAAATGCAATGCATTTCCCCCTACTCTCTCAGTTTCATCCAAGCAAGATTCATCCAATCGAAATCAAATTGTGAACAAGTGGAAAGGAAATCAAGACCCTGCAATGGAAGCAAGTGCACTATTTCTATAAACAGCGGAATTCCTATTATGGGCAAGAATAACTGACAGACGTGAAATAGAATTACCCCCACCCCCTCTGCATACATCCACAATTCAAGACATGTATATAAAAATATAATTACTATTTTTAGTACTAAATTGAATATTAGATTTTGTTGATTTGTTGTGGGGTTTTATTATTATTATTATTTTGGCACAAATGAAATGAAATTTCATTACAAAGGAACAAATATAAAGAATTTGGTATAAGCAAGATTAAGAAATTCCATCTAAAACTTGACTCAAGACTTCTACCTAAATAAAATAATTTACAACTCCTTAAAGAGAAACTATTCTAACTTTTGAATTGAACTTGTTGGAGGTGCCAACATATGTGCTAGTCTAATCTAGTGCAAATGATATTATTTTTTTCTCAACTAGAGTCCAAGGAATTGAACCTACCATCTAAAATGTCTACTTGGAGTTTTATTAGGATCTTGTTCTAGGCAATTCTTGCATAGTCTATTAGATCTTGCCAAATATAATATGTAATCTTATCAAAGGGCTAGCCAATATTGCTAAAGGCTTGGTCATTTTATTCAAGTCAAAGTTCTTAGAGAGTGATGCCACAAAGGAGAAACAAATTACATAAAGCTTACCAATAGGTTTTAGTAGTTTTTGTGCAAGTATGCACTATAACAATTATAGGATGGGAGGTGATGGAAGGATGCCTTAAGTGAATTAGAGGGCATGAATTACACTAATGCACCACCTCCATATTCTTTTTGCTTTTAGGCATGACCAAAACTAATGTAAAATTATTTTGGTCACATTGATACAAAAAAGGGAAGAATTGTCAATAATTGGGTTATACTTCCTATACCAAACATTAATTACAATAGTATTATATTAGATGCTCTAAACAGAAGTAGCTCTATATGAAATTTGTAGAAGAATTAAATATTACATTAGCTAGCTAGAAGGTTGTTAGAAAGTTTGTTATAACATTTTGTTGTGTGCAATGTAACCAAAGTGTCTAAATTAGTGATTCAACCTCTTATATCTTTTGTAGTGTATTGTATAAGCGGGGTGTTATTTGACCAAAAGTACCTTTTGGGATAAAAAGTAAGATTCATAATTAGGCAATAGAATAGATGGTCTACTTGTTTTTTGGTGCCTTGTTTTTGTAAAATAATTCAAACCATCTCCAAAATACATATGATATAAACCTCATTATTTGTGTCTTTAGAGATAATGCATATGATATTTGGCTATGAAGAAACCTATAATATCAAATTATGGATGGAATAGAAGAGCTAATGCATATGATTGATTATAAAAATTATAATAATAATTTTTCCAATAGAGACATTAGTCTCTAGGCCAATAGAAGGATAGAAGGTGGAAGTGGCTTATGTTATAAAGAGTGGATGAAATGGCTGTCTTAGGATGTAGAGTTCCAACTAGTCGATTCATTAACTTGTATATAGATTGTTATAGAATAACTCCTCAAATTGGTCATATATAACAAAAATTATAGTTTACCAACCTTATTCTTTATTAGCAAGGATTGAAAATTTAATTCAGGCTTTTAATAAAGTGATGCAGCAATGTTGATAATAATATCAATAGTTTTTTAATTTTTGGATATAATATTAGTACAAATTATTAGTATCAGAAGTGTTTATAAACATGCCAAAGGAGGTTCCAAGAAACTCAACTTTTTGCACTTCTAAAATCCATATCTACTTAATAGTCTAATTCCAATTAAGTGGTGGATTATGGATATCTAGCCAATATGCTTTGGACTTAGTCTAATTGATAGTCAAGCTTGAAGTGGTGGAAACAAAGTCAAGGATAGCCTTAAGATATTGCATCAAATTTTGATTAGTACAAACAAAAAAAATATATCATTTGCATATTATAGGATGAGTTGTTGTAATCTAAAGCTAGAGATATATTATGACAGGGTATAAATAAGATATTTATATAAGGATAGATAATTAGAACCAAAGAAGTTTTTAGAATTGAGATTAGGTTAGTAGACTAGATAGGATCCATTATGGAACACTCTAGAAAGAATTTAGGATAGTTGTTTAGATAGGGCCCACCATAGAACCTTCTATAAAAGATTTAGGGTGGTTATCTAGGTAGGATCTATTATTTAAGAACATTCTAGAAAGTGCAAGGTAGTAGAACAAGGTATATATAAGACTACCTAGGACCTTTTGGGGCATCTAATCAGATATGGCTTTGGACCTTTTCTCTTAGTAAAATTTGGTTTTAAGCTTTCTGTTCAATTTTGTTTTGTTTTATTTCTGTTTGCTCAGCTTTGTCTTTTATGTTCTATTTTTTTTTAGTTCCATTCAATTTTTTCAAGTTTTCTTTTTCCTATTTTGTGATGAGGCTTTATGTTGCTATGGATTATGAAGATCTTAGATTTTTGAGATAAATTAGTCATGTTTTATTGGTATCAAAGTGAGTGTTAGATTGTTTACTTTTGGTAGTGTATCAATAGTCATCATCTAGTCTAAGGTCAGTTGTTGTAGTCACATTGAGTATTGTATTGAAGCTACTATGAACTACTCTTAAAAAGTCAACCTGGAAGTAAAAAGACATTACAATAATAGAGTCCAACAGAGAAATTACAACATGGGAGATATGGCGGAATAATCCAAGATAGAAGCTCGAATAGAACACCTCATAGGCTAGATAGCTACTTTGGAAGGATAAATAGAAGCCTCAAGGATAAAACAATTGACATTACTAGATTGAAATTGAATAAGGCTAGTATATACTTTAGGACTTCAAAATAAGAAGATATATATCAATGGCTCTTCAACATGCCACAATACCTCTAACTATTTATGGCAAATACTATTGAAGAAATTATATACCCAACCAGCTATTTGAAAGATGCAACATCCATTGATTGCGATATTGAGTTCTAAGCTATGGAGCTCAAGGTGGATTTTGTAGCTTGGAGGAATTTGAGACCGAGTTTAGGAATCAATTATGGATCATCAATGCAAAGAAGATAGCATATACTCAATTGAAAAATCATACATAAGCTAAGTTGATGCAAGATTATGTCTCTTGATTCAAGTTCTTATATCTCTAAATTAGCAATATTTTGGAGACTGAAATGATGGATCGATTCCTATGAGGTTTAAAACTTAAGATCCAATGAAAGAAGGAGCTAAGGAATCCAGAGACATTTGATGAAGTAATTTAATGTTGGAATAGAGAGAATTTGCCTCAAGAAAGCATTGGGCTCTTAGTTATCACTAATTGCTCAATCAAGTCTTGAGAAAAAAAAGTCTAAGTTTATATATATATATATATATATATATATATATGTAATACTTTTAAGAGCAATTATACCAAATATATAAGTCTTAAGTTCCCAAAAAAATCCAAAATATGATAAAAAAGACTCTAAATCCTTATATATCCTTATGAAATATTATTCTCAGATTTCAACAACTCATATCTTTCAATTGAACTGTTTAAACATACTCAAATTTTACATGAAGTATTGATGTATTTTTAATAACTACTTCAACAAATAATAAGAGCAAATTCATTGTGGATCTTAAGATATCACCAAAACCCTAATAGTAGCTTCAAATCCTAGTTTTTATACATCTTTTTGTAATTTTCTTTATATCTCATAAAATAAGCACTTAAATGCTACAAAATTTATATATATATATATAGCTTTTTAACACAATAATCTATCTTCTCCAAAAGGTTTGAATCAAAAATTTGTCTAAAAACTCAAGATATGGCTCCAACTATTACTATGAATCAACTTACTTATTGCCTTTGATTTAGGTGTATTGACTTCAACTCTCTATAACTTCTTCATCTAAACTCCAAATTCATCAAATAGTATATGAAAAGTATAGTCAAAGAAGTGCTCTCTTTAATTCTAGTTGTCAATCCTTCATTTCTTTCTATAAACGTATGTTATATTCCAAAGAGTGATAGTAGATATGAAATTAACACCTTAACTTTGAGCACCAATAACTCCTTCATAAAATCTCCAAATCACACAAAATTTGCATCCAATCCATATCTAAAAACCTAAACTTATTGATTCTAGCCTCCAAAGCTCAAATGACCTTGAAGAAAAAATCCTAATCCCTAATAAGGCCTTAGACAACCTCCTTAAAGTCCATTGGGCATAGCCTTTGATCAATAGGGATGAAGATCTCCATTCCTTGCCTTCATCTGACCATGCCTTACTTTCATCCCTTCAAATAAGCCTCCTACTAATTATGATTTTCATCTTTAGGCTCTAATCTCCTCTCAAGGCTTCATATTAAATATTTAGGTCCTATAATTTTTTAAATATCATAATCAAAATAGATAAAATTCAAAATAAAGTTTCTTATATCCACTTTCTTTAAATTAAACTTTTAACCATTCTAATGCATACCAAGACTCATAAACATATTATATGTTCTAACTAATTTTTACATACTATAAGCAATTACAATATGATATTGGATTGTAAAGAGGATTGATGCTATAGATTTCAAAAATCATGGAGCATAATTCATAGTACGAAGTCCTATGCCACTATCTAATACTATGGTACGACAACCAATACCAATAGAAATTGATGCCCTACAAGGATCATTGATACCACAAAGATGATAAATATTAGTGCAAAAAAAATTATGTTTCGATTTTCAAGAGCCAGGCCATCAGATCAAAGGTTGTCCAAAACATCAAAATTCAAGCATTTGCTAGACAAGGCGGATTTACACTCTTGAAACTCATCAAGTCGATAATGAATCATAGCAAGAAAATAGGACTCTCCAATAAAGGCTCTAAAGGCCAATATTCAGGATAGCTACTAACTTTTAAAGATAAATGGCATAGCCTTAGACAACTATAAAAAGAATCGATTAATGCATCTAATGGAACTACTAAGAAGAAAATCATATCGAGTACTTATAGATTATAGTTCTATAAAAAATTGCATCTCAAATAAAATCGCTGATCAGCTTAGAATTAAAATAAAAAAAAAAAAATGAAGAAGTATATACCTTGTAAATGACTAGGAGAACGTATTGAGTGAGATGTGTGAAGAAGAAACCTTGAGATTGACAAACACTTACGTCCTAAGAGAGAGATTTAAGGTGACAAAGCTAAGGTATGATGTTATCCTTAGTATGCCATGACTAGAGATAGAAAATAAGCAAGTTGATTGAATAGTAAGGACAATTTCAATTAAAGATAGAGAACGCAAAGTAACTCTTTGTACCTCTACATCAAGTAAAGAGGAAAGACAACCTACAATCAAAGACTTACTTGTAGAAACAACCTTTATAAAGAAGCAATTACAACATGAATAATTGGTATATATAGTGGTTTCAAATCTAGCGTCAATGGTAGAAAAGACAATCGAAGAGATAGAATAGGCATAGCAACTCATATAGATATATTAAGATATTTTTTTAACCGACCTATTTAATAGCATACTTCCTAATTAAGGTACCTTCTTTCAAATAGAGCTATTACCTGGAACCAAACCAACAAGTCGACCAATTTATCTGCTAAGATGAAAAGACCTTAAAGAATTACAAAAGACATTAAACAAACTTTTAGAAAAAGGCCTCATTTGAGAAAGTACATCACCATGGAGAGCACATGTATTCTTTGCACCTAAGAAATATAATATACTTCATCTTTGCATCGACTACAAAGGCCTCAATAAATAGACTATTAAAAATCTATATTTACTTCTTTGTGCGAATGATCTTTTTGATCAACTTTGAGGTGTGATCATCTTTAGTAAATAGGATCTTCGGAGGGCTATTGGCAAACGCCTATTGCAAGATAAGGATGTAAAAAAGAGGGCATTTTGTATGCACTATGGACATTTCAAATCATTGGTTTTATCTTTTGGCCTCACCAATGCTCTAACCTCTTTTATTGGTCATATGAACAGATTACTTTTGGGATTTTTGGAGAGGTATGTAGTTGTTTTCATTGATGATATCCTTGTATATAATAAAATTTCAAAAGAGCATGAGCAACAACTACAAAAAGAATTATGTTGGCTACAAGATAATTGCTTCAATTGCAAGCAATCAAAATGTGAACTTTGGAAGTTGAAAGTCACCTTTTTGGACCATGTAGTATCCTCCAAAGATGTGCATATGGAGCAAGATAAGGTAAAAGTGATAGAGGATTGGCCAACCTCTAAAGATGCTTTTGAAGTTCACTCATTTTTAGGCCTTGCTACATACTATCACCATTTTGTTTATCGATTTCCTTACATTACTACCTCATTGAAAAATCTATTTGAAAAAAGTATCTCATTTGAATGGAAACTGGAGCAACAAAATGCCTTTGATAAGTTGAAGGAGGCACTCATTATTGCTTCAATATTGCAACTGTATGATCTTAATCTTCTTTGTATGCTTGACATTGATACTTTTGACTTTACTATTGGAGCGTTTCTTCAAGAAGACTTTGGTAGGGATCCTCAATCTATGGCGTATGAATCATGTTGTCATGATGTAATATGATTAATAGGTAAAAGAGTATGAAAATTATTATAATATAAGAGATCTTAGTTCAAAGTTTTAGAACAAATTATCTTAAAAATATAATTAATAGTCAAAAGGATAGTAAAATTAAAAGGTATCAATGCTGCCTTTTTAGAAAAGTGACTTCTACTTACTTTATAGGACCATAAATAAGGCAAAAAAATGTAGGTTAGAAAAATAAATAATATAAACATCTTTAGAAGGAAGTTAAGAGTAAATTCTAGCAAAATTTACTTAAAAAAAACTAGATATTGATATCCAGAGAGGACCGATTATGAACCACGGTTGAAATCAGACCCTGAGGCACAAAACTGAGTCTTGACGACAACTTTGGGATTCTTTTGTAAATCAGAGAGTGGAATTTGATAGCAAACTAGATAGGATTTTTATAAGCTTTAGTTTTGGATGATTTGAAATTATTATTACTTTGTAAGAACTTTACAAAATCAAGATTATTTTTGGATGACTTGGATTTTGTGAAATAAAATAGGGTTGTCGTTTTTAGTGATTTCAAGAGTTTTGTAATAGATCTACAGGTGGAATTTTGTGGATTAATGGTCATAGTTGTATTTAATATGTATTGTAAATCTTAGCTTGAGCTAATAGTTGAATTGAGGATTATTGAGGTTTAAGTGGGTCAAGATCTTAGAACGTAGAATTTTAGGTCCAATGAGGATTTTTAAGATTTTTGTGTCATCATTTTAGATCAAGATCCACACTTCATAAGAATTTTTGGCAAGCCTTGTTTAAGCTACTAGGTACACAATTTGCCATATCTATAGCCTTCCATCTTCAAACAAATGAGCAAACAAAGCATACAAATTAGACCTTAGAGGATATCCTATAAGCATTTATCATGATTCATCATAATGATTAGGATGAATACTTGATGCTCCTGGAGTTTGCTTATAATGATAGTATTCAAGCAAATACTGATCATTCACCATTTTTTCTTAATATTGGTCAACATCTAATTACACCAGCAACTCTACATCGTCCTATCAATATTAACAATCCAACAATGGAGGAATTTATATAATGGCTTATAATGGCCTTATAAGCAACATGACACTACTTACTTACTACATAAAATTGATAAAAGTAGTATAAGGATAACTAGTCATAACACAAGACCTTTCGAGAGGGTGATGAGATATTATTCTCTTAAGCCAACTTGCCACTTGCTACATTAATCCAAATCTATAAATTGGCACCTTGGTAGCTTGGACCTTTCTACATTTCTGCAATGATTTTTGATGTTGCATATTACCTTGAGCTTTTGCCACATATTTAGGTCCATCTAGTCTTCTATATTTTATAACTAAAGAAATTTTGTATCAAGCCAAAGCGCTTTTTGGATCAACACCAACTACCACCACCACTAGTTATAGTTGATGACCAATAAGGATATAAAGTGGATATCATTTTTGAGCATCGCTACCTTTGTTGTAATAGTAGACATCTACAACTTGAATATAAAATTCTTTGAAAAGGTTATTCTATTCACAATACAATGTGAGAATCTATATAAAACCTCACCCATTGCCAAGAGATAATTTGAAATTACTATTAAGAGAAAAATAAAGAAATTCTCTATTAGTGGAGGAAGATTAATTGTAACAGGGTATAAATAAGATATTTATATACGAATAGATAGTTTGAACCATAGAAGTTTTAAGAATTGAGATTAGGTTAGTAGACCAAGTAAGATCTATTATAAAACATTCTAAAAAGAATTTAGATTCCTTGTTTAGATGGGACCTACTATAGAACCTTCTAAAAAAGATTTATGGTAATTATCTAAGTAAGGCCTACTATAGTATTTTCTAAAAAAAGAGTTTAAGGTGATTATTTAGATAGAATCCACTACGTAGGAACATTCTAAAAAGTCCATGGTGGTAGAATAAGGTAAAATAGAATTGGCCAAGGCTTTTGAGGCATCTAGTTAAGTATGGCTTTGGATCTTTTTTCTTAGTAAAATTTGATTTTACATCTTTCTGTTTAGTTATATTTTGTTATGTTTTTTTTTCTCAATTTTATCTTTTATGTCCTATTATTATGAACATATACATTTATCTCAATAATTACTTATATGATTAGGCAAAAGTAGATAAATATAAATTAATTTCCTAAAGTCTTTTAATAAAGCTTCTTACAAGCTTCTTAGATGAAATTTTGACTTTAGATGTGTTTATAGGTCAGAAACTTGGCCAACAAGTTAACCACGTATTGATAGCTTGTGAAACAAGTTAACTCTATATAATAGATTGTAGAACAAGCTAAACATGTGGCACGTATATAGATAACTTGTCCTACAAGTTAAGACATGTGGCTAGTAAAGTGAACATATTTTGGAAGTTTTATAAGACATTGCCACATAGCTCTTAGTTAAGAGTATATATGGAGGCAAGAGTGAAGCCTTCTTCACTCTTGTCAATATCATTCTAGTCTTTAGTCTTATTTCAAGACTTTCTAGTCTTCTTGTTTTTGGCAATAGCCATTTTAGTTAATATTATATTATCTTTTGAGTGACTTTTTAGTTCTCTTTAGTGACACAAGAATGTATCAAAGATTCTCTTTTTTTGAGATTCATGTTCCTAACAATTTGACAAAAATATTAAGATACTATTTTTGTCTTTTTTTAGAAGTGAGTAGATTGCTTCACTTCTATTGTTGCCTTTTGAAGGTTGCAGACTACCTTCCTTTTAAACAAAAAAAAATCTTGTTTTTAAATACTAATTTTTTCTTAAAGATAGTGAATTACCCCTCTTTGTAGAAATTTTTATTAAAGGTTACAGATTACCTTCTTCTAATTTAACTTTTTGGATTTGTTTGAGTTGCCTATTGAAGGAAAGATTATAGAAGCTACACCTAGTAAAAATTAGAATAGATTTGTAACTATTACAAATCTTCATGAGCTTATCAACAGTCTTAGAGTGGAAAACTTACATATTTTTAATATGAATCATGGAGGTGCTATGCCTACACCTATGGAAGAAATTCAAAGTTTGCGACAAGAAGTTGTAGAATTGAAGGAAGCAAGTAGATCAACTTCACAACCAAATCCAAGGAGTTTTGCTTCTACAAGTATGACATGGACAAGGATTAGTATGTATGAGAAGTTTGATGGAACAAAATCAAAATTTTGAGGATTTTTGCAATAAGTCAAGCTCTATCTGTAATTGCACCTTTTTCTAATATCCTAATGGATTTACATAAGTTAGATTTATATGCATACATCAATGAGGAAGTGCTCTTTCTTGGTTTGCACCTTTAATGGAAAAAAATTTACAACTCCTTTATCATTTGAATTCATTCCTAGAAGTATTTATAGCCACATTCAGAGAAAGTGATTAAGAACGAGTAGTAGAGACTAAATTCTTATCTTTACAATAAAAATCATGATCAGCTACTATATATGCAGTTGAATTCCTAAACCTTTCTTGTGATGTGGATTGAAATGACAAAGCACTCATCAATCAATATTGATATGGATTAAAGGATAGTGTCAAAGATTTGTTATTAATAATGTCAAAAGTAAAATCTTTGAAATAATTTATTACTCAAGCCATTGCATGCGATAATCAATTATTTGAAAGGCATCAAGAAAAAAGACTTGACTGGAGAGGAATAAGTCAAGTAGTGGCAAAAGCTTCTAAGTTTTTAGAAATATATTCAACAAGGCCGGAATCAATGCAAATTAATATCATATATTTTAAAACTCTCTTAAAGTAGGAAAAGACTCAACATTGCTAAAAAGGTTTATATTTATATTGTAGAAAAGCTAAGCACATTGCTCAATATTGTACAAAGAGGCAACATAATTACAAAATAAGATACATAATTATTAAAGAAGATAAAGTATCCAAAAACAAGTTTCTTCAGCTATAATAGGAACCGTGCGGCTGAAATCATATATAACACCTAGTAAAGGTCCTATTCTCTCCTTAGACCTCTCATCTTATTTTATAATAGATGTGCATTTAGGACCTAAAAATTACAAAGTCTTTGCATTATTAGATTCAATAACCTCAACCTATTTTATAGATAAAGATTTTGTCAAAAATCAAAAAATATCTTTAGTCAA
This sequence comes from Physcomitrium patens, assembly GCF_059467195.1. Classification (NCBI taxonomy): domain Eukaryota; kingdom Viridiplantae; phylum Streptophyta; class Bryopsida; order Funariales; family Funariaceae; genus Physcomitrium; species Physcomitrium patens. The sequence goes on along the minus strand of NC_143412.1, from coordinate 12,725,911 downwards.
AAAACTAAATTTGTATATATAGAAGTCATAGATGGTCGGTTGTTGTCTTCTAAAAATATTATCCATGAGACTATTCTTTTAGATGTAAGAATTAAAGTTTATAATAGTATAGCAGTATTTAATATAATAAGGACTTCTTTCAATCTGGTTATTTTAGGATTATTGTGGCTTAAAAAATATAATCCTCAAATAAATTAGATTTTTCATAACCTTAAATTTTTTGGTAGTATAATTCAAGGTCGAGTTAGCAAAGTAGAACTACAAAAGTCTAGTATTTCCAAACCTTTATTCGTAGGTGCAAGAGCTTTTATACATGTTGCAAAAGAAGGATCATCTTTTGCTACATATACTATGCCCATTTCTAATGGTAAAAAAATGTCAAGTCGTATTCCTAGCCAATATGAAGAATTTCAAGATCGAGATATTCTTCTAAAGCATTGATCTTATGATTATTCAATTGATTTGCAAGAATAAGCTCAACAACCATTTAGACCAATCTATAGCTTGTCGCAAAATGAATTGGTTGTATTAAAAGAATACATTGATGAAAACTTGGCACAAAACTTCATACACCATTTTGAATCCCAAACGAGAGCTCCTATCTTATTTATGAAGAAGAAAGATGGATCTTTGCAGATATGTGTGGATTATTGAGGATTCAATAAGTTCACCATTAAGAATAGGTATCCTTTGTCTTTGATTTTAGGACTTTTTGATCAACTTGATCAAATAAAGATCTATACCAAAGTAGATCTATAAGAAGCATATAGCTTAGTTCTTATCAAAGAAGGAGATGAATAGAAGATTGCTTTTTGAACTACGTATAGATATTTTGAATAGAATGTCATGCCTTTTGGACTTACAAATGTATTACCGGCTATTGTATTGTAATATGACTATATGGTGAAAGATGATAATATGTATCTTATTATAGAAGATCTAAGTTAAAATAAAAAGTAAAAAAATATGGATAAAAGATAGGAAAGTATTAAAACTTTTAGTAGTAATGCTGCCCTTTTAGAAAAAATAGCTTCTACATACTTTGTAGGGCCAAAAATAAGGCAAAAACAAGATAGATTGGAAAAATAAATGATATAGACATCTTTAGGAGGAAGTTAAGAGTAAATTCTAATAAAAATTACTTAAAAAAAACTAGATGATGATATCCGGAGAGGGCCGGATATGAACCAGGATTGGAATCAGATCTTGAGGCACAAAACTGAGTCTCGACAACGACTCCAAAATTCTTTGGTAGATCGAAGAATGGGATTTGATAGAAGATTAGATAAGGTTTCTATGGGCATTGATCTTTGGTGATTTGGAGTTGTTATGACTTTATAAGAGCTTTGCAAATTCAAGGTTTGTTTTGGATGACTTGGATTTTATGAAATAAAATAGGGTTTATGTTTTGGATGATTTCAAGATTTTTGTAGTAGATCTATGGGTGAAATTTTGTAAGTTTATGGTTATAGTTGTGTTTAATATGTAATGTGAATTTGAACTCGATCTAACGGTTGAATTGAGGGATATTGAGGTTTAAGTGGGTCAAGGTCTCAGAAAGTAGAATTTTAGGTCCAGTGAGGATTTTTAAGATTTCTTGCAATCTACTAGTTGGATTGGAGTAAAACTTATGTAAGAGGAATTTAAACTTGATTTTCTATGTGTATGAGAATTTTGAAATCAATCGAACGATGAAAAAGAGAGATATTGGATTTTGAAGATTGGCATCAAGGTTAGAGAAGGAGGCCAACCAATACCCTAGCATGTTTTTGAAGTTATCGCCTATTCAATAATTTCGATCCTTTTCAATTTTATTGTGCTTGTTTTTTATTTATTTTTTTAGAAGTGTGAAAAATTTGAATTAAGATCAATGGTTTATTCATTAGTTATTTAGGTTTAAATTTGTTATAAGAATTATTAGGATTTGATTTAGGATTTGGTTTAGGGTTTAGAGTTTGGATTAGGGTTTGATTTAGGATTTAGGATTTAGTTAGGGTTTTTTTTTAGGGTTGAGGATTTGGATTGGGGTTTGGTTTAGGGTTTAGGATTTGATTAGGATTTGGTTTAGAATTTGGTTGGGATTTGGTTTAAGGTTTGTTTAGGGTTTGATTTAGGATTTAGGATTTTATTAGGATTTAAGATTCAATTAGTTTTGGCCTAAATTTTTAATGAATTTCAATAGGATTTTAACTGGAATTAAATTAAGATTGAATTGAGATGTATTTGAGTGATATTTGTGATCCTTCAAATATTTCTTTAAGAATTCTTATTGTTTGTTTGAAATTTCTTTGAGATTTTTTTGAATTTGATTAAGCTTGCTTAGTATTATTATGGTCTAATTAGAATATTGTTAGTATTCTATTAGAATTAGGATTTTTTTATTACAATTTCCATTCTTCCTTCCACAACCAGGTGCCCGGAGCATTCTCAAGCAAGACTTTACATATTACGACACCGCTTATCAACATCTTATGAATGATATTTTTTGTGAGTTTTTAGATAATTTTAGTATTTTTTATTTAGAAAAAATTCTAATCTACTCTAAGAACACAAAAAAATATGAATTTCATGTTTGTCGTGTGTTACAGAAACTTAGAGATGTAGGATTATATGCCAAGTTGGAAAAGTGTATATTCTATACTATTCAAGTTGATTTTTTAGGATACATCATTTTCAATGAAAGCCTTATGATGGATTCCAAGAAGATCTAAACTATCATAGATTGGAAGATTTCAAGAATAGTACAAGATGTATTATGTTTTTTAAGCTTTGTTAATTACTATCAAATCATCATTAAGAACTTTTTTTAAGTTGTAGCTCCATTTATACATTTGACTTATGAAGATAAACTTAAGTGAAATAAAGAAGTAAAAACATCATTAGATGCTTTAAAGAAAGAATTTACTTTTGTACTAATCTTAAATTGCATTGACTTCTTTAAGGCATATTTTGTAGAAACAGATGCATCAAACTTTGCTATGGATGTCGTGTTGTTACAAATGGGAATAGATGACAAACTCCACTTAATAGCTTTCTATTACAAGAAATTTTCTGTAGCTGAGATTAATTATAAGATCCATGATAAAGACCTCTTTGCAATTGTGGATTCATTTCAAGAATGGCATCATTATTTAGAAGGTACTTAAAGTCTAGTCATCATCTATATAGATCATAAGAACTTCAAGTACTTCATATCAGTATGTATTTTAAATCATTGTTAAGTCCGTTGGAGCATGTCTTTATCCAAATTTAATTTCAAGATTACTTATTAACCCAAAAAACAACAAGGTCTATTAGACGTCCTTTCTAGATATTCTTATCTTACACCAAAAGAAGAAGATGTATCTTATGATCAATAAAGAATGATCTTCTTGAAGCCCAAGCATTTTCATCTTTAAGCAATAAAATCAACATTGACTATTGATTCAACCTTTCTCAAGTAAATTCAATCAACTATGTCCTCTGATTTTTTTGTTCATAATATCAAGAACACTTCAAAGTTTGAGTTCAAGAACAACCTACTATATTTCAAAGATTGCCTATATATTCCAAAATTATTACGTCTCCTTCAAGCTCATCATGATTTTTCAGCATTTGGACATTTTGGATACAATAAGATTTTGGAGCTAATATCAAGAGATTTTTAGTGGCCTCAAATGTAGAAGGTAGTCAAAGACTTTGTACAATCATGCAATACTTATTTAAGATCTAAAACTCCTTGCCATCGATCTTATGGATTGTTTCAATTATTATCAATTATAGAATAATCCTGGTCTTTTGTTTCTATGGATTTTATCACGGAACTTCTAGTCTCAGGTTTAGATGATTTCATATTCATAATCGTAGATCACTTCATCCAAATGGCACATTTTGTACCATGTATAAAATCTATTTTAAGTAAAGAAATAACTAAGCTTTTCATTGACAATATCTATTGCTATCATGGATTGCCAAAGGATGTTATATTGGATAGGAAGACTCAATTTGTATCAAGATTTTGAAAAATCTTATTCAAGATTCTAAAGATGGATATAAAGCTTTATTTACTTTTTCATCCTCAAATTGATGAACAAACAAAATCAATGAATCAAATTTTAGAACAATATTTGAGGTATACTATCAACTATCATTAAGATGATTGGACAACTCTTTTGTCATTAGCAAAGTTTACATACAATAATTTGGTACATTCTTTTACTCAAAAAACACCTTTCTTTGCTAATTATGGTTATTATCTATAACTTGATACTTTTGACTTTTTAAAAGTTGATAATCTTGCTGCGAAAGATTTATCAAATCATTTGTTACAACTACATGCAATAATAAAGATACAATTAAAAGAAGCTCAAGGACAACAAAAGACCAACAGGGATGCTTATCGCAAGGAATAACCATAATTCAACATAGATAATAAAATATGGTTACTTTATTGCAATATTAAGACTACTCATCCTTAACATAAATGGGACTATTGTAGACCAGGACCTTTTTCTATTTGTGAATAAATCAAGCATGTTGCTTATGGATTATATCTACCAGAGTCTATGAAGATCCATCCTATATTTCACATATCTCTTTTTGAGCTGTATAAGATAGTGAATATTTTGGAAAGAAGACAAATGCCACCTCCTCCTATAGAAGTAGATAATAATCAAGAATTTGAGGTAGAAGTAGTTTTAGATTCAAGTTAGTGCCAAAATAGATTGGAATATCTTATTCATTGGTGCAAATATGATATTAGTGAATGCACATGGGAGCCATCAAAGAATCTTATAAATATAATAAAGAAAGTTGAAGCTTTTCATCAACAAAATCTATCAAAATCAAGATGAAGAATATCAAATCTTTGCTATAAAAGAAACAAGATCAAAAAAAGATAACATTCTATCTTCTATCTTTCTTTGTAACTTGTGTGTATTTATGATCCTAAGGAGATAGAGATCTAATAACCAACAGATTCAACTCAAGAGCTTTTATTTGTGGATTTATCAAATGAGACATTACAATTGTCACAAACTTTAAGATGACAAAATCAAGATAAAGATCCTCAAGAATGACAAGTCCTTTCTTAAATAGATGGCAAGATATAACGTGTTTGGTATCACGACCTTGGAAGAAATCCTCCCTATTTGATGATTTTATTAGAGGTAGAAACAACTCTAAATGGTAATCCAAAGGTTTTATTTGTATGAAGTTACGAAGGCCTCAATAACGACAAAATAATAAGATAGTCTTCTTGCCTTGGTATAGAACACTATCAATGGCAGAGAGGGCCTATCAACCATCTTTGAAGAGAGCAAAGATTTGAAAATGTAGGAAGTACAATTTGTTTCATCTTGAACTTCCTTAATATATGGAGACCGCTCCTCATGGAACTCATCCTTAGAAGAGGGAGTAATTGTTAGGGACATAGTCCTTAGAACCTTCTAGAGACAAGCTTTTAGAACCTTCTAGAAGCAAGTCTCTGGAACCTTCTAGATGCTTCTTAGTTGGTAGAAGATGTTAGGGACATAGTCCTTAGAACCTTCTAGAGATAAGTTTCTAGAACCTTCTAGAAGCAAGTCTCTCGAACCTTCTAGAAGCTTCCTAGTTAGTAGAAGTTCCTTGAGAAGCTTCTTAAATAGGAGTATATATTGGAATCGAGGCTGAAGAGTTCTTCAGACTTGACAACACATCTCTTGGAGTTCTAGCTCACCTCTCTGGTGTTGTTCTTGTATTCATCTGATTAATCTAGTTCTTGCCAATTCTTATTGAACTTCTTCTTAGATCTTGAGTTTGTATTTCTGTATCCGTGACAGTTTGTCAAGACTTCACTCACCTCAGATATCAGAGCTAGTTTCTTCTTTGTTAGAGTGTGGATTACCCCTATTCTTAGAAGTGTACTAGTACTTTAGAGGTTGCGGATTACCCT